>NC_068431.1:34366136-35103619 GCF_023373465.1 Oncorhynchus keta | reverse complement strand
CAAAAACTTATGCACAATTTAAAAAAATATATAAAAAATATGATAATAAAATTGGACAAAAGTATATTCATACAGTTCTTACACATGTGTAATTGACAAAAAAATTGAAAGAATTTCAAAAACGGTCCAGAAAGCACTTTTTTAAGGGTGTGTGAAGTTTTTACAAAATTTTGACATTTTTGACTTTTGACTTTGACTTCCTATGAAATCATATTGGAATTGGACAAAACATATTTATTATTATTATTATATTCCTTATGCGCATGTAAAAAAAAAAAAAAAAAAATTATGATAATAAAATTGGACAAAAGTATATTCATACAGTTCTTACACATGTGTAATTGACAAAAAATCGAAAGAATTTCGAAAACGGTCCAGAAAGCACTTTTTTATGGGTGTGTGAAGTTTTTTACAAAATTTTGACATTTTTGACTTTTGACTTTTGACTTCCTATGAAATCATATTGGAATTGGACAAAACATATTCCTTATGCGCATATAAAAAAATTAAAAAATTATGATAATAAAATTGGACAAAAGTATATTCATACAGTTCTTACACATGTGTAATTGACAAAAAATCGAAAGAATTTCGAAAAACGGTCCAGAAAGCACTTTTTTAAGGGGTGATAAGTTTTTGAAAAAAAGTTCATTTTTTCAAAATTTTACTTTTGGACATTGATTTGGGTTACATATCCAATATGAAAAACCCCGGTGGAGCGCATTTGCCCCCTGTTGAATTTTTAAAGTGTTACAACTGGCAATTACCATATGGCATTTGCAATACACTTTGGATGAATCAACGCCGAATTGGGTGGTATTGGCCAATGTGTATATGGTTTGTCCGATGCCAATGACATGCCATTCATTTTTGTCCAATACAGGGGGGTATTCCCTTACATTCTGACCAGTTTCCCAGTCCCTGCTGATGAAAAGCATCCCCACAGCATAATGCTGCCACCACCATGCTTCACTGTGGGGATGATTTTGGGTTTGTGCCAGTCATAGCGTTTTCCTTGATGGCCAAAAAGCTCAATTTTAGTCTCATCTGACCAGAGCACCTTCTTCCATATGTTTGTGAAGTCTCCTACATGCCATTTGGCGAACACCAAACGTGTTTGCTTATTTTTTTCTTTAAGCAATGGCTTTTTTCTAGCCACTCTTCCGTAAAACCCAGCTCTGTGGAGCGAATGATGTAAAGTTGTGATATGGACAGATACTCCAATCTTCACTGTGGAGCTTTACAGCTCCTTCAGGGTTATCTTTGGTCTCTTTGTTGCCTCTCTGATTAATGCCTTCCTTGCCTGGTCCGTGAGTTTTGGTGGGCGGCCCTCTCTTGGCAGGTTTGTTGTGGTGCCATATTCTTTCCATTTTTTTATAATGGATTTAATGGTGCTCTGTTGGATGTTCAAAGTTTCTGATATTTTTTTATAACTCAACCCTGATCTGTACTTCTCCACAACTTTGGCCCTGTCCTATTTGGAGAGCTCCTTGGTCTTCATGGTACCGCTTGCTTGGTGGTGCCCCTTGCTTAGTGGTGTTGCAGACTCTGGGGCATTTCAGAACAGGTGTATATATACTGAGATCATGTGACAGATCATGTGTCACATATTGCACCCAGATGGACTTTATTTAACTAATTATGTGACTTCTGAGGGTAATAGGTTGCACCAGATCTTATTTAGGGGCTTCATATCAAAGTTGGTGAGTACACATGCACGTATCACCTTTCCGTTGTTTTTTATTTTTTGAAACAAGTAATTTTTTTAATTTCACCTCACCAATTTGGACTATTTTGTGTATGTCCATTACATGAAATACAAATAAAAATCCATTTAAATTACAGGTTGTAACAAAATAGGAAAACCCAAGGGGGATGGAAACTTTTGTATCTGCTGTTAAATCAGTGACTGAATCAGACATTATTAAGATTAATTTGTAATACTACGGTAATATCCTCCTGACTGTAGCGATACTACGGCTCTTGACCCGAGATCTGTGGTGGTCTAAAGACCAGTGCATTATGCATGTCACCATCCACCCCAATACCCCAGAGCACTTTTGATGCACTTAGACAAGTTCATCACCAAAATGTATCTCGCTATTGTCTATACACTGCAACTCAATATTGTTACCTCCTAATGCCTGATCCTATTTGGCAATTCATTTTCATAACTGATGTTGTAACTGAGTAATTGAACAGTAATGATAACAATAACAATCAAAATACCTGAGCCCCTAATACACTTTTTGTAAATGCATTACTATTCAATTCCAAACTGCACTCAGTGTCAGTAGAAGTCAGGATTGATCTATTGGTTGATTGGTTATTTCCATCAATGCATCAGTGTCTACCATCATGGGTGCTACTATGCTGTTCTGTAGGTACTCTGGTTGTGGGCTGGTGGTTCCTGAGAAGCTACAAGGCTGTAATGTGCTGGATCTGGACAGTGACTCTGACAGATACCGCTTCATCCTCATTTAGCTAGTGAGCCAGACTGGCCATGCCCTCGGTACTGACAGGACAGCAGGACTGGTAGGCCTACAGTCACACAAGACATTTACAATGTTCCCCCACAATTTCCTATCTAATATGTTATTACAAAAGCAACTCTGACAGTCATGTACATTTTGCAGGGCTAGATGCCGAAACTGGATGGGACAGGCATACAGAATGGCTCCCTGGATGTCCTGGTGTAAAGCTGTTCCTTCGTTCTGCACCCTCAGGCTTGCTTTCTGCTGGGGATCTATTTGAGTGTCTTACTGAAGCAGTCACACACAACACATATCCAGTGACACTCCCTCCTCTCCATCTCCTTTCAGCTAATAGTATGTTAAGGGAAAGGCCTTATCTATTTACCATTTATTCACTGATTGACTCACAGATTAATTCATCACTGATTGGTGACCTAATCAGTTCCCAGATACTGACTGATGTCTCTGCCTTCTTCCTGTAGGTCAAACTGTGCCATGTGTCTGTATCCTGACAAAAAGGCTGTTCTCAGGGAGGCCTTCAGAGTGCTCGAAGTAACCTTCACACTCTCTGGTGGTCAGCCAATATTTCAGTAGCATCCGGCATGCCGCACCAAAAAATATAAAATATTGATTTAAGTAGTGGTGCTCAAAATTGGAAACGTGTTTTATAAAGCTATTTGATTTACAAAGTGGCATCATTTTCATTAACCATTTGCTTTCCCTCATTTATCTTTGGTGGTATGTGAAAATATTGTTACGCAACCCGCAGTGTGAAATCAGATACTCTATCGCCATCTGCTGGACAATCTTTTTAAACTTTTGTTTATGGGAGTATGGTTTGATTTGCCTTCACAACATTGTAAAACATTGTAAAACATATATTTTTGTGAAGATTAGGGCCAAAATAAATGACCCAAATAAAACAATATTTGTTCTATGATTTCCAATTCAATTGTAAAAGAGTTTTCCATGCATATCACAAAAATAATATAATAGTTCTTAATACTGTATATTCCCTGATCATGTGATCTTCCTACGAGAATATAGTATTTTGTCTCTTGAGCCATCTTTTCAGGACTCTGATAATTCTTGTCAAATCGTATGTATTTACAGGAGGGTGGGAAACTTTACACTGAGTGTACAAAACTTTAAGAACACCTTCCTGGTGTATTGAGTTGGATTTAACAAGTGACATCTATAAGGGATCATAGCTTTCACCTCGATTCACCTGGTCAGTCTGTCACAGAAAGAGCAGTTGTTCATAATATTTTATACGCTCAGTGAATATTCCAGCTAGTGTGTTCTGGAACATTTGAAACATGACCCAGTTCTCCGAGGTAGAAGCCTTGATTTATGAGTAACAATTGACAGAGCTGAAAGTATAATGTATTCTATCTGACAGGAACAATTATGACAGAAGTGGGACTATAGCACATGTTAAAGAGCCTTTAATCCACCAATGCCACACTCTATGATGTTGAGCCAATACGAGACCCAATAACACACTGTCCTAGATACATTAAATTATCAACAACATAGCAGTGGAGGGGGGGTGGAGTTGGTTGGGAATTGTTAATCTTATGTAATGTTTTCTGTGTGTTGTAACAGGAGAAGGTTTAAGTGGTGCCCTCTACTGGCGAGACCTGATCTTTCTAGTACCCGAGGTGGGCTTCAGTACTCCATATCTGATCACAGTTTTGCCTCAGAAGGGCTGTAATTTTGGGTTCCTGCTTGATTCCTACAGACAGACATAGAGGTCAAAGTGTGTTTTGACCTCTAAGAGCGTTGGACTAGTAACCGGAAGGTTGCAAGTTCAAATCCCCGAGCTGACAAGGTACAAATCTGTCGTTCTGCCCCTTAACAGGCAATTCCTGGGCCGTCATTGAAAATAAGAATTTGTTCTTAACTGACTTGCCTAGTTAAAAAAAAAAGTGAATGCAGAAATGGCAGCCATGCTTCAGCATTCCCGATTCTCCTGACTTCTCCATCCAAAGCTCAGGCAAAAGTAGCATAGTACAGTACTGTTCAGCACCTTTACACAACTCAGAAGGTCACAGCATCAATTTGAGCAGGAGGCTGTCCACACAGCTCAGTGTCTAAAAAGCCCTACTGTCGAATAGATAGATATATGCATTAATCTGCAAGCACCTGTAGCTAAATCTCTCTCTCTCTTTCGCTGGGCTTCTTCTTCTTCTTTGATATCATGGCGGTCCGCAACCAATCGTTTAAGTGCATGCCCCCCTACTGTGCGGGAATTTACGATCAATCATCATCTGCCCAATTTTTTATAATAATAATCATCCCTACTAACTTCTCCCCCCTCCCCCCAAAAAACTCCCCAACCCCCCTACCCCATTAAACCTGATCAACACTCCACCCTTAGGATTGTTCAGCATCTCAACAAACATTTCAACAGTAACATCTGTTACCCCAATACCTCTTTTGCCACCTTACCAATAAAAGCTATGATGTCAACTTTATTAATTATCAAAGTGTCCTTTGACACCACACATTCATGAGTGCAATATTTCTGAACAGGCCTCCAAACAATGCCAGGACCAGCAGAAACACCAGCCCCGACATTAGGTCCACTTACTACAGGAGCTGCCATGGAAGCTCCATCATTCCACACTGTAGTTCCACCAATCTGTTTTACGGGCTCTGCATACGATACATCATGACTAATTCTATATCTCAGAGCCTCTCTCTGCACCTGGCATCCACCAAATGCTGCACTATGTTCCCCCCAACAATTACAAAACTTAATCTTCACATTGCTCCCACATTCACCGTAATCATGTTCCCCTCCACACTTGGCACATCTTGTCCTTCCTTTATAAAGAACAGCTACATGTCCCATTCTTTGCCATTTAAAACACCACAATGGGGATGCGACAAATTCTCTGACATTGAAAGTAAGGAATCCTATCTGTACTTTCCCAGGCATAACCTTGTCAACCCTCAGCAGCACTGATAGGCTTTCACTTATTTGACCTCCTTTCCTACTGATCAACCTTTTGGCTTCAATCACTCTTCCTCCGATCACATTTTCTTTAATATAATCTGTGGACATAGATATTGGGACTCCCAGTGATGACTCCCTTCAATCTAGCATAAGCACCAGGGGCATGGCTTTTAATCTTCTTCCCATTAAGCTTTTCCATTTTCACAATCTTCTCTTGCTGAGCCTGGCAACCACAAAATATTAACAATCTACCATTTACAATGAACCAAGCTAATTTCACTTCACCTACCTCTTTCTTTACTGCATTATATCGGCAGATAGGGTGTAAGTGAGGCCCTGTGGTCTCATCAAACACTATCACCACTTTCCACTCCAACACATATTACTCTTGCGTCCTACCTTGGCCCTCTTTATGCTTCTTTACTAGACACTCCACTGCTTTCTGTATCATGACCTCTCTACTTCCTATGTCTTTCCACTGCCGGCCATTCCGGTCCTTGACCCTCATCCTCCCGCTCCATACCATCAGAACTGACACTCATATTGTTCGAATTCCAGCACAGCTGTTGCTTCACCAACTTTATCTCAATTTCCTCCATTTCGTCCTCACTACTCGCCACCATTTCCAGCCCAATGAAAACCTCTCACAGTGGCTCCTCTTGCTCTTGCTCTTCTTCTTCTTTAATGTTTTATGGCAGACGACACCTATTGGTTTATTGCCGCCTCCTACTGTACCAGGTATTGAAACAAAACTAAAATAATATATTCCATTGTGGGTCTCTCTAAGTGCTTTTCGGAGCTGCCACGTTAAAGCCCCTTCCTACTTCAAAGCCAGAAAATTATGACACAACCAATTGAACAGTGATACTGTTTTTTTTCATGACAATTAATACAATTTACATACCAGTGAATTCGTTACCAACATTTTGTCTTTGTTGTGATCTGCAAATATATCACATGTGGGCTCTGTTAAGTTGTTAAAAAATAGAAACGGATTATGAGTTTGGTCCCTAACCTTACGCTACACATTTAGGGCATTTAACATGTATTCTAACAAATACACAAATCATATCATGGCTGTCTCTCTCTCTGGGAAAGAAAATATATTATATTCTGCTCTATTCATTAATAACACACACATAATATTACCCCTATTTATAGTCATTTGTAATCACACAAGACACAAATATGTATAAACCTTTAATAGTGAAGCTGACATGTTGCCTAAATCAGAATAGTTGGTTTGAAATTATTGTTTTCGAATTGGAAGAAATGGAAACTATTCAACATTGCAGAACTGAAAGTTGTTTATTGCGTCATTCTAAAGCTAGATCCGTGACGTAAATGCAGTCCAACAAGGCAGTACAACTCGAAAACAGAAAAGCGATCGTGTTACGGTAACAACTCCGTAGGTTTTTTCACGGTCTTTGCCTATATTTTCCTCCATGCCTGCATTTCCCATGGCGCCCGCTATCGCGCTGAATAACTGGGGGACATCTTAACTGTTATTTTACTTGGCTATAAACTCGTTTTTTTAGCTTAGGTTTTAATTTATTTTCGTTGCATTCTCAACCGGCCATGACCGTGGAGCAGAATGTCCTCCAACAGCATTCGCAGAAGGTATGTCTACATAGTGGCAATGTTTTCTCCGTCTGCTTGCTAGCAAATCTGGCAGGGAAAGATAGCTAGCTAGCTTATCAAATCAAATGTAATTGGTCGCGTACACATATTTTGGAGATGTTATCGCGGGTGTAGCAAAATGCTTGTTATGCTCCTAGCGCCAACCTAACAATTCCAACAAATCCCAAAAGTAAAACGAAAGGAATGAACAATATAGAAGTATTAGAACGAGCAATGTCAAAGTCTAGGATGTAAGGATATAACAATGTATATACGATGTATATGCTGGTGTGTAGACACGTTATGGGCAGTAGTTATAGTCATAGAAAAGGTGTGTAAAAGGTGTTATATTGCTAGGATAGGCCTCGACTAGAATAGTATATAACTTATGAAGTGGGTAAAATAGTATGTAAACATTATTAAAGTTAATTGTTGTTTTCCAAGTGTGGCGTCAGATCGTTGGATCTTTTCTCAATCGAGTGATCTTTTAGTATTTACAAACATGCATCGTTAAATAATCCCCTTCTCAAACAAATCATGAGGCCAGATTGCTAACGTATCTAACTAGCTAACTAACGTTGGCTATCTTGGTACATTGCCAACAAGTTAGCTAGCGCGCTAAAGTTACAGGTAGCCCCACTAACGTAACTTTACAAACAACGACACGCCTATTTGAGGGGAACAGTTAGCTTGCTGGGTAGCTAGCTAATGTCGTCATTTTAACATAACCAAGGTCGTTACTGGTTGCCTAAATGTTAGCTAGGTCAATTTCAGACAGTTTTAAGCCAGTGTGATCTTCTCGTCTTGTGGGGTAGCTAGCTAACGTTAGCCAGCTAATACGTTCGAAACCGCTTGTTAGAAACCATTGGGTTAGTTGACTGTTGATGGGTTGGTTATAAGATAACAAGTCACTGTTGGTTTCGTCATACAAGTCAGCCACACTTGACCCAGCACATGATCTGTCTGTGTGCCTGAGCTGGTTTGCTAATGTTACTAAAATTACTGTTGTGATATGTTTGTTTACGTGCTGTGGCTGCCAAGCAGGAGTGGCAACGATGAGTCTGAATGCAACTGCATTACTGTAAGCTTGCTGAGAGTATATATATATATATATATATATATATATATATATATATATATATATGACAAACACGTATCTAGTACAACTATGCAGATAGCTATGAATCATTGTTGTGATTTCAAAATGGTATACGCATCATAGCCACACCACAATCTGATTTGGGGGAAGAAGTCCAACATTACTTCCTCGTTTTAATTAGGTTGTTATAGGTCAGAGTGAGTGATTGGTTCGGTTGTTCACAAACATTAGCTATATGAAGCAAACGATACATTGATTTAGTGAGCTGGCTGCTGACAGTATAGTCCTCATACCATAGCAGCTGTTTTCTTAAAATGTAATGTAATGTACTTAACTCAATTCTTTAGGTAAGATGGCTACCTAACTGCTTTATATTTAACATTTTAGTGGCTTTTTAAGCATTCTAGTACAGTTAAATAGTTAACATGTACACAGTGGTCTAAGGTACTGCATCTCAGTGCAAGAGGCGTCACTACAGTCCCTGGTTCGAATCCAGGCTATATCACATCTGGCCGTGATTGGGAGTCCCATAGGGTGGCCTACAATTGGCCCAGCGTCGTCCGGGTTTGGCCAGGGTAGGCCGTCATTGTAAATAATCATTTGTTCTTAATTGACTTGCCTAGTTAAATAAAGGTTACATGTACACACCACACTGACCTAAAAGTTAGTTTGTTGGCGTTTACATACACCTTAGCCAAATATACATTTTCACAATTCCTGACATTTAATCAGAGTAAGAATTCCCTGTCTTAGGTCAGTTAGGATCACCACTTTGTTTTAAGAATGTCAGAATAATAGTAGAGAAGGATTTATTTAAGATTTTATATCTTTCATCACATTCCCAGTAGTATTTGGCAGCATTGCCTTTAAATTGTTTAACTTGGGTCAAACGTTTCGTTTCGGGTAGCATTCCACAAGGTTCTGCAAGATTCCCTGCAGCAAAGCACCCCCACAAGATGATGCTGCCACCCCCGTGCTTCACGGTTGGGATGGTGTTCTAAGGCTTGTAGGCCTCCCCTTTTTTCCTCCAAACATAACGATGGTCATTATGGCCAAACAGTTTTATTTTTGTTTCATCAGACCAGAGGACATTTCTCCACAAAGTACAATCTTTTTCCCCATGTGCAGTTGCAAACCGCAGTCTGGCTTTTTTATGTCGGTTTTGGAGCAATGGCTTCTTCCTTGCTGAGCGGACTTTCGATATAGGTCGATATAGGACACGTTTTTACTGTGGATATAGATACTTGTGTACCTGTTTCCTCCAGCATCTTCACAAGGTCCTTTGCTGTTTTTCTGGGATTGATTTGCACTTTTCGATCACCAAAGTACGTTCATCTCTCTCTATAAGGTAAGTTTACTGCTAGCTAGCAAATTACCTTGGCTTACTGCATTCGTGTAACAGTCAGTCTCCTTGTGGAGGGCAACAAGAGGCAGGTCGTTATTGCGTTGGACTAGTTAACTGTAAGATTGCAAGATTGGATCCCCCAAACCGACAAGGTGAAAATCTGTCGTTCTGCCCCTGAACGAGGCAGTTAACCCACCGTTCCTAGGCCGTCATTGAAAATAAGAATGTTCTTAACTGACTTGCCTAGTTAAATAAAGGTGTAAAAAAAATCGCCAAAATCGGTGTCCAAAAATACAGATTTCCGATTGTTATGAAAACTTGAAATCGGCCCTAATTAATCGGTCGACCTCTAGAGTATGCACGTCAGCTTTGACATCGGTTTTGCACATTGGCGTTAAACTAGGCATCGGGCCAATACCGATGTTGGCATTTTTAGATAATATTGTCCGATTCCGATATGTTCACTGATATATTGTGCATCCCTAGGAATATTATTGAGTTGTATAAGACAGTGCAGTTTGAAAGTATTGAGACCCTTTTCCACATTTAGTTACGTTACAGCCTTATTCTAACATTTATTAAATCATTTCCCCCCCATAATGACAACGCAAAAACAGGTTTTTAGAAATCTCTGCAAATTTTATTTAAAAAATACAAAATACCTTGATTTGCGTAAGTATTCAGACCCTTTACTATGAGACTCGAAATTGAGCTCAGGTGCATCCTGTTTCCATTGATCACCCTTGAGATGTTTCTACAACTTGATTGGAGTTCACCTGTGGTAAATTCAATTGATTGTACATGATTTGGAAAGTCATACACCTGTCTATATAAGGTTGACAGCGCAGAGTTGACAGCGCATGTCAGAGCAAAAACCAAGCCATGAGGTTGAAGTAATTGTCCGAGACAGGATTGTGTCTGCACATATATATGGGGAAGGGTACCAAAACATTTCTGCAGCATTGAAGGTCCCCAAGAATACAGTGGCCTCCATCATTCTTAAATGGAAGTGGACTACCAAGACCCTGCCAAACCGAGCAATCGGGGGAAATGGCTTTGGTCAGCGAGTTGACCAAGAACCTGATGGTCACTCTGGCAGAGTTCCTCTGTGGAGATGGGAGAACCTTCCAGAAGGACAACCATCTGCAGTATTCCACCAATCAGGCCTTTATGGTAGAGTGGCCAGACAGAAACTACTCTTCAGTAAAATGTACATGACAGCCCACTTAGAGTTAGCCAAAAGAACCCGAAGGACTCTCGGACCATAAGAAACAAGACTCTCTGGTCTGATGAAACCAAGATTGAACTCTTTGACCTGAATGCCAAGTGTCACGTATGGAGGAAACCTGGCACCATCCCTACGGTGAAGCATGGTGGTGGCAGCATCATGCTGTGGAGATGTTTTTCAGCTGCAAGGACTGGGAGACTAAGGGTCTGAATACTCTGGTATTTTTAATGAATTTGCTAACATTTCTAAAAACCATTTTTTTGCTTTGTCATTATGAGTTATTGTGTGTAGAATGCCCTGTGAAATTGCAATAAACCTAGGTAGTAACACACAGGATGTAATATGCCAATGTTTTGACTGATTTCATGCCTCGTTGCATGTAGGCCTAAGTTCGCTCATAAAGGATACAGGATATGTAAACTTCTTGGTGTTGTAACACTTTGGAATGCAGAATGCTCATTCCTTTAATATGTCGTAAAGCCTCAGAGTGGACTCTCGCAGGCAGCCAGGCCCGTTGTGCTGGTGTCATTCACTGGCACTGACCTCCTTGTAAGGGGAAACTTTGTGCGACAGACACTCTAGACTTGCGTTGAGGTGTGTATGGGTCAGCTTCCAAACAACTGTCAGGGTAGAGGGGGCCTGACCCCTCTCTCCCCTCTGACCCTCTGTTGGGTTCTGCCTGCTTGTAGCAAGCCTATATAGCTAGTACATTCATAAACATGACTAAACTAAAATGCACTCTCAACAATCTCTGAAGTGCTTCAGTCTGCTAAAGTAGTTGGTTAATACTTTGAAACAGAGGTGCCCCAGTCATGGCCAGGGCCAAAACACTTTCACTTTTAACCCCCTGTCAAATATCTGGAGGTAGTCGCTAAGGAGCTGTGGAGCAGTAGTTAGCATCCTGCACCCATATTTATTCACCCATGTTTATTTTGTGGCAAACATGGGGCTTCCATGATGGTATCTTTGCAGCACACAGCCACTTGTAGCAGTGCACTTAATGTTCTAGCCTCTATGGCTGCTGTCCTAGGGCCTAGTAAAGTGGCCTGAGCCTCAGGTCCTGGCAGTAAGTGCTCTCCGTCATTGTTTGGAGTGTTGGAGTGCACTCGACCAGGGTGTGTAATGCACTGGCTCATTGTTTAATGGACACAGCCATTGTGTGGTGGTAAGCCCTTGCACCCCACCTGGGGTTGACATGCGCCAGCAGGGCAGACATGAGTGCACAGTGCAGTCTTGTCCTCTCCACCAGCTAATGCCTGTCTGTCTGGTGGCCTGCATGGATTCCGTAAAACATTGTAGCTTTCTTGCAATACATCCCCCACCGCAGCTTACCTAACTTGGTTCAGTTAAGATTGTCAGACATTTTGTGCTCTTGCTGATTGTGTTGTTCTGCTAATGAAATGATGAAGAGTGACGTGTGTCCTGTCATGTTCTCATCTGCCTCTCGCTCTCTGCCTCTCGCTCTCTGCCTCTCGCTCTCTGCCTCTCGCTCTCTGCCTCTCGCTCGCTCTCTCTGCCTCTCGCTCTCTCTGCCTCTCGCTCTCTCTCTCTGCCTCTCGCTCTCTCTCTCTGCCTCTCGCTCTCTCTCTCTGCCTCTCTCTCTCTCTCTCTCTCTCTGCCTCTCGCTCTCTCTCTCTGCCTCTCGCTCTCTCTCTCTGCCTCTCTCTCTCTCCTCTCTCTCTCTCTGCCTCTCGCTCTCTCTCTCTGCCTCTCGCTCTCTCTCTCTGCCTCTCGCTCTCTCTCTCTGCCTCTCGCTCTCTCTCTCTGCCTCTCGCTCTCTCTCTCTGCTGCTCGCTCTCTCTCTCTGCCTCTCTCTCTCTCTGCCTCGCTCTCTCTCTCTCTCTCTGCCTCTCTCTGCCCTCGCTCGCTCTCTCTCTGCCCCTCTCTCTCTCTCTGCCCCCTCGCTCTCTCTCTCTGCCCCTCGCTCGCTCTCTCTCTCTGCCCCTCGCTCGCTCTCTCTGCCCCTCGCTCTCTCTCTCTGCCCCCTCGCTCGCTCTCTCTCTGCCCTCTGCCCTCTCTCTGCCCTCGCTCGCTCTCTCTGCCGCTCGCTCGCTCTCTCTCTGCCCCTCGCTCGCTCTCTCTCTCTGCCCCTCGCTCGCTCTCTCTCTCTGCCCCTCGCTCGCTCTCTCTCTCTGCCCCTCGCTCTCTCTCTCTCTCTGCCCCTCGCTCTCTCTCTCTGCCCCTCGCTCTCTCTCTCTCTGCCCCTCGCTCTCTCTCTCTCTGCCCCTCGCTCTCTCTCTCTCTCTGCCCCTCGCTCTCTCTCTCTCTCTGCCCCTCGCTCTCTCTCTCTCTCTGCCCCTCGCTCTCTCTCTCTCTCTGCCCCTCGCTCTCTCTCTCTCTCTGCCCCTCGCTCGCTCTCTCTCTCTGCCCCTCGCTCGCTCGCTCTCTCTGCCCCTCGCTCGCTCGCTCTCTCTGCCCCTCGCTCGCTCGCTCTCTCTGCCCCTCTCTCGCTCTCTCTCTCTGCCCCTCGCTCGCTCTCTCTCCCCCCTCGCTCGCCCCTCGCTCGCTCTGCCCCTCTCGCCCCTCTGCCCCTCGCTCGCTCGCTCTCTCTGCCCCTCTGCTCTCTCTCTGCCGCTCGCTCTCTGCCCCTCGCTCGTCGCTCTCTCTCCCCGCTCTCTCT
This sequence comes from Oncorhynchus keta, assembly GCF_023373465.1. Lineage (NCBI taxonomy): Eukaryota > Metazoa > Chordata > Actinopteri > Salmoniformes > Salmonidae > Oncorhynchus > Oncorhynchus keta. The sequence continues at coordinate 35,090,268 of NC_068431.1, read as the reverse complement.
CTGCCCTCGCTCTCTCTCTCTGCCCCTCGCTCTCTGCCCCTGCCCCTCGCTCGCTCTCTCTCGCTCTCTCTCTCTGCCCCTCGCTCTCTCTCTCTCTCTGCCCCTCGCTCTCTCTCTCTCTCTGCCCCTCGCTCTCTCTCTCTCTGCCCTGCCCCTCTCTGCCCCTCTCTCTCTCTCTCTGCTGCCCCTCCTCGCTCTCTCTCTCTCTCTGCCCCTCGCTCTCTCTCTCTCTCTCCCCTCTGCTCTCTCGCTCTCTCTGCCCCTCGCTCGCTCGCTCTCTCTCTGCCCCTCGCTCGCTCGCTCTCTCTCTGCCCCTCGCTCGCTCGCTCTCTCTCTGCCCCTCGCTCGCTCGCTCTCTCTCTGCCCCTCGCTCGCTCGCTCTCTCTCTGCCCCTCGCTCGCTCGCTCTCTCTCTGCCCCTCGCTCGCTCGCTCTCTCTCTGCCCCTCGCTCGCTCGCTCTCTCTCTGCCCCTCGCTCGCTCGCTCTCTCTCTGCCCCTCTCTCTCTGCCCCTCTCTCTCTCTGCCCCTCTCTCTCTCGCCCCTCTGCCCCTCTCTGCCCTCTGCCCCTCTCTCGCCCTCTCTCTCTCTGCCCCTCTCTGCCCCTCTCTCTCTGCCCCTCTCTCTCTGCCCCTCTCTCTCTCTCTGCCCCTCTCGCTCTCTCTCTGCCCCTCTCTCTCTCTGCCCTCTCTCTCTGCCCCTCTGCCCCTCTCTCTGCCCCTCTCTCTCTCTCTCTGCCCCTCTCTCTCTCTCCCCGCTCTCTCTCTGCCCCTCTCTCTCTCCCTCTCTCTCTGCCCCTCTCTCTCTCTGCCCCTCTCTCTCTCTCTGCCCCTCTCTCTCTCTCTGCCCCTCTCTCTCTCTCTCTCTCTGCCCCTCTCCCCTCTCTCTCTCTCTCTGCCTCTCTCTCTCTCTCTCTGCCCCTCTCTCTCTCTCTCTCTCTGCCCCTCTCTCTCTCTCTCTGCCCCTCTCTCTCTCTCTCTCTCTCTGCCCCTCTCTCTCTCTCTCTCTCTCTCTCTCTCTGCCCCTCTCTGCCCCTCTCTCTCTCTCTCTCTCTCTCTCTGCCTCTCTCTCTCTCTCTCTCTCTCTGCCCCTCTCTCTCTCTCTCTCTCTGCTCTCTGCCCCTCTCTCTCTCTCTCTCTCTGCCCCTCTCTCTCTGCCCCTCTCTCTCTCTCTCTCTCTCTGCCCCTCTCTCTCTCTCTCTGCCCCTCTCCCTCTCTCTCTCTCTCTCTCTCTCTCTCTCTGCCCCCTCTCTCTCTCTCTCTCTCTGCCCCCCTCTCTCTCTCTCTCTGCCCCTCTCTCTCTCTCTCTCTCTGCCCCTCTCTCTGCTCTCTCTCTCTGCCCCTCGCTCTCTCTGCCCCTCTCTCTCTCTCGCTCTCTCTGCTCTCTCTCTCTCGCCCCTCTCGCTCTCTCTCTGCCCCTCTCTCTCTCTCTGCCCCTCTCTCTCTCTCTGCCCTCGCTCTCTCTCTCTCTCTGCCCCTCTCTCTCTCTCTCTCTCTCTCTCTGCCCCTCTCTCTCTCTCTCTGCCCCCTCTCTCTCTCTGCCCCTCTCTCTCTCTGCCCCCCTCTCTCTCTCTGCCCCCTCTCTCTCTGCCCCCCCCTCTCTCTCTCTCTCTCTCTCTATGCCTCTCACCCTTTCTCTCTCTGCTACTCTCTCTGCCTCTCTCTCTGATGACCTGTGTGTCTCCTGACAGCATCAGCAGACTCTACTGAACCAGCTGAGGGAGGTCACAGGCACCACAGACGTACAGCTACTTCAGCAGGCCCTGCAGGTAACAAACACAGAGGCCCTGCGGTGCGGATGCGGAGATGTTAGTGACTCACACATCTCCCCGACCTAATTCACATCTTTTTAAATCTCTCAATTTGCAATGTCTGATCGTGTTGATATTTAGTCTGACACAAGCTGATACTGATTTTCAGGGATGCATTTCTAAATGGTGTGACACTCCAGTGGGAGTTCTGCACATTTATTTATAATCAACCAATTCATCAGCCCATAAGCTTTATTGACCACCCAGAAGAGTCTACATATCAACCGTCTCTGACTGTGTAGCTGTACCCGTGCTGTCCCTGCAGGTCAGTCATGGAGACCTGGCGGAGGCGGTGGCCTTTCTGACGGAGAAGAAGGCCAAGGTGCCCCAGCAGGATGAGGCCACCTACTACCAGACCACCCAGGTGGGCAACGACAGATACATCAGCGTTGGCAGCCAGGCAGACACCAGTGAGTACCTACCTCACCCAGCGCTGCCCGGGGCAGGCCCTAGCCAGGGAGATGCTAGTGAGTACCGCTACCTACCTCATCTCATGTGTATGCATAAGAAAAGATCTGTAGACCTCAAGCCTGAATGTACTGAATGTTTAACACTACTGTCTACACTGATTCCATTTCTATCATATTTTTCCAGTTGTTCCCTTTCATTTTGGTATTGAAGCTCTAAGTGAGCAGTTAACGTAGCATTAAGGTCTGAGTGGGATGTCTGTTAGCAGGATGCCTCCTGCCTCTCATGCAAGACAAGGGCTTATTGTGTTGAAATTACATGGTGTCATTTCAGGGGAATTTTCTGAGATGGGCACGGGAATTCCTGCAGAGGCATATCCTTCTCTGTTCAGGACCACCAGAGAAGGTCATATATCCTGACACGCCCCTTTGACTTTAATGCAGGAGTGGCCTGATTTAATGAACTTACACGCTTCCTCGGATACATGTCAAATAAGGAAAACAACCTAGTTAACCCAGTCTAAGGGGTATAGAGTAGTCTGGGGGAGGGGAAAACCTTGGTGCCCCATTTACTACTCTGATGACTAACCTTCATCTTTTTATAGGCTTTTCTAACATTAAAGGCTGCTGTACACTTAGGCTCTCTTCCCTTTGTCTTTTTCACGGTGATGAAAAGGATATTGTCGGTTTGCCCTTTCTTCTGACACTTGTGTGAGAGGGATTATTAACTCAGTAAGGCCTGAATCTTAACTTGTAATGTGTGCACTTAACTCAATTTCAGCATAGAATTAGGACTTGTATGTATGTATGTATGTGCATGTATGTAAGTGCATTAGCGTTAAAAAGTTTGGGGTCACTTATAAATGTCCACATTTTTTGCCCATTAAAATAACATCACATTAATCTGAAATACAGTGTAGACATTGTTAATGTTGTAAATGACTTGTAGCTGGAAATAGCAGATTATTTTTAATGGAATATCTACATAGATGGGCACACAGAGGCCCATTTATCACTCCTGTGTTCCAATGGCACGTTGTTAGCTAATCCAAGTTTTATAATTTTAAAAGCCTAATTGATCATAAGAAAACCCTTTTTGCAATTGTTAGCACTGCTGAAAACTGTTGTGCTGATTTAAAGAAGAAATAAAACTGGCCCTCTTTCGACTAGTTGAGTATCTGAAGCATTAGCATTTGTGGGATCGATTACAGGCTCAAAATGGCCAGAAACAAAGACCTTTCTTCTGAAACTCGCCAGTCTATTCTTGTTCTGAGAAATTAAGGCTATTCCAAGTGAGAAATTGCCAAGAAACTGAAGATCTCATACAACGCGGTGTACTACTCCCTTCACAGAACAGCACAAACTGGCCCTAACCAGAATAGAGTGAGTGGGAGGCCCGGGTGCACAACTGAGCAAGAGGACAAGTACATTAGTGTCTAGTTTGAGAAACAGACGGCTCACAACTCCTCAACTGACAGCTTAATTAAATAGTATCCGCAAAACACCAGTCTCAACGTCAACAGTGAAGAGGTGACTCCGGAATGCTGGCCTTGGCAGAGTTCCTCTGTCCATTGTCTGCATTATTTTGCCCATCTAATCTTTTCTTTTTATTGGCCAGTCTGAGATATGGCTTTTTCTTTGCAATTCTGCCTAGAAGGCCAGCATGCCGGAGTCACCTCTGCGCTGTTGACATTGAGACTGGTGTTTTGCGGGTACTATTTAATGAAGCTGCCAGTGAGGTGTCTTTCTCAAACTAGACACTCTAATGTACTTGTTCTCTTGCTCAGTTGTGCACTGGGGCCTCCCACCCTTTCTATTCTGGTTGTTCTGTGAAGGGAGTAGTACACAGTAGAGGTCGACCGATTTATGATTTTTCAACGCTGATAGCGATTATTGGAGGACCCAAAAAGCCGATACCGATTAATCGGCAGATTTAAAATGTTTATTAAATGTATTTGTAATAATGACAATTACAACAATACTGAATTAACACTTATTTTAACTTTAATAAAACGCATCAATAAAATCAATTTAGCCTCAAGTAGATAATGAAACATGTTCAATTTGGTTTAAATAATGCAAAACAAAGTGTTGGAGAAGAACATAAAAGTACAATATGTGCTATGTAAGAAAGCTAACATGTCAGTTCCTTGCTCAGAACATGTGAACATATGAAAGCTGGTGGTTCCTTTTAACATGAGTCTTCAATATTCCCAGGTGAGAAGTTTTAGGTTGTAGTTATTATAGGACTATTTCCCTCTATACCATTTGTATTTCATTAACCTTTGACTATTGGATGTTCTTATAGGCACTTTAGTATTGCCAGTGTAACAGTATAGCTTCCGTCCCTCTCCTCGCTCCTCCCTGGGCTCGAACCAGCAACACAACGACAACAGCCACCCTCGAAGCAGCTTTACCCATGCAGAGCAAGGGAAACAACCACCCCAAGGCTCAGAGTGAGTGAAGTTTGAAACGCTATTAGCGCGCGCCAACTAGCCAGCCATTTCACTTCGGTCACAATAGCCTCATCTCAGGAGTTGATAGGTTTGAAGTCATAAACAGTGCAATGCTTGATGCACAACGAAGAGCTGCTTGTAAAACGCACGAAAGTGCATCTTTGAATTAATGTTTACGTGCCTGCTTCTGCCTGTCAGATACTTGTATGCTTGTATGCTCAGTCAGATTATATGCAACACAGGACACGCTAGATAATATCTAGTAATATCATCAACCATGTGTAGTTAACTAGTGATTATGATTTTTTTTTTATCAGAGAAGTTTAATGCTAGCTAGCAACTTACCTTGGCTTACTGCATTTGCCTAACAGGTAGTCTCCTTGTGGAGTGCAATGAGAGAGAGGCAGGTCGTTATTGCGTTGGACTAGTTAACTGTAAGGTTGCAAGATTGGATCCCCGAGCTGACAAGGTGAAAATCTGTCTTTCTGCCCCTGAAGGAGGCAGTTAACCCACCGTTCCTAGGCCATTATTGAAAATAAGAATGTGTTCTTAACTGACTTGCCTAGTTAAATAAAGATTAAAGGTGTAAAAAAAATATTTAAAAAATCGGTGCCCCAAAAATACAGATTTCTTGATTGTTATGAAAACTTGAAATCGGCCCTAATTAATCGGCCATTCTGATTAATCGGTCAACCTCTAGTACACAGCGTTGGAATAGCCTTAATTTCTTAGAACAAGAATAGACTGACGATTTTCAGAAGAAATTTCTTTGTTTCTGGCCATTTTTAGCCTGTAATCGAACCCACAAATGCTGATGCTCCAGATACTCAACTAGTCTAAAGAAGGCCTGTTTTATTGCTTATTTAATTAGAACAACAGTTTTCAGCTGTGCTAACATAATTGCAAAAGGGTTTTCTAATGATCAATTAGCCTTTTAAAATTATAAACTTGGATTAGCTAACACAACGTGTCATTGGAACACATGAGTGATGGTTGCTGATAATGGGCCTCTGTACGCCTGTGTAGATAGTCCATAAAAAATCTGCCGTTTCCAGCTACAATAGTAATTTACAATATTAACAATGTCTACACTGTATTTCTGATCAATTTGATGTTATTTTAATAGACAAAAGCAACATTTCCAATTGACTCCAAACTTTTGAACGGGTATGTATGAATGAATTAAAGGACTACTCGTGTGTTGTTTCAGACGTGATTGACCTGACAGGCGATGACAAGGATGACCTCCAGAGGGCCATCGCTCTCAGCTTGGAGGAGTCCTGCCGGGCCTTCAGGGAGACGGGCATCACTGATGAGGAGCAGGCCATCAGCAGGTAGACTGGGCTCAACACCACCATGTTATTGGCTGGGTTGAGGGGTGAGGAGGGGCATACTGGGAGCTGCAAGGTTTGAGTGGTGAAATCTCAACATAATGCACTTTCAAATCCGATTGAACAAGGCACTGTGCAGACTTGCTAATCTTTGTTTTGTTGAGTTGCTAAATGTCAACATTGTGTTTTTTTTGGGGTTTTGCACGTAATAAATGTCCTTTGATTAAAGTGTGTGTATTTTTAAACTTTATGTTGTGCTCTTTGCAGAGTTCTGGAGGCCAGCATAGCAGAGAACAAGGCAAGCCTAAAGCGGACACACACGGAAGTGTGGAGTGACTCGCCCAATCCCCACGACAGGAAGAGAATGGAGAACTGCCCTGTTGGTCTAAAGAACGTGGGCAACACCTGCTGGTTCAGCGCCGTCATCCAGGTGGAGACTCAACACAAACACACCACTCGTACAACGCAAAGCATCCTATGTCAATGTAATTCATTAGATATATAGGCCCTGTATTTATAATGACATTAGTGTGCTACAGATCTTGGAGACTCCACTCTACTCTAAAGACTCCCTGGTAGAGGGTTAAGTGAGCTGGATGAGCACTGGATACATTGTCACATGGTCCCTGCCTCTGTGTGTATTGGGCCTCCTTAAGGAGACAGTACAGTCCCACGTTTCAGCTCCTTCTGATCCCAGAATTAGAGATTTACTAAAAGCAGATGATGAAATCAAGTGACAACTCCACTAATCTTTCTTATTTTCTAATCCTTTTATCAAAAGGAATGGAAGTTTGGTTTAACCTCGAACTTAGTCACATCACTCTAACATTCTTTTGTCATCCATCATATCAATACAGCTAGCAGTAACAGGGTGATAACAGCCATAGTAAAACCAATGTTGACTACCTCACTATATAGGAACGTCCATGATCTCTTTTGATATTGAAAACATGTTTAATGCAGGTTGAAGCTAAATGAATGTCACTCAGTAAAACGGACTCGTTTCTCTTTCTGTCTCCTTGTTTCCAGTCTCTGTTCAACCTGCTGGAGTTCCAGAGGCTGGTGCTACACTACTCCCCTCCTGCCAGAGTCCAGGACCTGCCTCGCAACCAGAAGGTGAACCAACACCACCCATCCAAACAATCCATATCAGCACTCAGCTAGGAGGCTTTAGGCCCAAATCCCCCTGACCAATACGTTCCAGAGATAGTGGCACTGGAACACAGGTTAAACCTTTTCTAGGCGACAGCCAGGGAAAGGTCCGGTTAGCTCTCTCCCCTGAGTACTTGACTTGTGTCCTTTCAGACCCATGGCTCCTCAGCTGGACAGCTGTCCTTCCTGTTAGCCTCTGAGGACCTGGCCCTCTGATGAGAGACTCGACATTCAGTGCCCTCACCAAGCAACAGCTCTTTGGTTGCAGTGTGATCTGCTCTTGCCTCAGGTTCCATTGGTTCACACTGCCCCCTGACTGCCCAGTTGATTCACTACCTCTAGACCTAGCCACAGGGAGGGTGGAGGAAGAGGATTTGATGAAGCACACTGTAGCCCTAGTGGTTCCCTCTCTGACACACCCAACATTGACAATGACCCGTGACTCACACCAGCTCAGCTTAGCCTCTCCTCCCTGTCTTTCTGCAGCAGCTACAGTCTCTTCTTCGTCCGTTGCTGCAACTGAAATCTTGCTGTCTGCACAGCACCTTTCTCCCAACCGCTTCCCATGGAGCCCTCCGAAAGGGTCAATGGTTAGCGCACATCCGCTAATCTGGGCTACACCCCTGCTGCTGTTTCCATATAGCGGCAGTCATTTTGGGGTTTTAGTCTCTAGTCCCACTGTCTAATATCCAGAACCAACGGAGGGACTCTTCTAGGGCTTAGGCTCTAATCTGTCGTCAATAGCCTTGACCCTTGCGCTCAAAGTGAGAGCACTTATCCAAGGGTTTATTTTAATTGCTCTGTTTGTCAACGAGGCTCGTCTTCAAAGCAAGGCTTTTCCTTTGCCAGTGTCACATAAGTGTCCCTTTTTTTGTCACACGTATGGGCTTGAGCAATGAGTCCTCTGTGCTCTCAACCTGTACCATAATGTAATTAGAGCTCGTTCATTCATTGGTAGTAGTTGTGGTGCAGCCAGTCAGTGTCCTGCTGTAATGTAGCGCAGTGGAGGACTCCCTCTGCTTGTCACATCTCACGCCAGCTCCAGCTCACAGATTTACTGGGTCAGCTCAGCATCACTAGGCTCCAATAGAAAAGCACATTCCCTTGCATAAACTGGGGAAACACTCATCTTTCATATTTTGATGGGCTCACCATCATAGTGTCCTGAATTTGAAAATATTATAATGGGTATAATAGTGTTCTTAATTCTGTCTCCATGGTCTGAAAGATGGTTGACAATAAAACCCTGAAATGTGACTATGATTTGGAAACCCTTATTCCCTTCCTCTAGAAGGCAGGTTATCACTAACGTCCCTCTGTGTGTGGTTCCCGGTTGTCGTTCCACAGGAGCACAGAAACCTACCCTTCATGCAGGAGCTGAGGAACTTGTTCTCCCTCATGGTGGGTTCTAAGAGGAAGTACGTGGACCCGTCGTGTGCCGTGGAGATCCTCAAGGACGCCTTCAAGTCCAGCGAGTCTCAGCAGGTAAACATCCTAGCTATCACTCTGGAAAATCTGCTATGATAAACCAATCAACCTTTCCGTCAAAGGTATTTGTAAAGCCCTTTTTACATCAACAGATGTCACAATGGGCTTTACAGTAGTCCGGCTTTGACCCCCAAAAATTGTAAGCAACAGTACAGTGGAAATGAAACTTGTAAATTAATTCTAAAGTTTGGGAACCCCTGCACTACGATACCACGGTGCTTGTCTACGGAGCAGCAAGGGGAACTGTCCCTCCCTACCTTCAGGCTCTGCTCAAACCCTACATCCTAACCAGAGCACTCCGTTCTGCCACCTCTGCTCTCTTGGCTGTCCCACCCATGTCCTGGCACCCCAATGGTGGAACCAGCTTCCCCCTGATTCTAGGACAGCAGAGTTCCTGCCGTTCTACCGAATATATGACACCCTACCTCTGAAGAGTTTCTTATCCCCCAAAACCTAGCACTGACTTCCTCTAGCACTGACTTTGCTCATCATTTCTTTATTTAGGAGAAATTGGACTACATCTGTGATATGTGGTTGTTCCACCTAGATATATGAAGATGAATGCATCTTTGTTCTGAATAAGAGCATCTGCTAAATGTGAAGTGTAGTTAGGGGTCCTTCAGTGTTTTCTTTACCTACATCTGATGGATTTTAGTCCCTTCATCAGATGTTTTGGTGCTTCTCATGACACCTTCTGAAGGGTTGATCAGTCCCGACCTGAGCCAGGTGGCTGGTCCACTGCTCCTCCTCCTTGTGCAACAGCCATTGGGCCCGCCTCTTGCGCTACTGCGCTGAACTCTGCTACAAATATACAATGCCTTACAAAAGTATTCATCCCCCTTGGCATTTTTCCTATTTTGTTGCATTACAACCTGTAATTTAAATAGATTTTTATTTGGATTTCAAATAAATAAAACAATAACAATGAATAAAGTTTGGCCTTATTTAAATCACTCAACTGTACTGCTGAACCTCATTGATTGTATGACATGCACAAAATAGTCCAAATTGGTGAAATGAAATGAAAAAAATTACTTATTTTAAAAAACTGAAAAGTGGTGCGTGCATATGTATTCACCCCCTTTGCTATGAAACCCCTAAAGATCTGGTGCAACCAATTACCTTCAGAAGTCACATAATTAGTTAGATGGCACACAGGTGGACTGTAAAAAAAAGTTTTACATGATCTCAGTGTGTGTGTGCGCTATGACTTAAATATATGGAGAAGTACAGATCAATGTTTGGTTATAAAAAAGATCAAACTTTGAACATACCATGGAGCACCATTTTAAATCCATTATTAAAAAAATGTAAAGAACATGGCACCACAACAAACCTGCCAAGAGAGTGCCGCCCACCAAAACTCATGGACCATGCAAGGAGGGCATTAATCAGAGAGGCAACAAAGAGACCAAAGATAGCCATGAAGGACCTGCAAAGCTCCACAGTGGAGATTGGAGTATCTGTCCATAGGACCACTTTAAGCTGTACGCTCCACAGAGCTGGGCTTTAGGGAAGAGTGGCTAGAAAAAAGCCATTGCTTAAAGAAAGAAATTAGCAAAAACTTTTGGTGTTCGCCAGAAGGCATGTGGGAGACTCCCCAAACATAGGGAAGAAGGTGCTCTGGTCAAAGCCCAGACCTCAGTCCAATTGAGAATCTGTGCTATGACTTAAAGATTTCTGTTCACCAGCGGAACCATCCAACTTCAAGGAGCTGGAGCAGTTTTACCTTGAAGAACAGGCAAAAATCCCAGTGGCTAGATGTGCCAAGCTTATAGAGACATACCCCAAGAGACTTGCAGCTGTAATTGCTGCAAAAGGTGGCTCCACAAGTTATTGGCTTTTGGGGGGTGAATAGTTGCACATGCCCAAGTTTTTTTCAGTTTTTTTTTTGTCTAATTTCTTGTTTGTTTCACCCCCAAAAAGATTTTGCCTCTTAAAAGTGGTAGGCATATTGTGTAAATCAAATGATACAACCCCCCAAAAATCTAATTTTATTCCAGGTTGTAAAGGCAACAAAATAGGAAAAATGCTAAGGGGGGTGAATAGTTTTGCAACCCACTGTAGATATCGGATGGGGATCAGCTCCTGTATGCTAATATGCTGTAATGTAATGTTAATATGACGAATAGTAGATAATTAAAAAAAACATGAGCTGGCGCACACCCAGGATAATAGTTTGTGTGGAGGTGCTGACTAACGGCGAATAAACTATTAACTATCAAAATAAAGAATGTCGCACACTCCATGTATAATCTCCAAGAAATGTAATGGGTATGGCATCACTGCCTTCCTCAGGGTAATGTCATGAATACTTGAACCAGGTTATGTAGACACAGTGCAATTAGTGTAACCAATGACAGTAGTGAGGTGTGTGTCAATGATTAAGTTAATTTAAATTCATTAGTGAAACTGTTAAGAAAATTGTATATGGCATATTAAATATATTACTCTGTTATCATATAGAAACATAATGGGATATTGTACATCATATTAGCATCAATATACATTATTATTTCCTATTTAATTTTTGTTACATGTAATCTTTTGGTTCAAGCTTAATATATAATGACCATCCACAACAGGGGGAACATATTAGGTGTACGCTAATAAGCCGTAGAACATTCGGCGTCCGCCCCCCGAAAACCTGACAATGCTGAGCTTCTATTTCTGTTCATCAGTCATGTCCGTAGTCCACTCTTCTCTGGTCACTTTGTGTGTCTGAGGTTAGAGAAGCGGTGACCCCAATTAGAGGGCACAACTGACATCTGTAAGGCACCCTCTGGTCCTTGACTCTGGTGTATACAAATCTACCTCAACAATTACCAAGTCCCTCAGTGTAAGCCCACTTAACCAAGGTTTAAAACATGAAAAGGAGGTTATGTTCTGTACATCTGAGATCTGGGCCTTCTGTTCAACAGTGAAGGCAATGTTCTAATGGCTCTTTCTCTGTGTGCTTCCTGTAAGTATTGTTGTAATTGGTCTGTTTCGCTGTGTGCTGCCTGAACAGCAGGATGTGAGTGAGTTCACACACAAGCTGCTGGACTGGCTGGAGGATGCCTTCCAGATGAAGGCAGAGGAGGACCGGTACGACAACGCACCTTGCTAACGTCAACACACACACACGCACACACTGTGTAATTCATCCCCTTAGGAGACTGGACACATCATGCCTTCTGCGTTTTCATACAGAACATGCATCGTAGTGAATTTAGTAAGCATTTCATGAAAGTCCATTTAAAAAAAGAAGCTTGGAGCATTATTCACATGGCTTAGAGGACAAAGCGTCCTCTTCCAACCATTGTGTATGTCGCACACTGTGACTCACCCTAATGAGTGTGTGTGTTTCGGCTCTGATCTCTGTCCATTCCCAGAGCGGGTGAGAAGCCAAAGAACCCGATGGTGGAACTGTTCTATGGCCGGTTCCTGGCTGTTGGTGTTCTCGAAGGTAAGAGAGGGAAGCAAGCATGTTAGAACATCCCTGGGTAGGAGGAGAGGTGACGTGAGAGTTAAGTCTCAGCTGTCAGTTTCCTGCTTCAAGGAGAGGGAGAGTCCTTGCCCCCGATAATTAAAGGTGACCTTGTTTTAATGAGGTGTGGCACATGTAAAAGCACAGGGCTACAGAGCATTGATCCTTGAGGACCTTGACGTCTGATTGGAATTTAGCTTATTATGCATGACAATACTGGTCCAGGGCCACCAGACACAAAGCTGGGCCAGCAAGGCAGCTTTTGCTCCTCTCATCCTTAAATTACCTTAATGCCACATTTGCATGTCCGCTAACTTCCCCTCTCTGGATTCTGTTTTTTGTTGTTGTTGTCAGTCCGTACTCCGCTGCTGTAGTCAGTGCAGTGGGTTGGCTAAAGGTATCTGCCTGCTTCCCATCCAGAACAGTTTGTGCGTATATTATGATGACATTTTGAGCCGTTTTTGTTCGGCTGTTCTTGAGACGGCTGTTCTTGAGACGGCTGTTCTTGAGACGGCTGTTCTTGCACGAAACATTTTTCTCTCGAGGCAAGCTGAAGTTCGGAAGCTGAAGTCTAAGCCCCTTCATTGGTGATTGGTCAGCAGTAAGGAATCTTCAATGTAGTATTTATCATTCAGCTATGAGACGACTCATTTTTTTGCATATTTTTTTACTTGAGAAATGCTCTTAGATGTAAAACTAGGATCTCCTCAGACAAAACATAAAAATGTATTTATTGAGTTATCTTCGATTAATTCTGACTATTTTGAGGAGGTGTATACTGGCTATGGCGTCTCAAGATGGCCGAACAGTACTATTGCCGCAGGTATGGTCAAAGGTATGCGAGCACACTCGTTCGGTTTGGCTAGGCGCCAGCCGAACTGAAGCATGCAGTAGTCTTAAGGCTCTGCAGGGGAGCAAGCTGTGCTGTATTTACAGTCAGTTAGTGGATGTGATCTTCCCCTGGGTTCAAGTATTTGTTTCTGCCTTTTATTGAGCTTGCTTGGTGCAATGGAACCAATGGTAAAAACCCTGCTCATCTGGCATACCGAATAGGCTCAATCAAACAAATCCTATTTGAACTCAGGCATGGCTATGATGACTGATGCTGAACTCAACCAGGCTATAAATTAGTGTGAAATGGGTCTTCTCTCACACACACTTGACCCACTTCCTCGCCATATGGTACACACAGGCTAGGTCCGCACCTCTGAGGAATAATACTGCATAATAGGGCACAACTGCCTCTACCAAATCACAGTGCTTCTTGAATTAGTTGTTGTTGGTAGGGCCAAACTGGGTGTGTGAGGAGTTCTTGTGTTGGTGCATAAATGTTGTTTATGTTTCTGTGCTGTTGCTCCCCCCTTTCCCCACAGGAAAGAAGTTTGAGAACACTGAGATGTTTGGGCAGTACCCCCTGCAGGTGAACGGCTTTAAGGACCTGCATGAGTGTCTGGAGGCGGCCATGATTGAGGGGGAGATCGAGTCCCTGCACTCATCAGCAGAGAACTCTGCCAAGTCTGGACAGGAGGTCAGTGCTGCTGCTCATTAAAAGACAACTAACACTGGAGTTTTTGGTTTTAACTGTAATACATGTGTAGTAGGGATAATGAAACTCCAAAACATGTTCCAAACCTATAGTTAGACACACACAATGTACAGGCAAAAACATTATACTGGAAGTACCATTACATTTCTGTTCGACAACCAAATGTTACCCGTAAAACAGCCCATCTAGGCCTACTTAAAAATAGACGGTGCTTGAATAATTCAGGAGATGTGGGGGACTGACTGACTACCTGCCCCAACGCATAGTGCCAACTGTAAAGTTTGGTGAACATGGACATTCTAGATGATTCTGTGCTTCCAACTTTGTGCCAATAGTTTGGGGAAGGACCTTTTCTGTGTCAGTATGACAATGCCCCTGTGCACAAAGTGAGGTTGAGATCGGTGTGGAAGAACTTGACTGGCGTGCACAGAGCTCTGACCTCAACCCCACAGTAGCCTAACATGGCAGACGTAAAAGAAACACAGAAAGGACAAGTAGGCTCGCAATGGATTATGGTCATTATACTTAATGAACATAGTTTAGCACAGAAAACATGTTGAATGTTGGTCTGTTGGAAAGTACAGTGGCTTGCAAAAGTATTCACCCCTTTGGCATTCTTCCTATTTTGTTACCTTACAACCTGGAATTAAAATGGATTTTTTGGGCGTTTATCATTTGATTTACACAACATGACTACCACTTTGAAGATGCAAAATATGTTTTATTGTGAAACAAATAAGACAAAAAAAACAGAACTTGAGTGTGCATAACTATTCACCCTCCCAAAGTCAACACTTTGTAGAGCCACCTTTTTGTAGCAATTACAGCTGTAAGTCTCTTGGGGTATGTCTCTATAAGCTTGGCACATCTAGCCACTGGGATTTTTGCCCTTTCTTCAAGGTTAAACTGCTCCAGCTCCTTCAAATTGGATGGGTTCCGCTGGTGTACAGAAATCTTTAAGTCATACCACAGATTCTCAATTGGATTGAGGTCTGGGCTTTGACTAGGCCATTCCACGACATTTAAATGTTTCCCTTAAACCACTCGAGTGTTGCTTTAGCAGTATGCTTAGGGTCATTGTCCTGCTGGAAGGTGAACCTCCATCCCAAGTCTCAAATCTCTGGAAGGCTGAAACAGGTTTCCCTCAAGAATTTCCCTGTATTTAGCGCCATCCATCATTCCTTCAATTCTGACCAGTTTCCCAGTCCCTGTGATGAAAAAACATGGGATGGTGTTCTCGGGGTGATGGAAGGTGTTGGGTTTGCGCCAGACAGCCTTTTCCTTGATGGACAAAAAGCTACATTTTAGTCTCATCTGACAAGAGTACCTTCTTCCATATGTTTGGGGAGTCTCACACATGCCTTTTGGTGAACACCAATTTGTTTCTTTAAGCAATGGCGTTTTCTGGACACTCTTCCGTAAAGCCCAGCTCTGTGGAGTGTTTAGCCTGAGGTGGTCCTATGGACAGATACTCCAATCTTCGCTGTGGAACTTTGCAGCTCCTTCAGGGTTATCTTTGTTCTCTTTGTTGCCTCTGATTAACGCCTTCCTTGTCTGGTCCGAGTTTTGGTGGACGGCCCTCTCTTGGCAGGTTTGTTGTGGTGCCATATTCTTTCAATTTTGTAATAGTGCTCTGTGGGATGTTCAAAGTTTCTGATATTTTTTTTATAACCCAACCCTGATCTTAATCTGATTTATCTCTAGGGAAATTGCGCAATGTGTGCATTGAGTTCACAGAAAGAAACGGGACGAAATGAAACTCAAATAATTGAACCGACATTGGTCAATTAGTTGTTTAAAATACAAAAAATAACATTTTGGTTTGTCACTCAGCACTACTAAAGGCACAACAATATTAGTGGAACAGGCATGAGTCATGTAGGAATGCTTTCAAAACACGCTGTTCAAGGCTACTGATTCCTTAGTGCACAATTAAAAATGTTTATGGATATCGCATGACTCATATGACCCATTAGAAACATTTTGGAATTCCTTTCAGCACTGGTTTACCGAACTCCCTCCTGTCTTGACCTTTGAACTGTCAAGATTTGAGTTCAACCAAGCTTTGGGTCGACCTGAGAAGATCCACAGCAAGCTGGAGTTCCCCTCCATGCTGTACATGGACAGGTAAGAACCTCCAACACACCTACCAGTCCAGCTGTACCTAAGGGAAAATGTATCAATTCAACAGGAGTAAGCAGCTAAGATGAACTGTTATTCACATCACATAGCCTAAATAACATATTATTTTGGGTTTCCTAGGCCCCTTTCAAATGAAGGGGCTTGAAAAAAGAACATGAATATCATATTGAGATTTTACATTGAGCATGGGTTGTGGTCCTTTAATCTGGGATACAGGCCCATAGTTTTCCAGGGAACGTATATGATTTATGTTGTTTTGTCAGGTATATGGACAGGAACCGAGAGATCACCAGGATTAAACGAGAGGAGATCAGGAGACTGAAAGAGCACCTGACTCTACTCCAACAGCGTCTGGAGAGGTGGGCTGTGCTGCTACACACACACACCTCTGTTTACTATCGTAGGTTGATCAACTATCAAAGGGATGGTGTTCATAGATACCATATCTGTTATGCTTCTAACCAAGTATCTTGCTTTGCTTTTACTCTTTAACTGAAAGATGCGTTCTCATTCTCAGTACGGTTTGTCATCCTCTCTCTGTGTCCCCAAGGTATCTGAGCTATGGCTCCGGCCCCAAGAGGTTTCCTCTGGCAGATGTCCTGCAGTACGCCATGGAGTTTACTTCCAGTAAACCAGTCTGCACCTCTCCTGTGGGGGACTTTGATACATCAGCACCCCCTGGTGGCACAACAGGGCAACTGCTGCCCGCTTCAAGGCAAGTCATGAAACACAGAGCATGCCACACTCTGTCTCCCTGAGTCAGGATTTAAGTGTGCATGTTTCTGACTTTGCTTTTGTCAGGTAATCTGTCTGATTATGCTGCTGAATTCGTGTGGTTCAGAAGTATTGAGTTGTGGTTTTGACTTATTCACACTCGCCCGACGTTACAGCACAGCCGAACAGGGTCCCTCCTCTACCCCTCCAGAGGGTTTGGCCCTCGCCCTGGCTCTCACCCCGGCCCCCTCCACCCAGCAGAGAGTGCCTATTCACAAGCCCTTCACCCAGTCCCGACTGCCCCCTGACCTGCCCATGCACCCGGCCCCACGACACATCACTGAGGAGGAGCTCCGGGTGCTGGAGGGCTGCCTGCACCGCTGGAGGAGTGAGGTGGAGAATGATACCCGCGGTACGTACAGTACCAGTCAAACGTTTGGAGACAACCTACTCATTCAGGGGGTTTTCTTTATTTGTATTATTTTCTACATTGTAGAATAATAGTGAAGACATCCAAACTATGAAATAGCACATGGGAATCATGTCGTAACCAAAAAAGTGTTAAAAATCTAAACATATTTTATATTTGAAATTCTTCAAAGGAGCCACCATTTGCCTTGATGACAGCTTTGCACACTTGGCATTCTCTGTTTTGGGTCATTATCCTGTTGTAAAACAAATGTTAGTCCCACTAAGCGCAAACCAGATGGGATGGCATATCGCTGCAGAGTGCTGTGGTAGCCATGCTGGTTAAATGTGCCTTGAATTCTAAATAAATCTCTGACCGTGTCACCAGCAAAGCACCATCAGACCACCTCCTCCATGCTTTACGGTGGGAACCACACATGCGGAGATCACCTACCCTGCCTCTCACAAAGACAGCGGTTGGAACCAAAAATCTCCAATTTGGACTCATCAGATCAAAGGACAGATTTCCACCGTTCTAATGTCCATTGCTCATGTTTCTTGATATTCTTATTGATGTCCTTTAGTAATGGTTTATTTGCAGCAATTTGACCATGAAGGCCTGATTCACTCAGTCTCCTCTGAAGAGTTGATGTTGAGATGTGTCTGTTACTTGAACTCTGAAGCATTTATTTTGGCTGCAATCTGAGGTGCAGTTAATTTCCTCATGTTGTAAAAGTAATGATGGACTGTCTTTTCTCTTTGCTTATTTGAGCTGTACTTGCCATACTATGGACTTGATCTATCTTCTGTATACCACCCCTACCTTGTCACAACACAACTGATTGGTTGAAATACTTTTAAGAAGGAAAGAAATTCCACAAATTTAACAAGGAACACCGTTTCAGGGGACTACCTCATGAAGCTGATTGAGAGAATGCCAAGACTGTGAGGAAGATTAGAAAATCTGTTTTGATTTAACACTCTTTTTGGATACTACATGATTCCATATGTGTTATTTCATCATTTTGATGTATTCACTATTATTCTACAATGTTGAAAATAGTAGAGAAATAAAGAGAACCCTTTGAATGGGGTTTGTCCAAACCTTTGACAGGTACTGTATGTCACCTCTGACCTCATCCAGTCTTGTAAACCCAATATGCTATATTATACCTCTGTCTCTTATGATCTCATGCACAAAAATGTATGAATTCTAGAGATGGGTTGATTTGTCTTCTCCAGATCTTCAGGGCAGTATATCCAGAATCCACAGGACCATTGAGCTTATGTACTCTGACAAATCCATGATGCAGGTAAAAGTGTGCTCTTCCTAAACCTGACAATACACCTTCACACAAATACCATACATTGTCATTGGCTCTAATACAAAAATACCAAATGAATGATGCACTATTATCTTGATTTTTCCATGACCAGTGTTCACTCCGGATGGTCACTCATTGTCTCCTGCTGTCTCCCAGGTTCCGTACCGGCTGCATGCGGTGTTGGTGCATGAGGGCCAGGCCAATGCTGGACACTACTGGGCCTACATCTATGACCCCCACCAGCGGTGCTGGATGAAGTACAACGACATCTCAGTCACCAAGTCTTCCTGGGAGGAGCTGGTCAGGGACTCGTTCGGAGGCTATCGCAACGCCAGCGCCTACTGCCTCATGTACATCAACGACAAGAAGCCCTTCCTCATAGAAGGTAGATGCTGATTGAGGAGCAGAAGAAGCAGTATTATCCCATATCTTTATTTTGACCTTGCTTTTCTTGTGGTGTACTTCAGCTTTGTTTTCTTCTTTCTTGTGATCATCATTAACTATGACCACTGTCCTCAGAGTATATGATGAGGACATGCCATGTGCAAGGTAGTTAGTTATTGTTAGGCTCTGTTTGTGCTGCAACTTGGACGTTCATATGCCGCAAACCACTATTATAAACTGGTTACCAATGTAATTAGAGCAGTAAAAATAAATATTTTGTCATACCTGTCAGCCAATCAGCATTCAGTGCTCGAACCACACAGTTTATAATTTCCCATATTGACTATCTGTTTGTCTGGTTGTGTGTGCAGAGGAGTTTAATAAGGAGACGGGCCAGATGCTGAGTGGTCTGGATAAGCTCCCCCCAGACCTGAAGGCCTACGTGAAGGAGGACAACGGCCTGTTTGACAAGGAGATGGAGGAGTGGAACACACAGCAGGCACGCAAGGCCCAGCAAGAGAAACTGGCCCTGGCTGTGGCCACCGCCGCAACCGCTGTAATAGCAGAAACAACAGCAACAACAACGTCCTCTCAACCTATGAGTAAAGAGCCCAGTACACCAGACAACTCCGGTGAGGGCCAAGGCATGGTCACATATTCCATTTATACACTTCTGAGCTGAGCGGTGCTGACTAGTGAAGGGAAGGTCGGCTCTTTTAACTAACTCTTTGTCAAAAGAACGAATCCTTCGACTCCTTTTTGTTCATTTGATTCCGTAATGCTCTGAGCACGCAGGACCCCCCCTACCAGCAAACAATTAACTCAAAACTCAAAAGAATCCTGATTCTATGTAGGAACCGATTAATATAGGATTTTTGGGTCCGATACCAATTTTAGGGAGGCAACAGTAACCAATTACCGATATGTTTTTGTTTAGAGGTGTTGTGCTCCAAATTGAGCTATTAACTAAATATTAAAATGATAATTATTTTATACAACATGAATTAACATTTTATTGGTGGTTTACATTATAACCACCAAAAAGCAACTTTATCCTCTATAAATAAGAAAGTATATACAAAACCCTTGTTCAGTTTACCTTCTTAGGTACAACTTAAAGATTCACAATACAGAAATCACTCCGCCGTTTCCTGGTTGCTAAAATTCTAATAGTTCGCCTAATTTCAGTTTGTGACCAAGCTAGTATAGTGTAGAGAATCATTGTACCATCTAAACCGCTTTGAAATATATTTTCCATAACCAAAAATATTGCCTTTTCAGCTGTTTGTAGTTGGTGTACAAAACCGAATGTGAAAAACGCTAAAATACTTCAGCTGTGGAAGCAGAGTTGCTTTCAATTAGTGACAGATCTATAACTCACATAAACCCTCCTCACCACAGCTGCCCATGTCCCCTAATGTTGATGATGTGGTTGTTACTGACAAGGAGCACATGGCTGAGCTCTTTAATCACCACTTCATTAAGTCAGGATTCCTATTTGACTCAGCCATGCCTCCTTGCCCGTCCAACATTTCCTCATCTCCCACCCCTTCTAGCCCCAGTGCTCCTCCCTCCTTTAAAAAATAAAACATCTGAACTGCCTCTTGAGATGGTTTAACTTATAAAATGGCAGCATATCTACCGTGGAGAGACCAGAACAACAGAATTCCTCAGAGAATAATTTGAGACCAGTTGAATCCTGTGAGTTTTATGATAACGATGCGTTTTGAAGGAGATACCGCTTCTTCAACAACTCTGTAATGCAACTGGAAAGAAAGAGTGGACCAACCGTTAAGCATAGGAGTGATAGGAACGAGGCTGTACCCCCACTATTTCAGCTTCTGGTGGCCCTACAGTTCTATGCAACAAGATGTTTCCAGATGGTGATCTTTTTTTGGATGGGGACTCCACAAGTCAACCGTCGGCAGGATTGTAGTCAGTGTCCAGTGCTATTGCCGGTTTGAAGAATCAGTACATGAGGTTCAACCCTACAGAGGAAACACCAGCTGGATTTTACTGGAGAGCTAGATTCCCGGGTGTACTAGGGACAACAGACTACACACATTATTATTTGCAGTAGCTCTTTTGGTAAATTCAGGACCTCAATCTGCAGTAGATTTCTCTCTCTCTCCAGCTCCAAAACATCAATATGAGCTTGGTTCATGTCAGTTCTGGGGCGTTTGCTTGGTTTGTCTGGTGTTTTTGCTGCTGGTGCAAGATCCAGGCACTGCTGTTTCTCTACAACACAGGGTGTCAGCTCAACTAAAGGAAAGAAAGAAAATTAACTCATTATTAGTAGGCTATTTACGTGCCATATTGTACAACAAGGATTAAATGGCTATATTCTTTGTTCTCTCTGTTTATCATTACAGTAAGCTAGCTACCGATATATCAATGATCTAAATTGCTTCGTTATACAGTATCAGTCAAAAGTTTGGACACCTACTCATTCCAGGGTTTTTTCTTTGACTATTTTCTACATTGTATAATAATACATTTTTTTGAATTGAGGCTGTAACACATTGTGGAAATGTCAAGGGGTATTAATACTTTCTGAAGGCACTGTAAATGATTGTACCTTGCATGGGTAAGCTCTGGCTACTGTCTTTCAGCTCTAATTTAAAAATAAATACATGTTTACTGGTGTGGGCGTTTTTAACCAAATTTGAAATATCTATTTTAATAGACCAAAGTATCACCTATCACACCATTATAAAGGAACAACTTAATCATTTTTTCAGAAAATGTAAATGACTGGATTTATGTAAACTCCGTAGACATCATAAAATACATTAATTTTTATAATTATTGATTGTTTAGATTATTCAAATATATAATACAAATCTCAACTTTATTTCACTATTCAATTATTAATAGCCCGGTGTTAATTTTGTTAGAATATAAAACATTTATAATGCAAACATTATCCCTTAGGTCTAGCACAGCAAATACTTCAATTGTTTAAGTATATGTTGCAGAACAGTGATTACAATATGTTTTTCAGAAAATTCACAAAAACATTTATCTGAAGGGGGTTAGCAATCAGTGATGGAGTTGACGACACTCAAAACAGACATATTTTTGTCTCAATAAAAACAAATATACCCAATAAAAACAAATATTCTATCAGATCTTTCAGTACTCTGACAGAGTTTAAATCTTACGGAGTTGTTATTTTACAGAGTTGACCAATTAAAATAAAATAAAAAATCTTCATTCAGTTGTTACACACGGTAGCAATTTAGTTTTCCCTCGGTTGCTTTATGATTCCTGGTTTAATTTAGGATTTTAGACAAATTTGACAGAACACATCTTTTAGGAATCGAAGTTTTGAGAGAAGTATATTTAAAGTAACAGAGGGCTATTGCAAGAAACTACATATGATAATTGTTAAATTAATATACCTTTTTAGCCTTTTTATTGTAAACATTTTTTGGGGAGTTTTGGAAACTGGGATGCTTTGCTCCTGACAAGGGCATGCGGGAGGTTGTGCTACGCCCATACTAAACGTCTTTTTCTTCTCTATACTGCCTGCAGCATGATATATTTTCATGCACGCACATATGATAGATAGTTGGTCGGAGCATGCCTCCGGAGCTGCTCAGCCTCAGGAGCACGTATTAATCCTACTGTATTCATGGGGGCCAGCAGGTCAAATGAACAAATAAAGTCCTGAAAAATACGAATCATGACTGACCAGTCAGTAAAAAGAGTTGTTCGATAAGAACCAATAATTAGCGAACTGCACATCACTAGTGCTGGCCTGGTTACACATCCACCATAGTTTATGGAAGTGTAAAAATAACATTGCCAGACCACCATAGTTTGGGCGTGGTGCAGATCGGCACAACAGTATAAAAATTATATTAGACACACTAGATTTTGCTTGCCTGTAGTAGTGTATCTCATGTTGGTTGTTGGTTTGTGTGTGGTTCCTCCAGCTCCACAGCAGGACCCAGAGTACATGGAGCAGCCGTCCCCCACAGACTACTCCAGGCACTTGCAGGAGGACACCGAGAGGGCCATCTCCAAAGCTGCAGCCGAGCAGCAGGAGGAGAGGAGCCCAGAGGGACTGCTTACTGCAGTAAGACCATATAGCACAGCACATAACACACATACATACATACATACATACATGCATACATACATACATACATACATACATACATACATACATACTCCACCTCTTACACACACACACGCTATACAACTGCTCCTTCTACGCTCACTTCAAAGAACCACGTAGGCCTACCACACAACCCCAGTAAAGTTATTTTCATCCTTTTTTCTCTTTCTGTTTAACTTCGCCCTCCATGCTTCTTTCTTTCCCCTTCTCTTCTCCCTTTTCTTTCTAGCTCTCTCCACAGTCCTGTGGGGAGAGTGTCTCCCCACGCCTTCCCCCCCAGCCTGAGATCAAGGTGAACCCTGAAACCCCTCTTGTGCCTCCTTCTGACCCCCCTGTGAAGGATAAGCCCCCTGCCCACCGTATTGTAGAGGTGGCCATCCCCCAGGTGGGAAGCTTTGTCGTCGGGGGGTGTAACAAGTGATGAGGTAGCGCTCGACACTCCTCTCACCCAGTGGACTTATTTGGTGTGCTAAAAATTCTCTTGCCTGTTGGTGGTGATCTCCTCTTGGCTCTCCTACAGGCTTTTCACACCTGAGTAAATCTTAATCCAGGGCAGTTTTCAAACCAGAGTCATGGTCAGCTCAGGGCAAGTCACTGTTGCCATTTTCAACCAAACCTCTTGGCAGACCAAGATAGGGTGCTATAGTAGACTACAGCTAGTGTACTACACTAGACGATGAAACAAGCCTTGGGCTAGCTATAAAAAGATAGTGTGAAAAGCCTATCCCTGTCAAGACTACTTGCATCTTGCAACAGAAGCACTCTACTCTACACAGAGGTATTTGGACAGAAACCTCACCTAAACAGTGACTCAATTGCCTAGAGTGTTTATTTTTGCTGCTGAGAAATAAACAGCATCTCAGGAGCAAATATTAAATGTAATTTGCACAGTTATATCTTACTGTTTATAACATCCTTTTTGATTCATACAAATAGGTATCATATAAAACCCTTTGGGATGGAAAAATACAAGCTTAATGTAACTGCATCGTCTCACTGCTCCTATCAATAAATTAGTTGGTTTTGCTTGGTTTGTCATTTTCAAGAGACGAAAAAAACATTTTTTTTGTCAAAGTGCTGTAGTAGAATCAATGTTTAATTTCTATGCCCTTAAATAGACCAAAGACTGTCGGCTTGCTATACCACACTAGGACTGTATAGGGCTGTCGTTAGACTCTTTACCATAAAGACCTCAACCTTCACAGGGCTGCCTTTCACAGAGACTGTCGTTCACATGGCAACTTATTTTAAATCATCCATTGTGTCCTTCACATGACGAGCTGTGTGTGTACCTCACATTAGTAGAGTGACTCTAACATACAGTACCAGTCAAAAGTTTGGACACACCTACTCATTCAAGGGGTTTTCTTAATTTTTTTACTATTGTCTACATTGTAGAATAATAGTGGAGACATCAAAACTATGAAATAACAGACATGGATTCATGTAGTAAACAAAAAAGTGTTAGAATATATATTTTGATTTTTTTAAGTAGCTACCCTTTGCCTTGATGACAGCTTTGCACAATCTTGGCATTCTCTCAACCAGCTTCACCTGGAATGCTTTTCCCAACTGTTTTGAAGGAGTTCCCACATATGCTGAGTACTTGTTTGCTGCTTTTCCTTCACTCTGCGGACCAACTCATTCCAAACCATCTCAATTGGGTTGAGGTCGGGTGATTGTGGAGGCCAGGTAATCTGATGCAGAACTCCATCACTCTCCTTGGTCAAATAGCCCTTATACAGTCTGGAGGTGTGTTGGGTCATTTGTCCTGTTGAAAAACAAATGTATCACTAAGTGCAATCCAGATCGGATGGCTTATCGCTGCAGAATTCTGTGGTAGCCATGCGGGTTAAGTGTGCCTTGAATTATAAATAAATCACAGACCGTGTCACCAGCAACGCACCCCCAAACCATCAGACCACCTCCTCCATGCTTCACGGTGGGAACCACACATGCGGAGATCATCTATTCACCTACTCTGTCTCATAAAGACACAGCGGTTGGAACCAAAGATCTCCAATTTGGACTCATCAGACCAAAGGACAGATTTCCACCGCTCCATTGCTCATATTTCTTGTCCCAAGCAAGAATCTTTTTCTTATTGGTGTCCTTTAGTAGTGGTTTCTTTGCAGCAATTTGACCATGAAGGCCTGATTCAAGCAGGCTTCTCTGAAGAGTTGATGTTGCGATGTGTCTGTTACTTGAACTCTGTGAAGCGTTTATTTGGGCTGCAATCTGAGGTGCAGTTAACTCTATTGAACTCTGGGTCTTCCATTCCTGTGGCGGTCCTTATGAGATCCAGTTTCATAACGCTTAATGGTTTTTGTTCTTGAAATTTTCCGTATTGACTGACCTTCATGTTTTAAAGTAATGATGGACTGTTTCACTTTGCTTCTTTGGCAAAGAGAAATGTTGTTTGCACGACTCGAACACCATTAAGTTTGCCGATGACACAAGTGGTAAGGTGGGTTACCGACAATTATGAGACAGCCTATAAGGAGGAGGTCAGAGACCTGACCGTGCGGCGCAAGGACAACAACTTCTCCTTCAACGTGATCAAGACAAAGTAGAAGATTGTGGACTACAGGAAAAGGTGGACCGAGCACGCCCCCATTCTCATCGATGGGGCTGCAGTGTAGCAGGTTGAGAGATTCAAGTTCCTTGGTGTCTACATCATCAACACAATAACATGATCCAAGCACACCAAGACAGTCATGAAGAGGGCACGGCAAAACCTATAACCTTCTATATCAGGTTGTCAGAGGAAGGCCCTAAAAATTGTCAGACTCCAGCCACCTAAAGTCCTATACTGTTGTCTCTTCTACCGTGTGGTACCAGAGCGCCAAGTCTAGGTCCAAGAGGCTTCTGAACAGCTTCTACCACCAAGCCATAAGACTACTGAACATATAATCAAATGGTTCCCCAGACTATTTGCATAACCCCCCTGTAAGCTCTACACCTGTTGTAATTGTATTTGAAATTTGAGCTGTTCTTGGTCTTTTGCCAAATAGTGCTATCTTCTGTATATCAGTCCTACCTTGTCACAACACAACTAATTGGCTCAAACGAATTAAGAAGGATAGAAATTCCACAAATTAACTTTTAACAAGGCACATCTGTCAATTGAAATGCATTTTAGGTGACTACCTCATGAAGCTGGTTGAGAGCAGAGTGTGCAAAGCTGTCATCAAGGCAGAGGGTGGCTACTTTGAGGAATCTCAAATATAAAATAACACTGTTTTGGTTACTACATGATTCCATATGTGTTATTTCACTGTTTTGGTGTCTTCACTGTTATTCTACAATGTATAAAACAGTAAAAAAAATAAAAATAAGAAAATAATGAGTAGGTGTGTCCAAACTTTTGACTGTATGCATTGTCTGCTGATTGATGTATGGTAGTTCTCACATAGTGCTGTACCAGAAAAGGGTATTATTTTGGGGGTTTGCTGGGCTCGTTAAATTTTAAGGGGATCCACTTTCTACTATTGTAACATGCTTCCACTCCTTGGGTACTGCAGGCCATGATGACTCCAAACATGCAGGGTATTATAATGTCCATTGGCAAAGCAAGGACTGTGTTTGAAAAGCTTGGGCCTGAAGCGGCCTTCTTCAAGGTACATTCCGATCTCATTTCTCTTTCACACCTTTATTCACTCCTTCTGTGATGCTGTACTTCTACTGCCTCTCAACAACCATCCTCCCATCCCGTTTACCGAGCATTTCACTAGTTCTGTCTTTTTTGAGTCAGTTGTTCTCATCAAAAGCATCCTACAGAAATTGGACTTGGTGTCACATGGACAATGAGATTCATTTGAACAAAGAGAACTTGAATCAACTCTTTGAGTTTTGTTTACAAGGATGAGGAGGATGATGATGATCTTGACAACTCTTACGTGGAGACGATGTTTTTGTCTTCTGCTGCTGCAGATGTTCATCAATGTTCTAATCTAGGCCTACTCTGAAGTTCTAATGCTAGTTTGGCCTATCAAAGTCCATTCACCCCATGCTTGATCTATGTGTTTCAGGCCATTAAGGTGGAGTACACCCGTCTGCTGAGGTTTGCCCAGGAGGACACAGCCCCGGGGAGTGACTACCGACTGCAGCACGTCATCGTCTACTTCATCCAGAACCAGGCCCCCAAGAAGATCCTGGAGAGAACCCTCCTCATGCAGTTTGCCGACCGAAACCTGGGCTTTAACGAACGGTATTTATGGGTTAAACCACCAAAACTTGTTTCCTGTAACTCCTATTTGCTTAATTTTTGAATTATGAGTCTGTCCTATCTTTCTTTTGGTAAAACAAAAAAGAAAACACCAGTTTATTACCTCTGAACTTCACAAATTTACCAGCAGAGGGTAGCTGTGACCCACTTTCATCAGTGAATAGATTTTCCTCTATTCTGAGCAGGTATAATTAAGCAATAAAGCCAGAGGGGGTGTGGCGTATGTCGAATATACCAATGCTTAGGGCTGTTCTTATGTACGATAAATCACTTCTGCCATGGTATATTGGCCATATACCACAAACCCGAGGTGCCTCATTGCTATTATAAACTGGTTACCAATGTTATCGTAACAGTAAAAATAAATGTTTTGTCATACCTGTGATATAAAGTCTGATATACCAGCATCCAGGAGTTAAACTACCCGGTTTATATTAAGATTTCCTTCTTGCATGTGGCCTCAATCGGAACCTCTGGAGAGGAGTGTGTGGTTTAGTAGTAGTGTTTCTCTGCAGTAAGCAGTCATTCATGGGGCCTGTGTGTCGTGGCCCCAGGACCACTGTGTACTGTTTCATCTCCTGGAGTAGCTAGTTCCTCACCAGTATGATTCACCATACCAACAGCACTCTCCCTTTCTCTTCTCTTTCCTTTTGCTTTCCCTTTCTCCCCCCTCCCCTCTCAGGTGTAAGAGCATTATGAAAGTGGCGCGTGCCAAACTAGACCTCATTAAGCCAGAGGAGATCAACATGGAGGAGTATGAGGTCAGCATTCTGAAACACTCTGGTTTTGACAGATTTACAATGTTTTGTTTGGAACATCTTATTAGGATGTTTTGACAGTTGAAATGAAACAGAATAAACTACTATCAAAGTAATTTACATTTAAGTATATGGTTTAAATGATTACAATCTTTAAATTGTAACTGACCCCAATAAACTCTGCTATGGATAATCCAATGAAAAAAAACAATTGTTAAGCTTTTATGTACTAACAGTTAGATCCAAATGTTTTAGATCCGTCCTTAAAATCCTTTCAAGCTCTTTCTCATGAATTCTGTTCCCTACAATGTTCACAGATGTGGCATCAGGACTACAGGAATTTCCGCGAGACAACAATCTTCCTGATGATTGGCTTGGAGCTGTTCCAGAAGAAAAGGTGAGACTGCCAATCTTTCATTTCCGGCCTCCATATCTTACTGCAAACAAATGGGAACTCACATTTGCCCAAACATTTCAGTATAGAAAACATTTAAAATGTAGATTAAAATGCTCTCTAGATTATTGCATTATTAGTAGCTCAGTTGGTAGAGCATGGCGCTTGTAACGCCAGGGTAGTGGGTTCGATCCCCGGGACCACCCATACGTAGAATGTATGCACACATGACTGTAAGTCGCTTTGGATAAAAGCGTCTGCTAAATGGCATTTATTATTATTATTATTATTATAAGCACCTGAAGCATAGGAACTTCCTAAAGTCACCTGTAGAGGGCAGCAGGTCCCTTAACACCCCCCATCCTTACATTTGGAGCTCAGTCAGTCTGGCATAGATCAAGATGGTTGTTCATGTACTTGGTTATTTCTTCTGTTAATTCTCCCTCCAATACATATGTTTTAAATCTTCTTAATGAAAAAGGCCTGACTGTTCCAGCTCTACTATCCCTTGTAGACACAGCTAAAACTGATTTTATATGTCCCCTGCCTCTATTGCAGCATTTACACAGGTAGCCAGCCCAATTCTGATCTTTTTAAAACTTTTTTGACCAATCAGATCAGCTCTGAAAAGATCTGATGTGATTGGTCAAACGACCAATTAGTGGGAAACAGAATTGGGCCGCCTGTGTAAAAGCAGCCCTTGTGGTTAAATTTGTTCCACCCTGATTCTACTATAATGTATCTGACTGTGTCTGTTTCTCTGTAGCTTTGTGGAGGCATTGATGTACCTGATCTACTCATACCAGTACAACAGAGAGCTGTTGGTCAAAGGGTTGTACCGAGGTCACGACGATGAGCTCATAGGGCTCTACCGCAGAGAGTGCCTGCTGGTGAGACAACCCTCGCCCCGACATCATGCACAATCATACAACAACTGAATCACTGTTCTATTGGAAGTCTGTCAGTTGATCTTATTTAGTTATTTCACGTAAGATGCGGTATGATTTTTTTATGCTTCAGAAGATTTAGCATTTGCTACATACAATTTTTAAAGACTCAAAGTTTCACCCTAAATGTGAGGAAAGTGGTCAAAGTTAGTCCATTGTATTTTAAAGATCATCACGTTTCCAATCAAATCAATAGGTCACAGTGGAAGTAGTTCAAGTCATTCCCTTTGAAAAATGAACACCACTATCCTCTGTCTCATCATCAGCAAGTCTCTCTGTCTCTGAGCACCTAACTCATTTGTGCCGTCCCGCTGGTCACAGTGACTAATGTCGAACAAGACTATCCCTCCACTCCATAATCTCTAGAATTGATGCAGGCTTGTTCCTGTTCTAGCGGAGATATTACATTGGCTTTTTTATTTCCCATAAACTTTCCCAATAACTTTTCTCAGCAGACTTTTCCAAAATGTTGTTTTACAGCCTGAATTTACATTAAAATTCAACATGGAATTATGTTTTTTAGAAATGTTTAGAAATTAATTAAAAATTAAAAGCTAAAATGTCTTGAGTCAATACGTTTTCAACCCCTTTGTTATGGCAAGCCTGAATGCGTTCAGGAGTAAAAAATGTGCTTAACAAGTCACATAATTTGCATAGACTCTGTGTGCAATAATAGTGTTTAACATTATTTTTGAATGACTACTTACTCTCTGTACCCCACACATACAATTATCTTTAAGGTCGAGCAGAGAATTTCAAACACAGATTCAACCACAAAGACCAGGGAGGTTTTCTAATTCCTCACAAAGGGCACCTACAGTATTGGTAGAAAAAAGCAGACATTGAATATCCCTTTGGGCATAGTAAAGTTAATAAATGTACACTTTGGCTGGTGTATCAATACATCCAGTCACTACAAAGATACAGGCGTCCTTCCTAACTCAGTTGCCGGAGAGGAAGGAAATTGCTCAGGGATTTCACCCTGAGTCCATTGGTGACTTTAAAATAGTTACATGGCAGTGATAAGAGAAAATTGATGATGGATCCAGGCTAGTGTTGTGCAGTAAAGTTACTAGTTCTACAGAGTGAAAAGAAGGAAGCCTGTACAGGATTAAAATATTCCAAAACATGCATCCTGTTTGCAATAATGCACTGAAGTAAAACTGCAAAAAACAAAAATTAACTTAATGTCCTGAATACAAAGTGTTATGTTTGGGGAAAATCCCACACAACATATCATGAGTACCACTCTTAATATTTTCCAGCATGGTGGTGGTTACATCATGTTATGGGTATGCTTGTCATTGGCAAGGACTAGGGAGGTCTTTTTAGGGTATAAAGAAACAGAGTAGCGCTAAGAACAGGCAAAATCCTAGAGGAAAACCTGATTCTGTCTGCTTTCCAACAGACACTGGGAGACAAATTCACCTTTCAGAATAATAACCTAAAACACAAGGCCAAATATACACTGGTGATGCTTCCCAAAACAACATTGAATGTTCCTTAGTGGCTTTGTTACAGTTTTTGCAAGATTTCAAAATGTCTGTCTAGCGATGATCAGAGTTTTAACAAGTTTTATGTACAAAGCAAGGATAATGTACAAATATTGTATGTTCCAGGTTTGCAAAGCTCTTATACTTACCCAGAAAGACTCACAGCTATAATTGCTGTCAAAGGTGATTCTAACATGTGTGAATACTTAAGTAAATTAGATATTTCATTTTCAATAAATTTGAAAAAATGTCTAAACATATTTTCACTTTGTCATTATGAGGTATTGTGTGTAGATGTGAGAAAATACATGAACCCTGTTCCTTCTCGTCGGCCCTGTTGCTGCTTCTGCACTCAGTAACCTTACACCGGCATTGTGCTCTTAATGTAATCATCCAAGTGGGAATAGGAAGCAGGAGGCCCAGCGAGTGTAAACACATTACCGTGAGACACGGCTGTGTCCTGAGCGAACCTCTGCTCTCTCCGTCAGGGCTCTGTTACAGTTAGAGTTATAGCCGCCATCTCAGATCTCTGGCCAGAACGAACCCCTGGCTCCCTGCTCGGGCCCGCTCTCTCAAGCCCTGCTGTTTACATTCTGCCCTGTTTTAATTGAAAACACTGCTAACATTGACACAGTTAATGTACTGGGATCTTTTGTGAGTCCCCACCTAGTCCCTCTAATTCCGGAGTGACCGCCTGCCTCTGTGTAAGGTCTTTTCCACAGCTAAGGTCAGGGAGTTTGTGTCTGCAGCAGGGCAGGACTTGGCTAAGGAGAACAGAGCGAAGTGTCTACATCATCTAGTACGTCACTGCCCACGTCAGTACCACAGGCCTTGAGAACATCCTCTGATATTGACAGTGTGGATAGATGACTACCAGATAGTGGTAATGAAAATGTTCTGTGACTTACCTGGGCTGCAGCCTTTCATACAGAGGTTGTATTGAATGTAAATACATATACATTAGCAATATATGAAAAAGTAATACCTGCCTGTCCTCTAAGTCTGTTTTGACAGAGTAGCTAATACTAAGTCGTCAACCTTTGGAATTACCTGGATTTCTGCACAAATCTAAGTCACAACAATAGACAAACACAGCCTGCTTAAACTAACAACACACAAACAATGATGTTTTTTTGTCTTTATTGAACACACCGTGTAAACATTCACATTGCACGATGGAAAAAGTATGTAAACCCTTGGATTTAATAACTGGTTGACCCTTCTTTTGGCAGCAATAACCTCAACCAAACGTTTTCTGTAGTTGTGGATCAGACCTGCACAACGGTCAGGAATTTTGGACCATTCCTCTTTACAAAACTGTTTCAGTTCAGCAATCTTCTTGGGATGTCTGGTGTGAACCTCTCTCTTGAGGTCATGCCACAGCATCTTAATCGGGTTGAGGTCAGGACTCTGACTGTGCCATTCCAGAAGGCATATTTTCTTCTGTTGTTGATTTACTTCTGTGTTTTGGGTTGCTGTCCTGTTGCATCACCCAACTTCTGTTGAGCTTCAATTGGTGGACAGATAGCCTTACATTCTCCTGCAAAATGTCTTGATAAACTTGGGAATTCATTTTTCTGTTGTTGATAGCAAGTTGTCCAGGCCCTGAGGCAGCAAAGCAGCCCCAAACCATGATGCTCCCTCCACCATACTTTATAGTTGGGATGAGGTTTTGATGTTGGTGTGCTGTGCCTTTTCATCTCAAGCCATAGTGTTTTGTGTTCCTTCCAAACAACTCAACTTTAGTTTAATCTGCCCACAGAATATTGTGCTGGTAGCACTGTGAAACATCCAGGTGCTCTTTTGTGAACTTCAGATGTGCAGCAATGTTTTTTTTGGACAGTAGTGACTTATTATGCGGTGTCCTCCCATGAACACCATTCTTGTTTAGTGTTTTACGTATCATAGACTCGTCAACAGAGATGTTAGCATGTTCCGGAGATTTCTTTAAGTCTTTAGCTGACACTAGGATTCTTCTTAACCTCATTGAGCATTCTGCGTTGTGCTCTTGCAGTCATCATTGCAGGATGGCCACTTCTAGGGAGAGAAGCAACAGTGCTGAACTTCTGTATTTATAGACAATTTGTCTTACTGTGGACTGATGAACATCAAGGCTTTTAGAGATACCTTTGTAACCCTTTCTAGCTTTATGCAAGTCAACAATTCTAAATCTTATGTCTTTTGAGTTCTTTTGTTCGAGGCATGGTTCACATCAGGCAATGCTTCTTGTGAATAGCAAACTCAAATGTAATTTTGCAAGTTTTTTTTTATAGGACAGCTCTAACCAATATCTCCAATCTCTTCTCATTGATTGGACTCCAGGTTAGCTGATTCCTGACTCCAATGAGCTTTTGGAGAAGTCATTAACCTAGGGGTTCACATACTTTTTCCAACCTACACTGTGAATGTTTAAATTATGTATTCAACATAGATAAGAAAAGTACAATAATTGGGGTGTTATTAGTTTAAAAACACTGTCTGTTGTTGTGACTTAGTTGAAGATCAGATCAAATTTGATGACCAATTTATGCAGAAATCTAGGCAATTCCAAATGGTTCACATACTTTTTCTTGCCACTGTATGTGCTTTGCCCATTAGAAACTGAACGAGAATGCGGCGGGGATGTTTGAGTCTGGTGAGGAGCCGGAGGTGAGCAATGGCTTGAGCATCATGAATGAGCTGGTGGTGCCATGCATCCCCCTATTGCTGGTCCACGACATAGACGAGGACCTGCTGTCTGTGGAGGACATGAGGAACCGCTGGTGCTCCTACCTGGGACAAGAAATGGAGCGTGAGTTTGTTTGTTTTAGGGCTGACCCCCTCCCAATTTAATCGATTGTTTGGTTGATAGACTTAGTCAACCAAGATTTTTTTAGTCGAGCAGTCTAAAATATATGCAGTACCAGTCAAAAGTTTGGACACACCTACTCATTCAAGGGTTTTTCTTTATTTTACTATTTTCTACATTGTAGAATAATAGTAAAGACAAACTATGAAATAATACATGGAATCATATAGTAACCCAAAAAGTGTTAAACAAATCTAAATATATTTTATATTTATGATTCTTCAAACTAGCCACCCGTTGCCTTGATGAGTTTTGCACACTCTTGGCATTCTCTCAACCAGCTTCACCTGGAATGCTTTCCCAACAGTCTTGAAGGAGTTCCCACATATGCTGAGCACTTGTTGGCTGCTTTTCCTTCAGTCTGTGGTCCAATTCATCCCAAAACATCTCAATTGGGTTGAGGTTGGGTGATTGTGGAGGCCAGGTCATCTGATGCAGCACTCCATCACTCTCCTAGGTCAAATAGCCCTTACACAGCCTGGAGGTGTGTTGGGTCATTGTCCTGTTGAAAAACAAATGATAGTCCCACTAAGCGAAATCATTTGTTTTTCAGCAGGACAATGACCCAAACCTGCCATCAAGGCAAAGGGTGGCTACTTTGAAGAATCTCAAATGTTAAAGTCAATTTAATCATTGTCGTTTGTTTGCGGCTCTCCTGTCAATGTTGAGTAAGGATATGCACTTGATTATACATAGAAGTAGGCCTATACAAATGTAGGCCTATAAATATTTCTGATTGTCTTAACTCACCACCACTGTGGTAACTTCTGAAAGTAATTTTTTCTTCACCTCAAACGGCAAATAAACAAAGTCTGTTATACATCCATACGAAGCCTTCATTATAAATTCTATGAAACTATTCCTCGAAAATGTGCATATAAAAATCGTAACTGGCATGCAGATTGGTAGAAATGTTAAGATAAATTGTCACTCCAAATGGAAAAGGTTGCCGACCCCTGGTGTACCTACAGTATTAGGAGCAAAACAGCAGAATCTGCGAAGGCCAGCATTAGTGGGAGGAAGAGGGTCAGGAACAGGATTTTTTTGCTTTCTGGATCTCTGGTCACTCAAGTAATTTGTGTGTCTTAAAGCATCAGACAAGCTCAGTAGCCTACATATAGTTGATTTTATTCAAACACATAGGGTATGTATGTATGTATGTATGTATGTATGTATGTATGTATGTATGTACAGTTGAAGTCAGATGTTTACGTACACCTTAGCCAAATACATTTAAACTCTGTTTTTCACAATTTAATCCTAGTAAAAAATTCCCTGCGTTAGGTCAGTTAGGATCACCACTTTATTTTAAGAATGTGAAATGTCAGAATAATAGTAGAGAGAATTATTTATTTAAGCTTTTATTTCTTTCATCACATTCCCAGTGGGTCAGAAGTTTACATTCACTCAATTAGTATTTGGTAGCATTGCCTTTAAATTGTTTAACTTGGATCAAACGTTTAGGGTAGCCTTCCACAAGCTTCCCACAATAAGTTGGGTGAATTTTGGCCCATTCCTCCTGACAGAGCTGGTGTAACTGAGTCAGGTTTTTAGGCCTCCTTGCTTGCACATGCTTTTTCAGTTCTGCCCACAAATTTTCTATGGGATTGAGGTCAAAGCCCTCCCATAGAAACTTTGGAAGTATGCTTAGGTTCATTGTCCATTTGGAAGACCCATTTGTGGCCAAGCTTTAACTTCCTGACTGATGTCTTGAGATGTTGCTTCAATATATCCACATCATTTTCATTCCTCATGAAGCCATCTATTTTGTGAAGTGCACCAATCCCTCCTGCAGCAATGCGGTTGGGATGGTGTTCTTCGGCTTGCAAGCCTCCCCCTTTTTCCTCCAAACATAACGATGGTCATTATGGCCAAACAGTTCTATTTTGTTTCATCAGACCAGAGACCATTTCTCCAAAAAGTACGATCTTTGTCCTCATGTGCAGTTGCAAACCGTAGTCTGGCTTTTTTATGGTGGTTTTTGAGCAGTGGTTTCTTCCTTGCTGAGTGGCCTTTTAGGTAATGTCAATATAGGACTCTGTACAGGATCGGTACGTCCGAACATCACACCTGCGGGTTAGGGACAGGAAGACATCCTCCTCCCTCATGTGGTACCCTTCCTGCAGGCTCATCCTGACATGACCCTCCAGCATGACAATGCCACCGGCCATACTGCTCGTTCTGTGCGTGATTTCTTGCAAGACAGGAATGTCATTGTTCTGCCATGGCCAGCGAAGAGCCCGGGTCTGGGACCTGTTGAATCGGAGGGTGAGGGCTAGGGCCATCCCCCCCCCCAGAAATGTCCGGGAACTTGCAGGTGCCTTGGTGGAAGAGTGGGGTAACATCTCACAGCAAGAACTGGCACATCTGGTGCAGTCCATGAGGAGGAGCACTCCATGAGGAGGAGCACTGCAGTACTCAATGCAGCTGGTGGCCACACCAGATACTGACTGTTATTTTTGATTTTGACCCCCCCTCTTTTCAGGGACACATTATTCTATTTCTGTTAGTCACATGTCTGTGGAACTTGTTCAGGTTATGCCTCAGTTGTTGAATCTTATGTTCATACAAATATTTACACATGTTGAGTTTGCTGAAAATTAATGCAGTTGACAGTGAGAGGACGTTTCTTTTTTTGCTGGGTTTATATGGAAAAACACGTTTTAACATTTCATGGATTGGTCAAAAGAACTGACCAAGATTTTTTTGTTGTTGTTGAACAGCCCTAGTTTGTCTGTTTGTATCTCTTTTAGCCCATATTACACACTTAAGGGGCTAATCTTCCAAGTCCATAAAAGAAGGAACGAAGAGCATTTTCACGTTACTGAGCCAAGCTGTACTGTACTGTCCTGGTTAGGCAGCCTTTGTAGTTACTTGAATCATGCTGCAATGTGAAAATTACGTATCTGAGGCAGCACAGTATGGTTTGGTTTGGCACAATAGTGTGAAAGGGGTACAAGAGCATAGAGGCCAGGGGGTATAGATTTGTGGTACTGGAGATCTACGGACTGTTTGGTTGTTATTCTGCTCTAGTTTAATTTGGAAGGCACATGAAGCGTGGTCAGGGACATGGTCAAATGAGTTGATATTAGCAGCCAGACCAGCCAAGCCATAACAACCAGGGATATACCCACTTTGTCTTGGCAGAATCTTACCCAAATTGTTGGTTCAGTGGAGTCCTATCCTCTACTCCAGGAAAAAGTTAGATTTGAATTCATAAAACTGACCCAGCAAGCATCTTCAACAACCAACTAGGGCCTCTTTCATCTTATTTACTCAGCCTGTGTTTTCCTAGAGGAGCATGTTTACCAAGAGCTTGTGCTATCACAGTGAAAATATTTAGCTTATGATTTCTGTTTGGTAACTGGATATGACTCTGGAGAGTGACGCAAGCAAGGACATTGAAATAATCATTCTTTTTCTCTGACATTTCTCCGTCATTGTTCTTCCCCTCCTGCTGCAGCTAACCTTCAGGAGAAGCTGACGGACTTCCTCCCCAAGTTACTCGACTGCTCAACAGAGATCAAAAGCTTCCACGACCCTCCCAAGCTGCCCACCTACTCCACCTTAGAGCTGGTTGAGCGCTACAGCCGTGTCATTTCCTCCCTGAGCCGAGTGCCTGCAGACGGGAGATGAGCTGAGGGGGCAGCAGCCTCACGGCCCTATACGGCCCCCTGGGCACTCACTCATGGACCTCTTTTAACCCATGCCTTCCTTATAAACCAGGGGTCGCTAGCTGTTATTCCTCTTCTCTTTTGCTGCTAAAGGTTTTAACATAATTTCAATTATATTTTTTAAGCAAAACGCAACAGAAAAAATGTATGAATGACCGGACAGTTGGAAAAAGTGAAGCTGGAAAAGTAGTGAAAATGGCGATCTTGCAGTGATTGAAAGCCAGCGCATGCTGCTCCAAGCGTTGTTAAATGAGGTTGAGGTTGTTTTTTTGTAGCTGTTTTTTGTTGTCATGCGGTTTGCCCCCCCCTATCTTAAACATCCCTTTCCCCCTTCTCCCAGATGCTCTGCCATCAGTTTCGTACAGTATTATCATATTGGGTTTTTTCTAAAGGAAGCTACGAAATGAGAACCATGTGATTTATCTGCAGCTTCCGGTATCTCAAGTGGGTCTGGGGACTGCATCAAAATGAGAAGTTTTGAGTGCTGTGTTAGACATCCATGGACACTCTGTGGCTTGTTAATAAATCGAGAGAATACAATTTTATTTATGGCCCTTTTAGGCCAAATATGCATTTCCTTTGTCTGATGTCCCATGTCTTTATTTCTGCACTAACACTAAACACGACAATGTCCTCCGTTATTCCTGAAGTGCCATAATGCAATAATGTGCATCTCTATGAATTTGTTTTTGGATGCACTTCATGTTTTCAGCCATTGTGTTTTGGTTTCTCTGATCATAACTTGCAGACATCAGAAACTGCCTTTAGACGGGAGTCTTTAATTTAGCAACAAAACCGAAGCGTGGGGAACAATGGGGCAAAACGGACAGGGTTGGCTTAAATTGTTGACATGTAAACTATATTTTGTGTCAATATTTATTGAAAACGTAAATACATTTGCAAAACGAGCACTTGTTTTTAAAATACATCGGTACAGTTGTTGGTTAGCTAGCTGGTATCAAGAACAAGCTCAAACTTTCTGAAAAGAGCCACCTACGATTCTCCACATTGTAGCTTCTTGTCAGGTATGTTTCCATTAACTTGTCCGGTTATTTTTATTTTTTTTCCCTTCTCGACATTGAGAAAGTTTGCGAAATTGCCTGCTAGGGTGTGTTACCATTCAAATCAAATGTATTTATATAGCCCTTTGTACATCAGCTGATATCTCAAAGTGCTGTACAGAAACCCAGCCTAAAACTCCAAACAGCAAGCAATGCAGGTGTAGCAGCACGGTGGCTAGGAAAAACTCCCTAGAAAAGCCAAAACCTAGGAAGAAACCTAGAGGAACCAGGCTATGTGGGGTGGCCAGTCCTCTTCTGGCTGGGCCGGGTAGAGATTATAACAGAACATGGCCAAGATGTTCGAATGTTCATAAATGACCAGCATGGTCGAATAATAATAAAGCAGAACAGTTGAAACTGGAGCAGCAGCACAGCCAGGTGGACTGGGGACAGCAAGGAGTCATCATGTCAGGTAGTCCTGGGGCATGGTCCTCCGAGAGAGAGAGAGAAAGAAAGAGAATTAGAGAGAGCACATGTGGGGTGGCCAGTCCTCTTCTGGCTGTGCTGGGTGGAGATTATAACAGGGCATGGCCAAGATGTTCGAATGTTCATAAATGACCAGCATGGTCGAATAATAATAAGGCAGAACAGTTGAAACTGGAGCAGCAGCACGGCCAGGTGGACTGGGGACAGCAAGAGGTCATCATGTCAGGTAGTCCTGGGGCATGGTCCGAGGGCTCAAGTCCTCCGAGAGAGAGAAAGAAAGAGAAAATTAGAGAGCACATGTGGCGTGGCCAGTCCTCTTCTGGCTGTGCCGGGTGGAGATTATAACAACATGGCCAAGATGTTTGAATGTTCATAAATGACCAGCATGGTCGAATAATATTAAGGCAGAACAGTTGAAACTGGAGCAGCAGCACGGCCAGGTGGACTGGGGACAGCAAGGAGTCATCATGTCAGGTAGTCCTGGGTGCATGGTCCTGGGGCTCAGGTCCTCCGAGAGAGAGAGAGAAAGAAAGAGAGGAGAGAATTAGAGAACGCACACTTAGATTCACACAGGACACCGAATAGGACAGGAGAAGTACTCCAGATATACCATACTGACCCTAGCCCCCCGACACATAAACTACTGCAGCATAAATGCTGGAGGCTGAGACAGGAGGGGTCAGGAGACACTGTGGCCCCATCCGAGGACACCCCCGGACAGGGCCAAACAGGAAGGATATAACCCCACCCACTTTGCCAAAGCACAGCCCCCACACCACTAGAGGGATATCTTCAACCACCAACCTACCATCCTGAGACAAGGCTGAGTATAGCCCACAAAGATCTCCGCCATGGCACAACCCAAGGGGGGGGGGCGCCAACCCAGACAGGATGACCACATCAGTGAATCAACCCACTCAGGTGACACACCCCTTCCAGGGACGGCATGAGAGAGCCCCAGTAAGCCAGTGACTCAGCCCCTGTAATGGGGTTAGAGGCAGAGAATCCCAGTGGAAAGAGAGGAACCGGCCAAGCAGAGACAGCAAGGGCGGTTCGTTGCTCCAGAGCCTTTCCGTTCACCTTCCCACTCCTGGGCCAGACTACACTCAATCATATGGCCCACTGAAGAGATGAATCTTCAGTAAAGACTTAAAGGTTATTGGTTGAAGTGTTTTACATTACACATTTAGGCAAGTTGTGCATTATTAAATTAGTGACAGCCTGTATGCCCTCCCACCAACTGGTTCATATCTCAGGTAGTCTGTGAAGGTCAGCATGAATAAGTACGGGATAATCAACTAGGGACTTTGCGTTCTTTGGAAAATAATGAAGACATTGAAGGTGTGTTCCACGACGCGCTAGGAATTATAAACTGGGTGCTTCGAACCCTGAATGCTGATTGGCAGAAAGCCATGGTATATCAGACCATATACCATGGGTATGACAAAACACTTATTGACATATGGCCAATATGCCACGACTAAGGGCTGTGTCCAGGAGCCGCGCCACTAGATCGCAAATAAATTGACTAGATAGCTACAGTAGTTCCCTTGGTAACCAAACAAATAGACTTGCTAGTTAGATGTAAGAATAAACTAAAGCCATTGAATTCTAATAATGATTGATATAATGTTCCATTGCCTCCTGGCTGGCAACATTCTTATCCATTGCTTGCTAGGTAGCCAGCTATGGCTAACTTAAGTCACGTCAAACAGTGCAGACAGAATAACAGCAGAGTAACTGCATTTGCGTTTGTTTAAACTGTTTTCTAGTGACATTTATTTGGATACATCCATAAACTAAAAGTGCTCTCTGGTCCGTCCTGACTATTGTTCAGAGGAGCTAGCCAACAACACCACTAACACAATCACTTCAAACTGAAGCTGGAAAGTATGCATTTTGTTTCCTTTTTTTTAACCTGTTTTCTATTGATGTCTAATTGTATATATCCTTACAAATTATTTCAGCTGATTCATGATTTCGACAAGCTGAGAACAGCTGCCTGCCTGTGTCTGGTCCTGACTGCTGATGCTTTATTACTATGGGACAGCTGGAGATCGAATTTCAATGTTGTAAATGTTGGAGACAGACAGCAAGGTTTATACAAATCTCCCTGTTGAAAACCAAATGCTAGTCAAAGAAATGGGAGATAATGTCTAGATGCTTTTTATATTGGAGATCGAGTTTATAAATTGCCTGGCAGGGTTGATGAGACACGTGTATAACCAGTTTATAATAGCAATAAGGCACCTCAGGGGTTTGTGGTATATAGCCAATATACCACTGCTAAGGGCGTTCCACCTTGCTAAGAACAGCCCTTAGCCGTGGTATATTGACCATATATATACAACATCCCCTTGGCCTTATTGCTTAAATAATGCACACTCTAAAATGCCCTTCAAGCCAGTCAGAAACGAGTATTCAACAATGTCATGGTAAAATGACTCATATTTGCCATATTCTAATCGTTCTCATGTGCCAATATATCGCCATGGACCATGCCACGTTGAAACTTGCACTCATGTAGATCTGAAATAATTGGATGGTGAAACTTGCCAGAAAAGAACGCGTGGAGAAGCAATTCAGGCATTCTTGAAAGTGTAGACAATCCTCGTCCAACAAATAAAAAGTATTATTATAGATTAAAACATATTTTGTAAGCAGCAGACATTTAGAATGAAATGTGAAGTGGAGCTTTATAGTTCTTCGGTGACATCACGTGCCCTGCGTGCCTCAAAATGTTTCAATAATTTGTTTTAATCGTTTTGTCGTAATAAAGGGTGCGTTCGTAAATTCGCTCTGGCTAGTTACTCCGATTTCAGAACACTCGTTTCGCTCTCGGAGCGTTCAGACCGCACACTCGACGCACTGGCCGAGGAGTAGGGTTGATTCGAGTGTTCTGACTTCACAATAGCAGTCAAGCACCCAAGCTAAGTGGCTAATGTTGGCTAGCTTGCTACTTTCAGATACAAATAAGAGAACACCTCACTCTGACGACGTTACTCCACCTAGCAGAGCTGGTTAGGCTGTTTCCATGTTAGAGCGTTGGTGACTAACTGCTGATGGCAACAATTTAATTACGCTTTTTTTTGCCGACGTTTACTGACACCGGCCATATTCAACTGGTTTTGAGCGTTCATCAATTCATCAGTTATTCTGCTCTCTTTTTACGAACGCACCTTGGTTGAGCTTTAGATTTTAAAATAATACAACATTTAAAAAAGGATGCAGTTGAGTGAAGTTTCCGGGTGATGGGGAAATCAAACCCTTCGTCGTTTGTGGGCTAATCATGAAGAACATTGTCTGCATAAGTGCTTGACTTGGGCCGGAGTACCAGCACCTAAAATGTTCTACTGCTAAAGCGCCTGTTCGTCTTATAGAATATTAGCTCATAAGTATTGTATTGTGCTTCTGCACCTCAATGTAAACCGCAGAAAATTAGTAGCCTACCGGCACCTATTTAAGTCCAAGGTCAAGCACTGCCTGTCTGACAAAGAATTCGGAAGGTAATGTAACTCAAACCTTAGAAATAACAAATGTCAAGCTAGCAGCAGTGGTACTGTTAGTTTTGGGACACAACATTGGGAGTGTGTCTCCCAATTCTGTGTTCCAAAGCTATGGTACTGTATATGATACTGATTTCTTTGGCGGGGGTTTCATTTCACCTCATAGCGACAATTTACTGACCAGCCGGGTCGAAAACAGTGATGAGTGATGTTCTACTGACCATTGGTCACACTGTAAATTCGCATTAAGTCGACAGCTTTCACTATAGTTTAAACATAATTATGAGACTACTCAAAATAAAAAGGCTCCTGTATGAAAAATAGTTGTTGGTGTGGTAACACGTGGAGAAGATGATGGCACGAGCTGAAACCACGAGCACAGTCGTGAGAAAGGTAAACACTGGCTGCACACAATATACTTTTTTTATGTGCAGTTTACTTTAGACTTGGTTTGAATTGGTGGCAAAATATTTAGACTCATAACATTTCGGGGAAGAAA
This sequence comes from Oncorhynchus keta, assembly GCF_023373465.1. Lineage (NCBI taxonomy): Eukaryota > Metazoa > Chordata > Actinopteri > Salmoniformes > Salmonidae > Oncorhynchus > Oncorhynchus keta. The sequence continues at coordinate 35,047,679 of NC_068431.1, read as the reverse complement.
TAGGCTACATATCTCAAGTGTTTCTAAACAGACCTCTGATACATACCATACATACCAGGGCTGGGTTTTTCAAAGGGATTGTAGCGCTAAGATTAATTCCGTTAAAACTAAATGGACTAAAGATGATCATAGTGCTGTGATGCTTTTTGGAAACCAAGCCCAGGCTAACCAAGGTAACCAATATCCTGGCTAGCTAGGCCTAGTATTTGTGGCCACTGGGCAAGCTGCAATGCCATCTCTCTCAAGTCATGTCTTTTTTTGTAGAAGTGCTTTGATTTTTGAAGTTTGGAAGGACAAAATATGTGATTCCTACCTATCAAGCTAATCTATATTAGGTAAAAAAATATATTGAACCATGTTAAGGTTTTACAATTAGGGGCATCACTAGTTGCCCCAGCTACGAAGTCATAAAATCCACCTATTTCTACAATGTCTCTTCTTAAAATGTGATTTTAAACCTAACATTAACCACACTGCTAACCTTAAATGCACACCAAAAAGCACATTTTGGCAACAATTAGGTCTAGGCTACTGTAATGTCAACTCCATGATGTAGGGTCAAGCTTACAAAGTCACATTTGTATTTTTCTCAAATTAAACTTAAAACATAAATAATCCTGACAGGGTAACCTTGCTTAAACTCTATTAGGTTAACGGAAGCATCCATCACTCCAGTGAATTATTGCCAATTAATCCCTTCTGGGTGCCTTCTTTAAAATTGGCTTTCAAAGGGCCAGACAGAATGTATCTGTTAAATGACTTCTCTCCCATTGTTGACCGCCACACTCCGCTGATAAGAGAGCTGTTTCCATGGCAATGCTTCTATTGTTCTGATCGTCTAGACGTCCTGTGACACCTGACACGCTGTTCCATCCCCTAGCCGATGTGGATGGCATCTGTCTCAGAATCAATGAGCTACTGCTCTGGCTCTGACTTGCAGCAACCGTTGTCATAAGACCCAATACTGATATGAGGTGGAGATGCAAGCTGTCGGTCTGTTCTTTTACCCTCTGCTCTCAAACAATAACCTACCAGGTTTTTTTTTTCTTGTGCGTGCATTCACAAGGCCATTAATATTTGTTGAGGGACATAATGATGTAATCATCATTCATCTTATTTCAGCATGCATCACACACATTCTTGTCTTGATACTCAGAATATTTATTGGATCTATAGGCTACTCCCATCCAAGCACTCCTGTTACCCTTAGAATGATCTTATGATAGACTTTTGTCTACACTAGGAGCGTAAGGGATTGTATCTGCTCTCTAAACAGCCTAAATGTCTGGTTAAACATTTTTCCTTTTGTTAATTTAGTGATAATTAATTTCAGTGAAAAACATTCATTTTTTGTTTAATTACTTTGATCTCAATTCAGTTGTGCTTTTATGTGTGTGGTTAAACATTGACATTATTATTACTCTGTTTTATATAGAGATAATTTTTGCACTGTTGCCTGCTCGTGATTGTGTATCGTATTTATGGGGTCTGGGATTAACCACATTTCCTGTTGTTGAGGGTTTTGTTATCATTTACATGTTTGGTTTGTATTACTGGCTGAGTTTTTGAATAATAATACCTACTGTGTGGGAGGAGGGTGGCTCATGCTTCTTGGCTGCCACTTGTTTTTCTGTTTATTTTCCAGAGTGAATATGTTCACGTTGTAATTCATCTGATGCAATGAAACAGGACCCTCCGTCAGACAGAGAGACTTGGCAGTATCGCAATATTGTTTTCCATGGAAAAAAAAGAAAACACGAAGAAGACCAAACTCTTTGGTCTTTTAGCAAACCTGCTGTATGTAAAATATTGTGCACTGTAGCTTGGAAAATAAATACATAAATGTGACTGGATGACAACATTATGTTTTTGTCCAACATTAGGGCTGTTTTCCTAATGCAGTTAAATCCACTTTGTGTTTTGTTTCCGTACCACAAGAGTATTGCGATACTGGCATCGTCCCGGCCCTACTTGGCAGCTATGGTTTAAAGGCCCAGTGTAGTCGAAATTATGTTTTTCCTTAGTTTCATCAGCTGTTGTACAATATGATATAAAACAAACACTGTAAAAGTGTGATCAAATTTGATCAGTGTTATTTCCTGATAGTTGCTGGTTGAAAATACAATCTACACAGGACCTCCCAATCAGCAGGTTTGCATGGAGGCGAGTTTTGGCTTTCCATGGCAACATCACCATGCAGTAAATTGATTAATAGACCAATAACAGAGTTCCAAACCTCTCTGCCAATAACAGCTAGTTTTCCATTTTCCCTTCCCCACTCAGACCACGCCCAGACAGTCCTTGCAAAAATCTTGCTTGAGAAAGTTTTTTTGATTAAACACTATTTTTGCCCATTTTAATGGACATGTATTACAGTAAGGTAACTTCATTTTTACCCAGAATATAAACATGGCTGCATTTGACCTTTAATGACCACTACCTGTTTGAGTAAATGAGCAGTAATAAGCCCTGGTCTATCGCCCACCTTGTCCAAAACATTGGCCACCAGACAGGCTGCATCATGGCTGCCGCCTAACCTACCTATTGTGCTGCTCCCTGCCGCAGTGAGCCAAGCACTGATTGGCCAGATAATGGAGGATACAGAGGCAGATGGTTCATGTTGTTGATAGATTACAGGAAAAAACAGTTTAGGTGTTATATTCTATTCTATTGTCTGTCTGAAAATTTGATACCACTTCTTCTTATTCATACACTGAAGTTCCCAAAAAACTGAACCGCTCAACAAGGATTCAAAATAGTTTATTATTGCATATATTTGTGCATGAGTCACCCCTCTATCTTAGCTAAAAAGTTAGCAAAGAAAGGGATTTATTAATCCAGCCCTTAGCAGCACCAGTTGTGGTGGTCTCTTTTGTAGGAGCAAAAGGCTAATAAAATATTGACAACTCTGGGTTCACGCCGCTGGCAATCTGCAGAGATTGTATAAATAGAAAGCAGCAGAGGACATTCTTTTCAAAACCATTCAGCACCGATATTTTCCCTTTTTTGTTCACGGACGTCTTTTTCTTCAGTGAGCTGAATATCAATCAACGGACACCTCTTTGGTCGGTATAAAGCTTGAGAAAGGACCCCCCCCCACAAATTGCTGTCTGTTCACTTAATGATGCTTTCTAAGAGCCCTGTCCTTGTTGGCTTCTGCTTTACATTGGATAAAAGTTGCACAGGGGGAAAAATGCCGTCTGGGCTTTGTGCCAGGGGCTGGTGTATCTTGACAAACACTGCCTCACACCAGGGTGTGCTGGGAAGCTGCATGGGCAAACGGGGGGCGGTGGAGCCTCTCAAGGTGCCACTTCCATGGAGACGCAGCTGGGCTAAAGAAGACTCCCATCAGTGGACAAACAAGAAGCGAGGCGGCACTGTCTATATCTTCCCCGTTACTGGGAGTCTGGTGGCAACCAATCTAACTACACGGGCCGGCACCCTGCTCCAACCATACACGCTGCGCCGCATCCATCCCAGCCATTCACTGACTACTGGGGAAGAAGCTCATTTACATCTTGCGGTAAGCAGTGGTCTGCACTGTGTGTTCTGCACTGTGTGTTCTGCACTGTCTGTTCTGTACTGTGTCTATTATGTCTCTTGCTCTATCACAACTGTTTGCATCTGTCTCAAAATCGATAACTGTCTGTTGTAATTTTTCATCGCCCCCTGGTTTTGAGTTGTTTCTTGCCTCAGGCATTTTAGAGTTAATTGTATCCTCTTAATGGCTCAGTATCTTGTGTATCAGCATAGTTTGTGAACTTTTAGTGACAATAACCTTATTTCTCAGTTTCAGGAAAGAGGGAAATGAGTGATACCCTGAGGTTATGCACTCACTCTCTCTCCCTCCCTCTTTCACTCTCTCTGAACTATGGGAACTTGCTTGAAAAAATCAAAAGTATAAAAGTGCTATCAGGGATGCTTGCCTACACACTGTTCATGTTCTGCATGCAATCATTCTATGTAGAAAGACAGGCAGCAGGTTGTCCCCCAGATAAGCCTGCAACAGGATGCAGCACCAGAGGATGCTCATTGTCAGGGGCCCCTATGTTTATGATAGTCAATCACCTCTAGTCTAATGGGGAGTCCATCAGTATCGTCAAACTGTTGTGTACACCTTTCCATGTATTTTATCTCATAGAAATATGTTTGGCTCAAACTCTTCACATAGATAGATGCCTACGTTAAACAAAATACACTGAACAAAAAAGAAATGCAACATGCAACAATTTCAAATAGTTACAGTTCATAATAAGAAAATCAGTCAATTGATAGACCCTAATTTATGGATTTCACATGCCAGGGAGTAGAGATATGCATCTGTTAGTCACAGATACCTTTAAAAAAATAGTGGCGTGGATCAGAAAACCAGTCCTTATCTGGTGTATCCACTATTTGCCTCATGCAGCGCGACACATCTCCTTCACATAGAGTTGATCAAGCTGTTGATTGTGGCCTGTGGAATATTGTCCCACACCTCTTCAATGTCTGTGCGGAGTTGGCGGATATTGACAGAAACTGAAAAACGCTGTCATACACCGACCCAGAGCATCCCAAACATGCTCAATGAGTATTCAGGCCTTGGAAGAACTGGGCAATTTTCATCTTCCAGGAATTGTGTACAGATCCTTGCAACATGGGGCTGTGCATTATCATGCTGAAACATGCAGTGATAGTGGTGGAGGAATGGCATGACAATGGGCCTCAGGATCTCATCATGGTATCTCTATGCATTCAAATTGCCATCGATAAAATGCAATTGTGTTCATTGTAGTGATGACCCCATTTAGTCGACTGGTTGATTGTTTGGTCGATAGGCGGTTGGTCGACCAAGATTTCTTTAATCGAGCAGTAGCACAAAAAAAAGAAGACACCCGTCTGATTTGCGCCTGTCTGAGTGGACTGATCCATTGTGGAAGCCGTGGGAATGGCACAGCGCAGCAAGTCTGAAAAAATAAACATTAAAAAAATTTCAACCAATAATTTTGTCAAAAGAACAGACTGTCGACCAAGAGTCAATCAAGATTTTTTTTTTTTGTTGGACAGCCCTAGTTGGTTGTCCATAGCGTATGCCTGTCCATACCATGACCTATCCTCCACCATGGGGCACTGTTCACAATGTTGACATCAACAAACCACTCACCCACACAATGCCAAACACGCTGTCTGCCGTCTGCCCGTTACAGTTTGTGCCGATCTGTGCAAACCCACAGTTTCATCAGCTGTCCAGGTGGCTGGTCTCATACAATCCCCCAGGTGAAAAAGCCGGATGTGGAGGTCCTGGGCTAGCGTGGTTACAAGTGGTCTGTGGTTGTGAAGCTGGTTGGACCTACTGCCAAATTCTGTAAAATGACATTGGAGGCGGCTTATGGTAGAGAAATTAACATTAAGTTCTGTCAACAGCTATGTTGTACATTCCTACAGTCAGCATGCCAATTGCACGCTCCCTCAACTTGAGACATCTGCCAATTTTAGTGGCCTTTTATAGTCTCCAGCACAAGGTGCACCTGTGACTTGATCAGGCTGTTTAATCATCTTCTTGATATGCAACCTCTGTCAAGTGGATGGATTATTTTGGCAAAGGAGAAATGCTCACAAACAAGGATGTGCACAAAATGTAAGAGAAATTAGCTTTTTATGGGTATTTATTTCAGCTCATGAAACATGGGACCAACACTTAAGTTTATATTTTTGTTCATTGCAGTATTTGAACTTGCCTTTGAAAACTGATATTTTAACTGACTAGAACTGTTCTACTGGCAGTAATTATCTGTGGTTTAGGCACCATCTTCACCATATATTTGGTTTGGTATTGTATATGTGCATGTTTAAGCCTTGGAGACAATGGCACTGATGTCTTTGTGCTGCTTCTATTGTTAGGTGAACCTATTGTTCACCTAATACCTTTTTTTGCACTGTTGGTTAGAGCCTGTAAGTAAGCATTTCACTGTAAGGTCTACACTTGTTTGTATTCAGCGCACGTGACAAATAAACTTTTGATTTGATTATAATGTCCCCAGCTTTCACCCTCATGAGTATTGACCGAGAAAAAGAGAGGGGAAAGGAGTGACTTATACTTCTTTCACTCGGGATTCAAAGTATGTTGCCTGTAAAAAAACAATTGGGCAATGTTTATATGATCCCCTTTCAAACAGCCCCTTTACCTCTTTCACCTTTTATAGAGCCATTACTTAAGCGGTGACTGAGCAAGAAACATTCAACTTTGACCCTGTTGTTGCAACCGTTGTCAGGTAACCTGAAGCAGCAAGCAGCATTGATCAAGTTCTAAATTCCTCAAATGGGACAGAATGCAATGCACTGCTTTCATTTCTTCACATTCACAAACAGTAAGTTAGCAGCTCGCCATACTTTCAGATAAGTTGTAATATGTTAATTTTCCTGTTATGGTGAATAAAACATTGGCTAAAGTTAATATCAAAACATTGTCAGATATGTTTTGGTCATTTGCTTTGATTGCACCTCTGTCACGTCGTTGCCATTGTTATCAACGTTCTACAGACGCCGCAGCCATATTGATCCTCAAAAGTAGAACGGGGCTGGCTAATAACTTTAAAACGGGGCTAAATTACACTATAGGGGCTTGGGAATACGATGGCATTGCTAGTCTGCACATTATTTAGTAGGAAACAATTTTGCATCATTATGTTGTCAAATTTACTTTAGACAAATGGCGATGTTGTCATTAGCTACAGTATCAAAGTTCCCCCAAAATAACTAGCAATGCTAACAGTACAGTAACGTTAGCGAGCTAAAATCTGGAAGTCTCACCTCAATTTTAGCTAGCTAACGTTGTAACAATTAAAGTCAATCTGGCAACATCCAAATTATGACAAAAGTTTTCCTACTAATTATTTGCCTTTAGAAATTTGATTGTTTTCAAGCCACAGTTAATGCACTTAGACCAAATCTCCATCAGCGCCCAATGAGGAAGCGTTGAGTAGAATGCTCATTTGGGCATCACACCATGCCCAAAACAGAGGCCCGTGTGTGCGCCCACACCAAACGCGATCACGACACGCAGGTCGTGTATTACCACCACGGACAGATCTCAGTTCATCTTTCAATCACCCACGTGGGTATAACCAATGAGGAGATGGCTATATGCTTCTATGAACCAATGATGAGATGGAAAAGGCAGTACGTTAGTCATCACAAATTGAACTGACTTCTATTTTAGCGCTTGGCAACAGTTGGCGCATGTGAGCAGTGTGGTTGCAATGATTGAATAACATATGCTTGTACACACGATGCGGTGTGGTCAGCATGTCAGTCCTAAAAGGAACGTCCAAAACAATAATTTGACGCAATGTGCAATCATGAATATGACTTGGGCTCGCCAGCCAGCTAACAAACAAGCTAGCTAGTCACAAACCAGAACATTGTCTAGAAAGTTGCTTTTCGTTGCCTGGCTTGCTAGATGTACATATCCCACATACATTTTTAAACGGATGTTTTTTTTTGGTGCAGAAAATAAAGCAGGTAAAGTTGCTTTTTGGACCAGGCTGCTTTATGCAGACTGCCGTTTTTGTTTAAACTTTTTCATAATGACCAGGACAAGTTTGATGTCGGAGAACAACAGTAAAATCACAGAACAGTGGGTTAGATATACAAACATTTGATAGAATGTTCATGATTTAATCCGTACCAAGGCCAGTAAAATGATAGGGGACATTTATACTAAGGGCTTGCCAGGACGTTTTAACATATTACTGCAATCATGACCAGGTCTGTTGGGGAAATAGAAGTACAGGTTTTGTTGCATGGAATACCTTTAAGATAGAAAGGAAAAGTCTTGGTTTGAAAGGTGTAATAGAGAGGCCCTGTCATGGTAGGCTGCAGGCAGAGAGCAGAGGGCTGCTCCAGACCTCAGGCATTCCATTAACCATGCATCCACAGCCTGTCATATTCAGCTGAAAGTTCCTCGATCTGCTGCTTCAAGTCAATCCAGCAAACAAGAGATGTATTTAACATATGACGAAACATTCATTTCAAACCACAGGGTTATAAATTGTATAAAATATAAATCAAGCCCCTTCAGTGTGTTAAAAAAAGGGGGGGAAAAGTCCTTTAATTCTCCCTCCCCTAGCTCCCGCCCTAGATCATAGAGGAACTCACTAAGAGCATTGTTTCCCCTGCCAAATCCCTTGGCATAGGCCTATCTAGTTTTATGTATAACCCCTGAGCCATTTGGCAGGAAGAGCGAATATTCTAACTTGCGTTAAAGGTATTTATGAGGTTGTCCTCAAGAAACCTTTCTTTATATCAACAATTTGACTGATCTATGTGACAGTGAACCATATTTTGGAGACGGTTTTGAAGAACTTGTCCCCCCGTGAGTGATGTCAATTGTGTCTGTGCCAAACCAAAATGTCTTAATTAAGAAACATTTTCAAACACATGCACTCTCCATGAAATAAATCAATGATTGGCGCTGCCCACATTTTAAACTTGTATTTGATTAGATTTTCCCACACGCAAAATGTCACAAGCTCTTATAGCAGGATTACAGCAGTAGTTGGACAGGCATTACAATATCACAACAATTTAGGGCAATAGGGAAAGGGGGGGATACCTAGTCAGTTGTCCAACTTAATGTATTCAACTGAAATGTGTCTTCCGCATTTAACCCAACCCCTCTGAATCAGAGAGTTGCGGGGGGCTGCCTTAATTAATTACTAAAACACATGAGATATCAAAACGCATGTTCAATAATCATACCACAACAATGCAATACTAAATACACTGCTCAAAAAAATAAAGGGAACACTTAAACAACACAATGTAACTCCAAGTCAATCACACTTCTGTGAAATCAAACTGTCCACTTAGGAAGCAACACTGATTGACAATACATTTCACATGCTGTTGTGCAAATGGAATAGACAACAGGTGGAAATTATAGGCAATTAGCAAGACACCCCCAATAAAGGAGTGGTTCTGCAGGTGGTGACCACAGACCACTTCTCAGTTCCTATGCTTCCTGGCTGATGTTTTGGTCACTTTTGAATGCTGGCGGTGCTTTCACTCTAGTGGTAGCATGAGACGGAGTCTACAACCCACACAAGTTGCTCAGGTAGTGCAGCTTATCCAGGATGGCACATCAATGCGAACTGTGGCAAGAAGGTTTGCTGTGTCTGTCAGCGTAGTGTCCAGAGCATGGAAGCGCTACCAGGAGACAGGCCAGTACATCAGGAGACGTGGAGGAGGCCGTAGGAGGGCAACAACCCAGCAGCAGGACCGCTACCTCCGACTTTGTGCAAGGAGGAGCAGGAGGAGCACTGCCAGAGCCCTGCAAAATTACCTCCAGCAGCCACAAATGTGCATGTGTCTGCTCAAACGGTCAGAAACAGACTCCATGAGGGTGGTGTGAGGGCCCGACATCCACAGGTGGGGGTTGTGCTTACAACCCAACACCGTGCAGGACGTTTGGCATTTGCCAGAGAACACCAAGATTGGCAAATTCGCCACTGGCGCCCTGTGCTCTTCACAGATGAAAGCAGGTTCACACTGAGCACATGTGACAGAGTCTGGAGAAGCCGTGGAGAACATTCTTCTGCCTGCAACGTCCTCCAGCATGACCGGTTTGGCGGTGGGTCAGTGATGGTGTGGAGTGGCATTTCTTTGGGGGGCCGCACAGCCCTCCATGTGCTCACCAGAGGTAGCCTGACTGCCATTAGGTACCGAGATGAGATCCTCAGACCCCTTGTGAGACCATATGCTGGTGCGGTTGGCCCTGGGTTCCTCCTAATGCAAGACAATGCTAGACCTCATGTGGCTGGAGTGTGTCAGCAGTTCCTGCAAGAGGAAGGCATTGATGCTATGGACTGGCCCGCCCGTTCCCCAGACCTGAATCCAATTGAGCACATCTGGGACATCATGTCTCGCTCCATCCACCAACGCCACGTTGCACCACAGACTGTCCAGGAGTTGGCAGATGCTTTAGTCCAGGTCTGGGAGGAGATCCCTCAGGAGACCATCCGCCACCTCATCAGGAGCATGCCCAGGTGTTGTAGGGAGGTCATACAGGCACGTGGAGGCCACACACAATACTGAGCCTCATTTTGACTTGTTTTAAGAACATTACATCAAAGTTGGATCAGCCTGTAGTGTGGTTTTCCACTTTCATTTTGAGTGTGACTCCAAATCCAGACCTCCATGGGTTGATAAATTTGATTTCCATTGATAATTTTTGCGTAATTTTGTTGTCAGCACATTCAACTATGTAAAGAAAAAAGTATTTAAAAATAATATTTCATTCAGTCAGATCTAGGATGTGTTATTTTAGTGTTCCCTTTATTTTTTTGAGCAGTGTATAATACATGTAATGTACAGTTGAAGTCGGAAATGTACATGCACTTAGGTTGGAGTCATTAAAAAAGTGTTGTAGTCATTAAACCTCGTTTTCAACCACTCCACAAATGTCTTGTTAACAAACTATAGTTTAGGCAAGTAGGTTAAGACTACTTTGTGCATGACACAAGTCATTTTTCCAACAATTGTTTACAGACAGATTATTTCACTTATAATTCACTGTATCACAATGCCAGTGGATTAGAAGTTTACATACACTAAGTTGACTGTGCCTTTAAACAGCTTGGACAATTCCAGAAAATTATGTAATGACTTTAGAAGCTTCTGATAAGATAATTTACATAATTTGAGTCAATTGGAGGTGTACCTGTGGACCTATTTCAAGGCCTAATTTCAAACTCAGTGCCTCTTTGCTTGAAATCATGGGGAAATCAAAAGAAATCAGACCTCAGAAAAAAATTGTAGACCTCCACAAGTCTGGTTCATCCTTGGGAGCAATTTCCAAACGCCTGAAGGTACCACGTTCATCTGTACAAACAATAGTATGCAAGGATAAACACCATGGGACCATGCAGCCGTTATACCGCTCCGGAAGGAGACGCGTTCTGTCTCCTAGAGATTAACGTACTTTGGTACGAAAAGTGCAAATCAATCCTAGAACAACAGCAAAGGACCCTGTGAAGATGCTGGAGGAAATGGGTACAAAATAATCTATACCCACAGTAAAACAAATCCTATATCGACATAACCTGAAAGACCGCTTAGCAAGGAAGAAGCCACTGCTCCAAAATTATCATAAAAAAAGCCAGACTACGGTTTGTAACTGCACATGGGGACAAAGATCGTACTTTTTGGAGAAATGTCCTCTGATCTGATGAAACAAAAATAGAACTGTTAGGCCATAATGACCATTGTTATGTTTGGAGGAAAAAGGGAGAGGCTTGCAAGCCTTAAAACACCATCCCAACCATGAAGCACGCAGGTGGCAGCATCATGTTGTGGAGGTGCTTTGCTGCAGGAGGGACTGGTGCACTTCACAAAATAGATGGGAACGAAAATTATGTGGATATATTGAAGCAACATCTCAAGACATCAGTCAGGAATTTAAAGCTTGGTCGCAAATGGGTCTTCCAATTGGACAATGACCCCAATCATACTTCCGAAGTTGTGGCAAAATGGCTTAAGGACAACACAGTCAAGGTATTGGAGTGGCCATCACAAAGCCCTGACCTCAATCCCATAGAAAATTTGTGGGCAAAACTGGGGGAAAAAATAATATGTGAGCAACGAGGCCTAAAACCTGCCTCAGTTACACCAGCTCTGTCAAGAGGAATGGGTCGAAATAATAAAAGCTGAAATAAATCACTCTTTACTATTATTTTGACATTTATCATTCTTAAAATAAGGTTGTGATCCTAACTGACCTAAAACAGGGATTTTTTTACTAGGATTAAATGTCAGGAATTGTGAAAAACTGAGTTTAAATGTATTTGGCTAAGGTGTATGTAAACTTCCGACTGTATAATATCAAATTATTTTATAAAATCAATCTTATGTATCTAACCTGGTGATAATAGGCTACCTCTACACAGGCAAAAGATCTGATCTGACTTGTCAAAAGACCAATTAGTGACAAAAAGATCAGAACCAGGTTGCCTGTGCAAACGCAGCCATGGTGACTCACTCCATCTAACACATAATCATACAACAAACAAGACAAACAGAACCTTCAGTGCTTCTGCCCACATGCTAATGTATTCCCAACCCAAGTTTTTATTAAATCAAAATGTGTTCTATTTGATTATGTCTCTCTCTTGCCTTGAGCAATGACTTGCACTGGAAGATAGTCACCGTGAAATGTGATATAATTCAAAGCAGAAAATATTGAAAATAACTATATTGTGGTTGAGTGACTTTAAGCTTTTTCTGTGAGGGGAAAAGTTGTAAAATGAATGATACATATTGAACGTTGGACATGTTATTTGTAGCACATGATGTACTTTAAATCAGAGCTTCTCAACTGGTTTTGCCTCGATGCCCAAATTGAACCAGGTTGTCCCAGTCGCGACCCAATATTCGCATCGCAATTTTTATTGTTTATGCCAAATTGCAATCTGGAAAACTTTAAAAAATAGTTTTTGATAGCAAATGTAGCAGTTATATACAGTACCAGTGTAAAGTTTGGACACCTATTCATTCCAGGGTTTTTCTTTATTTTTTCAAATGTTCTATATTGTAAAATAATAGTGAAAACGTCAAAACTATGAAATAACACATATGGAATCATGTAGTAACCAAAAAAGTGTTAAACAAAATATATTGTTTATTTTGGATTATTCAAAGTAGCCACCCTTTACCTCGATGACAGCTTTGCACTCTCTTGGCATTCTCTCAACCAGCTTCATGAGGTAGTCACCTGGAATCCATTTCAATTAACAGGTGTGCCTTGTCAAAAGTTAATTTGTGGAATTTCTTTCCTTCTTCATGCGTTTGAGCCAATCAGTTGTGTTGTGACAAGGTAGGGGTGGTATACAGAAGTTAGCCCTGTCAACAAGTGCTCAGCGTATGTGGGAATTCCTTCAAGACTGTTGGAAAAGCATTTCAGGTGAAGCTGGTTGAAAGAATGCCATGAGTGTACAAAACTGTCGAGGCGAATTTGAAGAATCAAACATTTTATTTTGATTTGTTTAACACTTTTTTGGTTACTACGTGATTCCATATGTGTTATTTCATACTTTTGATGTCTTCGGTATTATTCTATAATGTAGAAAATAGTAAAAAAATAAAGAAAAACCCTTGAATGATTAGGTGTGTCCTAACTTTTCACTGGTACTGTATGACAAAGTAAAATTAATCCCACCTTTTTTCATTGTCAATAATTCAATTCATCCCATATTCTTGATGAGTAATGTTAATAATCACACTGGTTTGTGACTACTAAATCAACCAAATCCTCTAAATAGCGCTGCTATTTGCTCGATATTGAAAAAATTGTGTTTGAAAAATTCCTCAGTGATTTAAATTGTTTATTCACTTTCTACCTGCTTCAGACTGAAGTATTTATTTTATATAAATAAAAAATAACATTTACACAGACATCCGCGACCCACCAGTTGAGAATCGCTGCTTTAAATCATGACTTATTTGTTTACAATTTGTGTTATATATTATATATTGGTGGTCTTTTTGTATTTTAAGCAGTATGTAATTAAACTATTTGCCAATCAGATGTATGATTTATATTATAAAAGAACTCTACATACTGTAGTACAGCCAACTTGAACTGCAGTTGTAGCCAAACGGAGAAAAAAGTTTGCCATCATTTCTCTCCCTAATTTGCAGTTGACATATCATCCAAACTGCACAGAGACTATGGGGTTAGCTGCAATCAGTCAAGCAGCCTTTTGTGATGTCCCTTATTTTCATCAAAAGTTTGGATGTAGCCTGAGCCCTGCGTCTCTGCGTCATTCCTTCATACCCAGTGATCTGTGTTATTAGTCTATCAGCAACACATTTCGCCTTGGCTTGAAGCATGTGTGTTTCTGCTTTGTTTATGACTTTGATAGATCAGACTGAAGAAAGGCAGGACTGAGGAGCCTCCCTCCCCCAGTTCAGGGAGTTCGTAAAGTAAACAACTAGTTTTGTGGAGATGGCTACAAACTCCAGACCACTCTGTTCTGTTGTATCTATGCTTCCTCACTAACTGCTTAATGACTCTTGCAGTAACCATACTATAACCATGTTAGTGATGCTACTACTATTTACCGCTGCAGCTATGAGAGTAACTATAGAGCTTTATCTTTAAGTGGCTCTAGGTCAGGTTACGTGATCTTATGAGGCAAAACTGCCCCCCCCCCCACACACACACACACTTCAACCGCCTCCTCTCCCACCTCATTCACTCATTCACTCACTCACACTTGCTGGCTGTGTCTGATCCCTGGGTCACGGTGCAGTGACTCTGAGGCTTGTCTAACTGGGCCTCTTGAAACTCTGGCCTTTACATTCCAGTGCCCTGAGGAGGGGCTCGCAGCCAGGCTTATTAACACACAGAGAGAGAGAGAAGGAAGTCTCTGCCGTCAGGGATTATGTGCTGTTTCCTTGCCTGGAGGCTCTTGCCTCGTTCTTCCACAAACTTAAGGAAACAGCGAAAACTTAAACCTGCTATTATTCTCCAGCTGACACGGCCTTCTCACTGACACTTGTTTTCTTTCTTTCTCTCCTGCTCTCTCTGGGCTGATGTGTGTGTGTTTGTGTGTGTAAGGGGATCACTTTTTTTCCATTGGCTTTTTCCACTGTGCCGCAGACACACACGGTGGAGAGGATTGGATTTGTGAAGACACAGATGGGGTTGCACAGCTGCACGGAGGGAGCAAAAGCCGATTTCCCCCTCTGCACCTCCCCATCCCCACAATGGGACTACCGCCTCTCTCCCTCTCTTTCTCTCTCTCTCTTTCCGAGGAGTGGGGGTGGGGGCTGCCATATGGGAGCTCAGAAACATGGAGTGGATCCGAGGAGGGAGAGAGGGGAATCTTTTTCCTCCTGGCGCTGGATGTGGTGCTCTGCTCTGCGAAGTGGTGAGTGTTTGTCTCACTCCTTCTTTCTCTCACTCTGTGGAAAAGTTACCTACACACCTAATTATGCTCTTAGGAATGCGCAGGCTACGAACTGATGCTTCCTATTCTTGTTCTTCATTATTCTTTTGTTCTTTATGTTGTACTTGTTTATTATCTCTAAATGTTTATCATACTATTCCTACTTTTCCATTTCTATGTTGACTACTTTTGATGAGCATCTGTCTGTCTTTAGTGGGCATCAATGCATTTGAATTGCAGTGTTACAGTATACAACGAGGGCTTTGTGCTTTTGAATGGTGCTGGAGGGTCAAGGTAGAAGATGGGGGGGTGCAAGGATGGGGTAGGAGGGGGAAGGGAATATTTGTGGGGGGTTGTGTGTTTAAATAAACCAAATTCATAATTGTCAGGAACAACCGCATAAACTCAGCAAAAGTACTGCTTGTCTTCTTCGTGTGGGACTTGAGCCTCAACTGAAGCTCATTGTGGTGGTAGCTCGTTGAGCTAATTGATAGTATGCAGTTTTCAGTGTGTGGTTTCACTGTTTGTCCACAGACAGAGGCACAATTCAGACTTTGTCAGGCTCTGCACCGCTAGTATGCCCCATAAATCCTGAGTCAATAAAAAAGTTGCTGAAAGGCTGCTTTTTGGCAGTTTGTTTGTGGTTCATCTCCAGGGATTTTTCTGCCATTGTCGGGCCCCTTGATCGGGCCGCTTTTGTGTTTTTTTTGGGCCATCTAATTCCAAACAGTGTAATCTACAGTGAGCTCCAAAAGTATTGGGACAGTGACACATTTTATGTTGTTTTAGCTCTGTAATCCAGCTATTTGGATTTGATACAATAATTATGAGGTTAAAGTGCCAACTGTCAGCTTTAATTTGAGGGTATTGTCATCCATAGCGGGTGAACCGTTTAGAAATTACAGTACTTTGTACATAGTCCCCCCCATTTTAGGGGACCAAAGATATTGGGGACAATTTCACTTACGTGTATTAAAGTAGTACAAAACGAAGTGGTCCCATATTCATAGCACGCAATGACTATATCAAGCTTGTGACTCTACACATTTGTTGGATGCAATTGCTGTATGTTTTGGTTGTGTTTGACTATTTTGGGCCCAATAGAAATGAATGGTAAATCATGTATTGAGTCACTTTTATTGTAAATAAGACTTGAATGTTTCTCAACACTTCTACAATAAGTTGAAACATGAATAATGATGAGTGACGAAAGTTAGAGGCATAAATATCACCCCCCCCCCCAAAAAAAAATGCTAACCTATTGTAATGGTGAGTTGGATAGACACACAATTATCTTACCCCCAAGACATACCCACCTTTTTCACTCATCATTATTTACCATTCATTCAGGGGGGAACACTTCCATTGTAACGACTAAAATCAGGTAAAGTATGTAGAAAATACCTAGATATATTTTAATCATATGATGTTTGAGAACTAACGATCACCAAAATAAAAGCTGAACAGGAGAAATGAATTTATTATGATTGATTCTGATATTATGTTTGAGCATAAGAACACAGTATTAGCCATGTGAAAATGCATAGAATTGCAGGAAATTTGCTTTTAGAACTGCAACATTTTCTCTCAACTCAATGGCAAAATATGTAGAATTGCATGAAATTAGATTTAAAACAGTAAAATGGTGTCTAAGCTACATGGAAAAATGTGTAGAATTGCAGGAAATTGGCTTAAAAATGCAAAACTGCCTCTACATCGGCAACATATGTTTTACATATTGTTTCTCATAAGACATTAACCACGAGTAAAGTCATATCGTATAAAATAAAAAAATCATGACAACTGTGATGGAGACAGGAAGTTTCGGTGTAATTTTATAAATGCCGACAGATAATTTGTGCGTTCGACAAAGTGGGATATTTTTGTTTCTGTGAAATGTATTATGCCGGAAATGGCGGCGGAAACTCCTTTATGTGCAAATATTGATCAAATAATCTTCATATCGAAGTAAATTTGGAGTCACGCGGTGATATGGTGTGTGGTCCTCCCTCTACGACTCGGGAAACCATGCTGTTTATTAGGCTACAGATGAAATAAATTCACAGGGTGGTGAAAGTGCACGGTGATGAGCTAGATGCTGCTTTCCAATAAATATCGAGGATCTTATTCTGGTGACATGATGATCGATGCTTGACTGCCGTTTGACAAATACAAATATTCTCCCTCTTATCCATAATAATTTAATCATGTAGACTAGGCAACCCCAGAGTCTACCCTCGCTGTATCTGTGAGCTGTTGGTTAGAGCGCAGGTGCCAAGACCAGAGGAGGCACATTTGCTATTTAACGCAACAGTTTTTGTGACAAAACTATCAGTAGAGTTGGAAATACGATGGAAACACATTGAACTTTTGATTTGTATTAGTTACATGAAAACTATAGCGAAAAAGTAAATTTTGTGTGCACTATGTCATCAAACGCTGATTTTTATCTGCAACAAGTCCATTTGGTGGAAACACACCACTAGTGAGAAAATGTCCATATTTTATGCAGATTTTAGAATATTTGCATGAAAATCTGTCGCCAATTGGATTGAAACCTAGCTTGTGACATTGTTTAACTTCCCAATATTATAACAGGTTTTGATTCTTAGAATATCTAGCGCATTACTCTATCCTCTCTAAGGGATCAATCAATCTGATTTGTTTGACTGTTTAGAAATATAAAAACGGGTTGAGTTGGCTCTTCCAACTTCCCATTAGACTGTATCAAGGGCACTATTACCATTCAAAACTCATTTGATATGTAGACAGGCTTTTTAATGTGAAATACTAGCAATACTATAGGAGTTATATTAGATTTTACTCTGAATGACAGAGCGACTTTCTTTAACATGTACATGGAATAGCTAGCCTCCTTGAGGGAGTTTTCTTCAATGCTACTGTGGGGAAACAGCACGTCATGCGAATGACTGAACTGCCCCAAGCTACTCAGGTACAGGTTTGAGTTCATTGCTTTGATTTTTGGTTCTCACTTTGAAGGTCTCTCTCTGGGGTGTTTGGGTGTTTTAGATCACTCACTGTCTGTCTGTCTGTCTGTCTGTCTGTCTGTCTGTCTGTCTGTCTGTCTGTCTGTCTGTCTGTCTGTCTGTCTGTCTGTCTGTCTGTCTGTCTGTCTGTCTGTCTGTCTGTCTGTCTGTCTGTCTGTCTGTCTGTCTGTCTGTCTGTCTGTCTGTCTGTCTGTCTGTCTGTGTCTCTCTCTGTGTCTCTCTCTGTCTGTCTCTCTGTCTCTCTGTCTGTCTGTCTCTCTGTCTCTCTGTCTGTGCTCTCTGTCTCTCTGTCTCTCTATCTGACTATTCTCTTTCTCTCTGTGTCTCTCTCTGAATCTCACCCCTCTCTCTCTCTCTCTCTGCCTATGTCTCTCTCAGCCTTTCTCTTTCTCTCTCGTCCTCTCCCCTCTCTCTCTTCTGAGTGTCTGTCCATGAAGTGTTTTGACAGCCGTTAATGGACTGCTTTCTCCAGTGGAAGTTGGTATTTCAGAACATGGCCGCTGGCATAAAAATAAAAAATAAACTAGAGAGTAGCATAGAGTAGTGCTAGCATGATTTGATTTTGAGCTCCGCTTTTTACGTTGTCACTGTTGAAGTTATAGATGTTTTTTTTTTTTTTTCAGGTGCAAACTTGAAGTGTTTGTATGAAGCGAGGAGATACATCAGGGGCCTTGACTGTCTGTTATCCCTGCACTTAAAAATAAATAAAAATACACACAAAGTGTGACCTCTACAGAATATAGTTCTCTATTTTGGGCATGTAGGTCACTATCTCCTGAAGTAGCAGAATCACACACCTTCCCTAACGAGGCCTGATGATGAAGTCATTACAGGCCCTTCAGTCATACAACTACTTCTACTTCTTTCTTTCTCTCTCATCGCATGACTTTCTGCTTTTATTCTGTCCTCGTCCCCCTATCAGCTATTCTGGGTGGTAAAGTAACGCTTCTATTTTAAACCATGAGATGTGCGTTTCTGTTATAAGAATGGCTTCATCTAAGTTCTGGAAACACAGTGGCAATAACCACAAAGCTTGTGAAGGCAGATTGATTTGTTTCTGGCTGTTTTGTTGGAGATAGAATTACTTGACCTGCGTCCAGTAGTGGTGAGTGTCTTATTAACTTGTGTTGTACCCGAAGCACCACCACAACGTGTGATATTTTACCACAAACACTGCAGCAGAAGCGAAATCCTTCCTCCGCTACTCTTTCCTCTGTGTAAGGCTACAATAAGTTGCGTTTTCCCGGGAAGCTGTGAAGTGCTGGGGAAGCTGTGAAGCCAGCTGTAGCCTATAATTGTGCATAATTGTGTTTATGAGCCGGTTATTAAAGAATGTGAAACAATGTTGTTTACGTTAACTATTGCCTGATTGTGTTTATTAGTCTGTTATTAGATGTGTATGTTTACTGCTTTTAATTAAATCATGTATGGCTACAAATATTGTAGCCTAGGCCTGTATACTGTAAGACGGAAGTGTCGTACCTTTCTGTAGGTGTAGCCTTCAAGTGCCAAGATATTTTTGGGACGCACAGAGAGGATACATTCAGTTTCCATTGCTTGTCAGAGACGTCACCAGGACCTAAGTGAGTGCCAATGGAAAGTTGGTGGACTATAATTTCCTTCACATATTGTAGCCCTACAATCTGTGTATCCACTCTTTTCATTGGCCTATGCTATTGGTTGCATTTAAGACATGGGATCGTCTGTTTTATTGATCTCAGTATGTCAATGTCAGAGTATCTTGTAATTTTGATCATTTGGGGTATTAAATATTATTGTAATGTCTCCAGTCGTGTAAAAGGATCTAGAATTGTAGGAAATTATTTTAGAAAAGGCTATGTTTTTCTCAGACCCGCAAATACAATGATTTGGGGGTCCCCCGTCAGCCCCTGGTCTTCAGGGCTGAGCCCCTGGTTATGAAACTCTGGTGACGTCCCTGTTGCTTGTTCTGACCTCCTCTAAGAATAATGAATCCTGAGGGTAGCAGTGCAAGGTCTTTTTAAGCATATTATTTGGATTCTTAGTATATGAAGGACTTGCAATTCGATTACTGAACAGTCAAAGCCATCCACTTATTCAGATCTAGCCGTTCATAGAGGATTGTTTCAAAGGTAATGGATTGTGCCTAGTTATTGTTTGTTAGCCGCATACATTTGCATTAATTCTCTTAAATCTCTTAAAATGGCCTATACTCTTCTTGTGCAATGTACAGCCTACTGTTTCTCTGTCTGGACTGTCTGTCTGTCTTGGTGAGAATCTTAAGTTAATAAAATACAAAAATCATCTTCTTTAGTTTGTGTGCCTATTAGTGTTCACCTGAGTGTCATTGCCAGCCAGTGTAGGGCAGTCATTGCCAGCCAGGGTAGGGCAGTCCTTGCCATCCAGTGTAGGGCAGTCATTGCCAGCCAGGGTAGGGCAGTCCTTGCCATCCAGTGTAGGGCAGTCATTGCCAGCCAGGGTAGGGCAGTCCTTGCCATCCAGTGTAGGGCAGTCATTGCCAGCCAGGGTAGGGCAGTCATTGCCAGCCAGTGTAGGGCAGTCATTGCCAGCCAGGGTAGGGCAGTCCTTGCCATCCAGTGTAGGGCAGTCATTGCCAGCCAGGGTAGGGCAGTCCTTGCCATCCAGTGTAGGGCAGTCATTGCCAGCCAGGGTAGGGCAGTCATTGCCAGCCAGGGTAGGGCAGTCCTTGCCATCCAGTGTAGGGCAGTCATTGCCAGCCAGGGTAGGGCAGTCATTGCCAGCCAGGGTAGGGCAGTCCTTGCCATCCAGTGTAGGGCAGTCATTGCCAGCCAGGGTAGGGCAGTCCTTGCCATCCAGTGTAGGGCAGTCATTGCCAGCCAGGGTAGGGCAGTCCTTGCCATCCAGTGTAGGGCAGTCATTGCCAGCCAGGGTAGGGCAGTCCTTGCCATCCAGTGTAGGGCAGTCATTGCCAGCCAGGGTAGGGCAGTCCTTGCCATCCAGTGTAGGGCAGTCATTGCCAGCCAGGGTAGGGCAGTCCTTGCCATCCAGTCCAGCCAGCCAGGGTAGGGCAGTCCTTGCCATTGCCAGGGTAGGGCAGTCCTTGCCATCCAGTGTAGTCATTGCCAGCCAGGGTAGCAGTCATTGCCAGCCAGGGTAGGGCAGTCCTTGCCAGCCCAGTGGGTAGGGCAGTCATTGCCAGCCAGGGTAGGGCAGTCCCCCTTGCCAGCAGGGTCCAGTGTAGGGCAGCCAGCCAGGGTATTGCCAGCCAGGGTAGGGCAGTCCCAGCCAGGGTCAGTCATTGCCAGCCAGGGTGTAGGGCAGTCATTGCCAGCCAGGGTAGGGCAGTCATTGCCAGCCAGGGTAGGGCAGTCATTGCCAGCCAGGGTAGGGCAGTCCTTGCCATCCAGTGTAGGGCAGTCATTGCCAGCCAGGGTAGGGCAGTCCTTGCCATCCAGTGTAGGGCAGTCATTGCCAGCCAGGGTAGGGCAGCCCTCGCCAGCCAGGGTAGGGCAGTCATTGCCAGCCAGGGTAGGGCAGTCATTGCCAGCCAGGGTAGGGCAGCCCTCGCCAGCCAGGGTAGGGCAGCCCTCGCCAGCCAGGGTAGGGCAGTCATTGCCAGCCAGGGTAGGGCAGTCATTGCCAGCCAGGGTAGGGCAGCCCTCGCCAGCCAGGGTAGGGCAGCCCTCGCCAGCCAGGGTAGGGCAGTCATTGCCAGCCAGGGTAGGGCAGCCCTCGCCAGCCAGGGTAGGGCAGCCCTCGCCAGCCAGGGTAGGGCAGCCCTTGCCAGCCAGGGTAGGGCATAATATTCCAATGTTATAGTCTTGTGAATCTCTCAGACCTATTTTTTTTATTTAACATGGGAACAATGGGAGAGATGTACAAATACTGATTTCAAAACTAAATGTAATACATATAATCTAGACATGAGATGAGTATCAAAATATTATTAAATTATCCCCTTTCCTTAAAATTGAACCTCAGATAGATATTTAGTCTAATAGCCTATAGAGTCAACTCAAAATAGGGTATTCTGCTCTTTTTAAACAGCCTAAATATTGTGCCAGGTGTGTCTATGTTTCTGTTTGTGGGAAAAAAAATGTTTTAGTTCATGTCTGTTTTTTATGCCATAGCTAGCTGTCTATAACGTTGTCTGGCCCCTGTCTGTCTGTCTGTCTGTGACCAGTTACTCAGTCTCACCCTCCCATCAGGCAGTAAATTAGCCCTATTGCTGTTAGTGGGGAATGGAAGGAAAATCTCAATTAGTCCCAGTGTTTCATTAGCTGCTAGCCTGCCGCTAACAACTAGCTGCTACATGACTGATAGAGGTGCCATTCAGGATGAAAACACCAGCCGGAGACCCTAACAGGAGCTAAGGCCCAAAGCGGCTTTTCTCAGAACAGCAGGAAAAAGAGAGCGTTGAGTAGTGTACTGTATGTTGCCATGGTTTGAATGTGTTAGGAGTTATTTTGTGCGTGGACTGATTTGTATTAATGTAATCTTTGAAGCAGTTCCAATGAGCCAAAGTTAGGCGGGTTCAACCACATGACCAAATGTGAATGTTGATCATCATTACCATCATTGATTTGACCATGTACATATCATATATATACAGTGGCAAGAAAAAGTATGTAAACCCTTTTGAATTACCTGGATTTCTGCATAAATTGGATGTAAAAATATGATCTGTTCTTCATCTAAGTCACAACAATATACAAACACAGTCTGCTTAAACTAATGACACAAACAATTATACGTTTTCACGTGTTTTCATACGTTTTCAGGTTGACCCTCCTTTGGCAGCAATAACCTCAACCAAATGACACAATGAATTTTGGCCCATTCCTCTTTACAAAACTGATTCAGTTCAGTGATATTCTTGGGATGTCTGGTGTGAACTGCTGTCTTGAGGTCATGCCACAGCATCTCATCCCAGTCAGAACTCTGACTGGGCCACTCCAGAAGGCGTATTTTCTTCTGTTGAAGCCATTCTGTTGTTGATTTACTTCTGTGTTTTGGGTCGTTGTCCTGTTGCATCACCCAACTTCTGTTTAGCTTCAATTGGCGGACAGATAGCCTTACATTCTCCTGAAAAATGTCTTGATAAACTTGAGAATTCATTATTCCGTCGACGATAGTCAGCTGTCCAGGCCCTGAGGCAGCAAAGCAGCTCCAAACCATGATGCTCCCTCCACCATACTTTACAGTTGGGATGTTTTGATGTTGGTGTGCTGTGCTGTGCCTTTTTTCTCTCCACGCATAGTGTTGTGTGTTCCTTCCAAACAGCTCAACTTTAGTTTAATCTGTCCACAGAATATTGTGCCAGTAGCTCTGTGGAACATCCAGATGCTCTTTTGCGAACTTCAGACATGCAGCAATGTTTTTTTTGGACAGCAGTGGCTTTTTCTGTGGTGTCCTCCCATGAATCCCGTTCTTGTTTAGTGTTTTACGTATTGTAGACCTGTCAACAGAGATGTTAGCATGTTCCAGAGATATTTGTAAGTCTTTAGCTGACACTAGGATTCGTCTTAACCTCACTGAGCATTCTGCGCTGTGCTCTTGCAGTCATCTTTGCAGGACGGCCACTCCTAGGGAGAGTAGCAACAGTGCTGAACTTTCTCAATTTATAGACAATTTGTCTTACCATCAAGGCTTTTAGAGATACTTTTGTAACCCTTTCCAGCTTTATACAAGTCAACAATTCTTAACCTTGGGTCTTCTGAGGCATGGTTCACATCAGGAAACGCTTCTTGTGAATAGCAAACTCAAATTTTGTGAGTGTTTTTTACAGGGCAGGGCAGCTCTAACCAACATCTCCAGTCTTGTCTCAATGATTTTACTCCAGGTTAGCTGACTCCAATTAGCTTTTGGAGAAGTTATTAGCCTAGGGGTTCACATACCTTTTCCAACTTACACTGTGAATGTTTAAATTATGTATTCGATATAGACAGGAAAATACAATAATTTGTGTGTTAGTTTAAGCAGACTGTCTTTGTCTGTTGTTGTGACTTAGATGAATATCAGATCTAATTTAATGACCAATTTATGCAGAAATCCAGATAATTCTGAAGGGTTCACATACTTTTTCTTGCCGCTGTATGTTATAATCCCATATTCCCTATTTACTGGAAGAAATTGGTGATGATGGAGACTGCGTGTCTCTTCACCACTGAACTGTCTCTTATCCAGCTCTCCTGACTGACACGAAACAGAGAAAGAAAGGGAGAGCGAGGCGGGGGGTATTTTTTCCCCACAATGCCCCCAATTCTTTTTTTATTCAGCCATTCACCACGAGTTAAAGAGATTGGGGCCAGACTAAGAGACTGACGATTCCGACACCTTATTTATGAAAAGTGCTGATCTTTTTTCTCTGGCTGTATGCTTGCTTATTTACATATTCTCCAATTGGCAGATAAACTACATTTTCATCAGTTTAAGAGCAGTTTGTTTTGGACTGGTGCCCTGTTTTTGAGGGTCAAGAGATCATGGAGCAATTTGTCTTCTCGTCTTTGGAGCTGACAGGAGCTTGTACTCCTTGTTTGCAATCTAAGGGGAGCTTGTCTCATTTGGCTGAATGGTGTGAGCCACATGATGCTAGCCTCTGGACCACTTTAAACGGTTGGGGTTCTTTAACCACCTCAGCGCCAGGCCACCCGTTTGATGGGCCAGCCATATAGACAGACAAACAGACAGAAGTAGGGGTGGGTTGGAGAAGACTGTGGGGGTAGTGGTGGACGTATTGTGGTCAGGGGGTACATTCGAAAATGGCTTTTTATACATATATATATATACACAGTTGAAGTCGGAAGTTTACATACACTTAGGTTGGAGTCATTAAAACTCGTTTTTCAACCACTCCACAAATTTCTTGTTAACAAATTATAGTTTTGGGCAAGTCGGTTAAGATATCTACTTTGTTCATGACACAAGTAATAATTTTTCCAACAACTGTCTACAAACAGATTATTTCACTTATAATTAATTCACTGTATCACAATTCCAGTGGGTCAGAAGTTTACATACACTATGTTGACTGTGCCTTTAAACAGCTTGGAAAATTCCAGAAAATTATGCCATGGCTTTAGAAGCTTCTGATAGGCAAATTAACATAATTTGAGTCAATTGGAGGTGTATCTGTGGATGTATTTACATTTACATTACATTTAAGTCATTTAGCAGACGCTCTTATCCAGAGCGACTTACAAATTGGTGCATTCACCTTATGACATCCAGTGGAACAGCCACTTTACAATAGTGCATCTAAATCTTTTAGGGGGGTGAGAAGGATTACTTTATCCTATCCTAGGTATTCCTTAAAGAGGTGGGGTTTCAGGTGTCTCCGGAAGGTGGTGATTGACTCCGCTGTCCTGGCGTCGTGAGGGAGTTTGTTCCACCATTGGGGGCCAGAGCAGCGAACAGTTTTGACTGGGCTGAGCGGGAACTGTACTTCCTCAGTGGTAGGGAGGCGAGCAGGCCAGAGGTGGATGAACGCAGTGCCCTTGTTTGGGTGTAGGGCCTGATCAGAGCCTGGAGGTACTGAGGTGCCGTTCCCCTCACAGCTCTGTAGGCAAGCACCATGGTCTTGTAGCGGATGCGAGCTTCAACTGGAAACCAGTGGAGAGAGCGGAGGAGCGGGGTGACGTGAGAGAACTTGGGAAGGTTGAACACCAGACGGGCTGCGGCGTTCTGGATGAGTTGTAGGGGTTTAATGGCACAGGCAGGGAGCCCAGCCAACAGCGAGTTGCAGTAATCCAGACGGGAGATGACAAGTGCCTGGATTAGGACCTGCGCCGCTTCCTGTGTGAGGCAGGGTCGTACTCTGCGGATGTTGTAGAGCATGAACCTACAGGAACGGGCCACCGCCTTGATGTTAGTTGAGAACGACAGGGTGTTGTCCAGGATCACGCCAAGGTTCTTAGCGCTCTGGGAGGAGGACACAATGGAGTTGTCAACCGTGATGGCGAGATCATGGAACGGGCAGTCCTTCCCCGGGAGGAAGAGCAGCTCCGTCTTGCCGAGGTTCAGCTTGAGGTGGTGATCCGTCATCCACATAGATATGTCTGTCAGACATGCAGAGAGATGATTCGCCACCTGGTCATCAGAAGGGGGAAAGGAGAAGATTAATTGTGTGTCGTCTGCATAGCAATGATAGGAGAGACCATGTGAGGTTATGACAGAGCCAAGTGACTTGGTGTATAGCGAGAATAGGAGAGGGCCTAGAACAGAGCCCTGGGGGACACCAGTGGTGAGAGCGCGTGGTGAGGAGACAGATTCTCGCCACGCCACCTGGTAGGAGCGACCTGTCAGGTAGGACGCAATCCAAGCGTGGGCCGCGCCGGAGATGCCCAACTCGGAGAGGGTGGAGAGGAGGATCTGATGGTTCACAGTATCGAAGGCAGCCGATAGGTCTACCTTCGATAGCTTTAGCAGTGCGGAGCGCCTCCGTGATAGAGAGAAGAGCAGTCTCAGTTGAATGACTAGTCTTGAAACCTGACTGATTTGGATCAAGAAGGTCATTCTGAGAGAGATAGCGGGAGAGCTGGCCAAGGACGGCACGTTTTGGAGAGAAAAGAAAGATGGGATACTGGTCTGTAGTTGTTGACATCGGAGGGATCGAGTGTAGGTTTTTTCAGAAGGGGTGCAACTCTCGCTCTCTTGAAGACGGAAGGGACGTAGCCAGCGGTCAGGGATGAGTTGATGAGCGAGGTGAGATAAGGGAGAAGGTCTCCGGAAATGGTCTGGAGAAGAGAGGAGGGGATAGGGTCGAGCGGGCAGGTTGTTGGGCGGCCGGCCGTCACAAGACGCGAGATTTCATCTGGAGAGAGAGGGAGAAAGAGGTCAGAGCACAGGGTAGGGCAGTGTGAGCAGAACCAGCAGTGTCGTTTGACTTAGCAAACGAGGATCGGATGTCGTCGACCTTCTTTTCAAAATGGTTGACAAAGTCATCTGCAGAGAGGGAGGGGGGGAGGATTCAGGAGGGAGGAGAAGGTGGCAAAGAGCTTCCTAGGGTTAGAGGCAGATGCTTGGAATTTAGAGTGGTAGAAAGTGGCTTTAGCAGCAGAGGCAGAGGAGGAAAATGTAGAGAGGAGGGAGTGAAAGGATGCCAGGTCCGCAGGGAGGCGAGTTTTCCTCCATTTCCGCTCGGCTGCCCGGAGCCCTGTTCTGTGAGCTCGCAATGAGTCGTCGAGCCACGGAGCGGGAGGGGAGGACCGAGCCGGCCTGGAGGATAGGGGACATAGAGAGTCAAAGGATGCAGAAAGGGAGGAGAGGAGGGTTGAGGAGGCAGAATCAGGAGATAGGTTGGAGAAGGTTTGAGCAGAGGGAAGAGATGATAGGATGGAAGAGGAGAGAGTAGCGGGGGAGAGAGAGCGAAGGTTGGGACGGCGCGATACCATCCGAGTAGGGGCAGTGTGGGAAGTGTTGGATGAGAGCGAGAGGGAAAAGGATACAAGGTAGTGGTCGGAGACTTGGAGGGGAGTTGCAATGAGGTTAGTGGAAGAACAGCATCTAGTAAAGATGAGGTCGAGCGTATTGCCTGCCTTGTGAGTAGGGGGGGAAGGTGAGAGGGTGAGGTCAAAAGAGGAGAGGAGTGGAAAGAAGGAGGCAGAGAGGAATGAGTCAAAGGTAGACGTGGGGAGGTTAAAGTCGCCCAGAACTGTGAGAG
Organism: Oncorhynchus keta; assembly: GCF_023373465.1. NCBI lineage: Eukaryota > Metazoa > Chordata > Actinopteri > Salmoniformes > Salmonidae > Oncorhynchus > Oncorhynchus keta. The sequence goes on along the minus strand of NC_068431.1, from coordinate 35,020,122 downwards.
GTGAGCCGTCCTCAGGAAAGGAGCTTACAAGGCATCAAGCTCATTGATGAACTCTCCGAGGGAACCTGGAGGGCGATAAATGATAAGGATGTTAAGCTTGAAAGGGCTGGTAACTGTGACAGCATGGAATTCAAAGGAGGCGATAGACAGATGGGTAAGGGGAGAAAGAGAGAATGACCACTTGGGAGAGATGAGGATCCCGGTGCCACCACCCCGCTGACCAGAAGCTCTCGGGGTGTGCGAGAACACGTGGGCGGACGAAGAGAGAGTAGATATTTCAAGGCCTACCTTCAAAGTCAGTGCCTCTTTGCATGACATCATGGGAAAATCAAAAGATATCAGCCAAATAATTGTAGACCTCCACAAGTCTGGTTCATCCTTGGGAGCAATTTCCAAATGCCTGAAGGTACCACGTTCACCTTTACAAAGAATAGTACGCAAGTATTAACACCATGGGATCAGGCAGCCGCCATACCGTTCAGGAAGAAACACGCTCTGTCTCCTAGAGTTGAATGCACTTTGATTTGCACTTTTCGCACCAATCTCAGAAAGGACCCTGTGAAGATGCTGGAGGAAACAGGTACAAAAGTATCTATTGTAACGAATCTCTTCTTTGTCTGAGGAGGAGTAGGAAGGATCGGACCAATACGCAGCGTGGTAAGTGTCCATGTTACTTTATTAGCACTGAACACACAAAACAAAATAACAAAGTGAAATGGAAGAAACGAAACAGTTCTATAAGGTGACATATACTAAACAGAAAACAACTACCCACAAATCATAGTGGGAACACAGGCTACCTAAGTATGGTTCTCAATCAGAGACAACGATTGACAGCTGCCTCTGATTGGGAACCATACCAGGCCAAAAGCAGAAATACAAAACATAGAACAAAAACATTGAATGCCCACCCCAACTCACACCCTGACCAAGCTAAAACAGAGACATAAATAAAGAACTACGGTCAGGACGTGACATCTATATCCACAGTAAAATGAGTCCTATATCAACATAACCTGAAAGGCCGCTCAGCAAGGAAGAAGCCACTGCTCCAAAATAGCTATAAAAAAAATCCAGTCTATGGTTTGCAACTGCACATGGGGACAAAGATCATACTTTTTGGAGAAATGTCTTCTGGTCTGATGAAACAAAAATAGAACTTGAAACAAAAATAGAACTGTTTGGCCATAATGACTATCATTATGTTTGGAGGAAAAGGGGGATGCTTGCAAGCCGAAGAACACCATCCCAACCATGAAGCACGGGGGTGGCAGAATCATGTTGTGGGGGTGCTCTGCTGCAGGAGGGACTGGTGCACTTCACAAAATAGTGGGCATCATGAGGAACGAAAATTATGTGGATATATAGAAGCAACATCTCAAGACATCAGTCAGGAAGTTAAAGCTTGGTCACAAATGGGTCTTCCGAACGGACAATGACCCCAAGCATACTTCCAGCTCTGCCAGGAGGAATGGGCCAAAATTCACCCAATTTATTGTGGGAAGCTTGTGGAAGGCTACCCGAAACATTTGACCCATGTTAAACAATTTAATTTAAAGACAATGCTACCAAATGCTAATTGAGTGTATGTAAACTTCTGACCCACTGGGAATGTGATGAAATAAATAAAATCTGAAATAAATAATTCTCTCTACTATTATTCTGACATTTCACATTCTTAAAATAAAGTGGTGATCCTAACTGACCTAAGACAGGGAATTTTAACTAGGCTTAATTGTCAGGAATTGTGAAAAACTGAGTTTAAATGTATTTGGCTAAGGTGTATGTAAACTTCTGACTTCAACTGTATACCATTTTTTTTGTCTCCATCTTTGGTGTGCAGTCAGTTTGTGTGTGTGTGTGTGTGTGTGTGTGGAGGATAATGCAGGCACAATATGCTAAGGCCAACATTAGCTGTGAGACAAAGGACTGCCCCTTGCAGGTCAGCAGGAGGCTAACTCGTCCCATTGTCTAATAAAAGTGATCTTAATTGAGGGTGTGTTTAAACCCCACTGGCATATTAGGGAGTCTGCTACTGAGTGCCGAGTCACTGCGATGTAGGGTAGACGAGAGAGCATGAGAAAATTAGTTTTGATCACATGGAAATAAAAGTGCTACAACCCTGATGGCTAAAAAGATGGAGTACAAATTTATAGAATTAAAAATACTGGAGATTATTCCATAAAAAATACCGGAGATTATTCCATAAAAGAAATACCAGAGATTATTACATAAAAGAAATACCAGAGATTTTTCCATTAAAAATACCGGCGATTATCACGTAAAAAATTGATAGTTAGGGTCACAGTATCAATATAATGTCGTCCAAAATAATTGCGACATGTAACTCTATAGATTTTTTTCCCCCACCACCAGCAGTCCATCAGACACAGCACAACATGGGGTTGGGTTAGCACAGAGACTTTTTTTCACAGCCAGGCTATTTACTCAGGCCAGGGGGAAAACACTCCCATCTCTTCCCATCTATGATAAAGTATGGATGTCAGTTGTTGAGTAAAAAGTGATGATATCATTTGTTTTTGGTAAGCCAAAATGTAGAATAGTAATGTTTTTAAAGGCTATAGTTCTAAAATAGCAGTTTTGACTGTAAATTCAAAACACGCAGAAAATATTATTCTTGCGGTCATAAAATATTTATACTCTAACGCAACGGTGACGTTTTGAACCGTTATTGGGCTAACCTGGTGACAAAAAGGAATGCCTTGATCATACCATAAATAAATGACCCTAATGTAGAAATTAAATTAATAATATGTTTGGTTTAACCCTTTTTTAATTTTTCACTTTCCAGTTGTTGTCTTCTGACATAATTACCAGTGTTTGCCCCATAATGATGCTAATTTAGTTGAGCATTTACAACAACGGTATAACAATGGTATAACAATTTATTCAGTAATGACTCGTATACCACCATCTATTACAATGAGCTATAAAATACGTGATTATTTTATGGTAGTAAAGCTAGAGGATAAAAACATTATTGCTATTGTTGCTAGATTATCCCCTCAACTATTGTCCAGCTAGCTAGTAGTTACTACTAAATGTAATTCTATCAATGGTTAATTGGGGTTAATTTTAAGCATCTTATACGGTTTGGGTACATTTTAATTCCAGAGAAATGTGAAGATCCCACTCAATCAGAACACAAAACAAAATATATTTATTTTCTGTTTTTAAAATGTTTGTGATGGTCTGTGTGTGTGCGTGCGTGTGTGTTCTACGTATGTTTGTGACTGAAGGGATGTTATGGGACAGGTTTAGAGGCTTTTAAGGGAGATCTGGGAAGTGGAAACCTAATACTGCTTGGCTGCTGCTCTCTGTACATGAACCCTACAGCTGCCGGAGAGCGTGAGTGGAAGAGGGAGAGGGGGAGAGAGAGGGCGAGAAAGGGTGTGGTGTGCGCAGTAATTAGTTGTCTGGTTTTCTATTGATCAGTCTGGTGCGTGGGCCTTTGGGACTGTTAAATTTCCCATTGAACGTGAAAGGATTATGTGTCCCAAAAGAAATTAAACAGAGCCAATGAGTAGGCTAGATGGAGGGCCAAATGGAAGACCTGTTTTTCCCCACTCTCTTTAGCTCTCCTGCTGTATTTTTCTGTCAAAACCAGAAACCTGGTGAAAACTCATTATTTTATGATGAGTGAAAAGTAATGACAGAGTTCAAACGTTTTATGTAAGTCTTCACAAGGTTTTCACACACTGTTGCTGGTATTTTGGCCCATTCCTCCATGCAGATCTCGTCTAGAGCAGTGATGTTTTGGGGCTGTTGCTGGGCAACACGGACTTTCAACTCCCTCCAAAGATTTTCTATGGGGTTGAGATCTGGAGACTGGTTAGGCCACTCCAGGACCTTGAAATGCTTCTTACGAAAGCCACTCCTTCGTTGCCCGGGCGGTGTGTTTGGGATCATTGTCATGCTGAAAGACCCAGCCACGTTTCATCTTCGATGCCCTTGCTGATGGAAGGAGGTTTTCACTCAAAATCTCACGATACATGGCCCCATTCATTCTTTCCTTTACACGGATCAGTCGTCCTGGTCCCTTTGCAGAAAAACAGCCCCAAAGCATGATGTTTCCACCCCTTCACAGTAGTTATGGTGTTCTTTGGATGCAACTCAGCATTCTTTGTCCTCCAAAAACGACGAGTTGAGTTTTTACCAAAAAGTTCTATTTTGGTTTCATCTGACCATATGACATTCTCCCAATCTTCTTCTGGATCATCCAAATGCTCTCTAGCAAACTTCAGACGGGCCTGGACATGTACTGGCTTAAGCAGGGGGACACGTCTGGCACTGCAGGATTTGAGTCCCTGGCGGCGTAGTGTGTTACTGATGGTATGCTTTGTTACTTTGGTCCCAGCTCTCTGCAGGTCATTCACTAGGTCCCCCCGTGTGGTTCTGGGATTTTTGCTCACCGTTCTTTTGATCATTTTGACCCCACGGGGTGAAATCTTGCGTGGAGCCCCAGATCGAGGGAGATTTATCAGTGGTCTTGTATGTCTTCCATTTCCTAATAATTGCTCCCACAGTTGATTTCTTCAAACCAAGCTGCTTACCTATTGCAGATTCCGTCTTCCCAGCCTGGTGCAGGTCTAAAATTTTGTTTCTGGTGTCCTTTGACAGCTCTTTGGTCTGGGCCATAGTGGAGTTTGGAGTGTGACTGTTTGAGGTTGTGGACAGGTGTCTTTTATACTGATAACAAGTTCAAACAGGTGCCATTAATACAGGTAACGAGTGGAGGAAAAAGGAGCCTCTTAAAGAATAAGTTACAGGTCTGTGAGAGCCAGAAATCTTGCTTGTTTGTAGGTGACCAAATAAGTATTTTCCACCATAATTTGCAAATAAATTCATTAAAAACTCTACAATGTAATTTCTGGATTTTTTTTCTCATTTTGTCTGTCATAGTTGAAGTGTACCTATGATGAAAATTACAGGCCTCTCATCTTTTTAAGTGGGAGAACTTGCACAATTGGTGGCTGACTAAATACTTTTTTGCCCCACTGTATACAAATGCCCAAAGAAGGCACAGTGATGCCGAAACGTTGGTGTTTTACCCAATAAATTACTGGGAGTTTGTATATGTGGAGTGTGCGACTCTTTATTTATTTTTATATGATGACTGAATAAAACACATATGATAGGTTTGTTTATCTAGTGGTTATGACCAGTATTTTTAAAGGAGAGCTGAAACAATATCTTATTATAGTCTGTTACTCACTGGGCAGAGCATGTTTGTCCAAATAATTTCCTGGTGTTCGCCATTGAACGGTGTGACATTGACTGTGTGTGTGTTTTTTTGCATTTGTGTGTGTGTGTAAACGTGAGCATGTGTAATGAAATCCGTTTGCATAGGACAGGGGTTCTAAACTAGGGGGTACTAGTTTTATTTTTGGAAAAATAACATTCCCAAAGTAAACTGTCTATTTCTCAGGACCAGATGCTAGAATATGCATATAATTGACAGCTTAGGATAGGAAACACTCAAAAGTTTCCAAAACTGTCAAAATATTGTCTGTGAGTATAACAGAACTGATATTGCAGGCGAAAGCCTAAGAAAAATCCAATCAGGAAGAGACTCATGTTTTGAAACCGTTGTGTTCCTATGCACCCCTATTGGCCACTGAAAGGGATATCAACCAGATTCCTTTTTCTACGTATTCCCTTAGGGGTCTACAGCATTGTGACGTAGTTTCACGCCTTTATGTTGAAGAATGAGAGCGTAAACGACTACATTGTGTAAGTGGCCAGCTGAGGGCTCTTAGAGTGATTCTTGCGTAAAAGACAGAGATAGTAATTTTTCCTCTCGCTCCTCCCGGTTTATATATTATCAATAGATATTTGAAAAACACCTTGAGGATTGATTCTAAGAAATATTTGCCATGTTTCTGTCCCAAAAAATGTTGGCGTTGTCGTGACCGCTATTTCCGGTGGATTTCTCAACTGAATGTGACAAACAAACAGAGGAATTTTGGGTATAAAAATAATCTTTATGGAACAAAAGGAACATTTGCTGTCTAACTGGGTGTCTCCTCAGTGAAAACATCCGAAGATCACCAAAGGTAAATGGTTAATTTGATTGCTTTTCTGATTTTCGTGACCAAGCTTCCTGCTGCTAGCTGGGCATAATGCTATGCTAGGCTATCGATAAACTTACACAAACGCTTGTCTTGCTTTGGCTGTAAATCATAATTTAAAATAACAAAAGGCTAAGCTGTGTTTCACTATATTTCACTTGTGATTTCATGAATATGAATATTTTCGAGTAATATTTTTTGACCGTTGCGCTATGCTAATTAGTGTAGTTGATGACAATTCTCCTGGATCCGGGATGGGTAGTTCCAAGAGGTTTTTAAACCTTTTCAACTTGGGATCCAAATTAGAAATTCGGTGTTTTTCTGGGACCCAAGCTTATGAAAACATGCAACTATATGTAAATATCGGTACATTTCATTGCCCTTATTCTTAATGCAATATAAACAAAAAACAAATCACAATGAAATAAATACCCATATGAAAAAAGCAATTCAGAATTTTCCCCATTAAAAACACTCTTGCATATCTGGCTAGGTTGGAACTGTTGCTGTTAAAATACAATAAATAATTTCATTCTGAACTGGAATAACAGATTAATCACATCACACAGATGTATAACAAAACACACACACAGGCTTTTGATAGTGCAACCCTACAGTAAGTAACAGTACAGATGAAAATGATCAGGCCTACTGTACATCTTACTGTAGAAAGGATTGTTGAACATTTTTTTGCTGTTAAAATACAAAAAAAATGTTTTATTCTGAACTGAAATTAACTGATTGATCACGTCACAGACCAGAAAACACACATACATAGTCCTAATGAAGTTTTTTTGGGTTGAAGTTTTCAACAAGCAGGTCTATTTCTGACAGTGCAACACTAAGGTCATGGTCAGCATTGACACTGTACTTGAGAACCCTGACTTGCATTAGGTATGTGGTGCCAAACTGGATCAGAACATCTACTGCTTTCTCAGTCAGGCAGGAGACTGTTTCTTCCGTAGATGAGCAACCCAGAACTGTGTGAGAGTGTATTCCTCAAAAGCATATTGCTTCAATCAGTTTATTGCAGTTGAGAATAAAAATTATTGCTTGTATTTTAGCAGCAACAGTTCCAACCTAGACTTGTTTTCAACAATAATTTCTACAGTAAGCCGGATCATTTTTAATCTTCATATGTACTGTTACTTAGGGTTGCACTATCAGTAGCTAGCTAGCTTGGTTTGGCTAACGTTGGCTAGCTAGCTATTAGCTAGGGGATTGTTTGAAATCGTTTGATAGAGAAACTCACACCTACTACTATGAGAAATAGTACTCCCTTATTTCTGTTTATCATCACCTTTTATAAAATGACAACAATGCCTTGCTAGTTGACTTACTCGTCCACTGTCGAAGCACTGTTTCCTGAAGCGTTCTGCCCTGTTCTGAAAGAACTCCCAGGGTTTACCGTCACGCTGTGGATGTTTGGTCAGGATGTGTCATTTTATTTTGTTTGTTTTTAGCGACTCATTACTAAGCACTCCCCCACACAAAACACATTATGAGCGCTCATCGTTATTTCTCTAAGTTTGTATAAAACCAAGAGAGAAAGTAATCGTTGTATTTGCGTTTCATGACGATTGAGCTCAGTCAGAACTTGTGGCTAGCTTGAGCCCTTTTGATGACAGCAGTTAGTGATGGTGAGTGACAAGTCAGTGGCTGACAGTGCATCATCTGCAGCTGAAAGACAGCGCTGCAGCGCGTAGGTCGCAGCGCGTGGGTCGCAGCGCGTGGGTCGCAGCGCGTGGGTCGCGGAGTGATCTTCAAGAAAATAAAGCATACAGCATCTCCCCTTAAGCAGAGAGCTCACTGAACAGAAAGCGAAGTTGCACTTGGCCAAATAATTTCCAGTAATTAAATAAATAATTATACATTTACTCTGACACGTGATGACCCACCATTAACAGGTCCGCGACTTGGGTCGCAACCCATACTTTATGAAAGGCTAGCGTAGAGTGGGGTGGGGGGTGGCTGCAGGTCTCTCTTTACCCCGGCTGTGATTGGTCTCACTTACAGTGGAAGGCCCAGCCCGACAAGTCAGCCTTGAGAGAACATCTTCCCCAGTCTTTTAGACGCAGGCAGACAGGTAGGCAGAAAGACAGAACATCTGCCCTACTCACTGGGTCCACAGAGACAGACAGACAGACTGACAGAAAATAGGGAGACAGACAGATTGTGCTCGCTCACTGCTGACTTACAGTCCAGCCTGGTCAGACTGCAGCAGGGGTGAGCGGTCTAACGCTCCCTGTCACCAGACATATGGGGGGCTAGCAGGGTGGAGGGTCAGAAGGGCGGCTTAGAGGAGGGGGGGGAAGGGGGCTCAAATGCCTCAGCCCAATCAGTAACATGATCTCCTTGTGATGACTGCCACGGTCTGTTTGAGCGGGATGGTGTCGGGACGACTGGGGAAAAAAGCGGCACGTACAGTATGAGGGATCTGTTGTCTCAGTGACTTAACATTAGCTTTCATGCGCGTAGCCAGAGTTTGAACCTGCTGAACTGTAAGGCTTGAGCATATCTTTGGGATGACAGAGGGATGATTTCATGTTCTCTCAGTGTTTGTCTAGCTGACAGAGCAGATGAGAGCGAGGCAGAAAGAAGCGCTGCCTACAGAGGGCCGCAGTAGCAGTTACTGTATGACTTAGTTAGGACCAGGGGTTAGAACCAGTTCAGGGAACAGTACCGAACACCGGAAAATAATGGAATTTTTCGAGGAACAGAATCAGAACCGGGAACTAAAGTGATCTATACTGTTCTGGAACATAATTGTTATTTTAAAAGCATAGGAACTGGTTAACGTTTTACATTTCGGGCATTTTTTCCCAGTCCCACAAAAAACGCAACAAAGCGCCTCACTCTGTCATTCAGAAACATATTCAAGTGTCTGCCTGCCAGCTGAAAATATTTGCCTGTGTGTGTGCATGTGTGGCTACTTGCCCCTCCGAAACATAGGCAACTGTGGCCTACTGACGTTACAAAAATGATTCAGAAATTAGGGAGAGAGATTATTAATTTGAAGAATGGATTAACCTTTTCAATGCTAGTTAAGGATACTATAGTTATCACGTTTCATATTGGATTTATTAACTACAAAAAGGAAGTATTTTTATTTCATTTCTGGTGCCGCTCTGCACACACATGCTTGTTAGCTAGCTAGCTGGTCCAACATTAAGCTAACTGTAGGAAGTTCAAAGACATTCAAAGTTCCTCCATAGAAGCTGCTCCCCCGTAGGTATAATTCTGTGGGCCTAATTCAGATAATGCATGTCCTAACTCGATGTCCAGCTCTTCAAGCCGCCTCCTCCTCCCTCTCTCCCAACCCACAACATTTCAGTTGCATCTCACGCCCTACACTAGTTTGTCCAATGCATGTAAACAACTAGGCCTATAGCTTGCCCGTTCCATAGCAAGCTGCTCTATCCATACTGATTGGTGGAGTAATTTAATGTTGAGATAAATGTAAAATAATATATACTTTTTCAAAGATTTTAAAGAAACAGAAAGGAATTATATTAACCATTATTTTTGGGGGTTCAAACCGGTTCAGAACTTTTGTTTTGCTGGTTGGAACAGTGGAACATAATGAAACAAATAATGTGTCTGTTCAGAAGGAAACAATTGGAACCCTGGTTAGTACCCATGCTGTTTGGGCCATCAGGACACTATCCAAACAACAGATAAAAACCACAGGCCTTTTTCCATTTGTGTTTTGTAACTCTTTCACCACAACTCCACAGCTCCATTTGACTTTTTTTTATGTCTTTTTTGTGTGTTTTTCCTTTGATTAGGTTTGTATAAACGGGAGGATTTTATCAGACTTGCTCATTTCTTTGGTAGGCAGCTTTTTGATCCAGGCAAGAGCAAGAACCTTTGTAGATACGACACCCAATCTGTTTGAGATCCCTGTGTGATTACCCCAGTGTAAATACAGCAGACAGACTGTCCTACAGGTGGCCAGGTGGGAGAGACTGAAGAGACAAATATACAATATCACTTTATCACTGTATATCAGTATCACAGAAGAAGAATTAGAATAATGGAAGGCATACATCCCAGTTTGTCACAGCATATCAATATCATAGAAGAAAAAGTACAATAACATTCTTCACAGTAAAACTGTCACAGAAAGTACACTGTCACAGTCCAGACATTATTGCTGTGTTCTAATATCTACATGGGCAATCGGCTATTTACTAGAATGATGCTACAGTATGTATTGGGGGCATGCATTAGCTACACTCAATGATTTATCTAAACAGAAGAAATTAGCCTCTTGATGATGAGTCCCAATGAGTCTCTGTCGTCCCTCTGCTCCTTACCAGGAGGGGATACTAAGAGCAATAACCTGGCATCCTGATTGGCTCCTAAATAGAAAATACACACAAGGCTCACAGTGTGCCAATGATGCGCAGCAACAAATATTTCTGGGAAGCAGCAGCTCTCCCTCTCGCTCTCCTCCTTTCTCTCTCTCCGTCTCTGTCTCGGTCTGTCTCTCTTTTCTTTCTGTGTGCATGTGGATGGAGCCTGGTCTGCTTTGGAAGCGAGAGAGAGGGAAAAAAGTGCAGAGATGTAGGAGAAGAGCGTAACTCCCGCCAGGCGCTCAGCGCAGCAACTCATTTACCGTTTTATATGAACGCAATTAGCTAGCGCCCAGCTTGTTTATAACCAAATCACTCTGCGACGTTATCATAGTGGACTGCTTTTTGCTTTGCTCCATTCTGTTTGTTTACTGTCATACAGGCCAGCTAGAGCCCAGCGCTATAGCCCTTCCATGAGACAAGCAGAGCACATCGTCACCTTTTCCACGCAATCTTTGACATGGTTGATGACCTGAATAAATGATTTGAGAGGACAATCAGCAAAACACCATTAGTACATTATAACATTTTCCTTCCTAATGTTCTGGACAACAAGAGACAGGGCATTGTTTTTAGTCTATGCTTTTATATGTGAAGTTGAACTTAGAATAAGTCTCCCAGCCAGGATGCATCATCCAATACTTCAGGGTGTGTGTGTGCGTGCATGACTTCTGCTCTTGCTGTGTGCTCTGATCCAGAAATGGAGGTAGGCTGGAGGGGGCTCAGCACTGTCCTCGGTGGATGTCATATGCCATGCAGGCTCTCTTGTCTCTGCATGGAGGAGCTTCCTACTTCGACACATGTTTCTTATGGCCAGTCCAAGTGTGTGAATCTCTTCATTTATGCAAGCAAGTGTATAACCAGGTCTCTCTAGGAAAAGAGATGTTATCTCAATGAGAAAAAACCTGTACAAATAATGGTAAAATTAAAACATATCCATAATTGTTTATTTGTGTGTTGTGTGTGTGTGTGTGTGTGTGTGTGTGTGTGTGTGTGTGTGTGTGTGTGTGTGTGTGTGTGTGTGTGTGTGTGTGTGTGTGTGTGTGTGTGTGTGTGTGTGTGTGTGTGAGTGAAGAGGCGCCCTGGAAGGGACAGTTACACTGCTCCTCCCCTTTCACCCTTGTCCCGATTCCCAAACCCCAACTGTCCCCAAATCTGCATATGGTCTGTAGGTCAGGTCTCCGCCTCCCCTCCCTGGTAATAGATTGCCTCGTACCTCTAGTCCAGCTCCACCTTTAAAGTCCAAACGGTACACAGAGCCACTGGAGGTCTATCTCAGACCCACCTGGCTGGGCGAGGACAATAGGAGAAGGTGTGCGTGTGTGTGTGTTAGGGGGCCCGTGCCCAGCAGAGACGCATGCACACACACGTGCGGGGGTGTGTAGGGCTAGTCTATGGCCTGCATGCCTGGTGGCAGAGAGAGAGAGGACTCAGAAGGAGACTCAGGGTATGCAGTACATACACTGTTCTTTACTTCCAATTTTCTCTCCTCTGTCTCTTACAATTCACCGCTGCCTTGCTCTTGTTCTCCGTTTGTTTGTGTTTATTCTGCATGTGTGACTGTTTGGAATATCAGTGTGTGTCGCGAGAGTCACGGTGCTGCTACTGCTCCTCGCTGTAGAGTCACTCTGGCTCCACTCTTTGTCTAGCGGAACGCTGGTGCCGGGGGTGCAGTTTGGGTGGAATTTTCATTGTGTGTGTGTGTGTTCGTGTATTCCTATGAGAGTCTGTGAGTCTACGCGTGTGTATGCATTAGTGTTTTGATTCACATGCTGCTGTGCTGACAATGGGGTTGACCTTTTGTGTGTGTGTTTGTGCATGCATGTCCGTGTGTGTATGTGCCTGTGTTTGCTGTTTTGGATGTGCACATGTCAGGGCCATCCACATGATGTGGGAGCCGGGGAGGTGCATGCTGTCTGTGCTCTGTGAGCTACATAGTACCCAGGAGAGAGAGTGAGTGTTTTCTCTCCCTGCGTAGCCTCCCTGTTGTGCAGGAATCCTGCGGTTTCTTTAGCTTTCATATGGAAATGGAGTGCAGAGGAGGGGCAGATTCCCACATCAACTTGATGTGGTCATGAATGGCAGCTAGTGTTTTGGCTGACCCAGAGTTGGCTTAAAGACACTGGCCGCCTTCGGCCCCGGATCGGGGGGACAGCTGAAAGGAAAGCACATTCCAACAGCGCTATACACACACTCAAACTCACACACACACACACACACACACACACACACACACACACACACACACACACACACACACACACACACACACACACACACACACACACACACACTTGTCATTTCGTATCCTTTCCCCTCCTCCTCCTCTCTATCTTTCGTGGGTTGCCCACCCAAACAGTCAGTATAGCCCTATGACCATGATTCTCCTTGACTAAGCGGAGGCATTTCCCTTTCTTAAGCGGTCTTCTTATCAATTTGCATTTTGATTGGTTTAATGTTTTCACTGTAAGCCACCCAGGTAGTTATTATCACCTTAACAGCCAACAATATGAATCAGTACTGAAATACTGACCAATTTTAACTGGTTTTATTTTTGTCAGATATATGGATAATTTGACTATTTGTTGATTAGATGTTGGGCATTTGATTTAATTATTGTAATTGTTTTAAATAGTGTATTGCGCTCAGTTTGACCAAGTGATATTTCTTGAAAACTGAAACACAAATGATTCAAATGTAAAAAGTTGTGCAATGTCCTAGGCTTCTTGCCAATACATACTATGGTTTCAAAATAAATAAGAATATGGCAGTCTTGAGGTTACTGTTAAAACCAAGAGAGCATTTTAGGTAAATGAATGAGCATGTTTCAATCCTATGTACTCTATAAACTCAGAAATGTTATTTAATTCAGTTCCGAGGTAAATTATAAATCGAAAATAAAGAAATAGTTTTTTTATTTACATTTTAGATAATACAATGAGATTATCTGTAAATTGCTATCCTATTTCAGGAACTCCATCTGTAATGAATTTGTAGTGCATTTCCTTCTTATGTTTTTCTTTCATACAAAGTACAAGTCTCCAGACTGAACGATTTCAGTAGGATCTAGCGGCAGGGGTTCCATCAAATGAGATTGGTCTCGGTGGATATGCCGTTTTTGTCCTCCAGGATTAAATGCCCGATCGGCTACTAATATTACTCTGTTACACACAACTGTTAGATTCAGACAGTGTGTACTAAGTTTGAGGACTTTTTTGTTTTTTAACATTTCAAAATGTGATATATAGATTTGTTTCTTTATAATAATTGATCGTTCACCATTCAAACCATGTGGAATCACATGCTGAAAAAAAATGTTATTTATTCAAACATTAATTTGCATTCAATTCCCCCATGTATCAAACAAAATCATGTTCACACTCTAGATAATAAAAATAATCACTTGTTTTTTTAATACAGTTTTTTTATCGGAGAAACCCAATTTTCTAGAAATTATATACAGATGTAGGATCTTAATATGATCCAGATCGCTACAGTAGGAAAACCATCCTGCAGCAACAGAAAATGTGGATTATAATTAATGGACGTTTTTGTAAGGGTTGATCGATTTATTATTATTTTTTTTACATTTGTTTTTGTCAGGGAAAAGCAAGTCAAAGTGGAAATTACAAACATTTTAAACCTCAAATACACTACAAGTTCTCCTGCAACACGGTGATCAAATTAAGATCTGTCGATTGTAGTAATTATGTCCATTCAGAAAATGAGAATTGTCTGCCTTGCAATACTGCTTTTAAAAATGTATTCTTGAGGCTGATGAAAACCATTTGTAATTAAAAATATATATTTTTTTTTCTTCAGTTAAAGGGTGAAGGTGAAATATATATTTACCAATTTGTACATTTATTTCGTAATATGTATTTAGTAATATGAGAGTATACACTTGACTGATTCTATACTATTTTATTATTATTTTGTTCTTGATATTTGCAGTTTTTTATAACATTTTAAAGAATGTGTGATAAGCTCATCGGCAGTGATGTGTAGCCCATCAGGTTATAGACACCGTAGTGTGATGATCACTAAAAGAGCAACTGCTCTCCTTAAGGACTCCATGTGTGCTTCTGTTTTTGTTTCTCCCTTAGTCCTCATTCAAACAACAATGAGTAGGACTAGCAGACGGTGGGCTTGTTAACACACAGACTATTTGTGAGGCGGAGGAGTCCTTCTGTGACGACAAGTGTCTTTCAGTGACGATACACTCCACTCCACCACCACAAGTGTCCTCCTCCCAGCCTCCTGGTGAATAGGGAGGATTTGTTGCTTTCCACTTAATTAAAGGAACCACTGAGTTGTATTAATGGGTCTGGCTTCTTTGTTCTGAAGCACAACACCCAGCACCTTCTAAAGCTAATGTTTGTCTGTGGTGACAAGGAGCAGGGTGGTTGGAAACTCACCTTACAGTTACACTCACAGTAGCTGGCTTTCACACTGCTTTTCTGATTTATCTCTTACACTATGTGCATAGTTTCTGTATCCTAAACTAGTCTACTGCATAGCTTATCCTCGTACAGTGATTCATTACAAATGTTTTTTTGACAGTGGCGGCCACGATTTAGCAGCACTGGTGCGCCGCTGCTAAATGCATTTAGGGGAAACACTGACCACAAGTTTAATCCTATTTTCTGTGTTGTGGATTTCCTTTGGAAATCTGTTCTTTGTTAACAATAAAATTATGGGAAGAATGTGTGGACACCTACCAAATACTTTGTGTTTAATACAGTATTCTGGCAGAGTTGTGAATTTTAGGGAAATTCCCCAAATGACATTGCCAGCTCATTACATTTTACATTTAAGTCATTTAGCAGATGCTCTTATCCAGAGCGACTTACAAATTGGTGCATTCACCTTATGACATCCAGTGGAACAGCCACTTTACAATAGTGCATCTAAATCTTTTAGGGGGGTGAGAAGGATTACTTATCCTATCCTAGGTATTCCTTAAAGAGGTGGGGTTTCAGGTGTAGCTCATGTAGTTTGCTTTAAAGTTAACCGTTAAATGTAATTTATCAGCTTGTGTAATTCGCTTTCAAATGAACGTTTATGTTGTGGGCAACCATGAAGAGCCGGATTACTAAAGATGTTTTCTGTTGCCTGCCTGCATGCCTGGCACTAGTGTTTGAGGGCCCTGATTACATGGGATGGGAGATTATGATGCACGCAGTGCTTTGTGTAGGCGCCTGTGGGCTTAACGTGAGGGAGGGTGTGACAAGCCTTTGTGGTTGTTTGAGAGAGGGGAAAAGGGGTTGAGCGCGACAGTGTCAGTGTTAAGCTAGTGTGGTGTGTGTGTGTGTGTGTGTACGTGTGTGTGCAGGCGTGCGTGAGTACTTGTTTTGAGTGTGAGTGCGAGGATGTGGAAGGGGATTGGAAAGCAAGTGTCCCCTCCCCAAAGCACACAGTACCCAGATCAAAACTTCAGTGCAGACGTGTCACTCATTAGCTTAGGAGTCACATGGTATGCTGCCCATCCAATCTCCATTCAGAAAGATAGGAATGGTCTAGACACGACCAAAACACAGGGGACTGACATAGTTATCTATCTGACAGCTGAATGTACTGTCTGCATCTCTCAACCAAGTTTTGAATCATTCCAAAGTTTCCCTTGTGGATCATTGGCATTCTCTCATCCTAACGCTGTGTGATGGCTCTGTGTTAGGATCATTGCTCTCACATTGGGGACGCTAGATTGTATTAAGTGTAGTTTGCTGATGCTGCTGCTGTCTCCAGGCAGGGCCATGGTGATGGGGCCAGTTGTTTGCTTTCAGGTCACAGGCCGGACCGACCAGCGGAGATGGGCTTGTGATGAGGAGGGGTAGGGGGAAGAGGGATGAGAGGGGCAGAGACAGTGACTTGCACCGAGGAAATCCAAAGCTGTCTCTTGTTACCTTTTAATCGATTTCTGTTCTGCTGTCATTCAATTAAGACCCAAATGTGATGGATGGTCTACAGAGTGCAATATCAGGCTGGACCCGCTTAGCCCCGTGCTGAAAGCTTGCTTTACTTCTGCTCTGCTTTTTCATTTCAAGTGGTGGTCAAGGTTAAGTTGAAAATGGTGTTGAAGTGAATTTGTCTTATCATCATGATGATGTGTCTGATTTGTTCTTGCATTTGCTGTGATGGCTTGGCTATTTTAGGAGAATATGCTCATAGTATTCACTCAACTTCATTTGATATTTTATATTGTGGTAGGAATTTTTATTCAATGCAGATTAGTTTATATAATTAGACTGCAGAGAGTAAATGTAATACATGAATTGCTTCTAGAATAACTAAATTAAATGTTACTCATAATACTATATTGAATGCTATTTCCTGTATTTTATCATTATTATGGGTTTTATTACTGTGTGTGTGCCTGCATGTGTGAGTGTGCCCGTCTTCTTGTTGCCTTACATAGTGGCTTATTCGGGCAGTCTTTCCCGGTCGGTGTGGCACAAGAGAGGTTTAAACTGGGTCCCTCCGCACTATGTGACCACGTTTGGGCTATTGTTCCCACCCAAGGGGCACTGTCTGTGTGGCAGCCCACATGCCCTCTCCCCGGCCACTGGACTTTTCTCATCCCTGGTCTCCACCACTTGTTTCCACTTTAGTTTTCACTAGACTTCGCTACACATCTCTCTCCTCAGATTTCTCACAACTCTTTCACCCGTCAGACTAAAATTGGTCATACGCTGACATGTTCCCAACCTCTTGAGTTATTTCAGTTTTACATTAATATTGAAATGTGTAAAATTCATCACATCCAACATAACATTTGCTTTATTTCAAGACAGAAAATGTGATTAGGAATGCACAACTTCTTTGTTAAAGACCTGTTATTTTTTTTTACCTTTATTTAACCAGGCAAGTCAGTTAAGAACAAATTCTTATTTTCAATGACGGCCTAGGAACAGTGGGTTAACTGCCTGTTCAGGGGCAGAACGAGGGGGTTTGAACATGCAACCTTCCGGTGACTAGTCCAACGCTTTAGCCACTAGGCTGCCCTTTTGCCCCAGGTACATTCTCACAAACTGCACTGCTTGTATCATACAGACTGAAGCTCAATACAAAAGTTCGATACAAATATATTGGTGGTTATTGGTGGTTTTAATGAATTTAATTGATATTCTGATACTCAGTTTTAACATAGGTCATTATCAATAAAATAAAACGTCACTAAGGATCACTAAACCATTGACAACTGCATGCCATTTTCAAGAGATTGTTAAATAAATGTTATAACTGTTTGGTTTTAATGTCATCACCTCTTGAAGAGCATAGTCACAACTACATATTTCCGATGATTCCACATCACCATAGTTATACAGCAATATACAGCAATATAACTAACTGCATGCTTTTCATGCTCATTAAACATCTATTCATCATGCATTTTCATATACGTCATATACGTGAGGGTAGCCTGTCCATTTGGCATGTAGCTAGCTAGCTACAACATGTCATATAGTTTGCTTCATCAGAGGTTAGGCTTTTGGAAAGAGCTTGACTTCGGCAACCCCTCGTCCCGGTAATGTTGTCATTCGGGCTACTGTCATCACCGCTATAGATGGCAAGCAAATATCGCCATTTAGTTTATCCCCTGAAAGTTAGCTTGTTAACTGGCCATATGGACGCGATCTGTTGTTAGCTAGCTAGCCAAGTTGACGTGGTGATTCAATCAATGCAGCCTATCATGTCTGTCAGCACCAATCGTGATTAAACAGTTTAAAAAACAATGTTGAAAAGGGGATAATGTTAGCTAAATTAGCTAGTAGGCTTACATTGGTTGGAGAAAAAAGTACATTACCTACCACTATGTTTAGCCAACTGTACACCGTGTCTACCGGTAGCTTGCAAAGTAAACATTATCAGCTAACAGTACATCTGCAAATCTGTCTTTCTGCTGCTTGACAGGCAGAGTCCACAATGGATGGGAAATTAACATAAATTACTCATACTTGTCAGGTATAGTTCACTTTTATATCACTCAAATATCCAATTAATAGTGGCCAATATTGAGAGATATCATGAGGCTACCTTCACATATCTGAAATGACATGATCAATTGATGTTTACTGATCATAAAGCATGCAGTTACTTGCTGTATAACTGATGGAGCTAAATGTGCGCAAATGTTTTGCATGGAATAATCGGAAACTTGTAGTTCTGACTATGCTCTTCAAGAAGTGATGATATTACAACCAAATAGTTCATATTTATTTAACAATGTCTTGAAAACGGCACCCAGCTGTCAATGGTTTTAGAGGAGCTGAGGGTCTCCTTGCCCTCCAGCAGACAAATCAAACACTCTGCACCTTAGTGTGCCGTTTAATTGATAACAACCTATTGCTATATGAATTCAATTCATACATGTAACAGACAAATTATGATTTCATTGTTTTAGTTTGATAAGTATTATTTGAAAATAAAAAATGTTTGTTTTGTTTAGATGATCTACAAACGTATGGAGCCTAGATTTATTACCATAATATTAATATGACAGAGAAATACAAAAGTTTGGCTTCAAATAATATAATTTCTTAAACTCAGCCTTCAAAAAATACATTAATAAAGATTTAAGCCTTAAACTGGTGTTTATGTGTGCATGTCAGTATAGTGTTTAACATGTGAATATTTGTAATCCATTGTTGTAGATGTATGACCGCTGTGAATTGATTCAAGTTATACTAATCCATTAGTTCATTTTACTGGCAACCTATCATCTCATTTATTCCTTGCCACAACATGCAGTCTTATCAATTTACATGTATTTATCATATACATTTAGATGCTTATTTTAACGTAAGTTTCACATAATTGCCTGGATGTGTGTTTTTTCTGTAGCTCAGAACAAAGTGCTTAGGAAGTTCATCTATTCTCTTCTCTATCTATGTTGTTCACCCACAACAACATCCCCCCCAGTCTGTCTGTCAAAGTGATGTGGTTGTGTGTCTATGCAGTGTTTGCTTCAGTGTGTGTGGCTCTGTGGTGGATCCGGGCTGTGGCAGATGTAGTAATGCTGGTAGCAGCTGCAACCGTAGTAGCATTATCAGTGCTATCCGGAACCTTTGGGACTTCCCTACTCTAAACCCTAACCTTAACCATAACCATTTTACATTTGAACTTCAAAGGGGTAGGGGCGTCTCAAGGATCCCGGATAGCTTGGACCATAAGTAGCATCATCAGCAGCAGTATGTTCCAAGGCAGGCTGGCGCTCATTATTGTTTTGGGGATCCTGAGGACACAATGCCTTTTGTCTTCTCACTTCACTGGTTCATTTCCTTCCCATCCTCTGCCTTTTGAATTTGCTCATTTTCTGCCCCGTTTTGTCCCCCGTATGCCCTTCCTCCTCTTCTTGGTACATCCATAGTTACATGGGACATAGACAATGGTAGCTAGCTGCTCTTAATTGCAAGGCTAGAACTACTACCTTTTTGTGATCCCTCCACCCAAATTAGATTTGTCGTTTTTCAATTGTAATTGCATTTTATTGCGTGAAGTAAACCATTCTTACCAGTGTCAATAGACATGAGTCGTATGTTTAACCCAGCACTGAAAAATATGTTACAATTTATGTACGTATTTAGTTGTACCCCTAACAACATTTGTGGCATACAGAGGTATTCAAAACAATATAGTAAATGACTCTCTCAAACAATGAACTTCTGAATAAATGTCCTCAATTTTATTCACATAGCAAAATAACAATAAAAATCCTTTACATTTTCTTCAAAACCTGTGTGTAAAGTACTTCACTGATAAATTAAGGAAAACCAAAAAGTCAATCTTCATTTTTTATTTGTTGAGCTAAAAGTTGGCCCTAGTTTTACACTTATTTGTCTTGTCTATTCCTACTTTTTGCATTATACTGCAATCTCATTAAGTAAAAAAAAATACAATAAATAAGACATAGTTGAAGATGTGATATATGTGCAAGAAGAGCCCCTGCTGATGGTGTTGGTAGTTGCTATGAATGTACACATCCTCAATTGAGCAACAATGAAATTTTGACATTAATCTTCTCACTCTTTTGCTAAGGCTATTGATGAGTTTGTGAGAGCTGACACACATTCGCACAGCTGGTGGTGAAAACACAAACTATATAAATGTCAGATTTTGTATGTGTTGAAACTGTCATTGTTTTGCGCTGGGCTTTTATGTTGGGATAGACTGCCATTTGTGATTTCCTGTTGATTTCTGAGAGCTGAAAATAGTTATTATTATTATTATTATTATTATTGAAACAATGTTTGATAATTTTGTATGGATATGTAATTATTAACTCATCTTTTAAAATATTAAGATATACATGGCATAGAAGATATCATTTATCACTTTAAATTTATGTGATATCGAGCTAAAAAGTTCAAATGTGAAGTTAAAAATATCTTCAGAAATTATAGTTTTAAGTTAAAACAGTGACATTACAGGATAATTTTTTAAATAACAAAAGTATTTGTTTAACTACATACAATTCCAGCTATTTCTCGGTACTTCATCATAGTGATATTGAAAATAACTTGCGCTAATATGAGTATTTTTATTTACCATGAGTTCATAATTATTCATCTAAATGAATGGAAGAAAAATGCGTTAAAATCACAATATCAAAAATTGACAAGATCAATGGATACTGTGGATGCAAATCATACCAGGGACTTGTAATGAAATCGTAAGATTCCCACTATTATCTAAATCAGTTGTAACAAACTAAAATCAGATCTGTCAATGGTTGAATAATGATTCATTTGGAGCATCAATAAAAACAGATTGAAATGAAAAATATACTATGATCTGGCCCACAACACGGATCAGACCTAAATGGGGGGGTGCTTGCTAAGCTATCTGTTTCACACATGCACGGACAGAAGGTTCGATATTCATTCGATCGATGAATGAAAAGGCACAATGGCAAAATCAGACGGACTCCTTTTCAAATCCACGTCTTCGATGTCCCCCCCCGCCACCCTTCCACAGTCTGCAGTCGCTCGGCGGCTGGTGTGACTAGCGGAGTGGAAGGGGAGAAAGAGCTAGAGAGAGAGGAGAGCAAGGGTTACTTCAAGGCTGCTCCCTGGACCGTGCAGACAAGTCTAGACCAGTGACCTGTTCAATGGCTCCTTTTGAGGAGTGGGGCAAGTTCGGTCAGAGCGAAGAGAAAGACAGGCGTGCCCCTCTTTTCAGTGCCGGAGCAGCTCACAGCTCGCGGCTGCTTGGAGGTAAGGAGGGCCGGGAGGGCAGGCATCTGCTTCCATGGTTACGGGCTGGGTATGGGGACCCCGCTATTGAGTAAGCTCCGTTCTCATGCTCCCTCTGAAGCAATGTCACGCATTTTAAAGTACGGGCGGACCGGGCCGGGGCTGAGGCTTGGACCATATCCACAGCAGCAGCAGAGTGGGAAATAAAATGATAGCACATGTTATAGGAAACAATTGGAATGGGTATGCGTTTGGGAAGGGGGGCAGCAGTGGGGTGCATAGTAGATAGGAAAGCAAAGTATCTCGCATGATCGCTGCAAAACCAAATGCAAAGTAAGATACATTTTTTTTACGATTTAATGTAATTCTTTCATCTTGCATTTAACTAAGGGGCTTTGCTTTTCTTTGCGGGAATGGTATTGTTCTGTGGAAGTCAGCAGCATATATTATTTATCTTTCCGAAAGCAAAGGTCAAGGTTTGTGGTGAACTCTTTTGTTGAAAGGCCGGATATCTTCTTAATGAGGATTCACCACAGCCTTCAACTTTAAAGTTTTACAAAAAGAGGAAATCGGTGTGTAATGTGAGCAAATGACTGTGTGCTGAACTGTCTGTATTGATTAGTTGTTTTGCTCTTTGAATTCATCTAAAATGGATGAGCAGTTAATATATATATATACAGTCCCGCCAAATTACTGTATGCTGAACAGCCTGTATTTGCTAGTAGTTTGCTCTTTTTTAATTAATATTAAATGGATGACAAGTTATATATAGATATAGAGTACCAGTCGAAAGTTTGGACACATACTCATTCCAGGGATTTTCTTTATTTTCTTTATTTTCTTTATTTTTACTCTTTTCTACACTGTAGAATAATAGTGAAGACATCACAACTATGAAATAACACATATGGAATAATGTAGTAACCAAAACAGTGTTAAACAAATGAAAATATATATTTTATATTTGAGATTCTTCAAATAGCCACCCTTTGCCTTGATGACAGCTTTGCACACTCTTGGCATTCTCTCAACCAGCTTCATGAGGTAGTCACCTGGAATCCATTTCAATTAACAGGTGTGCGTTGTTACAAGTTAAATTGTGGAATGTCTTTCCTTAATGCGTTTGAGCCAATCAGTTGTGTTGTGACAAGGTAGTGGTGGTATACAGAAGATCGCCCTATTTGGTAAAAGACCAAGTCAATATTATGGCAAGAACAGCTCAAATAAGCAAAAAGAAATGACAGTCCGTCATTACTTTAAGACATGAAGGTCAGTCAATCTGGAAAATTTCAAGAACTTTGTAGGTGTTTTCAAGTGCCGTCGCATAAACCATCAAGCGCTATGATGAAACTGGCTCTCATGAGTACCGCCACAGGAAAGGAAGACCCAGAGTTACCTCTGCTGAAGAGGATAAGTTCATTAGTTACCAGCCTCAGATTGCAGCCCAAATAAAAGCTTCACAGAGTTCAAGTAAGAGACACATCTCAACATAAACTGCGCGAATCAGGCCTTCATGGGCGAATTGCTGCAAAGAAACCACTACTAAAATACATCAATAAGAAGAGACTTGCTTGGGCCAAGAAACACGAGCAATGGACATTAGACCAGTGGACATCTGTCCTTTTTTGTTTACAACCGCCGTGTCTTTGTGAGACGCAGAGTAGGTGAACGGATGATCTCTGCATGTGTGGTTCCCACCGTGAAGCAGGGAGGAGGAGGTGTGATGGTGCTTTGCTGGTAACACTGTCTGTGATTTATTTAGAATTCAAGGCACACTTAACCAGCATGGCTACAACAGTATTCTGCAGCGATACGCCATCCTATCTGGTTTTTGCTTTGTGGGACTATCAATTGCTTTTGAACAGAACAATGACCCAACACGCCTCCAGGCTGTGTAAGGGCTATTTGACCAAGAATGAGAGTGATGGAGTGCTGCATTAGATGACCTGGCCTCTTCAATCATCCAACCTCAACCCATTTGAGATGGTTTGGGATGAGTTGGACCGCAGAGTGAAGGAAAAGAAGCCAATAAGTGCTCAGCATATGGGAGAACTCCTTCAAGACTGTTGAAAAAGCATTCTTGGTGACGCTGGTTGAGAGAATGCCAAGAGTGTGCAAATCTGTCATCAAGGCAAAGTGTGGCTACTTTGAAGAATCTAAAATATATTTTGATTTGTTTAACACTTTTTTGGTTACTACATGATTCCATATGTGTTATTTAATAGTTTTGATGTCTTCACTATATTCTACAATGTAGAAATTAGTAAAACTTAACAAAATGCCTTGAATGAGTAGTTGTGTCCAATCTTTTGACTGGTGCTGTATATATACACTATATATACAAAAGTATGTGGATACCCCTTCAAATTTTGTGGATTCGGCTATTTCAGCCACACCCGTTGCTGACAGGTGAATAAAATTGAGCACACAGCCATGCGTTCTCCATAGACAAACATTGGCAGTAGAATGGCCTTACTGAAGAGCTCAGTGACTTTCAAGGTGGCACCGTCGTAGGATGCTAGAGCTGCCCCGGTCAACTGTAAGCGCTGTTATTGTGAAGTGGAAAAGTCTAGAAGCAACAACGGCTCAGCCGCAAAGTGGTAGGCCACACAAGTTCACAGAACCGAACCGCAGAGTGCTGAAGCGCGTATCACGTAAACAATCATCAGTCCTCGGTAGCAACACTCACTACAAAGTTTCAAACTGCTTCTGAAAGCAACGTCAGCTCAAGCACTGTTCGTCGGGAGGTTCATGAAATGGGTGTCCATGAGTTTAAATCAACATGTGCAATGCCAAGCGTCACCTGGAGTGGTGTAAAGCTTGCTGCCATTGTACTCTGGAGCAGTGGAAACGCGTTCTCTGGAGTGATGAATTACACTTCACCATCTGGCAGTCTGACGGACAAATCTGTGTTTGGAGGATGCTAGGAGAACGCTACCTGCCCCAATGCATAGTGCCAACTGTATAAAGTTTGGAATAATTGTCTGGGGCTGTTTTTCAAATCAAAATCAAATCAAATGTATTTGTCACATACACATGGTTAGCAGATGTTAATGTGTGTGTAGCGAAATGCTTGTGCTTCTAGTTCCGACAATGCAGTAATAACCAACGAGTAATCGAACCTAACAATTCCAAAACTACTACCTTATACACACAAGTGTAAAGGGATAAAGAATATGTACATAAAGATATGAATGAGTACAGAACGGCATAGGCAAGATGCAGTAGATGGTATCGAGTCCAGTATATACATATGAGATGAGTAATGTAGGGTATGTAAACAAAGTGGCATAGTTTAAAGTGGCTAGTGATACATGGTTTGGGCGAGGTCCCTTAATTCCAGTGAAGGGAAATCGTAAAGCTACAGCATACAATGACATTCTAGATGATTCTGTGCTTCCAACTCTGTGGAATCATTTTGGGGAAGGCCTTTCCAGTTTCAACATGACAATGCCCCCGTGCACAAAGCAAGGCCCATACAGAAATGGTTTGTCGAGATCGGTGTGGAAGAACTTGACTGGCCTGCACAGAGCCCTGACCTCAACCCCATGGAACACCTTTGGGATTAATTGGAACGCCGACCGCGAGCCAGGCCTAATCGCCCAACATCAGTGCCCAACATCACTAATGTTCTTGTGGCTGAATGGAGTCCCCTCAGCAATTTTCCAACATCTAATGGGAAGCCTTCCCAGAAGAGTGGATGCTGTTATAGCAGCAAATGGGGACCAACTCCATTTTTGTCATGTAGTGTGTGTGTGTGTGTGTGTGTGTGTGTGTGTGTGTGTGTGTGTGTGTGTGTGTGTGTGTGTGTGTGTGTGTGTGTGTGTGTGTGTGTGTTGTATAATACAAAATTATTAGTGTACCAGCTGTAAAGCTGTCTCTAATGTAATAACACTTGTTTTATGTGAGTATTTTTGAGTGATAAGTCACATGCCTCAAAAATAGCAATCAGGTTTGTTTGTTTTCTTTGTTTGTTTGTTTTTGGGGCCCCGGGCTGTGACTATTGATTTTTTTCTTTTTGTTTAGTGTTTTCTTTTTTTGGGGGGGGAGATGTAAGGTTGGAGTGGGAGGCAGACAGGCAGGGGGAGTGTTGGAACGTTGAATTTGGTCATGCAGCTGACGCTTTTCCCCTAACACACCAAACAGAATGGACAGATGGCCGCCCCTGAGGAAGGGCTCAGGGCGAAGGATTTGCTCCTGGACCGTGGGAAAGTCTTTGGCTGACTTCACCTGTTTAGGGAGCTGCGACCGGATTAAATACCAATGAGAGAAATGTACACTAACGTAGCAGCGCTCAGAGAAATGGACTTACCGCTAGGTTCTCTGTGAGCACTCCTTGATGCTGCATTTTGTTTTGTGCTGCTAAAGGTGATGTTGGTAATACATGTTGGTAATATATTTTCAAATATAAAAAAAGTATGTTGGAATTATTATATTTTAACTTGTTAGATTTGCTTGGTAACTGGAGCTGCATGGCCTTTTTGTCTTCGTAGGTACATCATGTTCAATGTACCCATCTGTTTTGGCACATTTTCTTTGTAATCCGTAATTGGAAGTGTTTGATCTGGGGATAGCAAAAAAACACGGCATTTGGCCATCTTAGTTCTGTGCTTTTGATTATATTTGTCGCAAAAGCATGGCCACGTGTGTTCTTTATAGGGGTGGATCAGCTTTAATATTGCATATAGATTGTGGGTTCTATCAATGTAATTGCATCATTTTCAATCCCCCATATACATATTTTTTTTTATAAATATAGATGTTATTTTAAATGTATTTGTGTGTGTGTTTATATATATATATATATATATATATATATATATATGTATATATACATATACATGTATATACATACACATACATATATATACATACATATACACACACATAAATATACATATATATATATATACACACACATATACACACACATACATATACATATATATACAAACACACACACACAGTTGAAGTCGGAAGTTTACATACACTTATGTTGGTGTCATTAACTTGTTTTTCAACCACTCCACAAATTTATTGTTATCAAACTAGTTTTTGCAAGTCGGTAAGGACATTTACTTTGTGCATGACACAAGTAATTTTTCCAACAATTGTTTACAGACATCATTTCACTTATAATTCACTGTATCACAACCCCAGTGGGTCAGAAGTTTACATACACTAAGTTGACTGTGCCTTTAAACAGCTTGTAAAATTCCAGAAAATTATGTCATGGCTTTAGAAGCTTCTGATAGGCTAATTGACATAATTTGAGTCAATTGGAGGTGTACCTGTGGATGTTTTTCAAGGCCTACATTTAAACTCAGTGCCTCTTTACCTGACAACGTGGGAAAATCAAAAGAAATCAGCCAAGACCTCATAATTTTTTTTAGACCTCCACAAGTGGTCCTTCTGTGGCTCAGTTGGTAGAGCATGGCGCTTGTAACGCCAGGGTAGTGGGTTCGATTCCCGGGACCACCCATACGTAGAATGTATGCACACATGACTGTAAGTCGCTTTGGATAAAAGCGTCAGCTAAATGGCATATATTATTATTATATATAAGTATGGTTCAGCCTTGGGAGCAATTTCCAAATGCCTGAAGGTACCACATTCATCTGTACAAACAATAGTACACAAGTATAAACATCATGGGACCACGCAGCCGTCATACCGCTGAGGAAGGAGGCACGTTCTGTCTCCTAGAGATGAATGCACTTTGGTGCGAAAAGAGCAAATTCCATCCCAGAACAACAGCAAAGGACCATGTGAAGATGCTGGAAGAAACAGGTACAAAAGTATCAATATCCACAGTAAAATGAGTCCTATATCGACAACCTCAAAGGCTGCTCATCAAGGAATTGCAAAAAAATCACTGAAGTTGGAGACTTTTATCTCCCTCACCAACTTCAAACATCTGCTATCTGAGCAGCTAACCGATCGCTGCAGCTGTCCATAGTCCATCGGTAAATAGCCCACCCAATTTACCTACCTCATCCCCATACTGTTTATTTATTTACTTTTCTGCTCTTTTGCACACCAGTATCTCTACCTGTACATGACCATCTGAGAATTTATCACTCCAGTGTTAATCTGCAAAATTGTAATTATTCGCCTACCTCCTCATGCCTTTTGCACACAATGTATATAGACTCTCTTTTTTTCTTTTTTTTCCTACTGTGTTATTGACTTGTTAATTGTTTACTCCATGTGTAACTCTGTGTTGTCTGTTCACACTGCTATGCTTTATCTTGGCCAGGTCGCAGTTGTAAATGAGAACTTGTTCTCAACTTGCCTACCTGGTTAAATAAAGGTAAAATAAAAAAGAAGCCACTGCTCCAAACCGCCATAAAAAGCCAGACTACGGTTTGCAACTGCACATGGGGACAACGAGCGTACTTTTTGGATAAATGTCCTCTGGTTTGATGCAACAAAAATAGAACTGTTTGGCCATAATGATCATCGTTATGTTTGGGGGAAAAAGGGGGAGGCTTGCAAGCCAAAGAACACCATCCCAACTGTGAAGCACAGGGGTGGCTTTGCTGCAGGAGGGACTGGTGCACTTCACAAAATAGATGGCATCATCAGGAGGAACATTACGTGGATATATTGAAGCAACATCTCAAGACATCAGTTAAAGCTTGGTCGTAAATGGGTCTTCCAAATGGACAATGATCCCAAGCATACTTACAAAGTTAAGGACAACAAAGTCAAGTTATTGGAGTGGCCATGTGTGTGTGTGTGTGTGTATATTATTTATTTATTTTTCCTTTATTGTTTTCCCCTAACCCTACCTCCCCTCAATTGGAGTAAACTAATGGACAACTTCACTTATGCTTCTACTTCCAGCTTATACATACTATAGTATATGTTTTAGTATATTTTACAAGAGTTTTCTTTTGTTTGTTTTCCCACCACGTGTGTTCTTAGATGTATTTTTATTAAGAGAGAAGTGAGCCGCTTGTCTCCCAGTTCCTGCTGCTGAAAAACATCCCCGCAGCATGATGCTTCACCATAGGGATGGTGCCAGGTTTCCTCCAGACGTGATGCTTGGCATTCAGGCCAATCTTGGTTTCATCAGACCGTTGAATCTTGTTTCTCATTGTCTGAGAGTCCTTTAGGTGCCTTTTGGCAAACTCCAAGTGGGCTGTCATGTGTCTTTTACTGAGGGCTTCTGTCTGGACGAGAGCTCGACCGATTATGATTTTTCAATACCGATACCAATTATTGGAGGATCAAAAAAAGCAGATACCGATTAATCGGCCGATTTAAAAAAAATGTATTTGTAATAATGACAATTACAACAATACTGAATGAACACTTATTTTAACTTAATATAATACATCAATAAAATATATTTAGCCTCAAGTAAATAATGAAACATGTTCAATTTGGTTTAAAAAATGCAAAAACAAAGTGTTTCTAGAAGAAAGTAAAAGTGCAATATGTGCTATGTAAGAAAGCTAACATTTCAGTTCCTTGCTCAAAACATGAGAACATATGAAAGCTGGTGGTTCCTTTTAACATGAGTCTTCAATATTCCCAGGTAAGAAGTTTTAGGTTGTAGTTATTATAGCAATTATAGTACTATTTCCCTCTATACCATTTGTATTTCATTAACCTTTGACTATTAGATGTTCTTATAGGCACTTTAGTATTGCCAGTGTAACAGTATAGCTTCCGTCCCTCTCCTCGCTCCTCCCTGGGCTCGAACCAGCAACACAACAACAACAGCCACCATAGAAGCAGCTTTACACATGCAGAGCAAGGGGAACAACTACTAGAAGGCTCAGAGCGAATGACGTTTGAAACGCTATTAGCGCGCGCTAACTAGGTAGCCATTTCACTTCGGTTACACCAGCCTCATCTCGGGAGTTGATAGGCTTGAAGACATAAACAGCGCAATGCTTGATGCACAACGAAGAGCTGCTGGCAAAACGCATGACAGTGCTGTTTGAATGAATGTTTACGCGCCTGCTTCTGCCTACCAACGCTCAGTCAGATACTTGTATGCTCAGTCAGATTATATGCAATGCAGGACACGCTAGATAATATCTAGTAATATCATCAACCATGTGTAGTTAACTAGTGATTATGATTGATTGTTTTTTATAAGATAAGTTTAATGCTAGCTAGCAACTTACCTTGGCTTACTGCATTCGCGTAACAGGCAGTCAGTCAAGATTGGATCCCCCGAGCTGACAAGTTGAAAATCTGTCGTTCTGCCCCTGAACAAGGCAGTTAACCCACCGTTCCTAGGCCGTCATTGAAAATAAGAATGTGTTCTTAACTGACTTGCCTAGTTAAATAAAGGCATTAAAAATAAAAGAAATTGGCAAATCGGCGCCCAAAAATACAGATTTCCGATTGTTATGAAAACTTGAAAATCGGCCCTAATTAATCGGCCATTACAATTAATCGGTCGACCTCTAGTCTGGACACTCTACCATAAAGGCTTGATTGGTGGAGTGCTGCAGAGATGGCTGTCCGTCTGGAAGGTTCTCACATCTCAACAGAGGAATTCTGGAGCTCTGTCAGAGTGACCATCGGGTTCTTGGTCACCTCCCTGACCAAGGCCCTTCTCCCCCGGTTGCTCAGTTTGGCTGGGCGGCTGTAGCTCTAGGAAGAGTCTTGGTGGTTCCAAACATTTTCCATTGTAGAATGATAGAGGCCACTGTGTTCTTGTGGACCTTCATTACTGCAGAAATGTTTTGGTGCCTTTCCTCAGAATTGTGCTTCGACACAATTCTATGTGGGGGGTCTACGGACAATTCTTTCGACCTCATGGCTTGGTTTTTGCTTCTGACGTGCACTGTGAACTGTGGGACCTTAAATAGACAGATGTGTGCCTTTCCAAATCATGCCCAATCAATTTATTTTACCACAGGTGGACTCCAATCAAGTTGTAGAAACATCTCAAGGATGGTCATTGGAAACAGGATGCACCTGAGCTCAATTTTGAGTCTCATAGCAAAGGATCTGAATACATATGTAAATAAGGTATTTCTGTTTTTAACATTTCTTTTTGCAAAAAAATCTAAAAACATGTTTTCGCTTTGTCATTATAGGGTATTGTGTGTAGATTGCTGAGATTTTTCATTTAATCCTTTTTAGAATAAGACTGTAATGTAACAAAATGTGGAAAACGTCAAGGGGTCTGAATACTTTCCAAATGCACTGTACATCTGCTATTTCTGTGACGTCATTCCAAGGTATTTTCTTCTTGGTTTCCACCTGGCGGATGGACTCAAGTAAACTTATTGTGGGAAAATTGGTTGGCATTTCGGTACGCATTCCATTAGCTAAAACATTTTAGAGTGGCCTTTTATTGTCCCCAGCAAAAGGTGCACCTGTGTAATGATCATCCTGTTTAATCAGCTTCCTGATATGCCACACCTGTCAGGTGGATGGATTATCTTGGCAAATGAGTAATGCTCACTAACAGGGATGTAATCAAATTTGTGCACAAAATTGGAAACGACATAAGCCCTTTGTGTGTATGGAAAATGTCTGGGATCTTATTTCAGCTTATGAATCATGGGACCAACACTACATGTTGGGTTTTATTTTATTTTCAGTATAGTTTGGACAGTTAACAGGCTGTTAATATTTACATGTAGAATACTCTTGTCTGGCTTGGGCCCTGGTCTTTGCACAGGCTTCATATCCAAATGTTCAGTTTAGACTGAGGGCCTTGGATAGGCAGAGGACTCTCTGATTGCTATTTGTAGTTCCTTGCTTTTAAAAGAAAGGGCATTTGATTCAATAGTGGTTAAAGAGTGTCATTGGGTTGTGTCAAGTGCACTCCAACTGAAAAGGCGGTTGGTGTGTGAGTGGGGGTACTATTGTAGAGATTAAACGTGATCATGCATACTGCAGTGCGATAATGAAAATGGTGTTTGACTTGCAATTTGAACTTGACTTATTTCAGGAATGTTTCAAAAGATCTTTGAAGAATTCTGCTGGAGCAGTGTAGTAGTCACGGGGATATTATGTAGTCCCACTCTGGACTCTACCATCAAAGCTGCTTTTCTCTGCACAGATGTGAGAACTGAGAAAAGCAGGTCAATTAGGGTTAGTGTTTCTGTGTATATTCTGCAATTGCAGCATTTTTAATAGCTTAAAGCATAAAAAAGTAAAAAATAGCATAATGTCAACATAATTGCAGGACCACTGTAAAGTTCTGTTATGACGTCCACAGTGTAATAACTTATCTCATACTGTTCTCTATAAGGGTACTCCATCCATTTTAAACTGTTGCATGGGTTACCCGAAATGCCAAAAAAAGTGTTCAAATCAAAGGAATTGTCAGAGCTATCCTATTATTTTCTAATATGACCCGTCAAACACATTTAGGTCTACACAGACATTTTCTCCTGTATTCTTTGCATTAGAGGAGAGCAGGGTTTCCCGAACTTAGTCCTGCCCCCCTGCACTTTTTTTTCACTTGCACTACACAGCTGATTCAAATAACCAACTCATTATTAAATGTTGAGTGCTAGGGCAAAAAACAAAACATGCATATTTCACTTGTGTGATAACATGCGTCTTGGTGAGAGGTGTAGGAGTCAGGCGCAGGAGAGCAGGGATGTCTGAGAAGCGTGTTTAATAATATAGTCCACCAATACAAAACTACGCTCTCGAATAATCAGAAACTCGTGCAAACACACGGAGGAACAAACAGAGTACCGACACTTTACATACACGTGCGTAATAGCGAAAAAACAACAAACATCAACTACAATCGAGCGCAATACACACAAATCTAATCCTGCACGAATTACGGCAGGTAACAGGTGCCCTATATACCCACAGAAATCAAAGCAATTGAAAACCAGGTGTGAAAAGGAACACAGACAAAACAACCAGAAAAAGAAAAAGGGATCGGTAGCGACTAGTAGACCGGCGACGCCGAGCGCCGCCCGAACAGGGAGAGAGGAGTTACCTTCGGTAGAAGTCGTGGCAACTTGAGATAATTTCACACTTCATTTAATAAATTGTTGAACAATACAATTATTATACATTTTTCTAATGTTCTTCCTACAATTAGCCTAAATCATGTTTCTTTACTCTCAAATTTGTCCAGACTGACCCATAGAAGATACTCACACCAAACACATTTGAAATGAATGTGTATATATATTATCCTGTAATATCATAACAATCATTTAACTTGCATACATATGTCAGACATAAACAGAACATATACACACTCACATAGCACCACACATTTCCGTACATTACAGCACATACATAGTTGAGGAGGGGGCACTAATTGGGTTAGTTGCCATTTTACCCGTTTGTGCTCTGTACATTGTATATAAATACACACTGGGTGACATTTTGTGCTCTGTACACTGTATATAAATAGACACTGGGAGACATTTTTTGCTCTGGCTAAGCTGCCCTATTCACCTCAGCCGCTATTTTTAACATGGTAATTTGCCATTGGCCCAATGTACTGGTTTCATTAATCATGGAGGGCATTACTGCAGTAATTACACTTTCTACCAGTCACTGTATACCCACAACACCAGGAACATCTCTCTGGCTTCGACACACATACACCTTGACAGTAGATTAATTCAATATTTCCTGTAGTGTCCAACATTTTGCATACACACACACACACACCATGTCTTGGAGAGTACTTCTGCAGTGTTCACACATTCCTGCAGAGCACACACATACAGATTATGCACTCATTCACTCACACACAAGTCCAAAGGGCAGTACTTGCCGTAATTCTGTTTTATCCTTGTGTACCCAGAGCACAGTTTGCAATGCTCCAACTCATATACTAAAACAAACATGGTAATCATCAACAACTGTGAGATCACTAAATCAAATCATATCAAATTTCAAAACTTACCTACAAGCACTTAACTTCTTGCGTCGAGCCATCCCGGATCCGGTATCGTGACTACAGCCTCAAGCTCATTACCATAACGCAACGTTAACTATTCATGAAAATCGCAAATGAAATTAATCTATTTGCTCTCAAGCTTAGCCTTTTGTTAACAACACTGTCATCTCATATTTTCAAAATATGCTTCTCAACCATTGCAAAACAAGCATTTGTGTAACAGTATTGATGGCTAACGTAGCATTTAGCGTAGCATTTAGCGTTAGCATTCAGCATGCAACATTTTCTACAAAAACCATAAAAGCATTCAAATAAAATAATTTACCTTTGAAGAACTTCAGATGTTTTCAATGAGGAGACTCTCAGATAGCGAATGTTCAGTTTTTCCTGAAAGATTATTTGTTTAGGACAAATCGCTCCGTTTTCTGCGTCACGTTTAGCTAGGGAAAAAACCCTGTATCCAGGATTGTGTAAATCTATCAGCAAGCTCATTAGCACAACACAACGTTAACTATTCATGAAAATCGCAAATGAAATGAAATTAATCTATTTGCTCTCAAGTTTAGCCTTTTGTTAACAACACTGTCATCTCAGATTTTCAAAATATGCTTCTCAACCATTGCAAAACAAGCATTTGTGTAACAGTATTGATGGCTAACGTACCATTTAGCATTAGCATTCAGCATGCAACATTTTCCACAAAAACCATAAAAGCATTCAAATAAAATAATTTACCTTTGAAGAACTTCAGATGTTTTCAATGAGGAGACTGTGTTAGATAGCAAATGTTCCATTTTTACAAAAAATATTATTTGTGTCGACTAATCGCTCCGTTTTGTTTCATTGCGTTTGGGTAAGGAAAAAAAATTATAAGTCATTAAAACGCTAACTTTTTTCCAAATTAACTCCATAATATCGACAGAAACATGGCAAACGGTGTTTAGAATCAATCCTCAAGGTGCTTTTCACATATCTATCGACGATAAAATCCATCGTGGCAGTTTACTTTCAATTCTGAAGAAATGGAACGCGCATGGACTTACTGATTACGCACACAGGACACCGGGCGGGACACCAGGTAAATGTAGTCTCTTATGGTCAATCTTCCAATGATATGCCTAAAAACACGTCACAATGCTGCAGACACCTCAGGGAATATACAGAAAGCGCAGGCTCATTCCTGGCGCATTCACAGCCATATAAGGAGACATTGGAACACAGCGCCTTCAGAATCCGGGGCATTTCCTGTATAAAACATCATCTTGGTTTCGCCTGTTGCATTAGTTCTGGGGCACGCACAGATAATATCTTTGCCGTTTTGGAGACGTCAGAGTTGTGTCTTTCCAAGGCTGTCAATTCCATGCATAGTCGAGCATCTTTTCGTGACAAAATATTGTGCTTAAAACGGGCACGTCTTTTTATCCAATAATGACACAGCACCCCTATAGGTTCAAGAGGTTAAGTAACAATGCAGTTTTAAGAATATAGAGTTAAGAAAATATTTACTAAATAAACTAAAATGAAAACATTCAATAAAAAGTAACACAAAATAACAATAATGAGGCATGGCAATTTGCCATGGGGGTACCGGTACCAAGTCAATGTGCGGGGATACAGGTTCGTCGAGGTAATTTGTACATGTAGGTAGGGGTAAAGTGTCTATGCATAGATAATAAACAGCGAGTCACAGCAGTGTAAAATCAAAGGGAGGGGAGATTTCAATGTAAATAGTCTGGGTGGCCATTTTTTAAATTATTCAGCAGTTTTATGGCTTGGCGGTAGAGCTGTTAAGGAGCCTTTGGGACCTAGACATGGCGCTCCGGTACCACTTGCCGTGCGGTAGCAGAGAGAACAGTCTATGACTTGGGTGACTGGAGTCTTTGACCATTTTTTGGGACCTTTCTCTGACACCGCCTTGTGTATAGGTCCTGGATGTCAGGAAGCTTGGTCCCTGTGATGTACTTGGCCATACACACTACCCTTTGTAGTCGGGTAGTGGTGCAGACGTAGAACCTTTTGAGGATCTGGGGACACATGCCAAATCTTTTCAGTCTCCTGAGGGGGAAAAGGCATTGTCGTGCTCTCTTCACAACTGTCTTGGTGTGTCTGGACCATGATAGTTTGT
This sequence comes from Oncorhynchus keta, assembly GCF_023373465.1. Classification (NCBI taxonomy): domain Eukaryota; kingdom Metazoa; phylum Chordata; class Actinopteri; order Salmoniformes; family Salmonidae; genus Oncorhynchus; species Oncorhynchus keta. The sequence continues at coordinate 34,984,486 of NC_068431.1, read as the reverse complement.
TGATGATGTGGACACCAAGGAACTTAACTCTCGACCCGCTCCACTACAGCCCTGTCGATGTGAATGGGGCATGTTCGGCCCTCCTTTCCTTGTAGTCCACGATCAGCTCCTTGGTCTCGCTCACGTTGAGGGAGAGGTTGTTATCCTGGCACCACACTGTGTGGAGTGTGATTGAGATTGCATCATCTGTGGATCGGTTGGGGCGGTATGCGAATTGGAGTGGGCCTAGGGTTTCAGGGATGATGATGTGTTGATGTGAGCCATGACCCGCCTTTCAAAGCACTTCATGGCTACCGACGTGAGTGCTAAGGGGCGGTAATAATTTAGGGAGGTTACCTTCGCTTTCTTGGGCAGGGGGACTATCATGGTCTGCTTGAAACATGTAGGTATTACAGACTCGGTCAGGGTGAGGTTAAAAATGTGAGAGAAGACACTTGCCAGTTGGTCCACGCATGCTCTGAGTACATGTCCTGGTAATCCGTCTGGCCCCGCGGCCTTGTGAATGTTGACCTGTTTAAAGGTCTTGCTCACATCGGCTATGGAGAGCGTTATCACACATTCATCTGGAACAGCTGGTACTGTCATGCATGTTTCAGTGTTGCTTACCTTGCATCACTGGGCAGCTCGCGGTTGGGTTTCCCTTTGTAGTCGGTAATAGTTTGCAAGCCCTGCCACATCCAACAAATGTCAGAACCGGTGTAGATGGATTTCATCTAAGTCCTGTATTGACGCTTTGCCTGTTTGATGCTTCGTCTGAGGGCATAGCGGGAGTTCTTATAAGCATCCGGATTAGTGTCCTGCTTATTGACAGCGGCAAATCTAGCCTTTAGCTAGGAGTGGATGTTTTCTGTAATTCATGGCTTCTGGTTGGGATATGTACGTATAGTCACTGTGGGGATGATGTTGTCGATGCACTTATTGATGAAGCTGATGACTGAGGTGGTATACTCCTCAATGCCATTGGATGAATCCCGGAACATATTCCAGTCTGTGCTATCAAAACAGTCCTGTAGCGTAGCATCTGCGTCATCTGACCGCTTCTGTATTGATTGAGTCACTGGTACTTCCTACTTTAGTTTTTGCTTGTGATTAGGAATCATGCGGCCATTAGGAGCGCTTCTGAATGAGCATTCCCTTGTTTGCATATATCCGTATACAGCTCGTTGTGTGCTGTCTTAGAGCCAGCATCAGTTTGTGGTGGTAATTAGATGGCTCCGGAAAAAATGGATGAAAACTCTTGGTGAGATAGTGTGGTCTACAGCATTACATGAGGTACTCTACCTCAGATGAGCAATATCTTGAGACTTCCTTAATATTAGACGTTGCGCACCAGCTGTTTTGACCAATAGACACATACCACCACCTCTCGTCTTACTGGACGTAGCTGTTCTGTCCTGCCGATGCACGGGTAACCCAGCCTCGTTGAGCCACGACTCGGTGAAACATAAGATATTACAGTTTTTTATGTCCCATTGGTAGGATAGTCTCGAACGGAGCTCATCCAGTTTCTTCTCCAGTGATTGCACGTTGGCCAATAGGACAGATGGTAGAGGCACATTACCCACTCGCCGACGAATTCTCACAAGGCACTCGGATCTGAGACCCATTTTCTTCATGTGAATGACTGGGATTTGGGCCTGGTCCGGGAGAAACAGTATATCCTTTGCGTCAGACTCATTAAAGAAAAAAAATCCCACTGTGTTCTTATCAGTGACAGTGTGGGTGTTGATTGAGTACTTATTCTTAAACAGGAGGACAGTTATTTCTTTAGGGCTGTGTTTGTTGTTTTGTGTGAGGTATTTACGACGATTTAAACAGCACATAAGAAAAACAAGTGAATATACAAATCTCCCAGGAAACAGAAAAAAGGAGGGTTGGAAGAGATAGAGGAATCAGTGGCAATGCTATGTAACCCCTTTTAAGATCATTGTTCCATGCCAAATGGCCCCTGCGGTGTGTGACACCAGACTCAATGAGCTCTTCCGTGGGCTATAATGGGTTAACGCCAGGCAAAGGGAGCTGGGAACATGGAGCACAGCAGGGGAGGCCTCAGTGGAAGCACCAGGGCTGCAGTATAATCCTCTGCTCTGTTCCCATCCTCTTTGCTCTGCCTGGAATCATCATCCATGGCCTGGGCTGACTAGACTGACTGACTGAATGACACACGTGCTGCTCTGCTTCCTCTCTCCCTTCCTCCCTCTGTAGGCTACATGGCTTTCTTGGTGAGGAGCCACATGTTATGTTTTAAGCATGAACACTTCTTTCTGACTGTTCCCCTGCTATACCACTAGCTCCAGGCCATGCATGGATGTCAGTCACATTCCTTGGCTAAAACCAGGCCAGAGAGATGATGATAATTTAAAGCAAATGTTTAAATTCCAATAGGATGAATGTGAACTTTGGGCCAATGCTCGGCATGGGTCTCCTCAGCTGCATGTTAACCTAGGGCTTCTTTACCCTGCCACAAGTTATGTAGAATGAAGTTACTCTCCCCTACGTGTGTATTTAGGCAGTGATGATAAAATCTTGTGGCTCTAGCATTTTGGATTTGAGATCACGCTGGCCTTTTTTCTACAAGGAGTATGTGTGCACTTAAGTTGAAAAATGTAGGCGCACACAAACTCCTGTGGCGAGCCAGGTGCAGTGCACGCTAACCAGGTCGCCAGGTGCACGGTGTTTCCTCCAACACATTGGTGCGGCTGGCTTCCGGGTTGGATGCGCCCTGTGTTAAGAAGGGGAGAATTGGGGAGAAAAGGGGGTAATATTCCAAATAAATAAATAAATGAAAATAAATATTTAGGCACATATGCGAGTAAAATGGTCACACTGCATGTCGCCTTTTAATTGAGGGTATTTTCAAACGTATCTGTTTTACCATTTCGAAATTAAAGCACTTTATAGATCTAGTCCCCCCATTTCACAATCTAGTCAAAAGTTTAGTATTTGGTCACATATTCCTTGCCTATGTTCGCTACATACTTCAGTCTGAGACGGTCATTGTTGAAGTTGTTTGTGGTGACATCAAAATGAGGGGTGTTGTACAAAACAAATCCGTCAGCGATTGGATCGTCTCTTACCAATCAGAGTATCAAAGCCAATGACACATTTTCAAAACGGCACTTTACCCACGTGTGTTCTTGCCCAACCCATCGGTTTCTGGTACCAATCAGAACTGTTAGAATGTGCTTGCGTTCTAGAAATTGTCGGGGAGGGGCTCAAATCCAGACTCATTGCATAGAAGAAACGTTCGTAGGTGTGGCGTTTGGCCGGAGCATTGAGTTTGGATAGCCAAGTACGCAATGACTACATCAAGCTTGTGACTCTACAAACTCATTGGATGTATTTGTTTTGGGATTTGCTTTGCCCGATAAGAATTGAATGGTGAATGATGACTGGATTAATTTTATTTCTAAGTGAGTATCTAAGATGTTTCTGAACACTTCTAAATCAATCCTGATTAGGGTTGCAAAGGGTCGTACACTTTTTTTCCCGAAAAGTTTCCATGGGAAGATTTTGTGAATTTTGCTTAAATTCATCAAAACAATTAGCTTATAACAGTGAACCTTTTTTGTTGGATATAAAAAAGACAAGTCTTGTGGCATATTTTGGTTAAACTATCCCAAATTCAATGGAATTGCAATCCTCTGCATGCACAGTGCATTCTTCCATCACATGTGCAGTGCACTCTTCCATCATGTACAGCTGATTCTCAAGATCTTGCACCCTAATGAGATGCTATTGAGCCCACACTACTACACTGCCTCTGCCAAGGACTACATGCTTGCTGGTAAGTTTAGATTACAATACTGGGTGGGGTGAATATATTTTATATGACATACATAATTTTTGTTAACCAGTAAATAGTAGCCTGCAGCAAAGTGTGTTTAATCATTTCTAACTTGTTAACAATTTCTGCTAGTTAGTTTTTGCTACCATGTGGATTTTTAGCTTGCTTGAGCCTGCTAACTGAGTGTTAATTCACCTGTTTCCATACATGTTTCATTTTAAAACATTTATCTTACAAAGGAGTTGTTTATCTAACTGATTAACTATTTATCTGTACATGGAATTGCATTTGTTGTTTTTTTACTCTTTTATTTCTAATCTTTACAGGAAAATGCCACGGGCACTATCTGATGTGTGGAGACAGTTTTCACTGCAGCTAATGTAGAAAGAAAAGCTGTGTACATTTGCAAATACTGTAAGCATAAAGTTCCTTCAGTGCTCACAACAAGCAACCTCTGACAAAAGTCCTCTTCTTCTATTCGTGGTGAACATGATGAATCAGCAACAGTTCATGGTCCTCCTGGAATCAGAAGTTGTTTTGGCTCACTGGAGGAACGTAGTCAGAGAAATGCTGATGAATGTCTTGCTTGAGCTGTGTATGCAACTGGTTCACCTCTGATGCTCACAGGCAATGTGTAGTGGAAGAGATTTCTGAATGTTCTTTGCTCAGCATACATCCTTCCAACCAGAAATGCTTTATCTACTCATTTGATGCAGAGTTCAAGTGAATGTCAAGCAAATCATAGAGACAGTAGACTGTACTACAATAATTTCTGATGGGTGGTCGAATGTTCATGGGCAAGGAATAATTAGCTACAAAAAATTTGAAGCTTTTTGAGCCTGACAACGAGCCATCCTTAACAAGGTTGAAAAGTGACAGTGAAGATGAGGCCTCAGAGTCTGATGTTCAAGAGGTGGACATTGAGGAGGTCCAGGGAGAAGACACAGAAGCCTCAGAGGAAGACAACCAAGGCTTTATTTTCTAGATTGTCATTTTACAAATGTTTTTGGGAGATGCAATGGTTCATTGGGATCATTCAATATTCCCTTTCTTTTGTTGTTCAGTGAAATCATCCCATGTGAAGAGTCAACTAATTTAATTAAAGTTCAATTCGTAAACTAAATTGTTTAGTAAATTTCTATTGGAAGGATTTAATCATTTGCAATTATGTCTACTTATGATAAGGTAAAATGTTTATGTTTCTGTCTCCATATGATATGGTAAATATATACAATGCAAAAAACATCTACATTTAAATGGTATTATTATTACATCCCATATATTCCCACTGAAAGTTTCCACCTCTGAATATTCCCCAAAATGTGCAACCATAATCCCGATGATTTTTAATGAATATATTGTGAGTAATGATGAGTGAGAAAGTTAGAGGCTATGACAAAGCATGCTAATCTCTCACAATTACCTATAATTTGGACGATTAGCACCTTTTTTCAGAGGGTAGGATCTTTGTCCCTCTAACTTTCTCCCTCATCGTCATTCACGATTCATTCATGATTATCCATAATTATTGTAGCGTTCACATTCATGTAGAAGTGTTCACAAACATATTATATTCTTACTGACACAAGTGACACAATATATTATTCACCATTTCTTTCCTATTGGACAAAACATAATCCGAAACAGTGGGCCAAAATCCCTGCTGCAGTGTGTGCAAACCTGGTCAAGAACTGCAGGACACGTATGATCTCTGTAATTGCAAACAAAGGTTTCTGTACCAAATATTAAGTTCTGCTTTTCTGATGTATCAAATACTTATGTCATGCAATAAAATGCAAATTAATTACTTAAATCATACAATGTGATTTTCTGGATTTTTGTTTTGGATTCCGTCTCTCACAGTTGAAGTGTACCTATGATAAAAAATTACAGACCTCTACATGCTTTGTAAGTAGGAAAACTTGCAAAATCGGCAGTGTATCAAATACTTGTTCTCCTTGTCCAAATACTTATGCTTTCATTTCCAAACACTAAAACAGATCTATATGAAAATACCCTCAAATAAAAGGTGACACTCATTACTGTCACCTCATATGAAACATTTGATCTCAAATCTAAAATGCTAGAATATAGAGCCAAACTTATTTTTTTTAATTGCATCACTGTCCAAATACATACGCAGGATATACTTTTTGCTGGTTGATGCGACAACCTTTCATAGAAATACTTAAATTGCTCTCATTTTCATTTTACACAAACATTTCCAATAGATATTTCGAGATCTGTTTTATAAAAAGATATTCTTCAACATTATGGTTTGCCACACTATTCCTGAGCGCTATGGTTTATGACACTATATGATATGACATTTTTGGCCGATACCGATATCCAATATTTTCATTGCCAAAAAAAACGATACCGGTTTCACGGGTGGCGCAGTGGTCTAAGGCAATGCAGTGTCACCAGAGATTCTGGGTTCGAGCCCCGGCTCTGCCGCAGCTGACTGCGACCGGGAGGCTCATGGAGCGACGCACAATTGGCCCAGCGTCGTCTGGGTTAAGGAGGGTTTGGCCGGCAGGGATATCCTTGTCTCATCGCGCACTAGCGACTCCTGTGGTGGGCCGGGCGCAGTGCACGCTGACCAGGTTGCTAAGTGTACGGTGTTTCCTCTGACACATTGGTGCGGCTAGCTTCAGAGTTGGATGTGCGTTGTTTCAAGAAGCAGTGCGGCTTTGTTGGGTTGTTTCGGAGGACGCATGGCTCTCGACCTTCCCTCCTCCCAAGAGAGTTGAGACAAGACAGTAACTACTACTAATTGGATACCACAAAATTGCGGAGAAAAAGGGGGCAAAAAATAAATCAAATAAAAAACAATACCAATATTAAACATTTTAGCGGCCTTTTAAGCATTCTAGTACAGTTAAATAGTTAACACACACACATGGACGCAGTGGTCTCAGGCACTGCATCTCAGTGCAAGAGGCGTCACTACAGTCCCTGGTTCGAATCCAGGCTGTATCACATCCGGCCGTGATCGGGAGTCCCATAGGGCGGCGCACAATTGGCCCAGCGTCATCCGGGTTTGGCCGGGGTAGGCCTTCATTGTAAATAAGAATTTGTTCTTAACTGACTTGCCCTAGTTAAATAAAGGTTACACACACACACACCACACTGACCAAAAAGTTATTCTGTTGGCATTTACGAATGTAAATGTAATCAAAACCTATTTCTTTACCTATTTCTATTTCTTTACTTACTTGCTGTGCTGTTTCGTTGTTCATCTGTTAAGTTGTTTCATCCCCAACCAGGATTTCTATGGAACGCCGTTTGGGTCTTTCCTATGGAACTCTGTTTGGGGCTTGTCAAAAAATATACTATTTAACACGTCAAATAGGCTTGTTGACCAATCAGGACCTGAATATGACTGCATGTCACATAATAATTTAACACATTCATACATTTTGTACGTAGTTATTACACATTGATTACACTATCACTCGTATTTCATATGTCACAATGATTCATTGATATGCATGCTATGATGCTAGTAAAGTTGTCTCGCGCACCTACAGTGCTGGTCATTAAATAAAAGCTAGCTAGCTCTTGGATGCAAACAATGTTCTTCCCCAAAACCATAGCAAAACGACAATCTGTTTCAGTAGCTATAGTTAGCTAGCTAACTATATAGCTAGGTGTCATCATCTAAAATAACCCTAATTTATAAGACGGTTCTTATTTGGTTAATGGTGGTCGGACCCATCTATGTGAAGCTAGCCACAATAAGGATTAGCCACAACAGTGGACTTTGCGGTTAGCCTTCAAAATAGACATATGGCATAATTCTACTACTAATTTCTATTCATTTGCATCACTGTCAGTGACATAGTTTTATTTTGAAGGCAACCCGAAAATTCCACTATTGTGCCTAATCATTATTGTGGCTAGCTTCACAACACACAACACAGTGCGGTCGAGCCTCACTAGCCAGATGAAGCTAGCTGGCTGCTTATAACGTTAGCTTTCGGCAACAGGGTTAAGTAGCTGGCTAGCTATTTATTTTCATGAACTAAAGTTCAATTTCAATAGGCGAACAGAAAGTGGCTACCTAGCTAATACTTACTCACAAGGATTCCTAAATCATTGCTAATAATAATGAAAATGACAGCAGTTTCTACTGGTCATTGTTTTCAGGCTGGTTGTATTGGTGCTAGCTAGGTACCAAGCTAAAGCTAGCTTCCCCAGAAGTTGCGGTCGAACAAATGATGCTTTATTACCAATGCGGTATTGTGAACACATTCTTCGCCGGTGTTTGCTTGCTTGCAGACCTTTTTGTACAGCTTTGACAGTGCTACTGTATTTTATTTGACACGCAACAACGTAAACGTTCCATAGCATGTATGTTGTAAAGCTAATAGCAGTGACGCCTTGACTGTGTAACTCTGGTTGGGCAACATCTGAAAAATAGCGCACTTGGTAGTGTGTACCGGTGCTCGACCAGTCGGCGAAATCCAACATCACCCACGACAGAGTACGGTTGATTGTCAGGGGCAATGAATAACATTAACTTGGCTTTAATGTATTTCGCCTGTGAGTTGTCTCGCTGAAATGTTGTTTCTCTTTCAAACGACTGCTCGACCTGTTGACTGCTCGATCCACACTTTAGGAATGCTGTATTACATATATAGGGCAAAATTTTACGTGGCGTCACTACGTTATATAGGTATGCACGTCAGCTTTGACATCGGTTTTGCGCATCGGCGTTAAACTCGACACCGATACCGATGTTAGCATTTTTAGCTAATATTGTCTGATTCCGATATATGTTCACCGATATATCGTGCATCCCTATTCCTGAGCATTATGGTTTACGTCACTATATTCCTGAGCATTATGGTTCACGTCACTATATTCCTGAACACTATGGTTTACGACACTATATTCCTGAACACTATGGTTTATGACACTATATTCCTGAGTACTATGGTTTATGACACTATATTCCTGAGCACTATGGTTTATGACACTATATTCGTGAGCATTATGGTTCACGTCACTATATTCCTGAACACTATGGTTTACGACACCATATTCCTGAACACTATGGTTTATGACACTATATTCCTGAGCACATAAGGTTTATGACACTATATTCCTGAGCACTATGGTTTATGACACTATATTCCTGAGTACTATGGTTTACCACACTATATTCCAGAAACATTACCTGAAATAGTCAGTGCATCGTTTGTGTCCGTTTTTTTTTTACTGTGATAACAAAACCATAAAACATTTTATTGTAATGAATGATTAGGTTTATTTTTCACAGTGCAGAAACAATGTGAATATTCATACAGTGAGAATTGTTCGGGAAAAGTTTAGCAATATCTTACAAATGTCTAGATACCAAATTGTGTTTTGTAAGAATTTAGAAATATGACATAGACCATCAAACATTAATTAGTTGTGAGATGTCATGCATATTTCATATAGAGGTTTCAGTTAAGGGAGCATTTAAATTTAGGATCGTAATTTTGTCTGAAATTTCACATCCAACATTAATGTGTCTGTGGTATTTTCAGATAGCACAGAATGATTTCAGAAAAATGTGTGCTAATAGAACAAGGAAATCTGTAGCCTACATTAATTGTGGGGTTTGTAGGACTATAATTTCAAGCAGCTTGCAATGTAAAGTGTACATAGTTTGGTCAATGTTTAACAGTAGACGGTGAATTTTTTATTTTTTTATTTATGTGTGTCTAAATCATTTTAAATTTAGTTATATTGGGTGCAAAATGACTGCCCAATTTGCCATTTAGGATAGTTTGCAATACAGCTGATTAACCTGCAAGTCACCTGGCTGGCTGATTTACTCTGCTTGTTTTGGGAGAAGCATTAGCCTAGGAACTGACTAGCAGCTGTAAAGACATAGGCCCAACCTACACAATGGGCTCTACATTCAAGAGGATTGTGGAAAAGGCATCTAATAACACCAATAGTAATTTAAAAGCGATACAATATTAATGAATCTCTCCTCGGTTTATGGGTTTTACCTTATTGACTGGTTCTTCCTAATTGTGTCTGATTGCTTTGCAAAGAGCCTAATTACAGACTTAGACAGGAAATAAAAATCAAGGGCTTACACTAATTTGCGTAATTTCCAGTGCTCATTTTTCCATTGTCAGTCAATTGCTTTGATAATGAGAGGTTCGGAAGGGGATTGTCTTTGGGGAAAGCGTTTGGTAAGGACATGCTGAGAGAAGGTATCATTATGGAAAGAGCCTACTCTGCTGCCAAATGAAAAGTTATCCTTAATATGGTAGATTACAGCCTGTTCATTGTCTGTCTGTCTGGGGAGGCCTCTCTCTCTCTCTCTCTCTCTCTCTCTCTCTCTCTCTCATGTTGAGATAAAGAAGTGAAGGGTGTTTGATATGTTTGAACATTTCCAGCTTGTGTCTCTGGACTGCAGAAAGGAGTCAATGGGTTGACATAACTGATGTGTTTAACGCTACCCCTATAGGACCTTATAAAATAGGATTTTAATTATGAAATCTTGTTGTTATAAGACATTTTATAACTCAGATTTTTACAATTTCATAAATGATTTCCATTGTTTCATTTGGAAGGGCCGTGCCACATTGCGTGCCCAGAACAGAGACATGGTGAAAGGAAAATAAGCTGTAGCCATCTTGGTAAATCTTTCATCACGTCATCCTGCAGCAGCATCTCCCATATTGAAGAGATCTAACCCCTCTATGTTACCGGGCAGACTTTGGCCTGTCAGTCTGGTACTTTGTAATTACATTGCATACGGTGGCAATACTGGAGTTTTATCTTCATCCAATCATAATTAAATCAGGCCTATCAGTTTTTAAATGTTAAGCCAATGGCTGTGTGTAAAGATTAGCATTTTTCCTGTGTCCTTGTTCTAATGTTGTAATGCCTGAGCTGTGATATAAAGCCTTGGTAATTAAAACACAATGCCAGGTCATGAGGGGAGCCAGCCACACAATGTAAAGCTCTCGGAGATCCCGGCATGAAAGGTGCCATAGAAATCCAATCCATTTTAATTGTCTTTTGAATTCATTTGAAATGGCTCGGGTCAATTAAGACAATGCATTTATCCAGCTTTGTGTAATGCCATATCCATCGATCCATAGAGATGACTTCATACATTCATTCATGTGTAAGATATGTTTATGTTTTCCAAACTCCTGCCGTTTGGAATTCATTAGGTATTGATCCTTTTTAGCGACGCCGGTATAAAAGCACAAGGTCTGATAGCCGTCTTATCTGAAGACTCACCCAGCCCAGACCAGGTAATCAATTCAATGCTATTCAGAGATTGATGCCCTTTCATTTTGTTATTGTTTGGCTGACTTCAACATTTGCTAGCTTTGCAAAAGCATCCACTGTCTTTACATCTGTGTAATGACTTTAACTCAAAGCTACTACTGTATCTTAATTAGAGACGGACACTTCTCCAAAGACTTTGTTTCAGTTCATTGTCATTTTAGAGGGACTATCCATGGTCATTTACCACTGGAGAGAGACCCTGTGGCTCCGTACCAATTTATTGTTTGACAGCCTGCCCTGAATTATCAGTTTTTCATTTGAAAAAGACTTGTCCAGATTCAATGTTGTTCCTGTGGTGTGATATTTCCTTGTTTTGAGGCAGTACCTGATTTGGTTGGTTGGGTTTTTGGTGTGTCTGTTCTCTGTTCTCTGCTCAACTCTCTTCTTATCCACACCGCTTAGAACCCTGGTCTGCATACTTTATCCTTCCCCTCCCTGCTGATTGGCCCCAGAGAGGGCAGCTGCAGCCAATGAGGTTTGCCAAAAGTGTTAGTGTTTAGTCTGGCGCTAGGCAGCAGAATCGACTGACAGGCGGGTCAGGCAAAGTCATCGTCTTGGCTGGCTGCCTGTCAAACCTCTGGTACCATTTAAGAAGAGGGGCCAGCCAGGACAAGGCAAGGAAAGGCCTCTGCAGGGGAAGCAACCGCAATCCCCTTTCTCTGTCCCTCTCGCTCTCTCTCACTCTTCCTGAAAAGCTCACTCTCTGAAAAGGCTGAAGAGAAAGGCTGAAGATTTGTTTTTCAGTGCTTAAACTGGTTTGATTGCTTGGTTTTTTAACTTGCAACCTCCCTTGCTTCAAAGGCAAGGGAGCACAAAACAGCCCTGTTGCCTGATCTGTAGCCTATGTTAACCACACGTAAACAAACGTGGATCTCTACAGCAGATGCAGATGTGGTACAGTCGTCTCATTAACCTGACCCAGTCAGAGGACAGGACAGTGTGAACCTTCATCTGGATTAACCTGTGGGCTGTATATTTCCTGTCATGGCTGGAGACAACATCAAATGAGTGGTGATAAGGGTGGACTCTTGGTTTGAGACATAAATAACACTGTCCTGTGTGAGCCTTTGGAGAATAAAACGGCTGATATTATCTTCCCCCAAAGTTTAGGCTGCCTGTAGCGCAGGCTTGTCGTGAAGATTAACAAACCGTGTAAAAATATTTATATATATATATATTTTAAAAAATTCACTCACAGCAAATGGCATGCCTCAGACATTTGTGAAAACTGCTGATAAGTATGCTCATGTTATGGGTAAATCCGTTTTTCACCAGAGAGGCATTTTGTAATGACTATCTCACTCACATCATGCATTAGGTTCTATCAACATAGTCATCTTTAAACCGTCTTGGGATATTGTTTTTGTGGTTCAGATCAGATGAATTACAATTAGATAAATGCATTAAATGTCCAAGTCTAATGGTTTCCTATCCCCTACGTTTCACCCATTTTCCCCTCCCTGATTCTCAACTATTTCAAATTACTGTGTGAGTGTCAGATTTTTCACCCCTGTCTGGTCTATGATGGTATATTCCATCCCAGGGGAAACTATTTTTTCCTCCCTGGTCTCATTTGAACTTTGACCCTGGCCTTCTGCCTCTCAGGATATGAGATGACCCCTTAGTAGGGGTGAGGTGGGTGAGGGGGATGTTTTGGACCAGAGACTGTGTGGTTAATGGCGCTGGGAGCAGATGAGGCCCTGGCTGGGCCCTGCATGGCCCTTTGTTTGAGCTTCTTATTAATACTGAGGTTATTATTAAAGTCTGGCCCGGCCCCAGCGACAACACTGACTTACCCATTAACTGACTCGAGTCATTAGAAATGATAGAGACTAAACCAAATGTAATTAACGTTTGTAATACATTGGTTGAAGTTGTATGCTTGACTTGTCGGTGTCATACTGAGCTTTAACGGCAGCACTGACAATGATGACAGCATTATGTGTTGTGTTGTACTTTTCATCCATTTGTGTTGTCCCTATTTGACATTAACTTTTATCATTGTTACCATGTTACTACATGTTACTAGACAGGCTGGGAGATATGAAGTCAATATAAATTTACCTCCTAAAAGATAATAAATAATTTGGCTTGGTAACCTCTCCCCTTCCTCCATCTATTCCTCCCACCACAGACAGTCAGTCAATCCCAGACAGTCTCAGGCTCTCCGCGTATGTGTTTTTTAATCCTTACCATAGGTAAGGAAGCATGGCAGATTCTCAGCACTTTTGATTGAAGGCTATATTATGTGGGGGAAACATGTAAAAGAGGCTTTTGGGCATAAATTAGAGCTCCTCCATGGTGTATTGCTGGCTCTATGTGAGCCAGAGGGCCATGTTATATGTGTGAGTTATTGCCTTGGACCGCGTGACTCCTGTGGTTGTGTGTACGTCTACTGTGCGTAAGAGGGTCTCGTGGCCAAAGTGTGTGTGTGTGTGTTTTCCTACTGTACCAGGGCCTCACTGTGAATTTGTGAGAGAGCAGAAGAGAGGAGAAACATTGCACACTGTTTTTGATTCATGGTACGTTTCCAGGAGAGATCCAGCAACATAGGATAGTTTGACTTTATCTGTACCTTTCCTGTATGTTCCCATCCACAGCAGCAGGCTTGCTGTTTGTCATGATAGCTGGGACTAGAAATGTCATTTTACAACCTAGAGGATGAGGAGAAGAGCTGTATGAACGACCAATGCCCAGTTACACAGACCAGCAGAGATGACTAAGTATTATAGATGAATGTGAATGCTGGTAGATACTGTATATTCCAAGCAGTGTGTGTTTACGCGTGCTCAATGGGCAGAAGATGTAATCTGTAGAGCCCTTTTCATTTATTCTATTAAAAAGGGAACTGGTATATGAAGCGAATTGAAAGCTCCCACCATGAACATCAAATTGACTTTGGAAGGCTCCAGGCATTCCTTTTCAACAGCACATTAGCCGCGGCTACTCTCCACCTTGAGATGATGGGCAGCCTGCCAGGTAGGGGTTGCCATGACTCCTAACGCCACCCCTTCCCTCTGCACTCCCTGCCCCCTTGAATGTGCCAAATATTCGGGCAGGCTGGGCTGGCTAAGGTTTTGATTTAGACAAAAGATGTCTTAACAATGTCAGTAGAATGCTTTATGGGAATGCTGTGGCTTTCTGGTAGGAAATCATGTGACCTCCTCGGCCAAGGTTTTGTTATGGTGCCAGGAGGGAGAGAACGAGAGAGGGAGTGAAGGGGGAAACTTGGAATGCAATGCCAGCAAAGGGTTTTTATTCTTTCTTTTTGGGGCTTTCTTTCATTCTTGTGTTTGCTGAGAAAATGGCGGACGGTGTGGAGCTGAAATGAACCCGACTTGCCAATGGAGCTGGGCACAATAACACCACTCAACTCTAGTATTTTTAAATCAATTTTTTTTGCATGGCACCCATGTCTCATAGCTTTTTGATTCCTGATAAATCCTGATTCCTATCTGTCTGTCTCCGGCTGGGTACAAAAGAGAGGTCTGAACAATCCAAATCAAGTAGAGATGATGAATGTCAAATGGTTAGTAGAGATCTGGGTAAGTGGCACTGGTACTGGCACATTTGCACTGTTCCATTCCATACCTGGCTTTGTCGCACTGCGGCCATGCAACCACAGCCAGGAATATTCTGATGTGTTGGGGAACGATGTAGTTGGCACCGTTAATGCTAGCTGACCGTGGCATGCTCCATTACACTAGCATCCCATTTGCCATGGCATCCTGTTCACCCGGGCAGATTTATACAGCTCCTTGCCACGATTTTCTAAATTGCTGTTGCTGTCTGTGATAAGTTGGGCTAACCTATCCTCTCCTCTCGCCACAGCCTCAGTGCTGCATGCTGGCCAGGAGTAGAAGAGGACTGCCCCTGCATGTGTCTCTGTGGGAAGAGAATAGACGGGGAGAGATCTTCTCCACAACATTTTTATTCTCACTGAAAAATGGACTTCCATGCACATTTCCTATCTAGAGGGAACTGCTGAAGCATGTGATGCTTATGAGCAGCTGCAACTGTAAATGGAATCTGCTTTAGAATGGACAGAATACTATTGCAATACAATTGCCGGTACTGTCAGGGGTTTTGTGAAGCCGTTCTCTCTTCGTCTTTTTCTTTCGTTGCTTTATTATTCACCAACACATTTATTTTCAGTCTGAAATATTGTGTGTTTAAAGATAATAATTTGTTTATATTGTACTATTGCTATTGATTTAGGAACCATGAAAGTGTGCAGTAGGGTGTGGAACTGCTGGTTTTGAACAAGCCAATTAATGTTGTTACTTTCTTTGTGTTTTCAGAGTGAGAAATGACCATGGGTGACTCCTTACCCTGAAAGGCACACGATCAACAAGGTAAGTTACCTTCAGAAATAAGTTACCCTCTACAGTACATTGTGCCATTGTTTGTATCCTGAATTACCAAAAGCCAATGGCTGTTTCTTGAATTGTGGACCTCGGATTTGGCACAGACATTGTGTTGTATTCCTCTCATCAGCTTGCCCTCTTGGTGCCATGTCTATAGGCCAGACAACAAGCTATGGAGACATTCTTTGCCTTTGCAGTCTCACCTGTACATTCAAGCAATACATCTGTAGTTATTTAGGTTTTGTAGCTGTACTTGGTTTGATCTGACTTAGTTTGACAGGTACGGTATATTTTCAGATCATATGTGGGAGATTCTGCCCTGCAGTTTTCGTCTGGCTCTTTCTATTGTGCTGTTCTTTTTCAATTCCTATTTTGTAGCCAACATCCCGTTGCTCAGCTCAAAACACGTCAGATCCTTATACGATTCAACACATGTAGCAGAATTGATCCACTCTGTGAGATAGATGGAACAGGGTTTTATTGTGTGGTTTATTGTCCTCACTGTATTGTTGATTAGGATAGTGTAAGGATGACATTATGGATGCATTTGTGGACATCAACCTAGGACTGACATTATTTTTGATTTGACAGCCTGTTGCATGCATGGTACAATTGACTTCTCCACTTACATAAAGTGACATATTAACAGAGTTGAGCCCCAGGATTGTGGCATAGTGTAACATATTGTTCAGTTTAATTTGACATGTTTATTTTGATACTTTCCAACTAACCACTTGGCACAAACCCGTAGATCCGATCTTGTGGCGAATCTGACTTCACAAGCTCCTCTCTGTGGGTCTCTGTCATTGTGGTGTGAACAACATATTTTTTTAAATGGGAACTTTGATGCCCTTCATTTGTAAAATGTAGTAATAGATATTTCCTGTCCTGTGGTGTTTAGGAGCTCCAATACATTGTTTGTGAGGCAGAATAGAACATTCTGATTATTATAACAAAGCCTGAACCATAATGTTTCAGTGTTGTTTGATTTGATAACTTATTCCAACCTTTTGATGGTAATGGAAGCAACATACAGTACAAATCAGAAGATTCTAGTGTTCTTGGCTTGCAAATAGTGGACAAGACAAGAAGAAGGCCTACTGAAAATGTGTGCATCCGGGTTGAGGTAGTAGGTTGTATGGTTTAGAATGACACCCTGGGAGTTAACGGTACAACCTTCTAGCTTTCCTTGGAGTACACTCATGACATCAAGCAAAAAGATGACCCTCATCATGTCTTTCAAAGCATAGCTTGGCTTGGTTTACATTAGCCAACTATTTTTGAGGGCCATGATGTCAAAATCTCACCGTCAATGTTTTTGGGTCTGTGCACTATTTTAATTTAAGTGTGCATTTGTTTACACTCTGTAAGAACGTTTGTTGATCCTGTCGCTATGACTACAACAGGCTAGCTTGACTGGAGCTAGCTATAGCCGACGTTAGCTTCTATGCCAACAGACTTTTATAAATGAAACTATGAAAACCCCATAAAAAATATAACAACAGTTATATTATTACACTCAGTTTAACTTGATGATAACGTTTAAAATATTTTGTTTATCTGGTGCTTTTCTCTTCAGTTTTCAGTTTGCTCTCATTTTCCTGACACTGACTGGGCAGGCTAGCGCGAGACCCACTGGAGAGTGAGAGCGCATGAAGCCGTGACTGGCGAGCGGCTCCCTCTGTGGTCCGAAACAGGCACAACACCCATTGACTATAAATACTGTAAATTATTACATGACAAAGATTAGGCTACCATATACACTACCGTTCAAAAGAAATGTCACTTAGAAATGTCCTTGTTTTTTAAAGAAAATCACATATTTTGTCCATTAAAATAACATCATGATCAGAAATACAGTGTAGACATTTTTTTATGTTATAAATGACTATTGTAGCTTGAGGCGTACGGAGGCCCATTATCAGCAACCATCCCTCCTGTGTTCCAATGGCACGTTGTGTTAGCTAATCCAAGTTTAGCATTTTAAAAGGCTAACTGATCATTAGAAAACCCTTTTGCAATTATGTTAGCACAGCGGAAAACTATTGTTCTGTTTGACGAAGCACTAAACCTGGCCTTCTTTAGACGAGTTGAGTATCTGGATGGAGCATCAGCATTTGTGGGTTCGATTACAGATTCAAAATAGCCAGAAACAAAGCACTTTCTTCTGAAACTCGTCAGTCTATTCTTGTTCTGAGAAATGTGAGCTATTCCACGAGAGAAATTGCCAAGAAACCTTAGATCTCGTTCAAAGCTGTGTACTACTCCTTTCACAGAACAGAGCAAACTGGCTCTAAACCAGAATAGAAACAGGAGTGGGAGGCCCCGGTGCACAACTGAGCAAGAGGACAAGTACATTAGTGTCTAGTTTGAGAAACAGACACCTCACAAGTCCTCAACTGGCAGCTTCATTAAATAGTACCCGAAAACACCAGTCTCAACGTCAACAGTGAAGAGGCGACTCCGGGATGCTGGCCTTCAAATCGCTTCTGAATTTATCAGAAACTTGCCCATACTGGTATGTCAATTCATCAATATAATACCAACCAACCTCTTTTGACCTTGGTGGAGTTTATTTATTTAATGCATTGTACTGCCATTGTACTATGGTAATGCACAATTAATAGAGATGGTACCATATGATAATTTTTTAGGTAATACCATGGTATTTTTTAGGTGTACCATCATACTTCAAAGTTAAAACCATGGTACATTTCCATGATTCAAACTATACCATGGTATAAGGGAAAGTACCATAGTTGTACCTTGGTACATTTTGTAATTGCCAAACAACACTACTGCCACCTTCTGGTTTGGAGTATTTTAACAGGGTTTGTGGCTGACGACTACAAGGTCTTTGCTGTGAAAACACAAAAAAAGATTGACTGACGACACTGTTCAGAGGTGCTAATTACTCTCGGCTGGCAAACAGTAGACAATTCTACACTACATGACCAAAAGTATGTGGACACCTGCTCGTCGAACATTTCTTTCCAAAATCATGGGCGTTAATATGGAGTTGGTCCCCCATTTGCTGCGGTAACAGCCTTCACTCGTCTGGGGAAGGCTTTCCACTAGATGATGAAACATGGCTGCGGGGACTTGCTTCCATTTAGCCACAAGAGCATTTGTGAGGTTGGGCACTGATGTTGGACGATTAAGCCTGGCTCGCAGTTGGTGTTCCAATTCATCCCAAAGGTGTTCCATGGAGTTAAGGTCAGGGCTTTGTGCAGGCCAGTCACGTTCTTCCATACCGATCTCAACAAGCCATTTCTGTATTGACCTTGCTTTGTGCACTGGGGCATTGTCATGCTGAAACAGGAAAGGGCCTTCCCCCTAACTGTTACCACAAAGTTGGAAGCAGCAAATTGTCTAGAATGTCATTGTATGCTGTAATGTTAAGATGAGGAGCATGATTCATCACTCCAGAGAATGTAATGGCAGCAAGCTTTACACCACTCCAGCCAACGCTTGGCATTGCGCATGGTGATCTTGGGCTTGTGTGTGGATGCTTGACCATGGAAACCCATTTCATGAAGCTACCGACGAACGGTTCTTGTGCTGACGTTGCTTCCAGAGGCAGTTTGGAACTCGGTAGTGAGTGTTGCAACCGAGGACAGATAAGGACATCACTCAAAAGTCCCTTTCTGTGAGCTTGTGTGGCCTACCACTTTGCGGCTGAGCCGTTGTTGCTCCTAGACGTTTCCATTTCACAATAACAGCACTTACAGTTGACCGGGGCAGCTCTAGCAGGGCAGAAATTTAACAAACTGACTTGTTGGAAAGGTGGCATCCTATGACGGTTCCATATTGAAAGTCACTGAGCTCTTCAGTAAGGTAATTCTACTGCCAATGTTTGTAAGACTGTGTGCTCTTTTTTATACACCAACGGGTGTGGCTGAAATCGCCGAATCCACTAATTAGAAGTGGTGTCCACATACTTTTGTATATGTAGTGTATGTGTGTGTCCCTGCTCTTATAGCCTTTCCTTTCTCTACACAGGCTCCTAATGGACCTTTCCTGCCAGTAGACCCAAGGTCAGTCTGCCTTTAGAGGCACAAAACTTTCAATTAGTATTAGGTTATAAGTGGTGTATTTTTAGATGGTTGTCATCCACTCTGGTAAGGAGGGAGGAATGACCAAACTGGATCAATCACACAGGGGATCTGTAATGTTAGACATCCACTGTATAGTATCACTCCAACCACAAAAAAGAACACGACAAACAGAGGCTTTTCCCCTTGTTCTTTCACTATCCATGAGTATATAGTATATTACATGTATAACTGATTTATCTGCAGAAGGCATACAGTGAATGCACATTTTTTATACTTTAAAAAAATCCATGATATGTTTTGCTATCGTGAATAGATCTAATTTTATTATTATTTTGTTAGAACACCCATTCACCATTTACTGCAGGTGCTGGATCTCACAGCAAGTGAATCTGCAATATGTCTTTCATAGCCTAATTCTGTCAAGCCATTCTGCTATTGCTGTTCAATTTTCTTACCAAGACAATTGTGTGGTCGAACTTATTTCACACAATACCAGTTTCCCCTGGTTTCACATTGCTCCCTGAGCCATTTCTGTGTTTTCGTAGCCTCCATTAGTCAGCTCAGGCAACACTCTCTCCAGTGCAGGCCAGGCAACACTCTCTCCAGTGCAGGCCAGGCAACACTCTCTCCAGTGCAGGCCAGGCAACACTCTCCAGTGCAGGCCAGGCAACACTCTCTCCAGTGCAGGCCAGGCAACACTCTCTCCAGTGCAGGCCAGGCCACACTCTCTCCAGTGCAGGCCAGGCCACACTCTCTCCAGTGCAGGCCAGGCAACACTCTCTCCAGTGCAGGCCAGGCAACACTCTCTCCAGTGCAGGCCAGGCAACACTCTCTCCAGTGCAGGCCAGACAACACTCTCTCCAGTGCAGGCCAGACAACACTCTCTCCAGTGCAGGGCAGGCAACACTCTCTCCAGTGCAGGGCAGGCAACATTCTCTCCAGTGCAGGGCAGGCAACATTCTCTCTGGTGCAGGCAAGGGCCTTGACAACCATTCTCCTGTGAGTTGAGCACTGAATCACAGCCACATTTTATGATGCCCAGATGGTTGGATGTAAACAAACATCAAGTATGAAATGTAATAATCATCATAAATCTGAGATTCTCTGTTTAGCTGATTCTTTTGTTTCAGAAAACATCAGACATCACCTTCAGCTTTTACTATGTATCCATTTGTGCTGTGGCATATACAGTGCCTTGCGAAAGTATTCGGCCCCCTTGAACTTTGCGACCTTTTGCCACATTTCAGGCTTCAAACATAAAGATATAAAACTGTATTTTTTTGTGAAGAATCAACAACAAGTGGGACACAATCATGATGTGGAACGACATTTATTGGATATTTCAAACTTTTTTAACAAATCAAAAACTGAAAAATTGGGCGTGCAAAATTATTCAGCCCCCTTAAGTTAATACTTTGTAGCGCCACCTTTTGCTGTGATTACAGTTGTAAGTCGCTTGGGGTATGTCTCTATCAGTTTTGCACATCGAGACACTGACATTTTTTCCCATTCCTCCTTGCAAAACAGCTCCAGCTCAGTGAGGTTGGATGGAGAGCATTTGTGAACAGCAGTTTTCAGTTCTTTCCACAGATTCTCGATTGGATTCAGGTCTGGACTTTGACTTGGCCATTCTAACACCTGGATATGTTTATTTTTGAACCATTCCATTGTAGATTTTGCTTTATGTTTTGGATCATTGTCTTGTTGGAAGACAAATCTCCGTCACAGTCTCAGGTCTTTTGCAGACTCCATCAGGTTTTCTTCCAGAATGGTCCTGTATTTGGCTCCATCCATCTTCCCATCAATTTTAACCATCTTCCCTGTCCCTGCTGAAGAAAAGCAGGCCCAAACCATGATGCTGCCACCACCATGTTTGAAAGTGGGGATGATGTGTTCAGGGTGATGAGCTGTGTTGCTTTTACGCCAAACATAACGTTTTGCATTGTTGCCAAAAAGTTCAATTTTGGTTTCATCTGACCAGAGCACCTTCTTCCACATGTTTGGTGTGTCTCCCAGGTGGCTTGTGGCAAACTTTAAACAACACTTTTTATGGATATCTTTAAGAAATGGCTTTCTTGCCACTCTTCCATAAAGGCCAGATTTGTGCAATATACGACTGATTGTTGTCCTATGGACAGAGTCTCCCACCTCAGCTGTAGATCTCTGCAGTTCATCCAGAGTGATCATGGGCCTCTTGGCTGCATCTCTGATCAGTCTTCTCCTTGTATGAGCTGAAAGTTTAGAGGGACGGCCAGGTCTTGGTAGATTTGCAGTGGTCTGATACTCCTTCCATTTCAATATTATCACTTGCACAGTGCTCCTTGGGATGTTTAAAGCTTGGGAAATCTTTTTGTATCCAAATCCGGCTTTAAACTTCTTCACAACAGTATCTCGGACCTGCCTGGTGTGTTCCTTGTTCTTCATGATGCTCTCTGCGCTTTTAACAGACCTCTGAGACTATCACAGTGCAGGTGCATTTATACGGAGACTTGATTACACACAGGTGGATTGTATTTATCATCATTAGTCATTTAGGTCAACATTGGATCATTCAGAGATCCTCACTGAACTTCTGGAGAGAGTTTGCTGCACTGAAAGTAAAGGGGCTGAATAATTTTGCACGCCCAATTTTTCAGTTTTTGATTTGTTAAAAAAGTTTTAAATATCCAATAAATGTCGTTCCACTTCATGATTGTGTCCCACTTGTTGTTGATTCTTCACCAAAAAATACAGTTTTATATCTTTGTTTGAAGCCTGAAATGTGGCAAAAGGTTGCAAAGTTCAAGGAGGCCGAATACTTTCGCAAGGCACTGTAGTTCCCAGGTTCAGCCAGGTTTAGTGCCTTTCTTAAGGGGTTTAGTGGCTTGATTATCTCACCTACCTACCTACTGTACCTGCTGGAAGCAAGGCCGTTCCCCAAATGGCTTCAGCAGACATACAGACTGCTGTAATGTTAAAACTGTCCAGCATTGGAACAGTTTGTTTCCATGCACCAAGCCTTAGTTATGATCTATGGGCACTTATGCGACGGGGTGCAGTAGTGATGTCTGGTCTGGTCTGGGGTTTAAACCTGCTCCAGCCCAGCTTGGGCTGAAGTCTTTATTTACCACAGACCCAGTCGATTTGTCTACTAAAATCAGGGGCTCTGTCTCTCTTTCTCTCTGGCAGTGGGGCACAGCTTGTAAGAGTTGGATCAACACAAAGGAGAACAAAATGCATATGTGGATCAGTTTTATCAGTCTACAGATTATTACAAATTCAAACTGAATTTGAAATATTACTGAAAGCGAGAGGGTGTTGCTGTAATTCCTCTCTTCGTCAGAGCACCATGTCAGTTTTTTCTGACGTTGTTGATGGCTGATACTGTAATGTAAACCTCTCATATAGGTCTTGAGTAAATACACCACTGTTATGATACTATTGTCTATTTCACTTTACACTGTCAGTGGTTGGAAAGCAGTCTCTTCAGTCTAGAGTGGATATGGGCGTCAGATTGTCCCTCCAATTCAACCTTAGTTCTCAAACCTGCAATGGCAGCTTTGTTCATACTTTTGGTTGCTATTCACGGCTATATTCCAATACCTGATATCACTACAACGAGACATAGATGTTTTGACCAAGATGTCTTGGAAAAGACCAGAACCCTTTCAAACACAATACTAAACCCATAGGGCCATAGCTTGACAGACATTGCCAGTTGCTAGGAGTGCCCTGCTCCACCCACCACCACAACTCTGCAGCATTACCTCAGAGAGCACAGCCTGTCTCAGCTGGTGGAGTCTCTTATCAACACGGCCGCCCAGTGAAAGGGACTTAGCACCTGTTAATTAGGGGCCAAATGAACTCATAGTTTTATTAATGGGTGTTCAATGGCAGAGTGTGAGAGGCCTATAGGAAGACAGGCTCATTGTAATGGCTGAAATGGAATTAATGGAATGGAATCAAACGTATGGAAACCACATTTAACTCCGTTCCATTGATTTAATTCCACCCATTCCAATGAGCCCTTCCTTCTATAACTCTTCACACCAGTCTCCTCTGCTCTCCATGTAGGCTCAACAACCAGCCACAATGCCAACAGGTTGGCAAAACATATATGTTTAGCCTGATCCTGCTAAAACCCTGGAAACCCCAGAAGGTATGGCATTTTTTCTGTATGGTGCCTCTTAGCTGACTTTCCTGCTGGCGTGGGGTGGGATCTCTGTGGTGACTGCTCTGCTCTGTCAAAACTATAGTGGTACACCTCAGTCACTCAGTCTGTCTGGCCCTCTGGGGCTCTGGGGTCAGACTGAGTGAAAGGATATTGGTTAAGGTTCTGAATGATGTAAAGAACATTCAATTCACCATGTCTGAATTTCTGGAGGAGTACCAATAAGAAATATATACTCTTAATTCCAGTGTAAATTTCCAGATCACTTTTTTGATGATACATCTCTCGAGTTTTTAAGAAACAAATTAAATTATGTTGTAGTATGTATTATACAAATATATGTTTTGCCATTTACAGCCAGGTATGCAAATAGCCTTGGTTGGGTTCATCCTGTTCCTTCTCAGCCCTCCATATTTATTCAACAGACTAGAGGAGCCAAGCTGCGTTGTGCCGGAGCACAGAGTTTATTTTAAGAGCTCTATTTTCCCCCTCTTTCCTCACCTCTGAACTGAATGGTCATCCAGATGTAGCTACCAAGCGAGGCTGAGGCGAAGGGGACCTGCTGCCTCAGCACTCCCTGCTCCAACTGGCCCAGTGGCCAGGCAGGGATAGGAGTCATTGGTTCCAGCTGTGCTTCCATTTATGGGATGGTTGGACAAATAAATGATGGGATTATATAGGAGAGGGGAGGTGAGACGGTGGGGGAGGTGAGACGGTGGGGGAGGAGAGACGGTGGGGGAGGTGAGACGGTGGGGAGGTGAGACGGTGGGGGAGGAGAGACTGGGGGAGGTGAGACGGTGGGGAGGTGAGACGGTGGGGGAGGAGAGGTTCTATTTTCACTACACAAACCAATCAAGGCCTGCTGAACAGAAAAGCACACTGACAGAGAGCACTAAAATAGGTCATTTAAATTATTTTACTGAAGTTTTATTTCAGGATATATCCTGCATTCCAGGTCATGCTAGGTAGCATTTATTTACATAAATGTCATGCCAGGTGAAATTGTGTCATGGCAGGTTAAATTGTAACAATGGAATGTTTTCAAACCAAATTATATGGGGGATTAGGCATGTATTTGTCTGATTATGAAATGCAATTTATCATTACATACAATTTTACATAATTGTTTTTCTTCTGTACACAGGAAGGAAATAGATGAATATCACAATCTCTCCAGGACCAGCTGCATTAGCAAAAGCATTGTTGACCTCTTGATGTCATAGTTGTAGAATAGTTGACTATTTTACATTTTTTGAAGTGTTTTTATAGCCTCTACGTGTGCACAAAAAAAAACCCTATTGTAATAAGTATATTGAGAGTATTTTCAGTTAGTTATTGTTGGACATAATCCCCATACACATACACTGAATAAAAATGTAAACGCAGCATGCAGCAATTTCAAAGACTTTACTGAGTTACAGTTCAAATAAGGAAATCAGCAGTTGTACTTAAGTAAAAATACTTTAAAGTACTACATAAGTCGTTTTTTGAGTATCTGTACTCTACTTTACTATTTATATTTTTGACAACTTGTACTTTTACTTCACTACATTCCTAAATAAAATAATGTACTTTTTACTCCATACATTTTCCCTGACACCCAAAAGTACTCATTACTTTTGGAATGCTTAGCAGGACAGGAAAATGGTCCAATTCACGCACTTATCAAGAGAACATCCCTGGTCATCCCTACTGCCTCTGATCTGGCAGACTCACTAAACACAAATGCTTCCTTTGTATTTATTAAGGATCCTTATTAGCTGCTGCCCCTGGGGTCCAGCAACATTAAAGCAATTATACAATTTAAAATATGACATGACAAACCCCATAACACCTAACACCTGTTCCCACAAGCCACTACTCTACTATCACATATCTACAATAGGAAATCCATGTGCAAGTGTGTGTAGACTGTGTGTCTTATCATGTTTATGTGTGTCTGTGCCTGTGTGTGTGTCTCTTCACAGTCCCCGCTGTTCCATAAGGTGTATTTTTATCTGGTTTTAAAATCTGATTCTACTGCTTGCATCAGTTACCTAATGTGGAATAGAGTTCCATGTACTGTAGCCATGGCGCTATGTAATACAGTGCGCCTCCCATAGTCTGTCCTTTGTTGGCTTGTCTTGTGGGGTATGCATGGGTGTCCGAGCTGTGTGTTAGTAGTTTAAATAGTGGTGTAAAGTACCTAAGTAAAAAATACTTGAAAGTACTACTTATGTCATTTTTTGGGGTATCTGTACTATATTTTTGACAACTTTTACTTCACTACATTCCTAAAGACAATAATGTACTTTTTACTCCATACATTTTCCCTGACACCCAAAAGTACTCGTTACATTTTGAATGCATAGCAGGACAGGAAATGGTCTAATTCATACACTTATCAAGAATTTGAAATGATTTATACTTTTACTTTTGACACTTAAGTATATTTTAGCAATTACATTTACTTTTGATACTTAATTATATTTAAAGCAAATACTTTGACTTTTACTCAAGTATTTTACTGGATGACTTTCACTTTTACTTGAGTCATTTTCTATTAAAGTACCTTTATTTTGTATGAAAAATTGGGTACTTTTTTACACCAGTTGAAACACACCTCAGTGCATTCAGCATGTCAACACTTCTTACAAAAACAAGTAGTGATGAAGTCAATCTCTCCTCCACTTTGAGCTATGAGAGATTTACATGCATATTTTTAATGTTAGCTCTCCGTGTACATTTAAGAGCCAGCCATGCTGCCCTGTTTTGAGCCAATCATAATTTTCTGAGGTCCATCGATGGCACCTGACCACACGACTGAATAGTTGTCCAGGTGCTACAAAATTAGGTTCTGTAGGTCGTGCCTTGTTGATAGTGTTAAAAAGGCAGAGTAGCGCTTTATTATAGACAGACTGCTCCCCATCTTAGCTACCTTTGTATCAACATGACAGTTTACAATCCAGGGTTACTCCAAGCAGTTTAGTCAGCTCAACATGCTCAATTTCCTCATTATTTATAACACAATTTAGTTTAGGTTTAGCGTTTAGTGAATGATGTGTCCCAAATACAACTAATTTAGTTTTTGAAATATTTAGGACTAATTTATTCCTTGCCACCGATTCTGAAACTAACTGCTGCTTTTTGTTAAGTATTGCAGTGATTTCACTTGCTGTAGTGGCTGATGTGTGTAGTGTTGAGTCATCCGCATACATAGACAAGCTGGCTTTACTCAAAGCCAGTGTCATGTCATTAGTAAAGATTGAAAAAAGTAAGGGACCTGGACAGCTGCCCTGGGGAATTCCTGATTCTACCTGGATTATGTTGGAGAGGCTTCCATTAAAGAACACCCTCTATGTTATGTTAGACAGGTAACTCTTTATCCATAATATAGTATGGGGTATCCATAATATAGTAGGGGGTGTAAAGCCGTAACACATACGTTTTTCAATCAGTAAATTATGATCGATAATGTCAAAAGCCGCACTGAAGTCTAACGAAACAGCTTCCACAATCTTTTTCTCATGAATTTCTCTCAGCCAATCATCAGTCATTTGTGTCAGTGCTGTGCTTGTTGAATGTCCTTTCTATAAGCATGCTGAAAGTCTGTTGTCAATTTGTTTCCAGTAAAAAATAGGATTGTATCTGGTCAAACACAACTTTTACCAAAAGTTTGCTAAGGCTTGGTAAAGGGCTGATTGATCGGCTATTTGAGCCAGTAAATGGGGTTTTACTGTTCTTGGGTAGCAGAATTAATTTTGCTTCCCTCCAGGCCTGAGGGGCATACTTTCTAATAGGCTTAAATTAAAGATGTGGCAAATAGGAGTGGCAATATCATCTGCTATTATCCTCAGTAATTTTCCATCCAAGTTGTCAGACCCCGGTTGTCAGACCCCGATAGACAACAAAAATTGTTTCACCTCTTCCACCCACTCACCACTCACTTTACGGATTTCAAAATTACAATGCTTGTCTTTCATAATTTGATCAGTTATACTTGGATGTGTAGTGTCAGCGTTTGTTGCTGGCATGTCATGCCTAAATTTGCTAATATTGCCAATGAAAAAATCATTAAAGCAATTGGCAAAATCAGTGGGTTTTGTGATGAATGAGCTCTCTGATTCAATGAATGATGCAGCTGAGTTTATCTTTTTGCTCAAAATTTAATTTAAGGTAAATGTCTGAGTGTTGCAGTGTGCCCCCGACTATCAGTACAATTTTTTTTAACTAGAAAATGGTGCCGTCTGGTTTGCTTAATATAAGGAATTAGAAATTATTTATACTTTTACTATTGATGCTTAAGTATATTTTAGCAATTACATTTACTTTTGTTACCTAAGTATATTTAAAGCCAAATACTTAAAAAAAATATATTATATTCATTTTTTACCTATTTTTCTCCCCAATTGGTAGCTACAATCTTGTCCCATCTCTGCAACTCCCGTAGGGACTCAGGAGAGGCAAAGGTCAAGAGCCATGTGTCCTCTGAAACACTGTACAGCTGGCGATGAAGTCATTGTGCATGCGCCCAGTCGGCACAAGGTTGCTAGAGCGAGATGGGACAAGGACATCTCAGATGTTCAAACCCTCCCCTAATCCGGACGACGCCGGGCCAATTGTGCGCCTCCTGATGGGTCTCCTGGTCGCGGCCGGCTGCGACACAGCCCGGGATCAAACCTGCATCTGTAGTGACGCCTCTAGCACTGTGATGCAGTACCTTAGTCCGCTGCGCCACTCGGGAGGCCCCCTACTTTTAGACTTTTACTCAAGTAGTATTTTACTGGGTGACTTTCACTTTTACGTGAGTAATTTTCTATTAAGGTATCTTTACTTTTACTCAAGTATGACAATTGGGTACTTTTTCCACCACTGGAAATCGTTCAATTGAAATAAATTAATTGAATTTCACATGACTAGAAATACAGATATGCATCTGTTGGTCACAGCTACCTTTAAAAAAAAAGTAGGGACGTCGATCAGAAAACCAGTCAGTATCTGGTGTGACCACCATTTGTCTAAGGCAGCGCGACATATCTCTTTCACATAGAGTTGATCAGGCTGTTGATTGTGGCCTGTGGAATGTTGTACCACTCCTTGTCAATGGCTGTGCGAAGTTGCTGAATATTGGCAGGAACTGGAACACGCTGTCGATCCAGAGCATCCCAGACATGCTCAATGGGTGACATGTCTGGTGAGTATGCAGGCCAAGGAAGAACTGGGACATTTTCAGCGTCCATGAATTGTGTACAGATCCTTGCAATATGGGATAATGCATTATCATGCTGAAACATGAGGTGATGAGGCGGATGAATGGCACGACAATGGGCCTCAGGATCTCGTCATGGTATCTCTGTGAATTCAAATTGCCATCGATAAAATCCAATTGTGTTCATTGACAATAGCTTATACCTGCCCATACCATAACCCCACCGCCACCTTGGGGCACCCGATGCCATACGCGTGGTCAGTGTCTGTGAGGACGGTTGGACGTACTGCCAAATTCTCTAAAACAAAATTGGAGGTGGCTTATGGTAGATAAATGAAAATGAAATTCTCTGGCAACAGCTCTTGTGGACATTGCTGCAGTTAGCATGCCAATTGCACACTCCCTCAAAACTTGAGACCTCTGTGGCATTGTGTTGTTTGACAAAACTGCACATTTTAGAGTGTCTGTTTATTGTCCCCAGCACAAGGTGCACCTGGGTAAGACCATGCTGTTTAATCAGCTTCTTGATATGCCACACATTTCAGGTGGATGGATTATCTTGGCAAAGGAGAAATGCTCACTACAAACTTTTTTTGGGTGTGGACAATTTCTGGGATTTTTTATTTCAGCTCATGAACCATGGGACCAACACTTTACATGTTGCATTTATGTTTTTGTTCAGTGTACATACATGTACATGCAAATTCAGTTGATTCATGCTTTTGACTGAGTGAGAGCCCTTTTAACAAGGTAATTTTTCTGCTGGTCCTGCCCTCAGTAAACACTATAGAGACCTTGATAAAATGAAAACATGAAGGATTGTAGCCTGACACTGTTGTTACTAGCCAGACAGGCAGCTACTAGCCAACTACAAATCCCCCCGTTCATACAGCAGCAGCTTGTGATTTGGTGAAGTCTCTGTAATGCTGCTAGTATTTTTCCCCAAGGCGAGATATCCCCTTAATGTGATCCGTTTAGTGGCAAATGAATAACCATAACACATCCATGGTAGACGGGTGTCCCATTGATCTGTCTGGAATCAGTCAGCCCCCCCTCCCCCTTTCTTCTCGGTCTACTGCTGCATCAGCCACTCTCCCCTATCGATACGCTCTTGCCCCTTGACCCCTGGGACAGATCAATGGTATTGATCGAGAAGGGCAAGGGCAGGGTCCGCTGACTGGCCCCACCAAACCCCCCGTCCGTCCGTCAGCTAGTGTGACAAGACATGATCGTCATTAATGTCCCGCTGGCTGGCTGGGCCCCCCTTCCCCCACACACGCATCCCTGTCCCCCCAGTTACCTGCTCACCACTAATGGTGCTGCCTGTCTGCCTGCTTGTCTGCCTGTATGTCTGCCTGTATGTCTGCCTTTATGTATGCCTGTATGTCTGCCTGTATGTATGCTAGGCGTCCTTTGTTTGGATACTTGTCTGATTGACACTCGCCTGCAGCTTTGTAAGACACTGTTATCTGAATTCAGGCTTATCGTTAAATGGGTGGACGTGGTGTAATAGCATTTTGATAGTTTATATTGGTTCTCAAGTCATTATGTGCACTGCCTTCCTGTTAGTTTTTTTGTGTTCTTTGAGACTACAGTATTTCTGGGGTGTAAATCATAATACTTCTGTCATGACAATGTTCTCTTTTATGTTAGTAGTGCATCATAGAGGTTTGAGGAGATGTACTTACTCTACCTTCCTGATACTTACATTCCTTCTTCCTTTAGATTTTTACTGGAGACAAGGGTCATTAATGTTTATGACATTGTACACATGTTCCGTTTCCACGAATACCACGACCAACTGTGGTATTCCAAGATTTGCTACACAGTCTAGCCTAGAGAAATGGAGAGGGTGGGAGTATAGAGGAGGAGAAGTGGGGGGGGAGAGGAGGGTCAATGCGTGTCGTCTAGTCGTGTGCGTGTGTTGGGGGGGGTAGCTCTGCACTGATGGGAGTGTCACAGGGATTGTGTGTGTGTGTGTGTGTGTGTGTGTGTGTGTGTGTGTGTGTGTGTGTGTGTGTGTGTGTGTGTGTGTGTGTGTGTGTGTGTGTGTGTGTGTGTGTGTGTGTGTGTGTGTGTGTGTGTGGCGGGGCGGTGGTAGCTCCAGACATTGCAGTGACACTGCTGTAATGGAGCTGATTGATCACCAGTCCTGTTGTACAGACTGCCGCCTCCTCTCCCTTTCCTCTCTCCCTCGCTCCCACCTCCCCTCTCTCATACACAATAACTAGGGATGGGGGTTTGAAATAATTTTACTATTCGGAATAGTATCATGAATTTTGGTAGGATATTCAGATATTAGAAATACATGTGTTTATAATTTTTTTTACTTACATTTTTAACCTGAGCACTGCTGCACGAGGTACAGACTGGCACTTTATTGTTACAGCTGCAGCACGGGCCGAGAGAGATGGGAGCGAGCAGACTATAGCTAGCAAGGCTAATTGACGCCACATGCTGCGCATTCCCCCCAACCCAATTCAGATAAAACTACAGCCTACCTGTTTGTTGCTCTTTGTTGCCTACTCCGTCAAATTTCAAGAGGAAGATAATGTAATAATACCATTTTTTTTTTTTACTGTTGCCGTTCTAGGTCTTGATGTTGTTTTGAGCTAAAATACACATTTCTGTGTGTGGACCGCCAGAGTGATTTATCTGAAGGATCTCTGCATTGCAGCAAAGCTGAGACTTGGGGGTTTCGCAGTGTGAATTCAGGGCTCCAGGCATAAGTTACATAAGCGGTCGCCGACAAAAATATATCAATACAATTTGAAACTCTTACTGTTGAGAGTTATAATAGTATAATACACAAGGTGCAATTTCAATATTTGGTTGTGCATCAGAAGTTTTATATTGTTATATGTCACTCACTGACAGTCACTTAATTAGCCATGTCAGCTAACAATGTTTAGATTGGTAAATTAGTCTAGCCAGTTATCTAGTCATCATGGCCAAATACCGACAAGGCACATAGGGCACGTGCCCAGTGGCCCTGACCTCCAGGGGGCCCACATTGATTTTGTTAGTCACTCTCACTCAGGTATCATCAACATGGCATAAGTCATAGCAAAATGTGTAGAATTTTTAGGTGCAAGATGCTTTAAAACTGGAAAAAAATCTCTCCACCCCATGGCAAAATGAATAGAATTTCAGGAAATGTGCTTTAAAACAGCTAAAATAAGTAGAATTGTATTTTTGTGTTATAAAATTGCAACATATTCTTTCTTCCCCATGGCAAAATGGGTAGAATTGCAGGAAAAAACGTTTACATTTTCATTTCTCTCCAAGAGGGGGGCCACTAAAAATGTTTGCCCTCTTGGTGGGGAGGCCCCCCATCCAAATCTCGCTTAGGGCCCCTAAAAAGGCTAGCACATAATCAATCAATGATAAAATTTGCAGTCCCCCTTCTCTGTCGCACAGGGTCGCGACCCTAATCCATCTGGGGTGTTGAGGGTGATAGGTCAGGGGCTCTGAGATTAGGACAAGCCGTCAAGGTCAGATCTCACTCAGATAGAGAAAAAAGAACCCATCGTCTGTTCTCTTTGTTTTGCTCTGTCTTATGACTTAGTTCCATTTGCTGTGCCTCATAACAACACTTTAGTGTTCATTGTATTCTACCAAGCGATGACAGACTGTATTTAAATAACCTCAACTTAAATAAAGGTAATTTCATTCATCATCTTATCCTATAATGTGTAAGCTGTGTAAGGTCTGTGGTATTTATTCTACCTTGGGATGAGGAGGACAGTGAATCTCAAAGGCTGTGTATAGCAGGAGCTGGACATAAAGAAGTAGTCAGCCTATGTGAGACTATACAGTATGTCTAACTGATGGGATGGTTTTGCTAAAGGTCCTGCTTTGTTAACTGCAGTGCTGTAGTGTGGATGTTGTGTGAAATCTTAAGGGGATAGATAGACGTGCTGCTAGAAAGAGAGAAACTAGATAGAATACTTCAGGTTAGGTTTAGCCACTTCACTCCGAAACCTGTCCAAGCAGAAAATCTCACAAACAGCCCTGCCCTGTGATTTCTGTGTCATTTAGTACTTTTAAGCTGTTATGCTATTCTTTGTCTGGTCTGACTGGTGAAATACAGTGCTGTTGGACTGCGTCGTCTGTCTATGTGCACGCTTCAATGCTTCGGTCACAATATTGTGAAAGTGTCAGTGTTTGTGATTGTGTCTGTGTTCAGTGTTGGTGTCTGTGTCATTCTGTTTGCACTCTGTCTTTCTGTACCTATATGTTGTGTGTAGGGAGACTGTGACAGTGTCTGTCTCTGGTATGTTATTTGTGTCAGTTTGCTTGTTGTTTGTGTTTTGTCTACGACTGTGTCTGTGTTGTGTGTCAACATGTCTGTGTTGGATATGTACTCTGAGTTGTGTGTCAACATCTCTGTGTTGGATATGTACTCTGAGTTGTGTGTCAACATGTCTGTGTTGGATATGTACTCTGAGTTGTGTGTCAACATCTCTGTGTTGGATATGTACTCTGAGTTGTGTGTCAACATGTCTGTGTTGGATATGTACTCTGAGTTGTGTGTCAACATCTCTGTGTTGGATATGTACTCTGAGTTGTGTGTCAACATGTCTGTGTTGGATATGTACTCTGAGTTGTGTGTCAACATCTCTGTGTTGGATATGTACTCTGAGTTGTGTGTCAACATCTCTGTGTTGGATATGTACTCTGAGTTGTGTGTCAACATGTCTGTGTTGGATATGTACTCTGAGTTGTGTGTCAACATCTCTGTGTTGGATATGTACTCTGAGTTGTGTGTCAACATCTCTGTGTTGGATATGTACTCTGAGTTGTGTGTCAACATCTCTGTGTTGGATATGTAC
This sequence comes from Oncorhynchus keta, assembly GCF_023373465.1. NCBI lineage: Eukaryota > Metazoa > Chordata > Actinopteri > Salmoniformes > Salmonidae > Oncorhynchus > Oncorhynchus keta. The sequence continues at coordinate 34,950,787 of NC_068431.1, read as the reverse complement.
TCTGAGTTGTGTGTCAACATGTCTGTGTTGGATATGTACTCTGAGTTGTGTGTCAACATGTCTGTGTTGGATATGTACTCTGAGTTGTGTGTCAACATCTCTGTGTTGGATATGTACTCTGAGTTGTGTGTCAACATCTCTGTGTTGGATATGTACTCTGAGTTGTGTGTCAACATCTCTGTGTTGCATATGTACACTGAGTTGTGTCAACATGTCTGTGTTGGATATGTACTCTGAGTTGTGTGTCAGTATGTTTGTGTCTCTAGTGTAACAGCATGAGCCACTACAGGGCGTCCTCCTCCTTGGCCAACCCACCAGGCGGCTGGCGGGTTGCAGTGTGTTCGTGCTCCTTAGGAAAGAGAAGGAATTGATCAGCAGAATGGGTGGAACGTGTGCGTCGGCAGAGGCTGTATGGAGGGAGTGAGAGAGAGGGAGGGCTGTCGCTGCAGACTCCCATTGCCGTAGTGTAGTACCACACTCTAGGCGAGTGAACAGCCACAGACAGGAGTCACAGACAGCCAGATGAGCAGACAGGTAGAGACCTGGGGATGGGGAGAAGAGGAGGGGTGATGGGAATAGGAGTTGGCCAGTGTTTTGGGAGACAAAATGTTTTGGCATCACCGTTTTCTCCCGATGGCCCTGTTGCCACCGTGGTGTTAGTCTTGGACCTGCGTGGAAAAAAACAGGATAGATGACAGTGTCACGATGCGGCTGAGATCCTGGAGCCTAAGGCGGAGGTGGGGGGTGATGAGATGGAGCTGATGATGCAAGCGGTGAGGGAGGGGGAGGAGAGGCGTCCCACCTCACTGACCTGCGTCTGGCTCAGTCACCGTGGTCTCAGCGTCTCCCGTTCTGCTTTTCCTTTGCTTTTCTGCTGTTTTTTTTTTATCCTTTTCTTCCTCATCCTCCACTCAAAGATGGATGACAAAGGCAGTCGGCACAGAGACGGAGGATTGTGCGAGGCAACAAAGACAGCACTTGCGTTTCCGGAAGCTTCCGCTTTGCTCTGTGTTCCCCTGAGTGAGGCATCTATCGATCTAATTATTAGTGGGAGGAGTTATGGGGGTATAGTGTACAAATTACATTTGGTTGCAATGTGGTGCGTTGTTAAGATAATTGAGAGGGCAGTTTGCTTTCTTTCATGAAAATGATGATTGTGTGTCTCTGGTTACCACAGCCTGTGACTACTCTGTGTGTGTCTGAACTCTGTCTGTGATGAGAGGACTGAAGATGACTGAATGTGGCTTCTCTCGCTTGGCACTGTGGCGGTGACAACTTATTTCTGTACCTTGCAGAGCTCGCCGCCATGGCAGTGGGTGCAAGGGGGGGACAGTTAACATTAGAGAAAGCAGTTTGGGGGGGTACGCGTTGCTGTCTGTAGGAGGGAGTGGGGGGAAGCACTGTGAGAGCTCTGCACGAAGCAACTTTATTTCAATTTTATTTTACCCTGATTAGTATCGGTTTTTACCTGCCACTTCCGCAAAGCGGGTCAGCCAAGAGTGGCGGTGTCGTGTAAAGATATATTTTCTTATTATTTCATTTCTGACTGAGGTTATCCACAGAGTGTGTGTGTGTGTGTGTGGGGGGGGGTCTCTGGTCACCCCAGTGGTGGAACACCTCAGACTGGGGTTGTCAGGCAGCTCTTCTCCCTGGCGGTGGTGTGGTGGTAAGCAGCGGTTAGTGCATGCAAGGTTTCGGAAGGGTCCTGTGCAGTGGCCAGCACTGGGTCCAGCCATCCCGAGAGGGAGATGTAGACTGATGATCTGCCTGTATGTCGACACTCAGAGGACAAAGAGGCGAGATGGCTGCCTGGCTAGGGGGGCTTTCCTCTGCCAGCACAAAGGCTAGTTAGCACAGAGCACAGCATAGCAGGGAATGCTGGCTTGCCTGTCTATGGCTAGCTCTGGCTTCTGCGCTGCGACAGGAGAAATTAAGGTCTGACCATCTCCAGCAAGCTCTCTCTTTTTTTGCCCTCTTCATTTTCTCTCATGTCATTCATCTTTGTCTCTGCCATTATGTTCTTGTTTTGCTGTGGTGTTACCGTTTACTGTGTTTGTGGCGTGGCGTGTATTCTGGTAGGTCTATGTCTATGCCCATCTTTGTGTGCTGAGCCATCAGCTCATCTCTAACTCCAGCTCTCTGAAACGAAGGGATAACTAATCTGCAGTGAAGGAGGGGAAAAGGGGGACATTTTTTCTCCTGCTTCGTCCACAGAGGACGACTGTTGTTTGACAGCCAGTCGGCACATTACCCAAGCGGTCAGACTGGACCGGACACTGGGCAGACAGACACGCGGAGGTGGTTTTGGGTCAGGATGGAGAGGGAGGCACCTCGGGGTGGTGGTAGTGAGAGATAGAGTAGGGGTGCCATGCTGCTCACCCCCACGTCCGGCCGACTGGTTGACTGACTGAATGTGTGCGGCTCCTCAGTGCCGGGACCCTGTTGTACTTCTCCTGCTCCCTGAGACCCTAACTTGTGAGCTCTCTCGATGAAAAATCACGGGTTAGGCTCTTGGGACGCGGGCGGAGGGCACAAGCGACTACAGTGGCAAACCCAATGTGCCTGCCAAAGGTGGAGTCGGGACGGAACAGCTGCTGACATCAATGTTACACGCATCAGGATATATGGGGAAAGGGAGGAATGGGAAGACAGGGAGAGATAGAGGGGATGAGGAAGGGGGACCGAAAGAGAGCATTGTTGGTAGTGGTATGAAAACGTGTAGTTGATTTTTGATGGACTTTACTATCGAGTTATCCCTCACTCACATCCCTGTGTTCAATGTATGATCATCCATACATGGCAAAGAATAGAGGTAGATATTATACTATGCATACCTGTGTGGCTTAGCAAATGTAAAGACAATGGTTGATAACAAAGGTGTGTTTTATCCATAGCGTCGAGGAATCATCAAGGCCAACATATGTAATTCAACACACTGCCCGTCGGTCGATCCATTCTATCACGGTACTCGGCCAAGATGTCGCATTGAACTGGTTTTCTCCATCTTGCTTGTGTGAATAACAGTCAAACTGCTATGGACAAACATGTACCTCCATGAAGCGCACGTTTGGGATTTGCTTTTCCATGTATGTTTCCATATGAAATTGTTGCCGTAAATGTAAGATCCAACATTTCTTCAAGACACCACACCCCATCCTCGACTAGCAAACCAACTAGATGGCATGACAAAGTCAATATTTTTTTATCAGCATCAAATCAGATACACATTGCATCTACAGTACCTACTTTATTTATTCACACCAATGTTGCTTGGGCCAGTTTGAAACTTGGTATTTTACTGTTACACTACCCTGCTTCAAATATGGTGGCATCATACAGCAGGCACACATCTCAAGTCATTCCATACAGCAGGCACACCTCATATCAAGTCATTCAATACAGCAGGCACACCTCATATCAAATCATTCAATACAGCAGGCACACCTCATATCAAATAATTTGATACAGCAGGCACACCTCATATCAAATCATTCAATACAGCAGGCACACCTCATATCAAATCATTCAATACAGCAGGCACACCTCATATCAAATAATTCGATACAGCAGGCACACCTCATATCAAATCATTCAATACAGCAGGCACACCTCATATCAAATCATTCAATACAGCAGGCACACCTCATATCAAGTCATTCAATACAGCAGGCACACCTCATATCAAATCATTCAATACAGCAGGCACACCTCATATCAAATCATTCAATACAGCAGGCACACCTCATATCAAATCATTCAATACAGCAGGCACACCTCATATCAAATCATTCAATACAGCAGGCACACCTCATATCAAATCATTCAATACAGCAGGCACACCTCATATCATTCAATAGTCAATCATTTCTCAATCTTTTTACTACATTTTATTGATTTAATCTTATTCATGGATACTTGTGAATATTACATTTTCCCAGAAAAATGCCAAACTTTCATTTGATCAGTTAAGCAGTGATAGCACTAAATGCACTTAAGCATTAATTCCGTATTTTAATAAGTGTGTGTGTGTATGTATATATCTTAAAGTTAATATTTCAATTATGTATGAAGGAATCTGAAAGCATACTTTAATTTCAGCATCCCAATAACTGCTTTATCATTTAAATCTAAATGGATGCAAAAAACTTCCCCTGAAGACACAATTATATTTTAATGACCTCAACCCAGCAAATCTGAAGTTAGGAATAACAATTACTCTTCTATTGCAAACATTTGTTTTCATTAATTACTCCACTATATTTGCACTGTAAATTATACACTATATGGAATTATAGTACATATTTGTTCTGCACAGAAACATGTTTTACCTATGTAAATAGTTTACCATATGGTTTTCCAAATTGGTTATATTTATTTACATACATTTTACATAGAGATCTACAAGATGTGTGGAAACTAGGTGATGTTCAGGCAGTTTAATATGTGGTGCTTAAATATTTGTCATGTTTCAAACATGTGTAAATGCTTCTTAAAAACCTTATATAATCTCAAATTATCGACTTCAATATAATAAAGTCCAGGCCCCAAGTTTCTCTGAAATCCATCTTACTTCAGGGAGACTGAGAAGATTTCAGATAGGATGTCAAATGGGAACACATGATTTGTTGTTATACAAAATCAATCTGAACTTTTGACCAAGACAATACCATTACAAACCCATACAAATTCACCATGATCTGACTGTTAGAAATTCACCATCACAGCCTCATTTTTAAACTTTCTGCTTTTCTCAAGGCAGCTAGCTTTTTTGTAAAAAAAAACAACGAATTTCTGCTCAATGACCCACATTAGAAATGCAGTTTCAAAACAATAGATTTTCTCCCTATGCCCCCCCTCCCCCCGCCCCCTCTCTTTCTTTCTCTTTTCTCTCTCTCTCTTACTAATTATGTTTTGTCCTATCTATTCCCCTTTTGGTGTTCATAGTGAACAATGCCGATGCCAACTAATCAGTCTGTGTCTGTGCCACAGAGCCCCCAGCACTAGCTGAAAGAGTGAGTGCCATGCCCCAATGAATACCAAGCAGCCAGGCACGGTGCGGCGAGCTCCCAGCAGTCAGACACCGCGCAGCGAGTGTAGTGCTGGTGCCCACAAAACAGTCAGACAGTTTTATTAGGATGTGTCTGACACGCAGCAAAGTCTGGCAGTCAGGGAGGCAGCTCGCGCTCGCAGGAAGCCCGCTGATAAAATGGTCAATGCATCAATGCATTTCGCTACACTCGCAATAACATCTGCTAACCATGTGTATGTGACCAATAAAATTTGATTTGATTTGATGCAGTGCTAGACTGCTAGCTCCCCTAAAACGAACAAAGCAGGCTGGCTGCTCTGCTCAGCCCATATCGTCATCTGAAGGAAGCAATAAATATTACTTTCACATCATCTCAGCAACCCTCGGGCTTTAGCCTCTAACACTGTTCAATACGGAATAGCCTAGACAAACTATTTTACAATGAGAAACTGGTCCAAATTATATGGATTTATTTTGCATTGAAATGCAGTAAAGTAGCCTACGTGGCTGAGTCTGGAGGGAAAATACTATACAATATGGAGAGAATCCCGAAATAGTGTAAAAGAGAATTCTGGATATTACTTTTGTGAATTATAACTTTGGTTCTCTTCTTCCTGTGTTGAGTGGATTCTACAACATGAGAGGAGGAATAGACAGACACATTGCAATAAATGAATAGCTCAAACATGTCAGGTTTCGGAGATGTAGTGTAAAATCCATGTAAATTGAGGGGCAATTCACAATTCAAACCATTAACTCTCCCTCCCTCTTCTAAAGGGTGTGTTGATATGGTAAAGGTTGATGAACTCTGATAGAAAACTGTTTGTATAGTCTGCAGAAAGAAAATGAACAAAGATAAAAGACATTGAAAATAAGCAAGGAAAAACAGTGCCTACCAATAAAAAAAACAGACTAATCTTGTGGACCTTTATTTGTATTATTACACATCGGCAACAAATCATCAATTGTTTTCTAATATTTATTTCAATAATTTATGCCAAAAAATGCGATATCCTAATGAATTCATTTCTAACAAAGACCGACAAGGTACAGTAGGACAGATGCTATTACTATGATCTGCCTCTTGTCTGAAGCTGGTTTTGACTTTATATCATGAGATTATATCTTGAACCACTGTGGAGGTGGGTCCTCAGGTTAAAGACATAGTAAGAGATAAACATACTGTCTTGTCATTTCCCCCATTGATCATCAGCAACAGTAGTTCTATATTTCATTATTACGTCATGTATCAAAATCCCCTCTTGCCATTTTGCCATATAGAGTAATTAAACCATATTACATTTTGGCTATATGGATTGGAATTGGATGTAATAGGAGAAAAATATTTGTGCATTCAGTGTGACATTTTATACAGCATTCAGACTCTGTGGCTCAGAAAAAAATGTGCTTGATTGATACTGCAATCAGCTGTGGATTAACCCAGGCTCCAGATGATTCTAGATTAAAGTCCATTCGCCAACGGACCCGGGGTGTGTAAAGATTGCATTCAATTCTAAAGAGGTGTGTGTGCGTGCATCCGCACGCCCGCCAGATGGGCCGGACCATCGTTTAATGGTGGCGGGCTGGTTGAAATTGACAAAATCATAAAAATATATGCAATGCCTTGGGAAAGTATTCACACCACTTGACTTATTCCACATTTTGTTGTGTTACAGCCTGAATTCAACATTTATGAAATAAACTACACACAATTCCCCAAAATGACAAAGTGAAAACATGTTTTTAGAAATGTTTGCCTTATTTATTGAAAATTAAATTATTCACACCATTGAGTCAATACATGTTAGAACCACCTTTGGCGGCGATTACAGCTGTGAGTCTTTCTGGGTACGTCTCTAAGAGCTTTGCAAACATGGATTGTACAATATTTCTTTATTATTTTCAAAATTCTTCAAGCCTTGTCAAATTGGTTGTTGATCATTGCTAGCCAACCATTTTCAAGTTTTGCTATATATTTTCAAAGCAGATTTATGTCAAAACTGTAACTCGGCCACTCAGGAACATTCACTGTCTTCTTGGCAAGCAACTCCAATGTAGATTTTGCCTTGTGTTTTAGGTTATTGTCCTGCTGAAAGGGGAATTCACCTCCCAGTGTCTGGTGGAAAGCAGACCGAACCAGATTTTCCTCTAGGATTTTGCCTGTGCTTAGCACCATTCTGTTTACTTTTTATCCTGAAAAACTCCCCAGTCCTTAATGACTACAAGCATATCCATAACATGATGCAGCCACAACTATGCTTGACAAAATGGAGAGGGGTACTCAGTAGTGTGTTGTATTGGATTTGCCCCAAACATAACACTTTGTATTCACAACAAAAAGTTCATTTCTTTGCCACATTTTTTGCAGCATTGCTTTAGTGCATTGTTGCATACAGGATGCATGTTGTGGAATATTTTTTATTCTGTACAGGCTTCCTTCTTTTCACTCAGTTAGAAAAAAGAAAAACTTTTGACTGGTACTGTATACATTTAATTTTATTTATTATTTCTACTAATTCTCAAACAAAAAAAGCTCTGCGTTGTTGGGAAAGGCCCCTAAGTAAGCATTTCACTGTTAGTCTGCAGTGTTTGTTTATGAAATGACAAATACATTTGTTGAGATTTTCAAATTGCATAGGCAGGACTTTCCAGCCTTCAGTGGCTATCTCCCGCTTATTATATTCGCTGAAAGGCCTGTCACTTCTTGACGTAAATATATTCGCAGCCACTTAAACTTGTCCCGGCATCATTCTTTGAAAAAATACGGAAGGTTGTATTTTGAATTCAATAGAAGAAAACAGAGGGCGAGAGAGACTGCCAGTTCCTCAACTTAAGTTCCTTAACCTCGATCTAAGTAGCATGATAATAAAAAATCTCCATCAAACCTCGTTAATTTAAACTAGGGATTATCAGGGCTGCGTCTCAATCCACCACATTCGCTTATGGCAGCTTTCCGCATCTGCGGTGGAAGGTGGCCGAGCTACAGTTGTATTTGTCAGACCTTGAGACGTCCCGAAAATCGGTGTTTTCACGAAAATGTCTGTAGCATCCGAATGGTTAGGCCTACAAACTATTATGACCACTCTATGGAACACGATGGTGTTCTCCCTTTTCCTGTACGACCCCCACAAGTGTCATGTAACTCGTCTGAAGGAAACCCATACAAACAAATTGAAATATGGAGGTAGTTTTGTGTAATCTAAAATAAGGGGTTAAATGTGTCCAATATATATATATATATATATATATATATATATATATATATATATATATATATATATATACGGCATATCCTAGATATAGGACAGCCACTTCAAAACCTTATTCCTTATTTTATTATTTATTTTTTGACTCTTTTTTTCAATTTATGAACGTGTTATTCAGTGTGTTTCTATGGGCTATTGTAGTAAAGGCCAAATTCAATATTTAATCAAACAATGTTTTTTATTTTTTACTTTTATAGCTAAAGTGGTCCTAAATTCTAAATCAAATAGCTAGATGATCCATGGTATGACCATCTTAAAATCATTCCGTATGTTAGCTTTGTACTTTATAAATGTTTTGAGTGACCAGTGTAATTTCTCACAAAAATATGAGCATGCCATTGGACATTCCTGATGCACCTGGTAAAAAGAACAAGCACACAACCAACATAAGATGTTTCTGGAAATATATATACATGTGTGAATAACTAGCTTACTAACATTTAGCAATGTGGTAGTAAAGATTAATAAATGGTGAGCAAATGGTTTGTAAAATGCCTTAGAAATACCTTGTAAATGAGTTTATTATGGACACTTAAAATAGAGTGTTAACCTAGGATGTTGCTCGGCCCAGCACAGGCAGTGTGGTCCCCGGGTCTTCTGGTCCCAGTGATGCTCGTCTTAGAACATTGTATTTGTCTTAAACATGAGCTGGTTAAAAAAGGAGGAACATGTTTCATGGGTCACTGGTACAGTAAAAGTTGAGATGCTGTACTATAGTTAGCTATGTTATGTGTCAGTAGCATTACTGCCTTTGTGTGTAAGTCACGGTGATGTGGGCTGGTGTGGCTGAAATGCCAGGGCAGATTTGTCCGTGTGTGTGTGTGTGTGTGATGCTCAGCGCTTCCCATTTGTGTGTGATAAAATGTAATAAGGGCAGATTAAAGGCCGGCTCGCACATTTCAAATGGACAGAGTTGACACAGAAATTTGATGGATTTAAAGGGATTTTTTAGTTTTGTTTTCTACCATTGATTGTCAGGCATTGTTGTGCCTTGTGCGTTGCAGCTCAGCAGATCTCTTATCTCAGGTAGATGGGGGAGCAGCAGGTGTGTGAGAGATCGTGGGGGGCTGACTATGTCTGTGTTTCCAGACACTGCGGCAGAAGGCCAGACAGTCACCTGAAAACACACAAATGGCAACTTTCGTTCCCCGAAAAAGCCATTCAAATTCAAATGTCATTTTATATTTTAATCTAATTTTGGGGAATGTAGTGCTTTAGACCAGGGCTTCCCAACCCTCTCCTGCCTCCCAGACGTTTCACATTTTGGTTTTAACACTTAACTGGCACAACGTGATTCAATTATTCAACTAATCATTAATCCTTTGACTAATTGAATCAGGTTTGCCAGTTTAGGGTTAAAACAAAAAATAAGGAGATGGTTCGGAAACCCTGATTTAGACAATATACGTGCAGCACTTTACACCAGTGTTTCCCATACTCATACCTCGGACCTCCAAGAGGTGCACATATTGGAATTTTCCCTAGCACTACACAGATTATTCAAATAACTCATTATCAATCTTAGTCCTGGGGCAAAAAAACTAAATGTTGCAATACAACCATGGCACCAAAATATACAGGACCAAGTTTTCCCTTTCATGCTCCGGGCAGCAATGCCCAGGGATACACTTCACTGCAGTAAGTTGAACAGTGGAAGGACAGTATCTACCTCTTCCTGACCTGAGACATCGTTTCAACCATAGGTATGGGGATGGAGTATAGAGACACTGATGTCTGGACAGTGCATGACCATTAGCATGTCCACTGGTATGCACTTTGTGTGTGCCTAAGTATGTGTGTGTGTTTGTATGTGTACTGCATGTGTGAGTGCATGTCTATGTGCGTGTCATGTGCATTCTATCTGTGTACGTGCATTCTAACGGCCTATGATGGTGTTCTAGCTGAGTACTACTCCCTCCCTCTTCCACCCCCTCTCCATTCCCCCATTCCTCCCTCCCTCCTCCCCACATCCACGGTTACCTCCCGTCTCACTCTGATCTGCAAATCACTTATTCGTAGTCGTTGCCACGGAAACGTGGTATCTTGCTGCCAGCTTGCTGGAGTTATTGAACCGCAACTGCCTGGGATAATTAGGATCTGTCTTGCAGGTTGGGTTTCAACTGGCTGGGACTTGAATGTGACCTACAGCTGGCCTGGCTGTGTCGCCACAGGCAAATGCTTTTAACCCATTGGTTGGTTGGCCAACAGCTACTTGGACCAATTAATGAATGTATCTTTTACCTGGCAAGGACATGCCCAGTCAGAGACTGTAGACCTAGTCACAGAGACTGCACACAGACCTGCACAAACACATTTACACACACACTCAAATACTGCATACTGGCTCCCTTGTGTCACTGCTGAAAGCGATCATGACAGAGGAAATTCTTTGTGTGTCCTCGAGTGCACTGCACTGCCCAACCAATGCATAGGTGGTCACATGGACCCAATCTGTGTAGTCATATTTCACACTGAGTGGTTATGATGTGAATTACTATGCCTGGACGTTGTGACTCAGATATATGCATTCCCAGAATGGTCCTGTAATGTTTCTCCTCTAATCATTGTTAACATGATTAACATCCTTTTTCCCTTGTAATTTTATGCTCTCACTAATTACCCCCAACCCCACCCCTTCTCTCTATGTGTCTGCTCACACACAGGTAAGACCAAATCACAGTCACTGTAACACTGGGGTCTGCCATTTGCCATCTCCAAATCTGTTACATTTGGAGAAATGAATCTCTGTGTTTTCATTTAAGTTTTTCCTGTTTTGGTACACATGGCGTATTGGCTCGCCATGAGTCAGTAGAAATGTCAGGCGTGCTGGCTGCTTCTCTAACTGACAGACAGATAGCCTGGAGCTGGGTAATTAGCCAGAGTCGTTTGGGGCAAGCTGGTAGCACTGCTCTGCAGATCTAGATTCCCACTGTGCAGAGGGAGACACCATACAACCTTTCAGTCTGTCCTGTCCCACTGTAGTCACTTAAAACACTGGTGTATGTCCCTCCCCCTTTTTGTCTCTCTCCCTCTTTCTATTTTTTCTCATTTCTCTTTTTCCATCTGCCTCTATTTCCCTCTCACTCTCTTTTTCTCTCTCTGCCTCCCTCTCGCTTTCCCCAGACCGAAGAGGAGGAGGTAGCGGAGGTGTAGGGGAGGGGGTGGCAGAAGGGAGGCTGTTCCTCAGACGACGCAGAGCGCTCTCTTCTCGTCTCCCCTCATCATTGGTATGCAGTGACTGTTCCCCAGGCGACAGGGCCACTGGGTTGGGGCTAAACTGACTGCAGGAGAGTCAGGTCTACAAAGTAAATGAGAGGAGAGCAAGACAGCAGGTAAGGGTAATGAGAACAGGCAGAGAGAGGGAGGGAGGAGGACAAGAGAAAGGCGGAAGGGAAGCTAGATGTCCCAAGGGGCTTTGGGGGTGAGGCACCGCCTGACCCCTCACACTCCGTACACTGTCCAGGCCCACACACATACACACACACATATTAATGCTTAAACTCCCGACCAGATACCATTATGTTTAAGTGCACATCATGTATCCAAAAAACAATAACATATCAGTTAGGCTAATGGTTTTTTTTGCAAGAGCTTTTATGACTATATAGTGATAATGTAATGTTTCTTGAGATGCGTGCATATGATTTCCTCAAATATTAGTATTTTATTATGTTATTCCATAAAACATGAATCTTTAAAAATATATTTGAATATATTTGTAAGGAAAGCAAATGATGGAATGCAAATAGTGTAAAATGTCATTACAAATTTTAAAAAATGTGAAAATAAACTGATGAATATTACACGTCTGTCTTTTATTTCTAGGGATCCCTACAGCCTACAGGATAAGTTAAACCCAGGTGATATATAAGAAACCCCACATAGTGTTGTAACAATTTGATTTCCACTTCTCTAGTAAAGTTTTTATTCCCTACTCATGTATTGGTTGAGTAGGCATTGGTTGGTGGAGGTGAATTAGCAACAAATATCCTAGGTTCATATATATATATATATATATATATATATAGCCAGACTGTGCTTGGGGAGCACTGGGGCCATACTGCATATATCATCCATCATTGGCCCAGGGGCTGCTGGTAAGGCAGCAGACAGCTCCTCGGCATTGACGACGGGAGCTGCATCCTAATTCTCCAACTCGGATCGCTCGGAACACTCACTCTCTACGCTCCTCCCCCGCCACCCAGGACGGAAAATCGTTAACCCTGCAATCTGGGAACAAAGCACAGAGCTTAGCCAGTCCACCAGAGCCTGCTGCTAGCGTCATCTCTATTACTCCTCATATTTAACAATGTCTTAGATCACACACTCAATGAGAATTGTGTTGTTACTGAGGTGAAAGATAAGAATTTTAAAATCAGTAAACATGTGAAGCCATGGTCATAAACGTTCTTTAGATGGATAATTATTATACTGTATTGCATAAGTAATAAACTTCCAATTGTTAATAACATGCATATAGTCCAGATGTTCAAAGATACTCATAAGACGCTATTCAGCAATTTAGGGCCCTCTTTATACAAAGTTGTACAGTTAATTTGCCTTGGTATAGTATTCCTATACATGCAAGACAAGGGCCTTCTATGTATTACAAGACAAACCTATGTTTACATTTATAGGCTACACACTTCAATGTGTCATGAACATGTCACATCGTGAGGTAACCAATTAATCAAATCATTCATGAATAACATGAAATCTCAAAATGTATCCTACTGTAAAAGTTCTGAAGCAGTTTGTTATAATTCATCTACCTCACAAAGTATGCGTGTAACATTAATGACATTATACAGTTCTTGTTCTTCAGGCTGTTGATACATTTTTATGAATAATTGTTTAATTTCTTTGATAAACATTTTCCATTTGAATTCTCCTCCCTGGCTCTCCACTGAGGATGGTGGACTCTTTAATTCCTTTGCTCGTGGTGGGTGAGAGAGAGTTAACAGAGCACTTCTGCAGTCTGTTTTTCTATCGCTGGAAAATCAGTTGAACCACAGCTCTGAAATGTTGTTCTGAACTCAAAAGACCCTCCTGAACTAGCAGGCTGGGGAATAAAATCCTGCTCCACACAAAGGCCACTTTGATTTCTGATGAGTAAAACAAACACCCTGCTTGTACATGTTATCAGAATCTGCTGACTGTTCTCTTATAGTTTTGCCCCCAAGGGATCTCACATAAAAAAACAAGACATCAACCGCATATGGCCAAACACAAGCTTCTCACTGTTAGGAAAGGGGGATGCCTAGCCAGTTGTACAACTGAATGCCTTCAACTGAAATGTGTCTTCCGCATTTAACCCAACCCCTCTGAATCAGAGAGGTGCGGGGGGCAAATTACACTTGAAAAAGACATTTTACTCAACCAAAGCAAACAACTGTCAGAGGGATAAGTGTGTGTGTGTGTGCGTGCGTGCTCACAAGCAAACACATTCGAAGTACGTTAACAGTACCAACACCTGGTCTATTCATAGACTTCAACTGCAATGTTGTATGAACATTTTACCTTTGACTTTGCATATCATAATTCAATGGAGTTCATGTTGACAATTCATATTGAAACTATATTTTAAACCCCCAGGACTACTGCGCCCCACATATTTGGTCCCTGGGATCATCAACTAAAGACAATTACTATTTAAAGAGCTATAAACACACACAATTGGAGAAATAGGCTTTATCAAACAAAGACCTTCATGTGCCTCATTTGCACCAAAGCCATAGACACAGAGCCTTTAGATTCATTGTTATTTTGCAGAAGAAAAGAAACTGCAACTCAGCTCACATAACAAGGCTTGCCACGCACCACAGCCAGGCTTGTATATGTGTGAGTGTATTTGATGTACTCTTGCCATGCACTGTGAGCAGCAGCTTGTAGGAGCAGAATAGTTGGATATACAGATGTCTCCGTCCTTCACAGGCTCACAAGTTCTACTGTACACCCAGTCTGTGCTACTGGAGACAAGACACAACAGCAGTACTGTACACACAATATCAGACAGAGACATACTGTAGGGTTCAGAGCAGATGCTTACTGTAGGCTATAGCAGTGTTTTGTTATACCAAGCGCTTGTGCTGGAGAGACTGGATGTAGATTGATATATATGACGATGCATTGAAGTGCTTTTTGGTGATGCCTTGACACATCATGGTTCATGTTCTGAACAAAAGGCCCAAGCCTAATTCCCTTAAAGACAACCTATGGTGATAGATGCATTAATGGATAAGGGGGTATAAATAGCAGGGAAATGGGTTAGTGGACAGAGGGTTAATTCACTGTTGAAAATATATCAGGCTAATAACTTCGGAAATTAGAAAGTTGGGATCTTCCAAATTTGTAGTGATCAATACAGTAGTGTTTTGGTGCAGTGCGCTATGTAGAATGTTCCCTCTTAAAAAGAGCTCTGGCGCCATCTTCTACAAATTAAGTACACTGCACTCTGTTTTGACCAACTATTGGCATTTGAATACCACACAATGGACACAATTACCTGATCAATGTTCTTTTTGTAATCTTTTTTAAATATTTTTTACAAATTGTATATAACCCCAAATATATAAGACGAGCATTAATTAATTTAACCTTTATTTATACAGGCTAATCTCATTGAGAAGTATATGCCTACAGTGTTAGGAAAGGGCAGTTTGGATTATTTTGTTTAGACATTGTACAATTCTTTTACAAGAGTTTTGCTATTTCATGATACATTTATGTCACAGATAGAGGATCTTAGGTCTTTGCACCTGTGCCATTATGGAGTCTGTGACAGTAGTACATTTTCTTCTTAGTTTGTGTTTTAAAAATGCATAATATTCAAGTCAAGTCATATTGGTGATGTACCTCCAACTGCAGTGCTGGAGTCCTGAAATAAATAGATGTTTATTTATTGTGGCCACTAGATGGCAGTGATCTAGCTTAAAGCCATTTACTAACCATAGGCAACCAAATTTGAATAAGACAATGCTCTGATAATAAACTGATCGCTCCCGACCCTTAGGAATCCCAACCCAGTTAACTACTTTAAAATGGTGGAAGCCCTCAATGTCGATGCTAAAACGGTTTATATCCACCTACAGTCCTCTATCTAACTCTATAGTTTATGCACATCTCTACCATGGAATCTGCTATTTTGTTATTTACCTGGTAACTAATTATATAATTATATCTGATTGGCCAGCACTTTAATTGTATGGTACAATTCCCGACTACTTTGTGGATTAACCATGCATTCATAACCAAGTGGGAATGTGGTATTTACCACATATGTTTGTGAAAAATTCAATCGCACGCCCCTCGAACTGGTAATTAATTACTGGTGGGGAAACTCGTCTATCATCCCTGGGCTCCGAATTCTCCCACACGGTGACCTCTGACATTAACTGCCATCGAAATTACATCAATAACAGCATTTTTTTCAGCAGTTAAATGCAACAATAAAACATTTATACAAAGCAATCTATTAATATTTTTATTGAACACTATAATTTGTTTGCAAGCCTGATTGCAATAGTTTTAGTTTATGGTTGATGAAGCTTGTTTGGCAATAGCAATTCAACATTTCTCAAAAGCATGTGAATACATCCAACTCATTTATACTACTTCACAACTGGAAATTATACCTTTCCACATGGATATGAATGCAGCATAATTTAAAGAAAACGCAATCAAATACCTTATTTACATAAGTATTCAGACCCTTTGCTATTGAGCTCAGGTGCCTCCTGTTTCCTTTGATTATCCTTGAGATGTTTCTATATCTTGATTCGAGTCCACCTGTGGTAAATTCAAATGATTGGACATGATTTGGAAAGGCACACGCCTATCTATATAAGGTCCCACAGTTGACAGTGCATGTCAGAGGAAAAACCAAGGCATGAGGTCTAAGGAATTGTCCATAGAGCTCTGAGACTGGATTGTGTCGAGGGGCAGATCTGGGGAAGGGTACCAAAACAATTCTTCACCATTGACGGTCCCCAAGAACACAGTGGCCTCGAGCATTCTTTTACAGGTAGGCCATCAGTGTAAATAAGAATTTGTTCTTAACTGACTTGCCTTGTGAAATAAAAGTTACATGTCAAATAAAATCTTTGGAACCGCCAAGACTTCCTAGAGCTGGCCACCCGGACAAACTAAGCAAACGGGGGAGAAGGGCCTTGGTCAGGGAGGTGACCAAGAACCCAATGGTCTCTGTGGCAGAGCTCTAGACTTCCTCTGTGGAGATGAGAGTTCCTCTGTGAGAGTTTCCCATGTCTGGAACACATTGCCATCAGACACATAACTGCACCACATATCACACTTTCACAAAATGCTTGAAGACATGGCTAAAGGTCAATCAGATTTGTGAACATGGTCCCTAGCTTTGTGTTTTGCCGCTTTCCATGTCTGGTGTCTGTAGCTTGTGAGGTGTGGAAACACTTTGTTGCTTTTATGAATTTTGTCTTGCTGCTTTTTGTTCTATGTTGCTGTCTGTATGCTACGTCTTGCTTGTCCTATGTTGCTCTGTCTGTATGCTATGTCTTGCTTGTCCTATGTTGCTCTGTCTGTATGCTATGTCTTGCTTGTCCTATGTTGCTCTGTCTGTATGCTATGTCTTGCTTGTCCTATGTAGCTATTTTCAACTCCAGAGACTGCAGTTGAAAATCAGCTGGCTGGCTAAAACCGGCACTTTTACTGAAACGTCGAATAATGTGCACTGTCCCTGTAAAAATAAAATAAACTCAAACCTTCTAGAAGGACAACCATCTCTGCAGCACTCCACCAATTAGGCCTCTATGGTAGTGGCCAGACTGAAGCCACTCCTCAGTAAAAGGCACATGACAGCCCACTAGGAGTTTGCCAAAAGGCACCTAAAGACTCTCAGACCATGAGAAACAAGATTCTCTGGTTTGATGGCCTGAATGACAAAAGTCACGTCTGGAGAAAACCTGGCACCATTCCTACAGTGAAGCATGGTGGTGGCCGCATCATGTTGTGGGGATGTTTTCAGCAGCAGGGACTGGGAGACTAGTCAGGATCGACGCAAATGTGAACGGAGCAAAGTACAGAGAGATCCTTGATGAAACCTGCACCAGAGCGCTCAGGACCTCAGACAGGGGCAAAGGTTCACCTCCCAACAAGACAACAACAATAAGCACACTGCCAAGACAACGCAGGAGTGGCTTTAGGACAAGTCTCTGAATGTCCTTGTTTGCCTCAGTCAAAGCCCGGATTTGAACCCGATAAAACATCTCTGGAGAGACCCTAAAATAGCTGTGCAGAAACGCTCCCCGTCCAACCTGACAGAGCTTGAGAGGATCTGCAGAGAAGAATGGGAGAAACTCCCCCAATACAGTTGTGCCAAGCTTGTAGCGTCATAACCAAGAAGACTTGAGGCTGTAATCGCTGCCAAAGTTGCTTCAACAAAGTACCAAGTAAATACTTAATACTTATGTAAATGTAATATTTCAGAACACTGTGAGAATGGCTCATGTTCTGAAATATGTTACTGTACATTTCAGAAGTGCTGAACAAATAGTTATATTGACTATATCCGTTCTAGCTCGCTCATTAATGTCTTAATCTAAATTACGGTTCGCCTCTAATCCGCTCGTCGTCCCCTTATGCCATAGTTTGTACATCTCAATTGTCAGTAGAAACCACGCAAGTCAGCCATGTCAGCTATGTTTTTTTTAAGGCAGTAAATGAAGCTGAATGAACTATTTCGCTGCCAGACAAGGCTCCGCTGATGGCCAGGTGTAACAGTGGTAAGGATTCACTCCGTGGTGCTGAAAAGAAAGCTATGCTGTTGGGACAGCTTTATGTAGGACCTAACAGTTTGTGGGCACCGATTGTCACTGTTATAGTGCAATTAATGTATTGTTTAGTGTTGTGTAGAGGCTTTGGTGGCATGCATCTAAAAAAAAATGTTTAGTTTGCCCCACCAAGATTTACATGCCTAAATCACCACTGGGTAGAAGGAAATTAATCCACAAATATAATTTGACATATTATAAATGACTTTTCATTCATTTGATTATAATATTGAAGGCCATTCAAAAACAGTGTGAGACATGATCCAGGAAGTAAACAGGACTTTCATACCGTATTGATACAGGACGTTTGTCTAATTGTGTTCTATGTGGTTTGACCTTTTAAGACGTAAAATAAGTAGTTACATACTAATAGTTATCCTTGTCCAGTCAGTTCTTGCCCCTTCTAGAAAGTAATCAATCCACCTGTACAAGGACCCTCAATTTCATGGATGGTAGCTACACTTCCAAGGCTACTCCTTTTGGCTAGCCCACCCTCTGGTTCGGATCTTCCAGATGACACATGTTGGAGAAAGAGATGGACGTTTGGACTGTATGGACTGATCTGGGACACAAGTCCCTTTGATATACCTTTTAAAGTATTGCATGTAATGGTATCACAAGAACTGAACGACCGAACGCTGGAGCTGGCCGACCCAAAGTCATGTCAGAGGTAAGCAACTGAAGAAGGTAAACGGTCTTGTACCCAGATTCAACTTAGCCTAGCTGTACAAATAGATGTAGAACTTCATTAACCAGGTGGTTTGAGGCCTGAATGCTGATGGGCTGAAAGTCGTGGTATTTCAGACCATTTACCATGGGTATGACACAAAAATACTATTTACTGGTCTAATTATGTTGTTAACCAGTTTATAATAGCAACATTGGTGGTTTGTGGTATATGGCCAATATACCATGGCTAAGGGCTGTATCCAGGCACCCTGCGTTTCGTCTTGTATAAGAACATTCCTTAGCGTGGCCATATGTTTATTTGGACTTTATTTAACTAGGTAAGTCAGATAAGAACAAATTCTTATTTAGAATGACAGCCTACCGGGGAACAGTGGTTTAACTGCTTTGTTCAGGTGCAGAACAATAGATTTTTACCATGTCATCTCGGGGATTCAATCCAACAATCTTTCAGTTACTGGCCCAATGCTCTAACCACAAGGCTACCTGCTGCCCCTAACCACACCTCCTCAAGACTTATTGCTTAATTATACCAGCAGGTGGTAGCAATGCAGCACCCTCTTCAACCCATAGACCACAGTGCTCATCAACTGTTCATAAAACCTATGGTCCATAAATGACAAGCAACTTTTACAAGATGTAATTTGAAGTTTGGGTCCTGGATGCTGATCGGCTGAAATGTGTGGTTTGTATATCTAGCCTGGTCATCTGTTACTGGGCTTTGTGGATCTCCATTATCATCTGGGTTTAAGGTGGCCAGCCTTTCAGTGGCAACCCATCATTCAAGGCAGGTGGGGGACCTGTTTAGCAAAAATAATTATATATATATATATATATATATATATATATATATATATATATAAAATGCGATGCCTGTTTTGCATGTTATTTTGGTATTATGTGTCACATCAGTTTGCAAACAATGTTAAAAAAAAAATGTTTAAAAAAAAAAAGTTAATAAATCCACATACCCAAAAAAGCAAAAAAGAGACCATGATTGTAAGGCAGCTCCAAAATGCAGGTGTTTCAGCCTATGAAGCCTAACCATCATTATAAGTGCCAAGTGGCATTGCTAAATAGTGAAACTCAGCAGAAATGCAAGAATGACATTATAATGAATATGGTGATATGACAGCAATAAAAAATAGTCAATTATTGTCAGCTTGTGTTTGAGTCTTCAGGCAATGGCATCAGCTGGATTTCATTTAGCTGTTCTCTTGTCCTAACAGTTGACACAATTTTCACAACTTTCACTTGCTTAAAACCCTTTGACATAACTTTGTTTGGTTGTTTGGTTGTAAAATGTAATAGCCTCTGATTTTCTCTTTGTCCTGTTGGTATTCTCTTTATTTTGTCCCATTGTCTTATCATTCTTCAGTACCGTTGTGGAAAAGCTGTGCAGGTGCCTTATTTTGTGCAAAAGGAGGGAGCTCCTGTCTCACTTTGTTCATGATGCCTGCCAGACTTGTTCTTGTTGCAAGCAATGTGTTCCCCAAGGACTGTGAATTGAGGAAATTGTCCATGGTGACATTTCTACCCTTGCCAACGTAAGGGGAGACTCAAATGATGTCAGTTAGCCTATCAGAAGCTTCTAAAGCCATGACATAATTTTCTGGAATTTTCCAAGCTGTTTAAAGGCGCAGTCAACTTAGTGCATGTAAACTTCTGACCCACTGGAATTGTGATACAGTGACATAATCTGCGTGTAAACAATTGTTGGAAAAATGACTTGTCATGCATAAAGTAGATGTCCTTAACGACTTGCCAAAACTATAGTTTGTTAACAAGACATTTGTGGAGTGGTTGAAAAACGAGTTTTAATGATTCCAACCTAAGTGTGTGTAAATTTCCGAGTTCAGCTGTAGAACGCCTGTTGATTTCTGAGCATTCTTATATCTCCTAGATATAGGACAGACACTTCAGCCTTATTCCATTTTGTTTTTAAAGATCTGTTTTGCCATTTTTTGTGTGTATTCAATGCATTTCTATGGGCTATAGCAGGCCAAATTCAATATTTTATCAAATAATTTGTAAATCATTCATATATATATACCTACAGGGGTCCTCAAATTAAAAGTCAAATTGCTAAATGATCCGTGGTAAGCCCATGCACTGTCAACTGTGGGACCTTATTTGGACAGGTGTGTGCCTTTCCAAATCATGTCCAATCAATTGACTTTACCACAGGTGGACTCCAATCAAGATATAGAAACATCTCAAGGATGATCAAAGGAAACAGGATGCACCTGAGCTCAATAGCAAAGGGTTTGAAAACTTATGTAAATAAGGTATTTCTGTTTTTTGGTTTCATAAATTTAGAAAAATGTATATAAACCTGTTTTTGCTTTGTCGTTATGAGGTATTGTGTGAAGATCGATGATGAAAAATGTCATTTAATACATTTTAATATAAAATTGTAACGTAACAAAATGTGGAAAAAGTGAAGGGGTCTGAATACTTTCCAAATGCACCGTAAACCATATACAGTAGGTGTGATGGGTCAGACAGCCTGTTCCATCAGCCAAGTACATCCCCTAATAAAGAGACTGAGGATCCATTCTGGAGAGCAGAGGCCCATTGTGTTTGAGCCAAAATGTTCTGTTACTTTCCCTGGTAGGCTACAGAGCCAGTCTCAGTTAATTTAGATGAAACATCTCAGATGCCTCACAGTGCACACAGAGGGGAAAAAAGGTCTACTGGGTTCAGCACACACAATTACTCTGTCTGGGATGGATGTCATCCACTCCACTATCTAGTTGTACTCGTCAAGCTTGATTGCCTATTCTCATGTTTTCTGGCCGCTTATACTTTTTCATGGCCAATAAAGCATTAGGGAAAAGGGATTTGAATGGGAATTGTAGTTTCCATCGCTATGGTTTACAAATGCCATGCTCATTTTATTTTGTTGTAAAAGTGATACATTTTGTTGTCATCCATCTGTCTATTGAGATGAGAATCTAAATGAAGTAATTAACAGTCAGTGCATTCTATTCCAGTTAGGATGTCTGATATCCTCTTGCTTTCCACTGTAGTCCACGGCGCCACTGGTTTTCCCCTCTGGCTAGGACCTTTTCATGGTTGTCAATGTAATGGAATGATTGGCTGGTTCAATCGAATGAAACACCTTTTCATAGCCACAGAATGTGGTGACTAAACAGAATGGTTGCCAATGTGTTCTGGAAAGGTCAAGGTCACTATTAGTTAGGATTCAACTCTTTACTCTTTCTTTCATGCACTTTGTTAAAACGTGACAAAAAGTAACCTTTTCCAAGGAAACTATAACTGTGCATATAAAAATCTACCAACCACTTTGTAAAAAATATTCAGTAGATTCGGGGTGTTCATCAGGATGTTAAAAAATTAAAGGCAAACTAGAAGGCAGCAAGTTTGAGTTTGAAGAGCCTTTTATCTTGACATTTCTAAAGAAAAATGTTTAAATGCAGACATTCAATCAAAACGGCAACATGTTTCGGCACAGCTCATTTTAGCACAGGGCCTTCATCTGTTAACTTTTCCTTTCTACATAAAGGGGCTTGAATAAAGAGAGGCTATAATTCAGAAGGATTAATATACAGCTTTGAGAGAACACAAAGTCTGAATATCTTACAGGAAGCACTCTGGCTGTCGTTAATGGCTGGAGATGGTGGAGTAGATAAAAATTCTGTTTTGATTCTATGGTGATGTTAATGTAAAATGACTATTAGAAGGCAGGTGTAATTCTAACTTTGATTTGAATGCTCTCATAACTCACTCGTTTTCATAGGTCACAGAAAAACCTCACCTCTGGTTTATCTTTTCCAGACGTGGGCAGTAAAACGGGAACATTCGTTCACTCATGCGCCATTAGCAGATGAAGTCAATTTAGCGGAGGTACTAAAGGCAAGGAAAAGCATGGTGGCAATATACATTTCTAGGAGTAATAACAACTGTGACAGGTGTGAATAGAGGCTTTCAGTGAAGCTCACCTCTGAGGAAAAAAGGATTCTCTTACTTCTGCCTGGTTCTGTTGTCATCATTGGGATTTCAGTTTTTGTTCATATCAGGAAAATAATTGTTTCTTACCCATAGAGATCTGGCTTGAATGTTCTTAGACTAGTGTGACTTGTACTTATACCTCATTAACAGTGAAATATGTTTGGGTTGGGCAATTGCAACATAACAGAATGATGCTGAGACACCTATTTTTCACTTTAAAAGGTCTGTCAAACCAAAAAACGCTGATTGAAAAGTTAAACAAACCATACAACTCTATGCACAAGGACGACTTTTAACAATTTCCACTGAACGTTTTACAAAAGCACATTTACCTGAAGAACATTTCAGATGCAAAGTTTGGTAACAGAATGACGGCAAAAACAGCATTCTGTTTGTCATTCTGTTGCCAAACTTTGCATCTCCACTGCTCTTCAAGTAAACGTGTTTTTGTAGTGTTCAGTAGAATTTGTTAACAGTAGTTCTTCCTTGTACATAGTTCTATGGTTTGTTTGAATTTGCAATCATTGGTGTTTGTTTGACATACATTTTTAAAGTGAAAAATCTGAATCTCAACATCATTCTGTTACCGTGGTATTGACCGGTTCTTTTGCATAGTGTCAGGTCCAGAACAAAGAGTTGAACGGAGCCCAAATGTTGGTGATGAGGTTGTGATTATTGATCAATCCTCCCTCTCTCTTCTTATGACATGTGTGGGGAGTAATATAAGCGTTATTGGACACCTTGTCCTGAGATTTAAACTTTGAGTGATTTAATGACAGTCATAATAGATGTTGAGCCTGTCATCATCAGGGCCCCCATGGCAGCAACGATTGCACTTTTTGATAAGCACTGTAAAATGACAGCCCCCCACCCCATTCAAAGATGACAAATGTCCTATACAGTCAACCTGCTTTCAGCATGAGTTGCTTATGCAGTAAGTAAGAATTTCAAATGTTTTCATTTGAATAGCGAAAGATTGTTTGAATGCACTGTGCTGTATTCTCTCAATGAAAGCTGCTCATCCAGATTTATTATCATGAAAGTAGTTGATCAACAATCTACTGTATCTGGATGGTGATACTCAGTCTGTGTGTCCTTTATCGTCTATCTCCTCTCCCTCTTCCCAGAAAGATAAATCAGTATGTTTGCAGCACAAAGATAACCCACAAATATAGACTAAATAATAAAACTGTCTTACGTGTTCTGAAGCAACAAAGATTCAGAACACGTTAGACAGTTTTATTATTTTGTCCATATTTGTGGGTTATCTTTGTGCTGCAAACATACTGATTTATCTTTCTGGGGAGAGGAAGAGGGAGAGGAGATAGACGATAAAGGACAAAGGTGGGATTCCACTGGAATATTGGCAATCCATAGACAACACAACAGTCTGTGTCTCATTTGCCTCAGGACAGTTGTAACCAACCTATTGTAACTTTGCTGCTCTGCATTTCACCCAGGAGAATGTTTATGATTTGAAAAAGGGCCTGTTGAGCCAAAAGAGGGTTGTATGACTACATGATGAGAATTAGCCGTGTCTGAGTTACTGTGTGTGAACGGATACGGTTGAGTTAGAATTGATACCAACTGGCTGCTAACGTTTTTTGTTTGCTGAGTGGGCTGACACTTAGTAGGTTCCCCCAAGCTCAGTTTTCTGATTTTTCTACCTTGGTGCTGAAATAATGGGCATTGTGGAAGTGAATGTAAATGCTGTACTGTAGACCCACTGAGTTACTAATGATGAATGGAGTGTGCATACTGATACAACTAGTACACCATATTCACTAGCAACTCCAGCAAGCTGTGTAAGTAAAGATATCAGAATTAATACTGAGTGAGACTGAACACTTTAATGGAAAAGCATGTATTGTGAAAAGCCGTGGAGAGAGGTCAGGAAGCAGAATAAAACAACATCAATTTGCCATGAAATGTGAACTTCTTTATCCTCAATGTGGGAAACAGAAGGAAATGCTCTCTCTGGCTGTGGAGAAAGGGATTGGGAAGCATTGTCACCATGCTGACTGTTTCTGTGGGTTTTACTGTCACATGTTATTTGGCAGATGGAGTCGCCTGTTTGGTGCGTCAATTCAACACAGACACGCTGTCAGTACAAAAAAAACTATTTGGCAGGCTACCACACAGGGGTCCCATATGCCTCTGCTTCACTATTTCAGCTTTCGTTTGAACCCTAGTATTCACACTATAAAGTGTTGCTGAGAGAACATATTGAGAGAGAGAGAGAGAGAGAGAGAGAGAGAGAACAGTGATATGACAGACCTGTTCTAGTAGCTAAGGCAATCAACATGATGGGCCGACTTCACACTTGTCACTCTGGACGCAGCAATTAAGAGCCGTCAGAGTTTTATCAGGAAATGACCGTTTGGATATCATTCATTACAGTTCTTCACTCTGCACCTCTAATGAACATCCCCCTGAGAAATGGTTCTCATACTTTGCTCTTTTCAAAAGATGCATAATTTA
This sequence comes from Oncorhynchus keta, assembly GCF_023373465.1. Taxonomy (NCBI): domain Eukaryota; kingdom Metazoa; phylum Chordata; class Actinopteri; order Salmoniformes; family Salmonidae; genus Oncorhynchus; species Oncorhynchus keta. The sequence continues at coordinate 34,925,543 of NC_068431.1, read as the reverse complement.
TTAGACTTACCCTGAGCAACTTTCCTTCAAATGCTTTTCTGAAAGTTTTAGAGTATCATTAATCCAAAACCGTTGACTTTCTAGTCGGCAGTGCTCTTAACTGTTGACTTGATTTTATAGTCCAATAGTTTTTGTTTATTTTGGATGAAACAAATAAACTACACCTCTGAAAAATACATTTGAAAAAACATTGAGAGCAATGCATTGACTATATTTCAATGAGCTAGTTACGCTATAGTCGTCACCCTTGTGCCAGGGTAAGAGACGATGAATAATGACAATGAGTTACAGACTCAGCCTTTTGACAGATGGGTTAATGGTATTATTGAGGGTTTTGATAGGGAGTGGCTCTTCTCAGTGGCTTAGGGCTCACATCACTATGTAAATAGTTAATCATCTCATTTAAACTATAGGGTCCAATGATTTTATTTGTTATGTTGTCTTTGTGTGAAATTCAATGGCAGACAACCAGAGAGAGTCACACCTTATTTATTTTCTAATGAATCTGTGTTTGTTTTGTTCCACCACTATGCCACTGCTGTCGTTTGTCTGTGCATGGATCCAGCTTTTAGATTTATTAATATGACACATTTTTTGTTAGGCATTTTTTAAGATAAACAGACAATTTGGACATTATCTTTCCAATGTGTTGACTTGTTGTTTGCCGTCACAGACTGAACAATAAGGAATGCAATTAAAATGATAATGTGGGAAAGTGCATTCAAGTGTAAGTATTCTATTCTCACGAGGTAGCCTACACTCTCCCTGATAAACATTAGAAACCTATTTGACCAAGATTCACATCCACAATTTGAACAAGATATGGTACAGAACGTGATGCAAAAGGCCTGTTCACAATGTCATGTCACTTTAGGTCTCTCAGAAGAGATGGAACGCACTTACAAACATACAAACCACCAGGAATACATTTGTAGAATTGCCTGTATATGACCGAACACCAGCAGTAATGAAAAAGCTGACAATAGAGCTAAACATATGGAGATTTAATTGGCATAAGTCCATTACAACGATCCGATTGACATTGTTGAATGGCACATTTTCTGTTTAACTGCCCTCTACCAGTAAAACTGATATTAAACATGACAAAAATCCCAAACAAATAGAAATAACCTAAAGATTCCATTTAAAGCTAAAAGCCTCAGAGCCTACAATGCTTGATTGAATTGTTTTTGCAGACAGGCACTTGCTCCATACTCCCAACGCCTGCAGTGAAAAGGGGGATGTTTCCCTTTTCTTCCAATAGAGAGAGTCTGGCTCTTGCACTGAGACCTTTCAGCAGGAGCTGTAATGTTCAGCCATGTTTTCATCCCAGTGACACTGACAGTTTACACTGGCGTTTAACTCCATGTTACTACACACTCAGCAGCCACTCACAGTGGGTTGGACATGTCAAGTGTGTCAAACAATTATCCATTGGTGTGTTCATACAGTCACTTTCCCTCTGAGTCACTCTTCTGAAAATGTTCTGTAGCTGACAGAATTCTCCAACACATGTAAAAACCTTTCACCCAACCATGCTAATGACTAGACTGGACTACTACCTTTGGAGTGGTGGCAGAGATGACACCTTCCCCCTCCCCTTTATTTGTTGACGTGTCCTTTTGGACTCCAGTTTGGATCAGCTGAGGAGGATCACCTGGGTATGTAGTCGTGCGGTAGGCCGCTGTAGTTCCTGTCCCTCAGGGCCTGGTCCACTGTGTGGATGTAGGAGTCAATGGTGCTCCTCAACTCTGCTGTAAAGGGGTCGAAGGAGGGCCGCTGGGCCCTACCAGAGCGTTTGAAGTGACCGTCCTGGTTGCTCTGGGCACACATCAGCCTCTCCTCCGTTATGGTGGCGTTGAGGAAGGAGGTGAGGAGGCGGAGTTGGGGAAAGAGCGCCCTCTGCAGGTCCTCGTAGTGCACCACCAACAGGCGACGGCCAAATTGTAGCCAGCTCAGAGCGTGGGACGCCCACCAGGGGGCATAGCTGTCAACAAACTCTGGCCACTCTGAGGTAAACAGAGGAGAGAAGAAACCGAGGTATCTGATCAGTGTGTGCTGTGCACGGACATGGCTGACATCTCCCATTCAGTTTATGCAGCGATATGGCAGCTGAATATTTGTCAACATTTATGAACATCTGTTTGAAACAGACTTTTGACCAATAGTTGACCAAAATCTGTTTATGTGTTGGTTTATGTGTTTTGCATGCCTTAATGGTTTGTGCATGCCTTAGTTTGCACATAACCCCCAGTCCATTTCCCAAACCACTGAGCTGTGATTGTTGTGTTACCTTTGCTCCTCCACTGTTTGTCTGTGGCATAGCCAAGGTGTCCGGCACACTTCCTGTTGAACTCTGCCATGAGGGAACGGTAGGGGTTCCGGATCAGCAGGATGGCAGAGTCAAACATCTGGATCTCTCTCTGCCCACTCTCATGGGTCTTCACACAGATGCTACGCCCACTCTTCCAGTAGTCCTTCTCCCCTTTGAAACCTGGTAGAAAACCCCAGATACACAAGAAGATCACTGTCATAGATATTTGAAAGTACTGTACAAGTACATACATTAGAGAAATTCTATGAGAGCCCACGGTTTAGAAAATGGTAGCGTGTGCTTGAAAATGATACAATGATATATTCCAGGAGAGAAACATCAATCATTCCTGGTATATGTTATTATTATCCATCACAACACCTGAGCTGTGTTCAGCCTCACCTCTGTTGTAAAGTGTGCCATCAAAGTAGAAGCTGCCAGTGTAGTAGCCCGTCACGAGCTCAATCAGGTGGCGTACCCAGGTGTTGCCAGCTCCGGGGAAGCTGGAGAGAGCCACCAGGGAGGTGGACCTCTCAGGTAGAAACATCCTCTCTTTGCACCTGGAGTCTGAATGAGGCAGAAACATCAGGGTTGAACATCGCCATAGACACAGGCCATTGATCTATCTTTGAGCTACTGTATTGAAGCATTCTGTTGCTAAGAGATTAAATTACAGTAAAGTATAAAGCCTGAATATTTGGCAGTATATTATTTTTATGGTTTAAATCTTGGACTGTAGTATAAGTGAAACTGAAGGTTATTCAAGACTCTCACCAAGCACAGGTGTCTGGTAGACCTGGTAGTAGTATGGGTCCGCCCAGGATGTGGAGGCAACAGTGTGTGCTGTGCCGTTGGTCTCCAGACATGGCTGGTCTGGTGGCAGACGTTGGTTCAGTCTAAACAGAGATGAGGCCCAGGCACAGTAACAGTGTGGGTTCCTCAACACAGCCAGTGGGAGCTCCTGCAATACCGAACCAGGATCAATAAAAACATCACAGGCATAACTTCAAGCAGTAATTTACAGTTCAAGGAATATGACTGGGCACTCATTCCCCCTCTGGTGGATTGGATGTGATTTCACCCTTGGGTAACGTGATGGGTGGGTTATATAAGATGTCTGAACCACCCCTGTCCTATTTCCTTTGATTCCTTTTTTTTCTCAAGTTCAGATATTTTTTGCACAAGTTGTCCTAGTTTTTCTATTCAACATAGTATAGCCCCCACCACCCCACACTATATGGAGTTACAATTTCTATGGAGGCTGACAGTGCTCTTTGTTTATTGACACTGGGAGTTACACAAATGTGAAAACACACAAAGCACAAAAGTGTACACACACACACACACACACACACACACACACACACACACACACACAGTGAATAGGCTAAATCAAATTCAATATTACCTCCCAGCCAATTGTGTGTAGAGCAGAGCAGAGTAAAGTAGAGCAGAGGACCCTACTGACTGTGTGAAGGCCTGATTACAGCGCACATCTATTTCTCATTAGAGGGACATTTAACCTTAAACAGTCAAATGGTGTTCCAGTAAATTCATCACACAGAGCCATTCTAATCTACCATCTGAGGAGAGCAGAGACAGCGCATGATCCATGATACCTCACCCCTGGGTCTGTGTGAGGAAGACTATGGTCTGGGCTGGTGGTGAAGATTAAATAAATGCTTCAGTGGTTTTCAGGGTTTCTTGCTGGGAACAGAATCAAACCTTATCTGTGCAGGTCTCGATGCAGGACTGTGACGTGGAGTTTGACTGGAGGGTGTAGACAGGGAAGACGATGGTGATGTTTTTGGGCAACTTGAAGCAGCCACTGTAGCGGACGTTTCTGACTGTAGAACAGAGGTATGCAGACATCAGGCCACAGCATATAAACATAACTAAATATATTCCATGTATTTTCTCTTTATGAGCTGCAATGTTGATCAATGCAAACATATTAGTCTTACACTGCCAAGCTTAAATCAAATGTTGCCCATAGAAATCGACCTATTATTTACTTACCCTAGATGGGAAATGACTAAACTGCATAGTGGCTACGGCTCATATAGTGTATGCATTAGTATAGCACTGGTCTCTCGTGACACTTTTGGCCAGGACACATGTGAAGTGCTTCTGGGTTCAGAGATTAGTCAAGCACATTACAGCCGCTCAGTCAGCCAGTGCTCTATACCAGGTTCCGTGTACTCACATTTCCTCTGTCCTGGGAGCTGTTCCTCCACCTTGTAGATGGAGAGGCGCCCCACGCCCCCACAGGGTGCTCCCCTCTCCCCCCTCTCCCCTCTGCAGCCCAGGCTACAGTCCTCCTCCTGGGCCTGCGGGCTGCTGATGCGGTTACCACAGTGACACTCTGCTCCGTACTCCAGACCTGCGAAGCGGTAACCACTGCAGAGAGAGGGAGACATAAACCACTGGCTCACCTCAGTGCCTTAGCCCAGGGCTATCTTTAATCACAGGTCATCATTAGCCCAGGGCTATCTTTAGTCACAGGCTGTCATTAGAACAGGGCTATCTTTAATCCCATGCTATCCTTATGTAACGGATGTGAAACGGCTAGCTTAGTTAGCGTTGCGCGCTAAATAGCGTTTCAATCGGTGACGTCACTTGCTCTGAGACCTTGAGGTAGTAGTTCCCCTTGCTCTGCAAGGGTCACGGCTTTTGTAGAGCGATGGGTAACGATGCTTCATGGGTGACTGTTGGTGGTGTGTGCAGAGGGTCCCTGGTTCGCGCCCGGGTATGGGCGAAGGGATGACCTAAAGTTACACTTAGAACAAGGCTATCTTTAATCACAGGCTATCATTTCCCCAGGGCTATCATTAGCCCAGGGCTATCTTTAATCACAGGCTATCAGTAGCCCAGGGCTATCTTTAATCCCATGCTATCCTTAGAACAAGGCTATCTTTAAACACAGGCTATCCTTAGAACAAGGCTATCTTTAATCACAGGCTATCATTTTCCCAGGGCTATCTTTAATCACAGGCTATCATTAGCCCAGGGCTATCTTTAATCACAGGCTATCATTAGCCCAGGGCTATCTTTAATCACAGGCTATCAGTAGCCCAGGGCTATCTTTAATCACAGGCTATCAGTAGCCCAAGGCTATCTTTAATCCCATGCTATCCTTAGAACAAGGCTATCTTTAATCACAGGCTATCTTTAATCACAGGATATCAGTAGCCCAGGGCTATCTCTAATCACATGCTATCGTTAGAACAAGGCTATCTTTAATCACAGGCTATCATTAGCCTTGGGCTACCTTGTTCCATAGGACACCAGATTGCATAACCCCAGGCCAGCGTGTCAATAAATACTAGACATTTTAATTGAATCAATCAGGGCAGGCAGCAGTGAAGCCCAGCGTTAATTTATCTGTGGTGCTGGCTGGTAACAGTTTTCACTGTTGACAAGATCACAGTAATAGTTCTGGGTGGATGATGGGGGTCCTTTATCCCAAGGGCTATATGAGTCATCCTACTTTAAGTCTCTTTATCCTCTCTCTTTGGAAAGAGAGGAGATATCCAAAATGACCTTTTAGCATTTGCTTTGAGCCCCACCATAAACAGGCTTATGATTCTGGCTGAATATCCTCCCAGCAGTCCACATGGTCTGATTATATTTGCATTGGATATTTGTTTTGGTGGCAATCATTTCCTGCTTCTAGACTTCCTGTGGCCCTGTTAAATGTTTTGTCATAAATTGATTTATTCAGTTTTGTAATGAATTTGAATGATGAATACTAACACCCCCTAATACCCCCTAATACCCACTATATCTCATTCTGCATCTCTGACACAGATCTGGCCCTCCACTACACACCACCACCATCCTGCCACCTGGCTCCCCATTGAAACACAGGAACTATTCATCCCAGTGACTGAGACAGAATAATTAACCAAATAGCAGCAGCTCACCATGGTTCCTCTAGACTCATTACCTTTCTGAGCAGGTGTCTTGACACAAAGAGCTGGTCATTTTGCGCAGATCATACAGCATGGTTCCCCCCAGGGCTCGTTCATTGGCATCATGCATGAAGCAGCCCATGTAGGTCCCTTGCCATGTAAAAATAAAACAGTAAATGAAAAGCCATATTACAAATCCATTCGAACAACAATATAGAATATGAATTGTTTAGTACAACACACTATTGAGCAGAGGTAACACAGATTTTCAGCAGATTTGAGCCTTGTCAGTCCTGTCATTAAGCCTGGAACAAATACAATTTCAACCCAGATCTGGTATGCAGTCAGCAGTTAAACAACAGATATGTTGTCATTCAAAGTAAATTATGTTGCAATAGGTAGGTGGTACCTTTGTGCCTTTTATTGCGTTGTAGAGGACCTCTCTGCTCCTGCGTGTCTGGCATGAGACCGTGGAACCAGCGGTGGTGCAGGTGTTGGACCCCCAGGTGTCGGGACGTGGGCCAGTGTCTCCCCGTCTTTATGCCCCCTCCACCACCCAACACACCCTGGGTGGCTGCCCATCTGGAGCGCGCCCTCAGGCCCAAGCCGGGGGAGGCCCTCACGGCTGTGGGAGGTGCTGGCAGTGCCATGAGAGAAGGGAGACTGGCGTCGCCTGGTGGCTGAGCGGTCTTTAGGGTCAGGCTGGAGCGCTGCAGCAGCAGGATGCTCCCCGCCATCAGGTAGGCGATCCCCAGGAAGAGGAGGAGCATCTGAGCTCGCCGCAGGAAGCAACGCAGCCTATAGAGGGCCGTGGCCATCCCCACTGTTCAGCTGGTGGCTCTTTGACCCCTAGTGAGCCACCATTCCAGAGAGAAGGGTGAGGGTTAAAACCTCATTATAACCTTCCCAAGGCCCCATCAGTCCAGTCACACAGTAGGTAGGCTACCTGGCTGCAGCCTTAGATGGTTAATGACTCTTTGTGGTTCATAGCCATGCCTTTGGACTGGCAGCCAAAAGGACCACTGTGTAATCAGGTCCCTCAGATGTGTCACAGCAGCGCCAGACTTTACAGTAATCTCCAAGGGAACAGAACAAGCCCTGGAAGCAAGTAGTTTCTTGGAAAAACATAGGGCAACAAAATAGAAGCAAGCAAGTCAGATGTAAATTGGCAGAACATATTTCTCTGTGTATATGACCTCTGTAGAATATAGGAGGGAAACGTATATAGCTCGGGGGATTAGATCCATAGTTCATGTTGACATATTTTTGTTTCTGTTCTAGAGCACTGAGCATAAATTAATTTCAGTTGATGTTGACATACACTGTAGGATTGTGTTTCTGTTCTAGAGCACTGAGCATTAAGTTATTTCAGCTCATGTTGACATATTGGATTGTGTTTCTGTTCTAGAACAATGAGAATTAAGTTATTTCCCTTGCTCTTCGTTGTTTGTCTTTCCTCTGAACCTGGTGTGATACTATATCTGGTGTTAATGGGTGTGTGGGAAGAGGTTATCTTCCAGTTAGCTACAGCACATCCTAAGTTTCTCTGTTTCGCTCGTCTTTGCTTCGGAAATCTCCACCATTCTGCCTCAATTACACTGGCAGCATGACAGCATCACAGCATCACAGCACCATCTGTATTATGTTGTTGTTTCCCTGACTTCAATCAGTGTGTTGGTATGTTTGTAAAGCTCCACACTGACTTTAGTTTGTGATTGGGCTTTGTGAACCATCTTTTGATGATCTGTACCATAACAAACCAATTACGTTCAAGCGGCAACTCAGATCCAGACATGGAAATTAGTGCTCTTCAATTGGACAAGTTCTCTCTCTAATTCTGGAGTAGTAGGTTAGTGGAGAAATGCCAGGTAGTGCATGACAGGCAAGAGATGAAAGCCACTAACAGTCCCACTGGGCACAGATATCAGTTTAAAGTCTAGTTGTGATTTACATTAGGTTGTATTCACTAACGTGAATTCAATGTGAAATCAACAAAAAAGTTCATAATGTAATTGGATTTAAGTTGGATGAAACAATCTAATCAGTTTTCCACCTTGATTCAAAGAGTCACGTGCTTTTTAAAAACTTTAACAACGTGGAAACAATGTCAATTCAACCAGTTTTACCCAGTGGGATGCAATCATCACTAAACCCTCTGCACAAAGACAGCAGCCAGACCATAATGTAATATTACAGAATTATGGCCATGACGCTTAATTTTAGTACTTTTTTTGCCACTAATTCCAATCGTATAACTTTTCTACTGTTTCGACCTTATCAGGCTACCTCTTCTTGTGGATTTTGTTCATAATATTAGGCTACCAACCAAGAGAAGCAACAGTTTGCACATACACTATGCTCCCACCACATAGCACATCATTTGTTTCTAGTGTTTCATGAACCGACAACTTCTCTAACTGATCAACATTTCTAATGATTTCTAGAAGTAGTCTATAGATTAGCAACATTTTCGAAAATAATGCCCGCTGTCAAATAATAAACTATGATTTTTGTCAGCGTTAATCTAACTGTGTAATGTATAAGGCATAATAACATATCACCCAATGGAGGATCAAAAGTTGCAAAGCGCACATTTACTCAATAATGCATAATCAGTGTTATAAAATACAAATCTGAATACCGTTTAGCCTACCTTGGATGTCGACGGTTCGAGACTGCGTTTTATCATACAGAACGCTATCCGATTCAGGGTCGAATCTCTCTCCCACGTATTCTGAAATCTAAAATATCCTATTTTATATCCAAAACCAGTGAAGCCACGTTTGTATTGTTACGTTTAAGAATCGTCTCCCCGCTCCTCGTCTTTTTCCACTCTCTCTCCCTCTCCATGGAAGAGCAGATCGTTACAAAACTAGATGGCAGGGAGTGAGGGAGCATACACATTTGCATTGGCGATCCCCGACGCGTCACGAGTCCGCCGTCCTTGTTTATGGGAGACGCGTCCCCCAGTGGCGGTGAACCACTATGGTATGCTATGATCCCTTGGCTAACAGTTACTGTAGAAAGCTGCGTGCATGTTGCCTGCGTCAACACATGTATGAAGTTCTAACAATTTAAGGGTTACTGTGCTGCCCACCTGCTGTCCATTCTGACATTGACAATTGTCTATTCAGCCCTTGTGTTCATTCATTAGAAGCCTCTCCGTCATCCGTGCAGAGAGCGTAGCCTGCATCAAATGAGGAGAGGTGACAGTCTAAGCCTGTAGGATTTTAAACAAGATATCAGCACCACGGACAGCGCCAATTCTGACCGTTACTTCCAGTAACAGACCAAAACTATTTTACTGATTGTAGCACTTAATTATTTACATACATTAAATGACCAGATACTTACTCATCAATTGTATGGTAAAATGTAACAATATAGCTAATAATTTAAAAAAGTGTTTGTTAGGAATGATTCAAATAAGCACTAGAAGTAAGCCTAGTTAGCGGTTGTGTTGTCCATTAAGATTAACATGAATCTATTCATATTAATTAATCATAATTAATAATTAAGTATATTTCTATAGCACTTTTCATAGAATCAAAACGTTCAAGAGCAAAAAAAAAAAAAGTAATATATCATGACAGGTCAACCAATAATAGAGGCCAAGTACTTGCAAGCTGCATCCTCTGAAGATGGAGAGGGTCCGTTCATGGCTTGAGTGGAAAGAGCTGGTCAGAGGATGGTAGATGATGGTGATGGAGTCTGCTGATGATCTTGTCGAGGGCAAGTCTGGGAACCAGCCTGACTCTTAGAGTCATTGGACGTATCCTCTTCCACTCTGTGTAGCACCCACGTGATGCATCAGCAGCTTCTGCTTGGGCGCCAGAATGCAGAAAGCTCACAACACAAAGTTCAGAATAGTTAGCCGGTTGTTCTCACTCAGCACTGCTGTATTCCTCTCATGCTTCAGACGACTCTTCAAATGATGTAGATCAGGAATTGGCATCCAGGTGAAACAAAAAAGCTGGTACTATGTCCTCCACATGCATTTCTCAAGCAAAAACGTCAGCCAACCTGATAGCTAGCTAGCCAAACCAAAAAAATTAACCTGTCAGTTAGTATATGCAAATCCGTGGCTCAAAAACACCAGATATGTGCAATAAAAACCATGTTATCAAAAACAAAAGATCTGATTAAAAATCAACAATTAAAAACAACAACAAAAATAACTAAATATATACACATTTACAGGAGCTCTGTGCTTAGGCTGCTACTAGGTTCACATGACAACTGTATATATTGTAACACATACTAGATTTGTTCTGATCTTTTTTTTATGACCAACGTGTAATTGCTGACCAGGAATTTGAGCTGTTAGATCAAGTGGTGGGACAACGGGGTGGCTGCAACTCACAACACTTTGTAGTTAGCCTCACATTGATTAAGTCTTCTTCAACTGATTAAAACATCCAACAGACTATTACAGTAAGACATGTTTAATTTTACACTAATATTCATGGTATTAATATATGGAATATGAGGAAATTACATATGCATCTGGGGCAGCAATGCAGAAGGTCTTCTCTTCCTGGCAGATGTCTGAACTGTGTGGATCAAGCAGCCAGTGAACCTTGCCAGTCAACATTCAAGGCCCCATTACATGTAATAAACATACAACCCTTCAATGATTCCCTTCAATGATTCTGCCATCTCTATTTCCACCCTTCCCTTGCCTATATGTTTTGCAAAGAGCCCCCATTTACAATCCTCTTCCAGCTTGCAATCTATTCCTTTCATTCTGCGGTAGGGAAGTGCACCCTGGTGAACCTGACTACCTGAGATGAGATGAAAGGAGGTAATTGTTGCAAGGTTATTAAAATAAACTGATGATTAGTCAGAAAGAATCTAGCTTCCAGGTGTGAGACTGTGGGTCTGTTTCTCTGGCATGGTTTCCATGCAGGTGAGGTGACATGTTTTAAAAAATGTCTATTGAGACCACAGAACATTGCATGTAATTGCCTTGAAAAGGAAAAGCATTTTATGACATACAACATTTAATTGTAAAAAAAAAATAACTTCGACTAAGGGTGCCGACCCCCCAACTTAAAAGCATGCCCACGCATACATGCAGGCATACACACACACACACACACACACACACACACACACACACACACACACACACACACACACACACACACACACACACACACACACACACACACACACACACACACACACACACACACAAACGTACACAAATCTCTGTTTTTCTTCTTCTCGGTGGGTGGTTAATTGGGCTCTGACAATTAAAAGAAACATCTGGGACTAAAGATTCGTTATCACCTCTGTGTGCTGTGTTCTATACCCTATCTTTGGAAAGAAAATGGCTCTATTTTTTATTCGTCTTACAAATCTTCATGGAGACATCCGCCTCATTTCTCTGTTTTACCACTAATCCTGCCAAGTTTTTCTACCCTATTAAACTGGGATCTGTCCAACTACACAGGGAACAAGCAGCTTGTCCACGCACAAGGGAATGGGATTCTAATGGTGTCTTTCTACAACACTTTGGATCCACTGGTTCATAGCTGGATACAGGCAATATTATACTTTAGCTTTGTATGCTCACAGCCAAATGTTCACAATTCAGTATATGGTGCCCTGTCCATTTAATATCTTGGCTACACCACATCAACAGTCACCATTGTTGGACACTCTGTGTTGACCTTGGCTGTAAAATTTCATTCTAATAAAAGCAGACAGTGAATGAGGGACCTTTTTACTGACCTGATGTCCAGAACATCAACCAAGCCTCCCATACACTGTAAATCAAGCGGTGCTATTCACTAAGGCTTCAATAGAAACTTCTTCGTTTAGATGGATTGCAAGCTCCCGATGATGCTGCTGGTTTAGACTGGACTATTGTGTTTATCAGTAGTTGATCACTGAATTTGTCACATTGCCACAAGTGTTTGCAATGAGACATGATCAACTGTAAACAGTAGAAAACCATTCAAGATTTTGCTTTACGGCTCAAATGAAATCCACAGGTTGGCCACATGAAAGCCAGCAGTGGGTGCCACAGTGTCTGTAGGCTATTTCCCTCTACAGATCCATCTCTAACCCTGATCTGAAGTCTCCAAACAAACTGGCCTGGAATCAAAACCCTGATCAGTTAAACGAGATGAGTTTACTTTAATTCTCTTTGTGAGGATCGATCAGCACAGGGGGCATTGTTGTCTCGTGTGGATCTCATGGGTAGACCGTGGTAGTGCCAATTCCCAACCTGGTGGATCTCGGAACTCGTCATTCTGAGTAATCCTATTGGTTTGCCCAAGGTCACAGAACAATCAAGAGATTGATTATGAGCAATCCTCCATCTCTCCATCTCTGCCTTTGGGGGATAAACTGGATTAAAGCACTCAGATGACTGTGGAGTTAAGGCTTTAGGGATAGCAGCAAACACAATCAGTATGTCTCTACATGTCTTTTCTGCTTCAATCATCCACAAGTAATCACTGGAAGAAATGGAACTCCCCTGCATTCCAAAGCTGATAGAAAACAGCTAGCGAGAGATGCAATCCTCATATTCTGTGTGACAAAAAGTTGCCGCATAGGCCTACTCACATGTTCCTTCACCTTCATGTTTCTATTGCGTGTCACTATTGGTGTTTATAATGGATGACTATTCAGTCCATACTCAGGCATTTGAACATTAATTTCTTTCCTCTTCTCTATCCATTTCTCTCTCTCTCTCTCTCTCTCTCTCTCTCTCTCTCTCTCTCTCTCTCTCTCTCTTCCTTCTTTCCTCGATCCCTTGGTCTCTCTCACCCTCCCTCCTATCCCTCTGTCCCTCTATTTTCCATCTCTCCCTCTTTCAGCTCTTCAGAGCAGGAACAATAGCCCTGAGTGTTTACGCTTCACACTGCATTACTTATACATGAAGAAGATCCTCTTCATTCGTCTCTGCGACTCCCGCAGCGTGTGGCACTCTCAGTTGTCTGTATCACTCTCATTCTATGTCTTCTCTCTTCACTTTTCATCTTCTCTTCATGGACTGAGTCAGAGACGATGCCTTGCTTTTACTCAGGGCTGAGTCCAAGAGGCGCTGGGAAAATAGCCAGGGCTGAGTGGAATTGAAATAGACAGATGATAGACCTGGCCCTCATATTTGGCCACTTTATTATTTCCTGGTGTGTGCGTGGAAGATCTTTCAAGCAGCCCATTAGATTTTCTGTCCATCTGAGCCTTAACATGTCCATTGAAACAGGTTTGTCTCATTATACCCTGTGCTTTCAGTTGTTTATCTAATTGGTATCCCACTGGGCACACACTGGTTGAATCAACAGTGTTTACATGTCATTTCAACGGTATTACGTTGATCCAACGTGGAATAGACGTTGAATTGACGTCTGTGCCCAGTAGGATGTTGATGGTGTGTCCTGAAAGGCCTTTGTAGATTATTGTAGATTTTATTCATTTGAGCGGCAGAAACTAGTATTTGAGTTCCAATCTTCTTAAACAGTAGATTAATTAAGTGTGTTTATAAACTATATTTTCATGGCATTTCCTTTAAAAAAAACTGTCAATGAGAGACATTTGTAAGGTGAGGTGAGGACATCTTAACGTCTCCCTTGCTGAGCTAATGAGGAAGAAGAATGTAAAATCTGGCATCCCATAATGTCCATGGTGGCTAATTAGAGATCTTGGCTGGTTTATGATCACAGAGCAGAGGGTAAACTGTAACTCCCCCGGCCACACACGTGCGCGTACACACACACACACACACACACACACACACACACACACACACACACACACACACACACACACACACACACACACACACACACACACACACACACACACACACACACACACACACACACACACACACACACACACACACACACACACACACACACACACACACACACACACACACACACCATTTTCACAGCTGTAATAGGCTTAGTTCAATAATGAATGGGCATGTAAGGTACTCAAGGGTTGAATGTGTTTCATATTCTAATTAAGATGTTTTTGTCAACAGGGAGAGAGTAGCTGTCTGCATACATGGGGAGGAAACACTTTGCGAACATTAGCCAAATCAGATGGCAGAGAGGCTAAACCATGAGGGACGGTATGCCAATTACAGTCAATGGGAAGGATTAGATCACATTGAGCTATATCTGAATCTCTGGCTTGAAAATATATTTGATTAGAATTAGGGGTAAAAGGTAACTTTGGTTGCACTTCATGAATGTAACGTTTCTCCTCTTCATCTGAGGAGGAGTAGGAAGGATCGGACCAATATGCAGCGTGGTAAGTGTCCATGTTACTTTATTAGAACTGAACACACAAAACAAAATAACAAAGTGAATGAAAGAAATTAAACAGTCCTGTCTGGTGAAACAACACACTAACCAGAAAATAACTACCCACAAAGCATAGTGGGAAAACAGGCTACTTACTAAGTATGGTTCTCAATCAGAGACAACTCTCGACAGCTGCCTCTGATTGGGAACCATACCAGGCCAGACACAGAAATACAAAACCTAGAACAAAAACTTAGAATGCCCACCCCAACTCACGCCCTCGACCAAACTAAAACAGAGACATTAGAAAGGAACTAAGGTCAGGACGTGACAATGAAGGCCAGTACATACTGTATGAGGCTAGCTATGTACATGTAATTGAAGTTCATTGTAGTTCATCCTTAATGTTTTAGGCACCGATGGGATAATGTACATAGTCTGCACTGTAACAGCCCATCTGAACCTGGCTGTTGTTCAGGAGAATATTTGATCCTTTTATATCACTTTTTCATTTCCTGTTATTAAACCAAGGTTATTGCTGGGATATTGAACATGTATGAGCGTCTTTTATATTCCTTTCCTAACATGTTTGTTGCTACCCCACTATATTAAATTAAATCAAAGTGTATTCGTCGCTTACACAGTTTAGCAGATGTTATTGTCACTAGCTCCTAACAATGCAGTAAAATCTCAAACAAGTACACACAACAACAACAAAAAATACAGTATACAGTTGAAGTGGGAAGTTTACATACACTTAGGTTGGAGTCATTCACTTGTTTTTCAACCACTCCACAAATTTCTTGTTAACAAACTATAGTTTTGGCAAGTCGATTTAGGACATCTACTTTGTGCATGACACAAGTCATTTTTCCAACAATTGTTTACAGACAGATTATTTCACTTATAATTCACTGTATCACAATTCCAGTCAGCTTGGAAACAGCTTGGAAAATTCCAGAAAATTATGTCATGGCTTTAGAAGCTTCTGATAGGCTAGTTGACATCATTTGAATCAATTGGAGGTGTACCTGTGCATGTATTTCAAGGCCTACCTTTAAGCTCAGTGCCTCTTTGCTTGACATCATGGGAAAATCAAAAGAAATCAGCCAAGACCTCAGAAAAAAATTGTAGACCTCCACAAGTCTGGTTCATCCTTGGGAGCAATTTCCAAACGCCTGAAGGTACCACGTTCATCTGTACGAACAATAGTATGCAAGTATAAACACCATGGGACCACGTAGCCATCATACCACTCAGGAAGGAGAAGCGTTCTGTCTCCTAGAGACTAATGTACTTTGGTGCGAAAAGTGCAAATCAATCCTAGAACAACAGCAAAGGACTTTGTGAAGATGCTGGAGGAAACATGTACAAAAGTATCTATATCCACAGTAAAAACATGTCCTATATCGACATAACCTGAAAGGCCACTCAGCAAGGAAGAAGCCACTGCTCCAAACCACCATAAAAAAGCCAGACTATGGTTTGCAACTGCACATGGGGACAAAGATCGTACCTTTTGGAGAAATGTCCTATGGTCTGATGAAACAAAAATAGAACCGTTTGGCCTTAATGACCATCGTTATAATTGGAGGAAAAAGGGGGAGGCTTGCAAGCCGAAGAACACTGTCCCAACAGTGAAACACAGGGGTGGCAGCATCATGTTGTGGGGGTGCTTCGCTGCAGGAGGGACTGGTGCACTTCACAAAATAGATGGCATCATAGGGAGGAAAAATATGTGGCTATAGTGAAGCAACATCTCAAGACATCAGTCAGAAGGTTAAAGCTTGGTCACAAAGGGGTCTTCCAAATGGACAATTACTTTGCTACCTAACAATTTTACATTTTTACTTTTTAATTACCATTTATATTTTTAGTTTTTCCCTCGCTCTACTTTTTTAGTTCAACTTTTTCACCCCAGACGCTTTATCTGAACATGGTTCGTCAGGACCTCCACCAGCCGATGCTAAGTAGTAACATTAACACGATGCCTTCTAATTGCAGTCGCTATACTCATAATATACAGGAGAACGATCACCTTACGGTGAGGATAGCTGTGCTGCAAGCCCAGCTTCAGACGCAATCGTTAGGCAAGGGTAATTTAAGTGTAGGACAGGATGAAACAGCGTCTTTGCCACCAGTAAGTACAGATGGTAGTATAAATCCCCTCGCACAGTCCCCACAGCCGGACAATTTTCTCATGGCTTTTGGAAGGAAATACTGTAGGAATGCTCAACCGGTGTTGCTCATTCAGCCGACAAACTTTCAACCGGTTGTCCCCATTAAGCAACAGGTCGGAGTCAGAGGCCGAGCCTTCTCTGGGATCTACTTCTCCCGTTACGGGTTGTGAGACGCCGAAGCCTCCCACCATTAGCTCTGACAAATTGAAAACCCTAGTCATTGGCGACTCCATTACCCACAGTATTAGACTTAAAATGAATCATCCAGCGACCATACACTGTTTACCAGGGTTCAGGGCTACCGACGTTAAGGCTAATCTGAAGATGGTGCTGGCTAAAGCTAAAACTGGTGAGTATAGGGATATTGTTATCCACGTCGGAAACAACGATGTTAGGATGAAACAGTCAGAGGTCACCAAGCGCAACATGGCTTCAGCGTGTAAATCAGCTAGAAAGATGTGTCGGGATTGAGTAATTGTCTCTGGCCCCCTCCCAGTTAGGGGGAGTGATGAGCTCTACAGCAGTCTCACAACTCAATCGCTTGTTGAAAGCTGTTTTCTGCCTCTCCCAAAAGGTAGAATTTGTAGATAATTGGCCCTCTTTTTGGGACTCATCCACAAACAGGACCAAGCCTGACCTGCTGAGGAGTGACGGACTCCGTCCTAGCTGGAGGGGCGCTCTCATCTTATCTACCAACATAGACACGGTTCTAACTACTCTAGCTCCACAATGAGATAGGGTGCAGGCCAGGCAGCAGGCTGTTAGCCAGCCTGCCAGCTTAGCGGAGCCTGCCATTACCACAGTCAGTGTAGTCAGCTCAGCTATCCCCATTGAGACCGTGTCTGTGCCTCGATCTAGGTTGGGCAAAACTAAACATTTTGGTGTTCGTCTTAGCAATCTCACTGGAATAAAGACCTCCTCCATTCCTGCCATTATTGAAAGAGATTGTGATACCTTACATCTCAAAATAGGGCTACTTAATGCTAGATCCCTCACTTCCAAGGCAGTTACAGTCAATGAACTAATCACTGATCATAATCGAAATGTAATTGGCCTGACTGAAACATGGCTTGAGCCTGATGAATTTACTGTGTTAAATGAGTCCTCACCTCCTGGTTACACTAGTGACCATATCCCCTGCACATCCTGCAAAAGGCGGGGGTGTTGCTAACATTTACGATAGCAAATTTCAATTACAAAGAAAAATTACATTTTCGTCTTTTGAGATAGTCATGAAATCTATGCCTACTATGCATCTTACTCAATCACTTTTTATAGTTACTGTTTACAGGCCTCCTGGGCCATATACAGCGTTCCTCACTGAGTTACCTTGAATTCCTATCGGGCCTTGTAGTCATGGAAGTCCTTCTGTAGCTCAGTTGGTAGAGCATGGCGCTTGTAACGCCAGGGTAGTGGGTTCGATTCCCGGGACCACCCATACGTAGAATGTATGCACACATGACTGTAAGTCGCTTTGGATAAAAGCGTCTGCTAAATGGCATATATTATTATTATATTAAGATCATATTCTACTTTTTGGTGACTTTAATATTCACATGGAAAAGTCCACAGACCCACTCCAAAAGGCTTTCGGAGCCATCATCGACTCATTGGGTTTTGTCCAACATGTCTCTGGACCTACTCACTGCCACAGTCATACTCTGGACCTAGTTTTGTACCATGGAATAAATGTTGTGGATCTTAATGTTTTTCCTCATAATCCTGGACTATCGGACCACCATATTATGATGTGTTCAATCATAACAAATAATCTGCTCAGACCCCAACCAAGGATCATCAAAAGCTGTGCTATAAAATCTCAGACAACCTAAATGCACTTCCAGACTTCCTCCACCTATCCAAGGATGTCAGAGTACAAAAATCAGTTAACCACCTAACTGAGGAACTCAATTGAACCTTGTGCAATACCCTAGATGCAGTCGCACCCCTAAAAACAAAAAACATTTGTCACAAGAAACTACCTCCCTGGTATACAGGAAATACCCGAGCTCTGAAGCAAGCTTCCAGAAAATTGGAACGGAAATGTCACTACACCAAACTGGAAGTCTTCCGACTAGCTTGGAAAGACAGTACAGTGCAGTATCGAAAAGCCCTCACTGCTGCTTGATCATCACATTTTTCCAACTTAATTGAGGAAAATAAGAACAATCCCAAATGTATTTTTGATACTGTCGCAAAGCTAACTAAAAAGCAGCATTCCCCAAGAGAGGATGGCTTTCACTTCAGCAGTGATAAATTCATGAACTTCTAGGAGGAAAAGACGAGCATTAGAAAGCAAATTACGGATCTACGTATTCCTTCAAAGCTCAGTTGTCCTGAGTCTGCACAACTCTGCCAGGACCTAAGATCTAGGGAGACACTCAAGTTTTTTAATACTATATCTCTTGACATATTGATGAGAATAATCATGTCCTCTAAACCTTCAAGCTGCATACTGGACCCTATTCCAACTAAACTACTGAAAGAGCTGCTTCCTGTGCTTGGCCCTCCTATGTTGAACGTAATAAACAGCTGTAACGGCATTCTTCCTGGGAAGGAGAGGAGGACCAAAATGCAACGTGGATGAAGTTCATGTTTTTTAATAAGAAAACTAAACATGAACATAAATACAAAACAATAAACGTGGAAAAACCAAAACAGCCCTATCTGGTGCAACAAACACAAAGACAGGAAACAACCACCCACAAAACCCAACACAAAACAGGCTACCTAAATATGGTTCCCAATCAGAGACCATGACTAACACCTGCCTCTGATTGAGAACCATACATAGAAATAGACAAACTAGACACACAACAGAATGCCCACTCAGATCACACCCTGACCAAACAAAACATAGAAACGTACAAAGCAAACTATGGGCAGTGTGTGACAACGGCGTTCTATCCACCGGATGTGTACCAGACTCACTAAAGGTGGCAGTAATAAAGCCTCTCTTGAAAAGGCCAAACCTTGACCCAGAAAATATTACAAACTATCGGCCTATATCGAATCTCCCATTCCTCTCAAATTTTTAAGTAAAACCTGTTGCGAGGCAACTCACTTCCTTCCTGAAGACAAACAATGTATACTAAAACGCTTCCGTCTGGTTTTAGACCCAATCATAGCACTGAGACTGCACTTGTGAAGGTGGTAAATTACCTTTTAATGGCATCAAACCGAGGCTCTGCGTCTGTCCTCGTGCTCCTAGACCTTAGTGCTGCTTTTGATACCATCGATCACCACATTCTTTTGGAGAGATTGGAAACCCAAATTGGTCTACACGGACAAGTTCTGGCTTGATTTAGATCTTATCTTTCGGAAAGATATCAGTTTGTCTCTGTGGATGGTTTGTCCTCTGACAAATCAACTGTAAATTTCGGTGTTCCTCAATGTTCTGTTTTAGGACCACTATTGCTTTCACTATATATTTTACCTCTTGGTGATGTCATTCGGAAATATAATGTTAACTTTCACTGCTATGCGGACGACACACAGTTGTACATTTCGATGAAACATGGTGAAGCCCCAAAATTGTCCTACCTGGAAGCCTGTGTTTCATACTTAAGGAAGTGGATGGCAGCAAGTGTTCTACTTTTAAACAGTTTTTAAACAAAACAGAGATGCTTGTTCTAGGTCCCAAGAAACAAAGAGATCTTCTGTTGAATCTGACAATTAATCTTGATGGTTGTATAGTCGTCTCAAATAAAGCTGTGAAGGACCTTGGCTTTACTCTGGACCCTGATCTCTCTTTTGACAAACATATCAAGATTGTTTCAAGGACAGCTTTTTTTAAATCTACGTAACATTGCAAAAATCAGAAACGTTCTGTCCAAAAATGATGCAGAAAAATGAATCCATGCTTTTGTCCCTTCTAGTTTAGACTACTGCAATGCTCTACTTTCCGGCTACCCGGAAAAAGCAATAAACTGCAATTAACTTAACTTAACTCAATTAACTTTGCTAAACACGGCTGCTAGAATCTTGACTAGAACCAAACAATACTCCAGTGCTAGCCTCTCTACACTGGCTTCCTGTTAAGGCAAGGGCTGATTTCAAGGTTTTACTAACCTACAAAGCATTACATGGGCTTGCTCCTACCTATCTCTGATTTGGTCCTGCCGTACATACATGTACCTACACGTACGTTATGGTCACAAGACGCAGGCCTCCTTATTGTCCCTATAATTTCTAAGCAAACACCTGGAGGCAGGGCTTTCTCCTATAGAGCTCCATTTTTATGGAAGGATCTGCCTATCCATGTGAGAGACACAGACTCAGTCTCAACCTTTAAGTCTTTATTGAAGACTCATCTCTTCAGTAGGTCATATGATTGAGTGTAGTCTGGCCCAGGAGTATGAAGGTGAATGGAAAGGCACTGGAGCAACGAACCGCCCTTGCTGTCTCTGCCTGGCTGGTTCCCCTCTCTCCACTGGGATTCTCTGCCTCAAACCCTATTACAGGGGCTGAGTCACTGGGTTACTGGTGCTCTTACTGGTGCTCTTTCATGCCATCCCTAGGAGGGGTGCATCATTTGAGTGGGTTGAGTAACTAATGTGATCTTCCTGTCCAGGTTGGGGCCCCCGCTTGGGTTGTGCCGTGGGTTAGATCTTTGTGGGCTATACTCTGCCTTGTTTCAGGATGGTAAGTTGTGGTTGGAGATATCCCTCTAGTGGGTGGGGTTATATCCTTCCTGTTTGGCCCTGTCCGGGGGTATCATCGGACAGGGCCACAGTGTCTCCTACCCCTCCTGTCTCAGCCTCCAGTATTTATGCTGCAATAGTTTTTGTGTCGGGGGGCTAGGGTCAATCTGTTATATCTGGAGTATTTCTCCTGTCTTATCCGGTGTCCTGTGTGAATTTAAGAATTCTCTCTCTCTCTCTCTCTCTCTCTCTCTCTCTCTCTCTCTCTCTCTCTCTCTCTCTCTCTCTCTCTCTCTCTCTCTCTCTCTGCTGTTTTCTATCCCAGTTCTTACTGAGTTGATCCTTTCTTCACTGGACAGCTGGTAGAGAGGGACAGGACAGCAGTGCAGTAGCCTGGCCTGATGGCTCCTTGCTGTCCCCTTGCTGGCGCTAGTCCACCTGGTCGTGCTGCTGCTCCAGTTTCAACTGTTCTGCCTGAGGCTATGCAACACTGACCTGTTGCACCCTCTACAACCACTGTGATTATTATTATTTGACCCTGCTGGTCATCTATGAACATCTTGGCCATTTTCTGTTATAATCTCCACCTGGCACGGCCAGAAGAGGACTCGCCACCCCTTATACCCTGTTTTTTTCTCTAGGTTTCTTCCTAGGTTCTGGCCTTTCTAGGGAGTTTTTCCTACTAGGATGAAATGTCAGGAAATGTGAAATACTGAGTTTAAATGTATTTGGCTAAGGTGTATGTAAACTTCCGACTTCAACTGTATATCATCTTGAAATGTCGGAATAAATCCGATTAACCCAAATAGCACTATAACAGTATTCCAAATGCAATTCGATGAATTTACACAAGATATACTAACAATTATATGTACAGTAGTAGAAATAATAGAGTGAGCTATGCCAATAGTGCACTATTTAATACACAGTACAAAACCTGATGGAAAAATGGATAGAATTGCAGGAATTTAGATTCCCGGACCAGAGTCCAGAATATAAATATATATATGTATGAATGGTGTGTGTATAGACAGTATGTGAATAGAAAATGTGTGTACAGCAGTAGTTATATAGCATGAGGCATGACTAGAATACATATAAAGTGGGTAAAACAGTATGTAAACATTATTGATCATGATACAATTCTCAGCTTGGGTTTGGTCATATAACACTGCATTTGTACATTAAGTCTCTCTCAGTTTTAATCTTACGCTTAAACTGTCATGCTTTTTATTCAGGAAAATGTCCCAGCATGTCAAACTGTCACCAAATCAAACAGTGATAGTTCTTATGGTCATATATAACTCCTAAACATGGAAGGATACAATCAACATAACTGTTACACCTTTCTTATCATTGTTCACATACACTGCATTCTAGTTTATCCCTATGATTAGTGTTCATGGATTCTGTGTTATTATTTTTCATAAACATTGTTCTTGAATAGCAAATGGCTGATTGAATAACAAATGACATGTTTTGGAGGATATGTTATTTGATGCGTTCTCATGTAGTCTGTATGCATGACTTGTGTACATGATGCATTAAAGCCATCTCTCTGGGTTCGCCTGCATGTCTCTGTCTCACGTCTCACCTCTCTGATTTACGACGCAGGGCCGCCTCAGAGCAATAGAAATGATCTACAGCCGATGAGATGAGCCATTGACATGCAGGAACACGCAAGCTAACACGTCCCAGCACCCAAAACACCTCCCTCTGAGACTGAGCACAGGTTTGGCGATGCTAGAGTAGGTTAAGTGATTTATTTCTCATCTGCTGTTTGCAATCAAGAGATTAGATTTGATTAGATTTCCCTGTCGTATCTTGAACTATTGTCTTGGAAAAGGCCAGGGTGAGATTTTTTACCTTGGCCAGCTATGGAACAATTTATCATCCAGTTAACAGAAATACCCAATTCTCAATATTTCGGTGTGTGTGTATTTAAAAAAAATATATATATGTTTGGTGTGGTCGCCCAATCGGACATTGCTGTCACCAGTATAGTGCATTGCTCTTGTCTCTTGCGGAAATGCAGCCAGGATGAGAGAGAGAAGTAGTGTTGATGTTAGTGTTTTTAGGAGAGTCCGGTAAATTAAGGGAGGAAGAAGAGAACAGAGGGTGTAGATAGAAAATAACTGCTATGGGAGGAGATACCAGCCAATAGAATCATTGAGCACTGAAAAGGTCTGTTTTTATATCCGGTTTTATAGCAGTCTTTAAATCAGTGTGTGGTGATAGGCTACGGAGATGCAAGGCAACTTTCTTCCCCTACAGTCATTTCAATTAATCAGTCAAGCTCCAATGCTTTGGGAGGATTTGCCTGTAACCAGTGCAATGGAATTTTCATAACAGATTTATAGTACTACTGGGAGACCTTTGGGGTGACACATTGTGCAGGCTTTATCCCATATTTGCTTTGAGTATGTATATTTGATAATTGTTGTCCACAGACAATATGTGAAGCAGATATAATGAATAAACCATAATTTCTGTAACGTGAAAGTGTGACCTTTAAAAGTCCCTGTTGTAGTCTTCCCATGGCAGTGTGACTGTGTGTATAGTGATGAGTCCTCTTGACCTTGGTACTGTAAAGGGCTGCTGCATTTTTCCTCCTTCACTGTCACGGCTTTGGCATTGTCAAGTAGTGAAGGACACACTGTTTGAAATAATGACAAATTGTCCCCGAATAATTTCATCAAATACCAACTGTGAAATACAGTGGGGCAAAAAAGTATTTAGTCAGCCACCAATTGTGCAAATTCTCCCACTTAAAAAGATGAGAGAGGCCTGTAATTTTCATCATAGATACACTTCAACTATGACAGACAAAATGAGGGAAAGAAATCTAGAAAATCACATTGTAGGATTTTTTATGTATTTATTTGCAAATTATGGTGGAAAATAAGTATTTGGTCACCAACAAACAAGCAAGATTTCTGGCTCTCACAGACCTGTAACTTCTTCTTTAAGAGGCTCCTCTGTCCTCCACTCGTTACCTGTATAAATGGCACCTGTTTGAACTTGTTATCTGTATAAAAGACACCTGTCCACAACCTCAAACAGTCACACTCCAAACTCCACTATGGCCAAGACCAAAGAGCTGTCAAAGGAACCCAGAAACAAAATTGTAGATCTGCACCAGGCTGGGAAGACTGAATCTGCAATAGGTAAGCAGCTTGGTTTGAAGAAATCAACTGTGGGAGCAATTATTAGGAAATGGAAGACATACAAGACCACTGATAAATCTCCCTCGATCTGGGGCTCCATGCAAGATCTCACCCTGTGTGGTCAAAATGATCACAAGAACAGTGAGCAAAAATCCCAGAACCACACGGGGGGACCTAGAGAATGACCTGCAGAGAGCTGGGACCAAAGTAACAAAGCCTACCATCAGTAACACACTACGCCGCCAGGGACTCAAATCCTGCAGTGCCAGACGTGTCCCCCTGCTTAAGCCAGTACATGTCCAGGCCCGTCTGAAGTTTGCTGGAGAGCATTTGGATGATCCAGAAGAAGATTGGGAGAATGTTATATGGTCAGATGAAACCAAAATATAACTTTTTGGTAAAAACTCAACTCGTCGTGTTTGGAGGACAAAGAATGCTGAGTTGCATCCAAAGAACACCATACCTACTGTGAAGCATGGGGGTGGAAACATCATGCTTTGGGGCTGTTTTTCTGCAAAGGGACCAGGATGACTGATCCGTGTCAAGGAAAGAATGAATGGGGTCATGTATCGTGAGATTTTGAGTGAAAACCTCCTTCCATCAGCAAGGGCATTGAAGATGAAGCGTGACAATGATCCCAAACACACCGCCCGGGCAACGAAGGAGTGGCTTTGTAAGAAGCATTTCAAGGTCCTGGAGTGGCCTAGCCAGTCTCCAGATCTCAACCCCATAGAAAATCTTTGGAGGCAGTTGAAAGTCCATGTTGCCCAGTAACAGCCCCAAAACATCACTGCTCTAGAGGAGATCTGCATGGAGGAATGGGCCAAAATACCAGCAACAATGTGTGAAAACCTTGTGAAGACTTACAGAAAACGTTTGACCTCTGTCATTGCCATCAAAGGGTATATAACAAAGTATTGAGAAACTTTTGTTATTGACCAAATACTTATTTTCCACCATAATTTGCAAATAAATTCATTAAAAATCCTACAATGTGATTTTCTGGATTTTTTTCTTCTCATTTTGTCTGTCATAGTTGAAGTGTAACTATGATGAAAATTACAGGCCTCTCTCATATTTTTAAGTGGGAGAACTTGCACAATTGGTGGCTGACTAAATACTTTTTGCCCCAATGTACGTCCCACTAAGAAGACAATGATGTCTCTTTTGCAGTCTTCAGTCCTCTCTTTGCCGAGAGTCTTTGCTCTTTATGTATGCCTACTTTACTTACTGTCGCTTACTTGTCACTCTCATCACTCTTTTTGTACCTTTTCTATTCTTGATTTATGACCTTAAGCTTTACACCATTTTTATACACATTCATTCAAATTCTTTCTCTGAATGATAATGTGCATTGAAATACTCCGTTTGGCAATAGAGCAGAACACCATGATGTCCCTAAACACTACCACTACTAGGGATGTTGAATGTTCAGGCTGCTGCACAGTCACTATAGAAGCTCTAGTATAGAGCGCCCAGTTAAATCATGTTTAGGAGCAAAGTTGTTAGAATCTCAAAACTGTTCACAGCTGTAATGGCTGCCAAAGGTGCTTCCACCAAGTATTACCTCTGGGGTATGAAGACATGCAATCAAGATCTTTGTTTTGTATTTTTCATTCATTTTGAAAATGTGGATTAGGTTGTGTCGGTAGGAAAGAAAATGAAATTGAATCTAAATGGATTACATTGTAAGGCAGCAGAATGTGAAGACTGTGCAAGGGCGCATGTCGACTTTCAACAGGCACTATGTGTAGTGAGTAATTGGTATGTCTTAGTCTTCAAAATATCACAACTTATTTCAGCATATTGATTATGAATTTGGACATTTAAAACCAGTGTTTTGACGGCAGCAACAGTATCATTTTCAACTTATGTTTTAGGAATATAAATTGTACTTTTAACAGCATTTTTCAACAGGATTATACCTATTCAGGTAAAAACGACTAAATAAGGCCAAAAACGTGCTTTGATTGATTGATTTTGATGATATTAGTTCTGCCTACAACTAGCAATACCACAAACATCATCATTGCCATGTGTAACAGCCATACAACAAGTGCAAAAGTCAGAGAAAATACATGATGTTTAAAGCAGCTGTTACACCAACCACTTTTGCCCAGCAGGCTTCTCTCTGATGTCCATGGAGCCGTACTGAGACACAGCAGCAGCATCTCCCCTATGGCTCATCTCAATACACCTGTCCCACCTAACCTGACCCTGTCTCTCTCATGTGCTGCACCATGATGTGATCCCAAACAATACAATATATATTGTCTTTAGACTGTCACACAGCTGCCCATGGGAAATATTATGGGAGTCTCATGACCTGTTCAGATTTGTCTCCTGTTACTTTGCTCATTCAAACCTAGCATAGGAAGTTCCAAGAGAAAGTCCAGCCATTTTATCACTATGTCCAGTCAATACTATTTTACAATTTTATCACTATGTCCAGTCAGTCGTTCTGCCCCTGAACAAGGCAGTTAACCCATGGTTCCTAGGCCATCATTGTAAATAAGAATTTGTTCTTAACTGACTTGTCTAGTTAAATAAAGGTTAAAAAATAAAATACCACCTTTGTTACTGATGTTAATTTTTATATATCTATTTTTGTCTTTTACATTAATTTGGAGATTTATCACACCCCCCTCCCATCCCCGTCCCCCTAGCAGAGGAAAGACAGAGTCCTACTAGTGGTTACAGATTGATCACCTCTTATAAGCTCAATATAATGACAGAGAGAGAAGCCAGGCTAATTCCTGAAGTGATAGATGTTTAGTAGAGTGACTCAGATTCCGTAGGAGAAACACACGGTCCCTGGTTGTCTACTTTGAAGTGGCCGGAGTGTAGTCAGTAATGACTATGGGAGAAGGCTTAGAATAAATGTGAAAAACACCATCAGCACATCTAGGGAGTGGCAAAGAGTCAAGCAATGGAGGACATTGATCTTTTTAAACTTCCTTTTCATTCTTGAATGATTTAACTTATTTGTGAACAAAATTATGTGTGCTTGTACACATGGCTACATGCATGCATTGGTTTTTGATTTTCACACTATTGCCACCCACTCATACCTTATGAGTAATGATGATGTAACATGTATTTTCTATGTGCTGCACTGTGTTTTGCCAGTCTGTGTTGTTCAGTACGACAAGTGAGATCACTGAGGCCATTGAGGTCAGGAGCCTGAACAGGTCTCTGAAACAGCCCTCTACTTCTGGACTCAACTCGTGTTATTCCTTCAGTCTGCCTCGTCAATAACTAATCAACTCCTGGAACATCAATTACAGATCAATGGGATGGTAATTGGATTCTCTCTCCTACTCTGTTTAGTCATTGTTTATTTATTTGTGTACATTCTGAACATGTCTCATTATTAGTATAGTCAGATATTCGAGATTTGCTTAATCTGGTTAACATAGTGACACACTCTCATCCAGATCATTCTTTGTTACTGAAAATTATAATGCAAAAGGTTTGCTATCTTTATGTACATATTCTTTATCCCCCTACACTTGTGTGTATAAGACAGTAGTTTTGGAATTGTTGGTTATTACTGCATTGTCGGAACTAGAAGCACAAGCATTTCGCTACACTCGCATTAACATCTGCTAACCATGTGTATGTAACAAATAAAATTTGATTTGATATTCTGTATGGAAATCTCCATCCCTGGGTAATGCTGTTTGATTCTGGCTGGTCATTACATGCGGCCAGCAAATTACACGTCAATTTCCAGGAAACATGCTCTCTATCTGACTCTCCTGCCTGATTAGGGAAAAGGGGAAGATAGGATAACAAACGGAAGTCCAATGACTAAATTGAGCATTCACTTTACTGTAGGAGCTCTCCTCTCATAAGTAGTGTTGTCGTGATGGACCAAATGTAAGCTAATGTATTGGCCCTCCAACATAACAGCAGCAGCATCCATAGACCTCCATTCAACCCAGCCTCGCCCACTCACTAGGACCCATCACATCCCCACTGTCTGAGTGCACAGGCAGGCACAGCCAGGGATAGAACTCACTCACTCGCTCACCGTGCCCCTTCTGCATGCAAACTCAATTCTATGTTAATGTCCTCTCCCCAATCATAAATATATCCCACAATCCAGCGCATGCGTTTAATAAAGCAGATCTGATTATGTGGGAGGTCGAGTTTATTAAAACTGTATTTCTTCCGTGAGGTTTGTGATTGTGGTGTGCCCTCTTATTCAGGATTGTGACAGGTGCTATTATTTTTCACCGTTGCAGCCCGTCCTCTCCTCCACCTCTCCTCTTTCAACAGTGTCTCAGTGTTCTCTGCATATGAGGAGTTTTTCTTTGCAACATGGTGTTCTGAGTCTGTTAGCTTCCTCTCCTCTTTCTCCCATTACTTATTTAGTTAAGCATTGACCACAGTCATGCTGCCTTATCCTCCTTCCAACCTAAATCATAGTGTTATACTAGGTCATTAATAATGAACTGACGTCTCACATAAATTGTTTAATTCTGGATGTCACAATTTCAATACAATAGTCTGCCGCCTGCCATGAACCATATCCATAAGAGTAGCAAGCCAGAAGTAACCACAATAAGTACATACAATAAGATATAGCATGCCAGAAGTAACCGCAATAAGTACATACAATAAGATATAGCATGCCAGAAGTAACCGCAATAAGTACGTACAATAAGATATAGCATGCCAGAAGTAACCGCAATAAGTACATACAATAAGATATAGCATGCCAGAAGTAACCACAATAAGTACATACAATAAGATATAGCATGCCAGAAGTAACTGCAATAAGTACGTACAATAAGATATAGCATGCCGGAAGTAACTGCAATAAGTACGTACAATAAGATATAGCATGCCAGAAGTAACCGCAATAAGTACGTACAATAAGATATCGCATGCCAGAAGTAACCGCAATAAGTACGTACAATAAGATATCGCATGCCAGAAGTAACCGCAATAAGTACGTACAATAAGATATAGCATGCCAGAAGTAACTGCAATAAGTACGTACAATAAGATATAGCATGCCAGAAGTAACCGCAATAAGTACGTACAATAAGATATCGCATGCCAGAAGTAACCGCAATAAGTACGTACAATAAGATATCGCATGCCAGAAGTAACTGCAATAAGTACGTACAATAAGATATAGCATGCCAGAAGTAACTGCAATAAGTACGTACAATAAGATATAGCATGCCAGAAGTAACCGCAATAAGGAAGTACGTACAATAAGATATCGCATGCCAGAAGTAACCGCAATAAGTACGTACAATAAGATATCGCATGCCAGAAGTAACCGCAATAAGTACGTACAATAAGATATAGCATGCCAGAAGTAACTGCAATAAGTACGTACAATAAGATATAGCATGCCAGAAGTAACCGCAATAAGTACGTACAATAAGATATAGCATGCCAGAAGTAACCGCAATAAGTACGTACAATAAGATATAGCATGCCAGAAGTAACCGCAATAAGTACGTACAATAAGATATAGCATGCCAGAAGTAACTGCAATAAGTACGTACAATAAGATATAGCATGCCAGAAGTAACCGCAATAAGTACGTACAATAAGATATAGCATGCCAGAAGTAACTGCAAAAAGTACGTACAATAAGATATAGCATGCCAGAAGTAACCTCAATAAGTACGTACAATAAGATATAGCATGCCAGAAGTAACTGCAATAAGTACGTACAATAAGATATAGCATGCCAGAAGTAACCGCAATAAGTACGTACAATAAGATATCGCATGCCAGAAGTAACCGCAATAAGTACGTACAATAAGATATCGCATGCCAGAAGTAACCGCAATAAGTACGTACAATAAGATATAGCATGCCAGAAGTAACTGCAATAAGTACGTACAATAAGATATAGCATGCCAGAAGTAACCTCAATAAGTACGTACAATAAGATATAGCATGCCAGAAGTAACTGCAATAAGTACGTACAATAAGATATAGCATGCCAGAAGTAACCGCAATAAGTACGTACAATAAGATATAGCATGCCTGCCAGAAGTAACCGCAATAAGTACGTACAATAAGATATAGCATGCCAGAAGTAACCGCAATAAGTACGTACAATAAGATATAGCATGCCAGAAGTAACTGCAATAAGTACGTACAATAAGATATAGCATGCCAGAAGTAACCTCAATAAGTACATACAATAAGATATAGCATGCCTGCCAGAAGTAACCGCAATAAGTACGTACAATAAGATATAGCATGCCAGAAGTAACCGCAATAAGTACGTACAATAAGATATAGCATGCCAGAAGTAACCGCAATAAGTACGTACAATAAGATATAGCATGCCAGAAGTAACCACAATAAGTACGTACAATAAGATATAGCATGCCTGCCAGAAGTAACCGCAATAAGTACGTACAATAAGATATAGCATGCCAGAAGTAACTGCAATAAGTACGTACAATAAGATATAGCATGCCAGAAGTAACCTCAATAAGTACATACAATAAGATATAGCATGCCTGCCAGAAGTAACCGCAATAAGTACGTACAATAAGATATAGCATGCCAGAAGTAACCGCAATAAGTACGTACAATAAGATATAGCATGTCAGAAGTAACCGCAATAAGTACGTACAATAAGATATAGCATGCCAGAAGTAACCGCAATAAGTACGTACAATAAGATATAGCATGCCGGAAGTAACTGCAATAAGTACGTACAATAAGATATAGCATGCCAGAAGTAACCGCAATAAGTACGTACAATAAGATATCGCATGCCAGAAGTAACCGCAATAAGTACGTACAATAAGATATCGCATGCCAGAAGTAACCGCAATAAGTACGTACAATAAGATATAGCATGCCAGAAGTAACCGCAATAAGTACGTACAATAAGATATAGCATGCCAGAAGTAACCGCAATAAGTACGTACAATAAGATATAGCATGCCAGAAGTAACCGCAATAAGTACGTACAATAAGATATAGCATGCCAGAAGTAACCGCAATAAGTACGTACAATAAGATATAGCATGCCAGAAGTAACTGCAATAAGTACGTACAATAAGATATAGCATGCCAGAAGTAACCGCAATAAGTACGTACAATAAGATATAGCATGCCAGAAGTAACTGCAAAAAGTACGTACAATAAGATATAGCATGCCAGAAGTAACCGCAATAAGTACGTACAATAAGATATAGCATGCCAGAAGTAACTGCAATAAGTACGTACAATAAGATATAGCATGCCAGAAGTAACCGCAATAAGTACGTACAATAAGATATCGCATGCCAGAAGTAACCGCAATAAGTACGTACAATAAGATATCGCATGCCAGAAGTAACCGCAATAAGTACGTACAATAAGATATAGCATGCCAGAAGTAACTGCAATAAGTACGTACAATAAGATATAGCATGCCAGAAGTAACCGCAATAAGTACGTACAATAAGATATAGCATGCCAGAAGTAACCGCAATAAGTACGTACAATAAGATATCGCATGCCAGAAGTAACCGCAATAAGTACGTACAATAAGATATAGCATGCCAGAAGTAACTGCAATAAGTACGTACAATAAGATATAGCATGCCAGAAGTAACCGCAATAAGTACGTACAATAAGATATAGCATGCCAGAAGTAACCGCAATAAGTACGTACAATAAGATATAGCATGCCAGAAGTAACCGCAATAAGTACGTACAATAAGATATAGCATGCCAGAAGTAACCGCAATAAGTACGTACAATAAGATATAGCATGCCAGAAGTAACCGCAATAAGTACGTACAATAAGATATCGCATGCCAGAAGTAACCGCAATAAGTACGTACAATAAGATATAGCATGCCAGAAGTAACCGCAATAAGTACGTACAATAAGATATAGCATGCCTGCCAGAAGTAACCGCAATAAGTACGTACAATAAGATATAGCATGCCAGAAGTAACCGCAATAAGTACGTACAATAAGATATAGCATGCCAGAAGTAACCGCAATAAGTACGTACAATAAGATATAGCATGCCAGAAGTAACCTCAATAAGTACATACAATAAGATATAGCATGCCTGCCAGAAGTAACCACAATAAGATATAGCACGTACAAATAAGATATAGCATGCCAGAAGTAACCGCAATAAGTACGTACAATAAGATATAGCATGCCAGAAGTAACCGCAATAAGTACGTACAATAAGATATAGCATGCCAGAAGTAACCACAATAAGATATAGCATGCCAGAAGTAACTGCAATAACAATAAGATATAGCATGCCAGAAGTAACCTCAATAAGTACATACAATAAGATATAGCATGCCTGCCAGAAGTAACCGCAATAAGTACGTACAATAAGATATAGCATGCCAGAAGTAACCGCAATAAGTACGTACAATAAGATATAGCATGTCAGAAGTAACCGCAATAAGTACGTACAATAAGATATAGCATGCCAGAAGTAACCGCAATAAGTACGTACAATAAGATATAGCATGCCAGAAGTAACCGCAATAAGTATGTACAATAAGATATAGCATGCCTGCCAGAAGTAACCGCAATAAGTACGTACAATAAGATATAGCATGCCAGAAGTAACTGCAATAAGTACGTACAATAAGATATAGCATGCCTGAAGTAACCGCAATAAGTACGTTCAATAAGATATAGCATGCCAGAAGTAATCGCAATAAGTACGTACAATAAGATATAGCATGCCTGCCAGAAGTAACCGCAATAAGTACGTACAATAAGATATAGCATGCCTGCCAGAAGTAACCGCAATAAGTACGTACAATAAGATATAGCATGCCTGCCAGAAGTAACCGCAATAAGTACGTACAATAAGATATAGCATGCCTGCCAGAAGTAACCGCAATAAGTACGTACAATAAGATATAGCATGCCTGCCAGAAGTAACCGCAATAAGTACGTACAATAAGATATAGCATGCCTGCCAGAAGTAACCGCAATCAGTACGTACAATAAGATATAGCATGCCAGAAGTAACCGCAATAAGTACGTACAATAAGATATAGCATGCCAGAAGTAACCGCAATAAGTACATACAATAAGATATAGCATGCCAGAAGTAACCGCAATAAGTACGCACAATAAGATATAGCATGTCTGCCAGAAGTAACCGCAATAAGTACGTACAATAAGATATAGCATGCCAGAAGTAACTGCAATAAGTACGTACTGTGCTGCCATCCTGTTAGAAGGTAACAGATTATTTTATTACAATGGTTAAATTGGATTTTCATTGTGTTCAATGGTGTTATCTGCCCCCTAGTGGCGCTTTCTGGTACTTAGAGAGACGACGCAAACAGGAAGTACAGAATTTGTTTTGCACGTATAGAGCAGCTACAAACAACGCTACGTTGCAGGTCTTTCAATGTAGTTATTTCTTGTCACGCTTCAGCCTTGGAAAAATATTTGTTTGTAAGTTCGATTCAAGCATTTAGCTAATGATGATAATCTTGTTATTGATAGTTGCTTACATATCAATGTTGGTTGCATTTACTCACAAATTGTAATGCCTTTAATGTATGTCGTTAGCTATATTACTTTGCTCATGCGTCATGCAAACAAATTGTAAAATATACAATACTGTGGTTTTGTTACTGTTTCTAGTGTAATATGCTTTGTTATTCTACATAGATGGTTATACATTATTAGAGTAATGAAAGGAGCCAATTACCATATGGTTAACAATTAGCTATATGGTTTGGCATCATGCCAGATGCATGGTACCTTAGTGCGTGCTTTGTATTTATGCAACTTCAAATGTTTAATGTACAGCTACAGTATGTCGGTGTGAATTGAACACTAAAGTATATTCTTTTCTGTATTTTGCAGTTTCACAACATAAACGTTTTCAATATATTCATTCAAGAAAAGTCACGCCTTGGGAGTTTTATTGAAGACTTAGTTGTTAGCTATCTGTCTAGTTTTGCATGGGAACGCAACTCAAGGGCAGAATAGTGAAAAAACATCATCACAGCGGGCTCAAGCACAAGAATAACTGCACACGGTGGTTATGTTTCTACGTTCATCAGCCAACAAAGCCTCTTATCCTAGGGAAGACCAGCAGTCTACGATGCAACAACCAGAGCCTGGTGTTCAACAGAGAGAGATGGAAGAGCCTCTTCAGCACATTGGGACCAAGTCTCAATCTACAAGATCAAGGTCATCAAAACAGTCAAGCAGATCCTCAACGGCGAGTTCTGCAGCCGTCAAAGCACGCGCCAAGGCAGACGCAGCGCGTGCACAAGTCCCCTATGCTGAGAAGGAAGCTTCTGTGATGAAGCAAAAAGCTGACCTTGAGGCAACTTTATATGTTCTCCAAGTTGAGAGAGCAGCTGCTGCTGCGTTGGCTGAAGCTGCAGCCTTTGAAGAAGCTGTAGGATCAGAACGCAGAGAGCTTCGCAAAGAACTAGACACAGGGACACAGCCCTTAAGTCCAGTCCAACGTACATGTGAGTATGTGCAACAACATGCTAGGCCCTACTTTGCTGAACTTCCATTTGAAGTGGAGAAACAAGAGGTTAGTGTTGACCCAGCTACATGCCATAATCAAGACAATAGCAAACAACAGAACATGAGCAGAGACTCTCCGTTCAAAAGAAATGAACAGCAGCATGGTGGAAATGGAAAGCAAGCCCACTTCCAGTCACACACACACACACAACTTCCCTGAGTCACAAGTGGCACCAGACCTCATCAAGTACCTCCTACGACGTGAGATGGTGAGTTCCGGACTCCTGAAGTTTGATGATCGCCCTGAAAATTATTGGGCATGGAAAGCATCCTTTCTCAATGCGACCAGAGACTTGAATTTATCAGCCAGGGAAGAGTTAGATCTAATTACCAAGTGGCTAGGGGCAGAGTCATCTGAGCAAGCAAACAGAATTAGATCTGTCCATATTTTCAACGCAACAGCAGGACTTAACATGGTCTGGCAACGACTAGAAGAGTGCTATGGTACACCCGAAGTGATCGAGAATGCACTGTTGAAGAAAATTGATGATTTTCCAAAACTGGCTAACAAAGACAATCACAAACTAAGAGAATTAGGTGACATTCTTCTCGAACTGGAGTGTGCTAAATTAGAAGGGTACCTTCCAGGCCTCGCTTATCTGGACACATCTCGGGGGGTAAACCCTATTGTAGAGAAACTTCCATTCAGTTTACAAGAAAAATGGATAGCACAGGGATCCAAATATAAGGAGGACTATCGGGTAGCATTCCCACCATTCTCGTTCTTCTCCAGATTCATCAGGAGCCAGGCGAAAATTAGAAATGACCCCAGCTTCACCCTCTACACCTCAACTAACCAGGTGTCCATGAAAAGTGAGAAACCAGCCAGGTACAGCTGCAAGACACCTGTGACTGTATACAAGACAGATGTGTCTTCTGAGGCCTCAGACCACCAAACCAAACCCAGTAAGACAAAGGTTGAAAACCCTGACCGTCACTGCCCAATACATAACAAGCCTCATCCTCTTAAAAAGTGTTGTGGGTTTAGATACAAAACTCTAGATGAGCGCAAATCATATCTCAAAGACAATGGCATTTGTTTCCGATGTTGTGGGTCAACTCAGCACAGAGCTAAAGACTGTAAGGTTTCAATCAAGTAGTCTGAGTGCGACAGCGACAGGCATCTTGCTGCTCTGCATCCAGGCCCAGCCCTTACAAATACAGACACCGCTACAGCAGAGACAGAGCATGGCGGGGAGCAAGGTGACGATGCTCTTCTATCTGTCACCTCAAAGTGTACAGAGATCTGTGGTGAGGCAGTCAATCCAAGATCATGTTCAAAAATATGCCTAGTCAAAGCTTATCCGGCTGGGAAAAGAGAGAAAGCTGTCAAAATGTATGTAGTGCTTGATGTAGTGCTCCCTGCCTGTGCCATTAAACCCCTACAACTCATCCAGAACGCCGCAGCCCGTCTGGTGTTCAACCTTCCCAAGTTCTCTCACGTCACCCCGCTCCTCCGCTCTCTCCACTGGCTTCCAGTTGAAGCTCGCATCCGCTACAAGACCATGGTGCTCGCCTACGGAGCTGTGAGGGGAACGGCACCTCAGTACCTCCAGGCTCTGATCAGGCCCTACACCCAAACAAGGGCACTGCGTTCATCCACCTCTGGCCTGCTCGCCTCCCTACCACTGAGGAAGTACAGTTCCCGCTCAGCCCAGTCAAAACTGTTCGCTGCTCTGGCCCCCAATGGTGGAACAAACTCCCTCACGACGCCAGGACAGCGGAGTCAATCACCACCTTCCGGAGACACCTGAAACCCCACCTCTTCAAGGAATACCTAGGATAGGGTAAGTAAGGGTAAGTAATCCTTCTCACCCCCTTCCCCCCAACAAGATTTAGATGCAAGTGGCTGTTCCACTGGTTGTCATAAGGTGTATGCACCAATTTGTAAGTCGCTCTGGATAAGAGCGTCTGCTAAATGACTTAAATGTAATGTAATGTAATGATGAACAGAGTAACAAATCTCTGGCCAAGACAGAGTTTTTCAGTCTCTTCAACATCAATGACAACTCTGCTCCATACACCATGAAGACGTGTTCTGGGGTAACAGAGACTTCAGGCAGGAGAGCCGTCAACTTCATGGTGGAGTCTATAGATGGACACATGCAGCTCACTCTCCCTACTCTGATAGAGTGTGATATGATGCCAGACGATAGGATGGAGATTCCCTCCCCCGACATTGCGTATCATCATCCCCATCTGCAACCAGTTATGGACAGAATTCCAGCTGTGGACCCAGACGCTCCCATCCTCCTGCTTTTAGGACGAGACATCTTAAGGGTACACAAGGTACGAGAGCAAATCAATGGGCCCCACAACACTCCTTATGCACAGCGACTCGACCTCGGGTGGGTCATTGTGGGTGAGGTCTGTCTGGGAACGGCTCACCGACCAGCCAATGTTAACGTGTTCAGGACAAACATACTTCAAAATGGTCGCACATCCTATCTGAGCCCTTGCCCTGACATCATCCAGGTAAAAGAGAACTACAACAGCGTAGCTCAGAAATACATCTCTCCCTCTACAGTGCACTCGAGAGATCCAATCACAACTGTGAACACAGACAGCCTGGGATGTTCCGTGTTCGACAAAACACAAGACGATGATAAACCAGCACCATCAGTGGAGGACAAAGCCTTCTTGGACATTATGGACAAACAGGTTTTCCAGGATGATGGAAACAACTGGGTGACTCCATTACCCTTTCGCCCCACTAGACGTAGCCTTCCTAATAACAGGGAGCAGGCCATGAACCATCTCACATCACTTCGCAGGACTTTAGACAAAAAGCCTGACATGAAGCGTCATTTTATTGACTTCATGCAAAAGATGCTGGATAACGACCAAGCCGAACCTTCACAGCCACTAGAGGGAGACAAAGAACGTTGGTATCTGCCCATATTTGGTGTTTACCATCAACAAAAGCCTGAACAAATACGAGTAGGATTTGACTCCAGTGCGAAGTGTCAAGGCGTGTCACTTAACGATGTTCTGCTCAGTGGTTCAGACTTAAACAACACACTCTTGGGTGTCCTAATGCGTTTCCGCAAGGATTGCATTGCACTAACAGCAGATGTGCAACAAATGTTTTACTGTTTTTGTGTACGTGAGGATCACAGAGATTACTTAAGGTTTCTCTGGTATGAATACAACAACCCAGATAGAAACATAACTTAGTACAGGATGAAAGTCCATGTATTTGGGAACAGCCCTTCACCAGCCGTAGCCATCTACTGCATGAGACGAGCAGCGCTACAGGGTGAGAAGGAACACGGGTCAGAACCCAAGCAATATGTAGTGAGGAACTTCTATGTCTATGATGGTCTGACATCAGTAGCTACTACAGAAGAAGCTGTCAACATTCTAAGAAAAACACAAGCAATGTTGGCGGAGTCCAACATGAAACTACACAAGATTGCATCCAATAGCAAAACAGTTATGGAAGCCTTCCCTATGGAGGACCGTGCGAAAGACTTAAAAGATCTGGACCTAGGAGTGGATCCTCTCCCCTTTCAACGGAGTCTGGGACTTTCCTGGAACCTGGAAACAGACAGCTTCTCATTCCAGGTGTCCCACAATGAGAAGCCTTTTACGCGGAGAGGCATCCTGTCCACAGTGAATAGTCTTTATGACCCCCTTGGGTTCGTGGCTCCAATAACAATGCAAGGTAAAGCCTTAATCAGAGAACTCTCTTCTGATCAGAGTGAGTGGGATGCCCCTCTTCCCACAGAAAAAGAAGAGGAATGGAAAATGTGGAAGGAATCTTTGATGGAGTTGGAACATATGAATATTCAGCGGACCTACATCCCAGTCTCCTTGTCTACCACTCAAAGAAGAGAGCTACACATCTTCTCGGATGCCTCTACAGTAGCCATAGGAGCGGTAGCCTACCTGAGAGTTATTGACTCGGAAGGTCAATGCCATGTTGGATTTGTCATGGGGAAATCAAAATTGGCCCCTCGTCCAGCCCACACTATCCCACGCCTAGAACTGTGTGCGGCTTTGCTAGCTGTTGAGATGTATGAACTGATCAAAGACGAAATTGACATTGATATACATGCAGCCAAGTTCTACACAGACAGTAAGATAGTTCTCGGTTACATCCACAATGTCACCAAAAGATTCTATGTTTATGTTGCCAATAGGATAACTCGCATCAGGAAGTCAACCCATCCAGATCAGTGGTGCTATATAAATACTGATAGCAATCCAGCAGACCATGCAACCAGGCCCATACTTGCTGCGCTCTTAAAACACACTAGTTGGTTCTCAGGTCCACCGTTCCTGACCCAAACAAACTCGAGTAAGCCTGAGAACATCAATTGTGACCTTGTAGAGCCTCACACAGATGCAGAGATTCGACCAGACGTCACTGTCTTTGCCTCTAAAGTTTCTGGAGCTCAACTCGGCTCTCATCGCTTTGAGAGGTTCTCAAGCTAGAAAGCTCTCAATCGAGCCACAGCACGACTCATTCATGTTGCAAGATCCTTCCATGAAGGTGCAGACAACACCAGCTGCAGAGGCTGGCATGACTGTAATAAACCATGCGGTACAAGTGAGTTGTCACAAGCCAAAACAGCAATCATTCACTGTGTGCAACATGAAGCCTTCAGAGAGGAATTCAAATGCATTGAAAAAGGAAAACATTGGAAGCAAGTCCAGTGTCTCGCTGACACCTTTTGGAAAAGGTGGAGACAAGAGTACCTGACAACGCTGCAGAGACGCAGAAAATGGACAGCAGAAAAGCCAAATGTAAAAGTGGGAGATGTTGTCTTATTGAAAGACAGTCAGGCACACAGAAATGACTGGCCAGTCGGGCTTGTGGTAAAAACCTTTCCCAGTACTGACAAAAAGGTTAGGAAAGTAGAACTAAAAATTGTCAAGCAAGGAGCTGCTAAGGTGTTTCTGAGACCAATCTCAGAGATTGTTGTTCTTCTTTCTGAAGCATCCTAGAGACAAAAGATAAAAATAGAAAGGACATTATTTGTTTCTTTGATATGTTTTATTTCATAGTGACACAATTTCATTATACCAGGCGGGGAGTGTGCTGCCATCTTGTTAGAAGGTAACAGATTATTTTATTACAATGGTTAAATTGGATTTTCATTGTGTTCAATGGTGTTATTTGCCCCCTAGTGGCGCTTTCTGGTACTTAGAGAGACGACGCAAACAGGAAGTACAGAATTTGTTTTGCACGCATAGAGCAGCTACAAACAACGCTACGTTGCAGGTCTTTCAATGTAGTTATTTCTTGTCACGCTTCAGCCTTGGAAAAATATTTGTTTGTAAATTCGATTCAAGCATTTAGCTAATGATGATAATCTTGTTATTGATAGTTGCTTACATATCAATGTTGGTTGCATTTACTCACAAATTGTAATGCCTTTAATGTATGTCGTTAGCTGTATTACTTTGCTCATGCGTCATGCAAACGAATTGTAAAATATACAATACTGTAGTTTTGTTACTGTTTCTAGTGTAATATGCTTTGTTATTCTACATAGATGGTTATACATTATTAGAGTAATGAAAGGAGCCAATTACCATATGGTTAACAATTAGCTATATGGTTTGGCATCATGCCAGATGCATGGTACCTTAGCGCGTGCTTTGTATTTATGCAACTTCAAATGTCTGGGACTGTGCAGCTACAGTATGTCGGTGTGAATTGAACACTAAAATATATTTTTTTCTGTGTTTTGCAGTTTCACAACATAAACGTTTTCAATATATTCATTCAAGAAAAGTCACGCCTTGGGAGTTTTATTGAAGACTTAGTTGTTAGCTATCTGTCTAGTTTTGCATGGGAACGCAACTCAAGGGCAGAATACGTACAATAAGATATAGCATGCCAGAAGTAACCGCAATAAGTACGTACAATAAGATATAGCATGCCAGAAGTAACCGCAATAAGTACGTACAATAAGATATAGCATGCCAGAAGTAACCGCAATAAGTACGTACAATAAGATATAGCATGCCAGAAGTAACCGCAATAAGTACGTACAATAAGATATAGCATGCCAGAAGTAACCGCAATAAGTACGTACAATAAGATATAGCATGCCAGAAGTAACCGCAATAAGTACGTACTATAAGATATAGCATGCCAGAAGTAACCGCAATAAGTACGTACAATAAGATATAGCATGCCTGCCAGAAGTAACCGCAATAAGTACGTACTATAAGATATAGCATGCCAGAAGTAACCGCAATAAGTACGTACAATAAGATATAGCATGCCTGCCAGAAGTAACCGCAATAAGTACGTACAATAAGATATAGCATGCCTGCCAGAAGTAACCGCAATAAGTACGTACAATAAGATATAGCATGCCAGAAGTAACCGCAATAAGTACGTACTATAAGATATAGCATGCCAGAAGTAACTGCAATAAGTACGTACAATAAGATATATATATCCTTTATATAGTTACCTTTCTAGCTATCTGTTTGAAGGCATTATGCTCATTGTATTTAGATAATAGATTTTTTTGCACTGTAACACTGCCTGACATGAAGCTAAGATTTGCAACCATATCAATCAATATACAGTGCTGTTGACTGCCTTATACCACGACAAATAATCTGATGAAATCCTCAAATGCAGTGATTATCTTATTTAACCATTGACTATTTCACTGTAATGTATTCCTCTGAGGTAATGACATTGCATTTAGATGAGGATTGCTCATTTAAATACACTGAGAGATGTGACCGGTCATGTCAGACTTTCATCAATAATTAACCATTATCTCTGTCTCCTTGAGTGTCCATTCATCCCTCATTCTAGTTCTAATTTATCCTCCAGTTCAATCATTGAAAAGAGGTTTGTAACAAAGCCTAATGCAATGTTAATCAAGTGGCCCACTCTGTGGGACCGGAATGAGAAGGAAGGATGATTGGTTTTCCCTGGCTATTTCATCTCTCAGCAGATAGATAGATGTACGACATCTATTTATATTACTACTGTTGGTAGATAATTGTGGACTCTTTTAGAAACCAGACATTATATTTACCTGTTGTTCAATTTGACATTCAAAAGGTGTATAGAGCTCTTTAGGTATTTAACACGTTTAGGTTCAAATGTGTTTTTCAAACTAACTAAGCTTGGAAAAACAATTGATTCTAAACGCCTGTCTCTGTATCTGACTCAATTTGCTATTTTAGGCAACTTATTTAATGAGGCCGCAGCACTAGATAACATTTTGAATTGCTTTTGTTTTAGTGACCATGTTATATATTGTGATATAATCCATTCTCTGGGGAGGCTTAATATTTATCCTTAGTGGGGTTTACATTGCATGGCTCATCACCATACAATTGAATAGAATTACATAGAATTGAATCCACCAACTTCAATGGTTAAGTAGAAATCTTTGTTTACATAGGAGGGCAAAGGGTTTACATAACTTTTTCATTCTTCTTTATTTCTACTCATGAATATCCATATTGGTCTGTATTTCAAGCATATGGATGGATGGTCTACAGAAACGGTGCAAGAGTTTGACATATGGGAATTGGCTCCAATTTTATTCATTTCAATCCCTCAGCCATAGTTTTTATTATCCATGGAACCTCTGGCCCAGGCAATTTGTCAATAACACATATTTCTCTAAAATGTACTGATCACTTCATCTCATTATACGCAGACGATATTTTATTATATCTAGACAATGTATCTCAATCAGTCCCAAACACATTGGAGATCTCAAGTTATACAATTAATCTAAAGGCCCTGATGGAGGACTCCATCTCTACTTATGGAATCAGAATCTTTTCCCATTTTAAATATTTGAGAGGAGATATATGTCCTTCTTTAGATAAACCCGTTGCCAGACTCTTTAACAGAACGCTCAAATCAATTCAATTCGACCTCAGGAAAAGGATGAAAATATTGCCACGGAATAATATCTATAATCGAATGCTTCCCTTGGCTCCCCTTTCTGGCTATTGGGATGAAATCCATAGTGTGGTTTCAACATGTATATGGCAAGGTACACAATCCCGGATTAAAATGAACAAACATGAAAAAAGGGGAAAGACGTAGGAGGACGATCCGTACCCATCTTTAAATGTTATTTCCAGGAACGAGCATTTTGCCACCATCCTACATTTGTTTAGACATGATTCCTCTGCCCCCTGGCTGAGAATATAGAGAAATATGGTGTCTCCTATTGATATACTGATATATCCCTTCAACAATGTAAACTGTGCTTTGGTCTTATTATTGCTCGCACAATTTCTATTTAGTGCTAAATTAATTTTTTTAAAACAGGTATAGTGAAATGCTTACATACATTTCCTTAACAAACAATGCAGTTCAAAAAATATATTTACTAAATAAACTAAAGTTAATCAATCGAATCAATTAAAAGCACCAGTCTTCGGTATGCTGGCCTTCTAGGCAGTTGCAAAGAAAAGGCCATATGGGCAAAAGAACACAGACACTGGAGGAACTCTGCCTAGAAGACCAGCATCCCGGAATCACCTCTTCACTGTTGACATTGAGACTGGTGTTTTGCAGTTACTATTTAATAAAGCTGCCAGTTGAGGACTTGTGAGGCATCTGTTTCTCAAACTAGACACTAATGTACTTGTCTTCTTGTTCAGTTGTGCACCGGGGCCTCCCACTCCTCTTTCGATTCTGGTTAGAACCAGTTTGCGCTGCTCTGTGAAGGGCACAGCATTGTATGAGATCTTCAGTTTCTTGGCAATTTCTCATATGGAATAGCCTTAATTTCTCAGAACAAGAGTAGACTGATGAAGAAAGTTCTTTGTTTCTAGCCATTTTGAGCCTGTAATCGAACCCACAAATGCTGACGCTCCAGATACTTAACTAGTCTAAAGAAGGCCAGTTTTATTGCTTCTTTAATTAGGACAACAGTTTTCAGCTGTGCTAACATAATTGCAAAATGGTTTTCTTATGATCAATTAGGCTTTTTATAATTATAAACTTGGATTAGCTAACACAACGTGCCTTTGGAACACATGAGTGATGGTTGCTGATAATGGGACTCTGTATGCCTATGTACTGTAGATATTTCATTTAAAAAAACAGCCATTTCCAGCTACAA
This sequence comes from Oncorhynchus keta, assembly GCF_023373465.1. NCBI lineage: Eukaryota > Metazoa > Chordata > Actinopteri > Salmoniformes > Salmonidae > Oncorhynchus > Oncorhynchus keta. The sequence continues at coordinate 34,881,448 of NC_068431.1, read as the reverse complement.
TAGTCATTTACACTTGTCAAGTTGGCAGAAAGGGATCGGGAGACAGGCGCAGGAATACGTTTTTTTATTGACCCAAATTACAGTGTGCCATGTAAAGGCACAGAGACGAAGACCAAACAAACACATATACAAAACACAGGGTTGAAACCCAAACAAAGGAGCGAGGGGTACCTCAAATAAATACACCGGAGCGAGACCCATAACATACCCACACACAATGATTCTACATGGGACGAGACCTGTAATCACCTGCGCAATACAAACGGCACGAAAGCCAAAACAACACAGCACAGATACTCACACGACCAATGGACATTGGAACAATAATAGACAAGACCATGGAAACCAAAGGCCACACATCTACAAATACTAATCAGTGGGAATAGGGGACAGGTGTGCGTGATGAAAGTTATGGAGGGGTCCGTGACAACACTGTCATGACATGGCCCTTTCTGGGTGTGGATCGTGGCTTCCTCTCTCTCTCTCACTCTCACCTACACCCCAGGTTCTGTTATCTCAGGTCGTACATTCCTGGCAGAGACTCTCTCCCCCTGGCCATGCAGAAATAGAGAATACAGAGAGAGAACAAGAGATTTCACATGGCCAAACTCCTAAATCCCCAAAATGGGAGAATTAAACTATATGTCCCCTTGTGAGAATGTGGGAAGAATCCATGGACACCGAAGGGACAGTTATGTTGAGTGTGTTTCATTTGGTGACCTTGTCACGGTTTTCATATGGTGAAGAAGAGTCGGACCAAACTGCAGCGTGTCGATTGCGATCCATGTTTATTTAAACAAACGTAAACACTACAAAAACAAGAAACGAAACAAAACCCGAACACAGCCTATACTTGTGTCAACTAACATCAAACAAGGACATCAAGACACTCAGGACAATCACCCACAATACAACCAAAGAATATGGCTGCCTAAATATGGCTCCCAATCAGAGACAAGGATAAACACCTGCCTCTGATTGAGAACCACTTCAGACAGCCATAGACTTACCTAGAACACCCCACTAAGCTACAATCCCACTAAGCTACACACCACATACAAAAACCCATGTCACACCCTGTCCTGACCAAATACATAAAGAAAAACACAAAATACTTCGACCAGGGCGTGACAGACCTCATGAAGGTCAGGAAACACACAACTATATCTCTGAATGTGTACATTTTTCAATTATGGGTTTTGCATCTAATTCTTGTACAAAATAGATGAGTAAATATATTGATTCCAATTATTCCCGAATGAGCAAACATTCATGTGCAAAGGATTAGCATTTCAATTAATATAATTATCCACTGTGTGTAGTGATCCATTTTGTGTTTCCCGCTCTTTCTCAGTCCACACCCTCTTCCCTTTGTCCACCAAGTCGTCATATCAGTTTAGCCTTCTAGGGGATCATTGTTAGTTAGCAATATCTACTGTTTGTTTGTTATGCATTTCAGTGATTATTTATTTAGTGAGTAAATGATTAAGCCAATAGGTGTATTGATGATTTATAGTAAAGGCTGGGTTCGTGCAGATAACCAACCATTTATGACGTTCAGATGAGACTGACATGAGGTAAAGAATAACACCGGTTAACACACTGTTCCTAGGCCGTCATTGAAAATAAGAATTTGATCTTAACTGACTTGTCTAGTTATAATAAAGGTTTAAAAAATATATGAAAAAATAATTAATTAAACGAAGACTAAATATCTGAAGAGTTATATTCGGAAAAGTATAACTTTGTAATCTGAAGATTTTCCATGGTGCAATGACTTCCTAGTTAATTAAATGTACATAATTAGTTTAATCACGTAATAATAATTACAGAGAATTGATTTGATATAATAACAGTCTTCACCTTTAATGATGCCAAAAACACGACAACACTGTATTTCTGATCAATTTGATATTATTTTAATGGACAAATAATTTGTTTTTCTTTCAAAAACAAGGACATTTCTAAGTGACCCCAAACCTTTGAATGGTAGTGTATATACAGTACCAATCCAAAGTTGCACACACCTACTCATTCAAGGGGTTTTCTTTTCTTTTTTAAACTATTTTCTACATTGTAGAATAATAGTAGAGACATCAAAACTATGAAATAACACATATGGAATCATGTAGTAACCAAAAAAGTGTTATACAATTCAATATATAATTTATATTTCAGATTCTTTAAAGGAGCCACCCCTTGCCTTGATGACAGCTTTGCACACACTTGGCATTCTCTCAACCAGCTTCATGAGGTAGTCACCTGGAATGCATTTCAATTAACAGGTGTGCCTTGTTAAAAGTTCATATGTGGAATTTTTTCCTTCTTAATGCGTTTGATCCAATCAGTTGTGTTGTGACAAGGTAGGGGTGGTATATTAAAGTCCAAGTCCATATTATGGCAAGAACAGCTCAAATAAGCAAAGAGAAACGACAGTCCATCATTACTTTAAGAGTCAATCCGAAAGAGAACCATCAAGCACTATGATGAAACTGCCTCTCATGAGGACCTGCTGCAGAGGACAAGTTTATCAGCGTTACCAGCCTCAGAAATTGCACCCCAAGTAAATGCTTCACAGAGTTCAAGTAACAGACACATCTCAACATCAACTGTTCAAATCAAATGTTATTTGTCACATACACATGGTTAGCAGATGTTAATGTGAGTGTAGCGAAATGCTTCTGCTTCTAGTTCCGACAATTCAGTAATAACCAACAATTTCACAACAACTACCTTATAAACACAAGTGTAAAGGAATGAAGAGTATGTACATAAAAATATATGAATGAGTGATGGTATAGAACGGCATAGGCAAGATGCAGTAGATGGTATAGATTACAGTATATACATATGAGATGAGTAATGTAGGGTATGTAAACATTATATGAAGTGGCATTGTTTAAAGTGGCTAGTGATACATTTTTCCATCAATTTTTCCATTGTTAAAGTGGCTGGAGTTGAGTCAGTATGTTGGCAGCAGCCACTCAATGTTAGTGGTGGCTGTTTAACAGTCTGATGGCCTTGAGATAGATACTGTTTTTCAGTCTCTCAGTCCCTGCTTTGATGCACCTATACTGACCTCGCCTTCTGGATGATAGTGGAGTGAACAGGCAGTGGCTCGGGTGGTTGTTGTACTTGATGGCCTTCCTGTGACATCGGGAGGTGTAGGTGTCCTGGAGGGCAGGTAGTTTGCCCCCGTTAATGCGTTGTGCAGACCTCACTACCCTCTGGAGAGCCTTATGGTTGTGGGCGGAGCAGTAGCTGTACCAGGCGGTGATACAGCCCGACAGGATGCTCTCGGTTGTGCATCTGTAAAAGTTTGTATTGTATTTGTATTGTGTTTGTACTGTATTGTCCTCAAAGCGGGCAAAGAAGTTGTTTAGTCTGTCTGGGAGCAAGACATCCTGGTCCGCGACGGGGCTGTTTCTCTTTTTGTCATCTCTCATTGACTGTAGACCCTGCCATATACCTCTTGTGTCTGAGCCGTTGAATTGCGACTCTACTTTGTCTCTATACTGACGCTTAGCTTGTTTGATTGCCTTGCGAAGGGAATAGCTACACTGTTTGTATTCGGTCATGTTTCCGGTCACCTTGCCCTGATTAAAAGCAGTGGTTCGCGCTTTCAGTTTTGCGCGAATGTTGCCATCAATCCACGGTTTCTGCTTTGGGAATGTTTTAATAGTTGCTGTGGGTACGACACTGCCGGTACACTTGCTAATAAACTCGCTCACCGAGTCGGCGTATTTGTCAATGTTGTTGTTTGACGCAATGTGGAACATATCCCAGTCCACTTGATCGAAGTAATCTTGAAGTGTGGAATCAGATTGGTCAGACCAGCGTTGAACAGACCTGAGTGCAGGAGCTTCCTGTTTTAGTCTCTGTCTATAGGCTGGAAGCAACAAAATGGCCGTGGTCAGCTTTTCCAAAGGGAGGCCTGGGGAGGGCCTAATATGCATCGTGAAAGTTAGAATAACAATAATCCAGGGTTCTTCCAGCCCTGGTTGCACAATCGATATGCTGATAGAATATAGGGAGTCTTGTTTTCAGATTGGCCTTGTTAAAATCCACAGCTACAATGAATGCAGCATCGGGATATGTGGTTTCCAGTTTACATAGAGTCAAATAAAGTTTGTTCAGGGCCATCGATGTGTCTGCTTAGGGGGAATATATGCAGCTGTGATTATAATCGAAAATAATCTCTTGGTAGATAATAACATTTGATTGGAATTCTAAGTCCGGTGAACAGAAGGACTTGAGTTCCTCTCTGTTGTTATTATCACACCACGTCTCGTTAATCATAAGGCATCCCCCCCCCCTGCTCTTCTTCTTACCAGAAAGATGCTTGTTTCTGTCGGCGCGATGCGTGAAGAAACCAGCTGGCTGTACCGACTCCGATAGCGTGTCTCGAGTGAGCCATGTTTCCGTGAAGCAAAGAACGTTAAAGTCTCTTCAAATCAAATCAAATGTTTTTACATAGCCCTTCGTACATCAGCTGATATCTCAAAGTGCTGTACAGAAACCCAGCCTAAAACCCCAATCAGCATGCAATGCAGGTGTAGAAGCACGGTGGCTAGGAAAAACTCCCTAGAAAGGCCAAAACCTAGGAAAAAACCTAGAGAGGAACCAGGCTATGTGGGGTGGCCAGTCCTTGTCTGGCTGTGCCGGGTGGAGATTATAACAGAACATGGTCAAGATGTTCAAATGTTCATAAATGACCAGCATGGTCAAATAATAATAATCACAGGCAGAACAGTTGAAACTGGAGCAGCAGCACGGCCAGGTGGACTGGGGACAGCAAGGAGTCATCATGCCAGGTAGTCCTGAGGCATGGTCCTAGGGCTCAGGTCCTCCGAGAGAGAGAAAGAAAGAGAGAAAGAGAGAGAGAATTAGAGAGAGCATACTTAAATTCACACAAGACACTGGATAGGACAGGATAAGTACTCCAGATATAACAAACTGACCCTAGCCTCCCGACACAAACTACTGCAGCATAAATACTGGAGGCTGAGACAGGAGGGGTCAGGAGACACTGTGGCCCCATCCGATGATACCCCCGGACAGGGCCAAACAGGAAGGATATAACCCCACCCACTTTGCCAAAGCACAGCCCCCACACCACCAGAGGGATATCTTCAACCACCAATTTACCATCTTGAGACAAGGCCGAGAATAGTCCACAAAGATCTCCGCCATGGCACAACCCAAGGGAGGGGGGCAACCCAGACAGGTAGATCACATCAATGACTAACCCAGACAGGTAGATCACATCAATGACTAAACCCACTCAAGTGATGCACCCCTCCTAGGGACGGCATGAAAGAGCACCAGTAAGCCAGTGACTCAGCCCCTGTAATAAGGTTAGAGGCAGAGAATCCCAGTGGAAAGAGGGGAACCGGCCAGGCAGAGACAGCAAGGGCGGTTCGTTTCTCCAGAGCCTTTCCGTTCACCTTCACACTCCTGGGCCAGACAACACTCAATCATATGACCCACTGAAGAGATGAGTCTTCAGTAAAGACTTAAAGGTTGAGACCGAGTTTGCGTCTCTCACATGGGTAGGCAGACCATTCCATAAAAATGGAGCTCTATAGGAGAAAGCCCTGCCTCCAGGTGTTTGCTTAGAAATTCTAGGGACAATTAGGAGGCCTGCGTCTTGTGACCATAGCATACGTGTAGGTATGTACGGCAGGACCAAATCAGAGAGATAGGTAGGAGCAAGCCCATGTAATGCTTTGTAGGTTAGTAAAACCTTGAAATCAGCCCTTGCCTTGACAGGAAGCCAGTGTAGGGAGGCTAGCACTGGAGCAATATGATCAAATTTTTTGGTTCTAGTCAGGATTCTACCAGCTTATTTAGCACTAACTGAAGTTTATTTAGTGCTTTATCCGGGTAGCTGGAAAGTAGAGCATTGCAGTAGTTTAACCTAGAAGTCTGCATACTTTTTGCAAGTCTGCATCATTTTTGGACAGAAAGTTTCTGATATATGCAATGTTACGTAGATGGAAAAAAGCTGTCCTTGAAACAGCCTTGATATGTTCGTCAAAAGTGTGATCAGGGTCCAGAGTATCGCCGAAGTCCTTCACAGTTTTATTTGAGACGACTGTACAACCATTAAGATGAATTGTCAGATTCAATAGAAGATCTCTTTGTTTCTTGGGACCTAGAACAAGCATCTCTGTTTTGTCCGAGTTTAAAAGTAGAACGTTTGCAGCCATCCACTTCCTTATGCCTGAAACACAGGCAACTAGCGAGGGCAATTTTGGGGCTTCACCATGTTTCATTGAAATGTACAGTTGTGTGTCATCCGCATAGCAGTGAAAGTTAACATTATGTTTTCGAATGACATCCCCAAGAGGTAAAATATATAGTGAAAACAATAGTGGTCCTAAAACGGAACCTTGAGGAACACGGTTGATTTGTCAGAGGACAAACCATTCACAGAGACAAACTGATATTTTTCCGACAGATAAGATCTAAACCAGGCCAGAACTTGTCCGTGTAGACCAATTTGGGTTTCTAATCTCTCCAAAAGAATGTGGTGATCGATGGTATCAAAAGCAGCACTAAGGTCTAGGAGCACAAGGACAGATGCAGAGCCTCGGTCTGATGCCATTAAAAGGTAATTTACCACCTTTACAAGTGCAGTCTCAGTGCTATGATGGATTCTAAAACCAGACTGAAGAATTTTGTATACATTATTTGTCTTCAGGAAGGCAGTGAGTTGCTGCACAACAGCCTTTTCTAAAAATGTTGAGAGGAAATGAAGATTCGATATAGGCCGATAGTTTTAAAAATATTTTCTGGGCCAAGGTTTGGCTTTTTCAAGAGAGGCTTTATTACTGCCACTTTTAGGGAGTTTGGTACACATTCGGTGGATAGAGAGACGTTTATTATCTTCAACATAGGAGGGCCAAGCACAGGAAGCAGCTCTTTCAGTAGTTTAGTTGGAATAGGGTCCAGTATGCAGCTTGAAGGTTAAGAGGCCATGATTATTTTCATCATTGTGTCAAGAGATATAGTACTAAAACACTTGAGTGTCTCTCTTGATCCTATGTCCTGCCAGAGTTGTGCAGACTCAGGACAACTGAGCTTTGAAGGAATACGTAGATCCGTAATTTGCTTTCTAATAATCATGATCTTTTCCTCAAAGAAGTTCATGAATTTATTACTGCTGAAGTGAAAGCCATCCTCTCTTGGGGAATGCTGCTTTTTAGTTAGTTTTGCAACAGTATCAAAAAGGAATTTTGGATTGTTCTTATTTTCCTCAAATAAGTTGGAAAAATAGGTTGATCGAGCAGCAGTGAGGGCACTTCGATACTGCACGGTACTGTCTTTCCAAGCGAGTCGGAAGACAGTTTGGTGTGGCGCCATTTCCGTTCCAATTTTCTGGTAGCTTGCTTCAGAGCTCGGGTATTTTCTGTATACCAGGGAGGTAGTTTCTTATGAGAAATGATTTTGCATGAAACTGCATCTAGGGTATTACGCAAGGTTAAATTGAGTTCCTCAGTTAGGTGGTGAACTGATTTTTGTCCTCTGACGTCTTTGGGTAGGCAGAGGGAGTCTGGAAGGGCATCAAGGAATCTTTGTGTTGTCTGTGAATTTATAGCACGGCTTTTGATGCTCCTTGGTTGGGGTCTGAGCAGATTATTTGTTGCAATTGCAAACGTAATAAAATGGTGGTCCGATAGTTCAGGATTATGAGGAAAAACATTAAGATCCACAACATCTTATATCTCTCTGGAATGCTACCCTTGCTCAGATTCATCTATCTTGTTGTCAAGAGACTGGACATTGGCGAGTAGTATGCTCGGGAGTGGTGCGTGATGTGCCCGTCTCTGGAGCCTGACCAGAAGACCAATTCGTCTGCATTTTTTACAGCGTCGTTGTTTTGGTTCGCCGGCTGGGATCCGATCCATTGTCCTGCGTGGTGGGCAAAACAGAGGATCCGCTTCGGGAAAGTCTTATTCCTGGTCGTAATGATGGTGAGTTGACGTTGCTCTTATATGCAATAGTTCCTCCCTACTGTATGTAACAAAACCTAAGATTACCTGGGGTACCAATGTAAGAAATAACGCATAAAAAAATAACGCATAGTTTCCTAGGAACGCGAAGCGAGGCGGCCATCTCTGTCGGCGCCGGAAGTTGTTCAGAGGAGACTGTGTGAATCAGGCCTTCATGGTCGAATTGCTGCAATTAACCACTACTAAAGGATACCAATAATAAGAAGAAATTTGCTTGGGCCAAGAAACACAAGCAATGGACACTGGACAGGTGGAAATCTGTCCATTGGTCGGATGAGTCCGAATTTTAGATTTTTGGTTACAACCGCCTTGTCTTTGTGAGATAAAGAGTAGATGAATAGATGATCTCCGCATGTGTGGTTCCCACCGTGAAGCATGGAGGAGGAAGTGTGATGGTGTGGGGGTGCTTTGCTGGTGACACTGTCAGTGATTTAATTTTGAATTCAAGGCACACTTAACCAGCATGGCTACCACAGCATTCTGCAGTGATATGCCATCCCATCTTGTTTAGTGGGACTATAATTTGTTTTTCAACAGGACAATGACCCAACACACATTTCCAGACTGTATAAGGGCTATTTGATCAAGAAGGAAAGTGATGGAGTGATGGAGTGCTGCATCAGATGACCTGGCCTCCACAATCACCCGACCTCAACTCAATTGAGATGGTTTGGGATGAGTTGGACCGCAGAGTGAAGGAAAAGCAGCCAACAATTGCTCAGCATATGTGGAAACTCCTTCAAGACTGTTGGAAAAGTTTTCCAGGTGAAGCTGGTTGAGAGAATGCCAAGAGTATACAAAGCTGTTATCAAGGCAAAGGGTGGCTACTTTGAAGAATCTCAAATATAAAATATTTTTTTATTTGTTTGACACTTTTTTGGTTACTGCATGATTCCATATGTGTTACTTAATAGTTGTGATGTCTTCACTATTATTCTACAATGTAGAAAATGGTACAAATAAAGAAAAACCCTTGAATAGTAGGTGTGTCCAATCTTCTGACTGGTACTGTATATACAGAGTGTAAACTACGTTGAGATCTCGGCCCCACAGTTAACTTGTGACTGTCACGATGGATTTTAAACTGAACAGGTGATGGAAGTCTGTTAGATTTTGTGGAGAAAAAAGTGAAGTGAATGTAGGATTACAAATGAAACGAAACTCAACAACACATTGTATACCGTTGAATCAATACAATTGCAACAGAATAAGCTGTAAGTTTGTAACACTACAACTGATAGTACTCACTGGGCAAAAACTGGTTGAATCAATGTTGTTTCCACATTAGTTCAACCAAAACATTTTATGTTATGACGTTGAATACACATGGAAAAATGATTGGATTTGAAAAAAGTCATCAACGTAAGGGATTTATTTTCTTTCCCCCAAAACATTTAAAGCTGCAATATGTAACTTTTTGGGCTACCTGAGATTTTTGCAACCAAGAAATGGCGGAGCGATTTCTGTATAGTGCATCTTTAACCTAAATCCAATGACATGGTGAAATGTTTTGTTGATTTCACATTGTATTCACATTAGTTGACAACTCAACTAAATGCCAACCAAAACTAGACGTTGATCTGACGTCTGTGCCCAGTAGGTCAGTTTAGACAGAATGCTGTAATTGGAGCTTGTTTAAAACAGGCTGCAGAAACCTCTATGAAATTCATGGCTTTAAATAAGCAATTAAACATTGTTAGATTATCAACCCTGACCTCTGACATTTCCTTGACTAATTGGTGTCATTTTGTTCCCAGACCATAGCAACAGCTAGGTGAGGATAATCATCCTACTACACTGTAGGAGGCTCTCACCCAATTAATTAAAAGAACACAATTATGCATGTGTATGCAGTACGCTATCTATGCTTTCACCTTATCAATCCATTCTAATGACCTCTCCTATCCACCAACCTAGCCAAATCAACCAAGTGAAGGCCTCACAATGATGATGTAATGGATTTCTGATGATTAGCTCATCCTCCTGGCATGGGAGAAGTGTTTTCAGGACTAAACTTTCCCTTGGCTTCCTGGATTCTGCAGTGTCTTCTTTATTTCCATTTTTTATGTGGTTGATGATAAGGATCATGCGTTGGTTAACTGATAATGTTGTTATTGTAAATGGTTTCTTTAGATGCTCCTTTGCTTGGCTTGGCTTGGCTTGGACATATTGTAGGTTACAGCTTTCTGAGGGCTGAATGATAAGGGTTCTAGTTTTCTATTCTACAGTACAGTATATTCATGAATTTTATGTGGGGCCTGAAATGCAATACGTCAGGACTGTGTGTATTCAGATCAGTGAAGGCTGCTGAGGGGAGGACGGCTCATAATAATGGCACGTGCCCATCCTCCCCAATTAAGGCGCCCTCAACCTCCTGTGATTCAGATGTTATATATCTCCTTTCAAAGCTTTAGTGCGCACAGATAAACAATGTAGTAGTAGGTTGCCTTTTAAAGATTAAAGGCCTGAATCTGTCTCATTCTTGAGCAATGGATCATCAACTTGCAAAGCTCGGGCAAACTCGCTTTTTCTTAAGAGGACAAGCTGACAGCATTTCAATAGCATATATCAGGCAAAGTAAATTGGCTCTGCTGCGCGTTGCTACACTTGAGAAGGGAATTACAGCACAATGGAGGTGCAAACTAAAGAGATGAACTGGGAATAATGTTATCCAGGGGCATAAGTTTAATGGTGGCAAGTACACTCGTAAAAATAGCTGCTATCTAGAACCTAAAACCCTTTAAAGAACCCTTTTTGGTTCCAGGTAGAACCCTTTCCATAGAGGGCCCTACATGGAACCCAAAAGGGTTCTTCCTGGAACCAAAAGGGGTTCTGTCATCTATGGGGACTGTTGAAGAACCCTTTTGGAACCCTTTTTTCTAAGAGTGTATTGTATAAAAAGTGGATTGAAGCTGGACGGTCTCCTGGGGTTGCATCGCTACTTATCATCATTGAATAACCCAAGGAGACTTAATAGATGTGTTGTCGGTCTGCAGTTGGACAATGGGAAATCACATTGGGAAAGAGAACTTAATCAACTGTGATCTTTATGAAAAATATTCACATGACGGAGGAAAACGTCTTGCCATACAAAGCACAGAGATTTTTAAGCACTGACAAATTGTCCAATCGCTCTGATCTATAGGAAACCAAGTAGAAAGGGTGTGTGGGAGTCAACATACTGCAACAGAATATCAATATGATGGATCTTCTCAGGGGATTTGTTTTTATCTTAGAACGGGGGACTATTTTGTCTTGATCCAACACTATATTATGCTCTGAGAGACAATGGAAGACAAAAAGGGTGGATAGTATTGGCCAACTGCAGAGCTTTTGAATGTCTCACTCTTTCCTCTTGACTCACCGTCTATAGTGATTGCTTCCACATAACATTCATCGCTCTGTTTTCCTCCTATATATATGCATGTAGGGTAAACAATCAGTTGATAAAACCCTCAGTTACCAAAGGTTTTTTTTCTTTCTGAAACCTAATGAAAAATAATGTCTGACTGTCTGGTTTACCTAATCCACCAAAACTAATCCATCTTCTTCTGACAGCCACGTTCAATTCTTTCTCCTTATCATATTTTCTTCCACAGTAATTGCCTTTTTTTCCATTTCTCTGGTTCAGAAAAAAATATTGATTAAATTGTGTATCTTGGCGGCACTGAAAGAAAAACATGACGAGAGAGGCCTCAGCAGCCCAGTCAGTCAGCCTGGCTTGTAATGCATCTTTATCTCTGACTCTGACAAACGAGCACAATCCTTTTTAATTGTCATTACCGTCCGCTGGTCCGCATGCAAGCACCTTTTTCAATCTTTCCATGGGGAGACTCAGCTATACTTTAGCTATATTCTTTTTAGCGTGGCTCATCTAGGGTCCACACTAAATTGACCTAAGTGTGTTGTGGTCGCATCGATAGTGTTAGTCGATGACTTTGCTGTTACCATGATAACATGGCTTTTAAACCACTGAATTGAGGGTGCTTTACAGTACTCTCTGGAGTTGTGAATGTGCTATCATTATTGTAATTTCATTACATTTTCATTAATTTCATTACATTTTCTGGTTACAAATCAAATCATTCATAAGCCTTGGAAAAGAAAATGGTTAATTTTAAGTTTTCTTCTGTTACTGTGGGCATAATAAGGCCTAAACACCTCTCCTCTAACCTCTGCAATTCATTCATATTGTGTAACCTTCTCTCTCTCTCCACTCCTCTGGACTTATTACCTCTCCTTCCCTCACCTCCTCAACCTCCTTCCCTTCATATATCCTGTGTAGGGTTGCAAAGGGAGGGTATATTACTGGAAATTTTCAGAGTTTACCAGTAAACAAACATAATTTTGGTATCTTTCATGGATTTTATGTATCAGGATAAAGGTAAGACTCAGATGCAGACCGTGTCAAAGTAACAATGTTTATTACAGAAACAGGGGCAAAGGTACAGGATGGCAGGCAGACTCAGGTCAGGCAGAGGTCGGTAATCCAGAGGGGGGGCAAAGGTACAGGACGGCAGGCAGGCTCAGGGTCAGGGTCAGGCAGAGTGGTGAGCGGGCACAGGGTCAAGACAGGCAAGGGTCAAAACGAGGAGGACGAGTAAAGAGAGACTGGGGAAAAGCAGGAACTGATACAAAAAACTCTGGTTGACTTGACAAACAAGACGAACTGGCAACAGACAAACAGAGACCACACGTATAAATACACAGAGGATAATGGGGAAGATGGGTGACACCTGGGGGGTTTAAATAGATCAGGGCTTGACAGTACCCACCCTAGAGGCGCCACCTGGCATCCTATCTGTGTGCATACCTGGTTGACCTGGGTGAAAGTCAACGGTAAGGGCCGGGTCCAGGATGTCTTTAGCGGGTACCCAGCACCTCTCCTCCAGGACAGTCAACCAGGTACCAGAAACCCCTGCCCTGAGGTCGAACACTCAGGAGGTGTCACAATGTGTACGCCGTATGGCCATCGATGACATGAGGAGGAGGGGTGGGCCTGGAAACAGAAGACAAAGGGCTGTGAGACATAGGCTTAATTCTAGACACATGGAAAGTAGGGTGAATACGGAGAGTACGGAGAATACGGACAAGACGAACAGCAGTGGGGCTAATGACTCTAGAGATGGGGAACGGGCCAATGAAATGGGGGGAAAGTTTATGGGACTCTACCCAGAGTGGCAGGTCCCGGGTGGAGAGCCATACCCTTTGCCTGAGCCGATAGCATGGAGCAGGGGTCCGGTTATTGCCTATACCTGGATGTGGTCTTCAACAGAGCGGCCCGGGCTCTCTTCCAGGTACCGCGACAGCGGCGGATGAACATCTGGGCAGAGGGATTGCTGACTTCCTCCTCTTGTTCGGGGAAGAGCGGAGGCTGATATCCCAGGGAACACTCGAAGGGCGAGAGACCCATGGCAGAGCAAGGAAGGGTGTTGCGGGCATACTCAACCCATACTCAATTCATACCAGTTGCTGGTAGGGTTGGCAGAGAATAGGCAGCGAAGGGTAGTCTTCAGACCCTGGTTGGCTAGCTCCGGCTGGCCGTAGGACTGGGGTATCAGGAGGACAGGCTGGCCAATGACCCAATGAGGGTGCAGAACGCTTTCCAGAACTGAGATGAGAACTGGGGGCCCCAGTCAGAGACCATGTTGACTGGCAGTCCATGGATTTGGAAGACATGCTGCATCATGAGCTGGGCCGTCTCCTTGGCAGAGGGTAGTTTGGGGAGAGGAATGAAGTGGGCTGCCTTGAAAAACTGATCCACCACAGTCAGGATGGAGGTGTTGCCATCACATGGGAGAAGACCTGTGACAAAGTCCAGGGAGATGTGGGTCCAGGGACAGTGTGGGACAGGCAGAGGTTGGAGGAGACCAGCTGGAGCTTGTCGAGGAGTCTTGTTCTGTGCACACACTGTGCAAGCGGTGACAAATGTGGAGACGTCAGAGACCATGGTGGGCCACCAAAAGTGTCGTCACACAAAAGCCAGTGTCCGGTGGGAGCCCGTGTAAGCAGGCCAGTCTAGAAGAGTATGCCCAGGAGAGCGGAGCAGACCACGTCATGCTTTTTTCATTGTTTAGGTGATTTTCTCTTGAACCATACATATAGTCTATCTACTATAAACTCATGGACAATGTGGACACAGATATAAAAAAAAATTATACATTTTTTAAAAGTTATTCAAGTAATAATCACCAAAGTTACGATTATTTTCTGTTAATTACCAAAAATGACTGAAGATTCCAGGAAAGTACCAGTAGCTTTGCAACCCTACTGCTGTGTGATCTCTTCTCTTGCCTCCCATCTCCTCCTCACACAGGTTTCTACAAACCATTTTCCATGTGAAAAAAATCAATCCATCATAGGGAGACTGCAGGAGGATGAGAAAATGGAATAATTAGGGTTGAACCAGTGAAAATACCGCTCTAAATTAGCCTGTCCACTGACTCAACGAGTTGCCAATTTATATTCCTGAGAAGTGCCCCCTGCGTCAGCATACAGATAACATTTTAAGAGAAGACCAATTTACTCCTCACAATCAGTTAGGCCCACTCTATTAGCTCAATTAGCTGGTTGGGGTGATGTTGGGTCTGGACCCTCCTCAAATTGACACACAGATTGCTCTGCACCATAACAATGAATGTACATCTTAGAGCTCTGTTCGGTCAAAACTGGTGTCTGATCGTTTCTAAGACTGGATAAAACAACATGCGGCACATGAAAAGTAAAATCCAATATCCAACATCAAGAGAAAAATCCAATCTCTGGCCAATTTGACAACAAAAGGTGAAATATATCTTGGCTTCGATAATCAGAGATACTTGGAAGGGTAGCCTATCAGACAGAATATTGGTAATTTTGTTGGGTTTAGTAGTAACGATTTTCGAGGGCTTTTCGAATTATCTAAAGAAGTATGTGAGAGTGAGAGAACTGGAGATAATACAGAGACATCATGAATATTAACAATTGAATGCATCATCCATAGTATTAGAAATTAGAATACTTAAAACTTCTTTGGGCTGCAATCCCATTAACGGGATCGATATGACAACAGTCAGTGAAAGTGCAGGGTGCCAAATTCAAACAACAGAAATCTCATAATTAAAATTCTTCAAACATACATGTATTTTATACCGTTTTAAAGGTAATCTTGTTGTTAATCCCACCACAGTGTCCGATTTGAAATAGGCTTTACAGCAAAAGCACCACAAACGATTATATTAGGTCACCACCAACTCACAGAAAAACACAGCCATTTTTCCAGCCAAAGAGAGGAGTCACAAAAAGCACAAATAGACACAAAATTTCTCACTAACCTTTGATGATCTTCATCAGATGACACTCATAGGACTTCATGTTACACAATACATGTATGTTTTGTTTGATAAAGTTCATATTTATATAAAAAAATCTGAGTTTACATTGGCGTGTTACATTCAATAGTTCCAAAAACATCCAGTGATTTTGCATAGCCACATCAATTTTACAGAAATACTCATCACAAGTGAGTATTTGTGTTACACGTGGAATTATAGATATACCTCTCCTTAATGCAACCGCTGTGTCAGATTTTTAAAAAACTTTACGGAAAAAGCAAACCATGCAATAAACTGAGAATGGCGCTCAGAAAAAAAAAAGATCTCCATGTTGGAGTCAACAGAAATCAGAAATAACATTATAAATATTCCCTTACCTTTGATGATATTCATCAGAATGCACTCCCAGGAATCCTAGTTCCACAATAAATATTTGATTTGTTCGATAATGTCCATTATTTATGTCCAAGTAGCTACTTTAGTTAGGGCGTTTAGTACACAAATCCAAACGCTCATGCAGGTCCAACCGAACATCGAGCCGACGAAAAGGTCAAAAAGTTATATTACAGGTTTTAGAAACATTTCAAACTAAGTATAGAATCAATCTTCAGGATGTTTTTACCATAAATCTCCAATAACGTTCCATTGAGAATTCCATTGACTGTAGAAAAGCCATGGAACGCAGGTCGCTCTCATGTGAAATGCGCATGACTAGGACCTGGCTTTCTGCCAGACCACAGAGTCCGGCAAAGACCAAAGAGCTCTCATCCGGCCCCACTTCACAGTAGAAGCCTCATTCAAGTTTCCAAAGATGGTTGACATCTAGTGGAAGCCCCAGGAAGTGCAACATAACCAATATGCCACTGAGTATTCGATAGGGCTGAGTTCAAAAACTACAAACCTCAGATTTCCCACTTCCTGTTTGGATTTTTTTCTCAGGTTTTTGCCTGCCATATGAGTCCAGTTATGCTCACAGACATCATTCAAACAGTTTTAGAAACTTCAGAGTGTTTTCTATCAAAATGTACTAATAATATGCATATATTAGCAACTGGGACTGAGGAGCAGGCCGTTTACTCTGGGCACCTCTGTTCACCTTATTCATCCAAGCTACTCAATACTGCCCCTGCAGCCATAAGAAGTTTTTAACATAATCTCTATGGCAACATCACTGTTATGTCATAATGGTTGGTAAAACCAAACCAGCATACCACACCAACCACCTTACCATAACACTCAAACACAATTGCGCAAAAGTTTTCTCCAGTCATGAATGATATCCTATAAATAGTTTTTATTGAAAATTTGATTGGTTGTAAAACCATTTGGATTGGTTCATGGCAACAACTATTTGAGAAATAAGTAAGTCATCGATTTCTGTATACTCTTTTAACATCTAAATTGATAATGTTGAATGATCTATAAACAGTGATTTCCTTAATGATTTAGCCCCTCATAATGTTGTTCGAGTTACTATGACGCATCAACACAAGTCTCGTCTCTGATCCATCATTTAAGTCATTTTCTTTGAAGCAAAGTTAAATTTTTGATTTCAAAATGTGATCCACCTTTATGACGGGTCAACTGTCACGTCACAGAGACAGTTTGGACAAATAACATTACAGTAGAGTAGGCGAATATGTTGCCACATCACTGCTTATAAAAGCCTAGTCGAGAAAACTGTCATGCTTTATTCATTTAATCACATTAATGTATATATATTTGTGTCTCTATGCATTCTACTCTATTGCTAGATCAATCAATTAACTTGATTCTCAATGCAATCTTACCTATAAGGAAAGAAGTGTTTTTCTAAACTTGCTCAGGTGACCCACTGTGCTGGTGGGAATATCTCTTATGATGAACTCCTCAAGTGTGTTCAGATATACTTGAACCCTGTGCCACAGGGTTCAATTCTTGGACCGACTCTCTTCTCTGTATACATCAATGAGGTCGCTCTTGCTGCTGGTGAGTCCCTGATCCACCTCTACGCAGACGACACCATTCTGTATACTTCCGGCCCTTCTTTGGACACTGTGTTAACAACCCTCCAGGCAAGCTTCAATGCCATACAACTCTCCTTCCGTGGCCTCCAATTGCTCTTAAATACAAGTAAAACTAGTAAAACAAGTAAAACTCTTCAATCGATCGCTACCTGCACCGACCCGCCTGTCCAACATCACTACTCTGGACGGCTCTGACTTAGAATACGTGGACAACTACAAATACTTAGGTGTCTGGTTAGACTGTAAACTCTCCTTCCAGACCCATATCAAACATCTCCAATACAAAGTTAAATCTAGAATTGGCTTCCTATTTCGCAACAAAGCATCCTTCACTCATGCTGCCAAACATACCCTTGTAAAACTGACCATCCTACCAATCCTCGACTTTGGCGATGTCATTTACAAAATAGCCTCCAATACCCTACTCAACAAATTGGATGCAGTCTATCACAGTGCAATCCGTTTTGTCACCAAAGCCCCATATACTACCCACCATTGCGACCTGTACGCTCTCGTTGGCTGGCCCTCGCTTCATACTCGTCGCCAAACCCACTGGCTCCATGTCATCTACAAAACCCTGCTAGGTAAAGTCCCCCCTTATCTCAGCTCACTGGTCACCATAACATCTCCCACCTGTAGCACACGCTCCAGCAGGTATATCTCTCTAGTCACCCCCAAAACCAATTCTTTCTTTGGCCGCCTCTCCTTCCAGTTCTCTGCTGCCAATGACTGGAACGAACTACAAAAATCTCTGAAACTGGAAACACTTATCTCCCTCACTAGCTTTAAGCACCAACTGTCAGAGCATCTTACAGATTACTGCACCTGTACATAGCCCACCTATAATTTAGCCCAAACAACTACCTCTTTCCCAACTGTATTTAATTAATTAATTTATTTTGCTCCTTTGCACCCCATTATTTTTATTTCTACTTTGCACATTCTTCCATTGCAAAACTACCATTCCAGTGTTTTACTTGCTATATTGTATTTACTTTGCCACCATGGCCTTTTTTGCCTTTACCTCCCTTCTCACCTAATTTGCTCACATTGTATATAGACTTGTTTATACTGTATTATTGACTGTATGTTTGTTTTACTCCATGTGTAACTCTGTGTCGTTGTATGTGTCGAACTGCTTTGCTTTATCTTGGCCAGGTCGCAATTGTAAATGAGAACTTGTTCTCAACTTGCCTACCTGGTTAAATAAAGGTGAAATAAAAACCATTTTAAAATTACAAATACTTCAACAAGCTGGTGGTAAGACTGTCACTCTCCTCTCACACATAAAAAAAAGTAAAATACACTATATATGCAAAAGTATATGGACACCCCTTCAAATGAGTGGATTCGAGTAACCAATGTGTTGGAGGAAACACTGTACAACTGGGGACTGTGTCAGTGTGCATGCAACCGGCACGCCACAGGAGTCGCTAGAGCGCGATGGGACAAGGACATCCGGGCCGGCCAAACCCTCCCCTAACACGGACGATAATGGGCCAATTGTGCACCGCCTAATGGGTCTCCCAGGGTTGCGGCTGGCTGCGACACAGCCTGGGATCGAACCCGGGTCTGTAGTGACACCTCTAGAATAGCGATGCCACTCAGGAGGCCCAGTGAAGGGAAATCTTAACACTACAGCATACAATTACATTCTCAGATGATTCTGTGTTTCCAACTTTATGGCAACAGTTTGAGGAAGGCCTCTTTCCTGTTTCAGCATGACAATTCCCCTGTGCACGAAGTGAGGTCCATACAGAAATGTTTTTTCGAGAACGGTGTGGATAAAATTGACTGGCCTGCATAGAGCCCTGACCTCAACCCCATCAAACTCCTTTGGGATGAATTGGAACGCCGACTGCGAGCCAGGTCTAATCGTCCAACATTGGTGCCAGATCAAACTAATGATCTTGTGGCTGAATGGAAGCAAGTCCCCACAGCCATGCTTCAACATCTAGTAGAAAGCCTTCACAGAAAAGTGAAGGCTGTTATAGAAGGAAAGCGGGGACCAACTCCATATTAATGCCCATGGTTTTGGAATGAGATGTCAATGAGCACATAGTTGTAGTGTATGTTCTACTCTTATCAAAACCCTCCTCGGAAGATGTCTCAGGTAGTTTACAGTTGAATTGATTCCATTTTCAGGGAAAGGCAGGCTATATGTTGGATGTAGAGTTGTGAAAAGAGGAAAGCCCTCTGAAGATGGTCCTGAAAGCCTTGGTGTCTGCTGGCGTCCTGTTCCATGCAACCACGGTGAACATAGCGAGATGGCCTGCCATCCCTATGATGACCCAGCTTCAGGTCCCTCTCTTTCATCCTACCAGCTCTCCAATTGGATTGACAATTCTCAGGACTTTGAGCCCTATGCCCTTCTGTCTGCCTAACATGTAAGTTCTAGTCAATGGTTGGTAAAAGGCCCAGCTGAATTTGTGTGTTTGAAGTAAGTGCATGTTTTGTTCTATTTTATTGTTCAGGTGGTCTCATTCTTGTGTTGAGATGGTGATGGTGTTATCTGGCCCATCCTGATTCCTGACCCTCTCCATTTACACCTGTGTGTCTCAGGTTGACTCTGAAAGCAATGGGGAATTGCCTGCATGCTTCATTGTGTCTGGGAGTCACAGAGCCTTGAGAGGTGATGACCCAGCTACAGGTCACTTTCCCTTGTCCTGCCAGTCAGAGGGGAGCTCTCAACTGCCTCAGGAAGCTGGTGTGCCACCACCCTGATGGCCTGAGGATTGCCCAGGGAGAGGGTGAAGGATCCAGTGCCACAGGGTCAGAGATCACTTTGCGAGCTGCAGGCATACCAAACCTTCACTTTGGTGACATAATTAGTGTCAGGGTCTCCATTGCGGGCTAGACTTTCATGTTAACCCTAGGCTCCAAAAACCTCATCCTCAAATCAGTAACAGCAACATTGGCTTGCTCCAACTTGACCCAGCTGACCCCCATCCCCAGCGATGAGATCAACAGTGGACAGCCCAACCCATCCCAACAACAGGCCCAGCACCAGGCTTGTGCTGGGATGTCGCTATGGCCACTGCTCTAAAGATGCTTCTGCTGGGCAGGTTTGTGTATGGAGTCTACCCCCTGGATGATCTCCCCAGATACAGACCAGGACATTAAAAAAATGTGTGTTCTTGATTCTGGTCAAGCAGCTCTTGATTCCGGTACAGGAGGCGATTGCCAAAGCCCTGAGGCGAAAACTGAGGAAGCTCTCTGAGCACAACCAAGACAATGGCCCGCTGGAGCTCCAGCTGGTAGACCTGCTCTTCAGTCACTATGACAATGGCCCCCTGGAGCCAGAGGCCTTCTTGGAGGACCTCCATCTCTGCTTGGATGTGTTTGGCATGGTGAGCAGTGTGCTGCTCCAATGCTGGACCCCCGCGGTAAAATTCAGATACATTTTCTCTGACATCAGGGAGATAATCTCCAGACTTCAGCTCCAGTTGACTCGCTGAAGGAGCCTTTCTGACTTTACACTACATGAGCCTTCAATTGATACTCTCAGCGAGGTAAGAAATGAAAATGAATACCAAATCCACTCTGAAACAAAGTGTTTCAAAAATATCTGTTTTACACAGCCCTATTATTGAACATGTCTAAATCCAACTATTTAATCTGTCTTGTAAATTCTGTGTGTTTCTAGACTGCTGATGAAAATGAGGAAGAACTGCAGCGCTTAATTAAAGGGTATGTTTCCTAGAATGCATGGCAAATAACTAATGCTACCCTAGGTTTGAAATATGAAGGTCTAACTGTGAACCGCTGAGAATCAAAGGCTGATGGAAAGGAGAAAATAAGAAGGAAAGAGTCTGTGACTTCTACCGCAGAGTATGGAAGAGATTAAAGTCCTGCACTACCCTTGGCTGTGTGAGCTAAATCACCAGACTCAAATGAGACTGGACCACCACCAGAATGACCAATTCAGTTCACTCTGGTCTGAGATCCAGTTTAGTCTGGTTACATATTTTTGTGTAATATTTTTGTTAATTGAAACTTCTCAAAAGTTTATTGTAATAAACCTTGCATATTTTCTTAAATGAAAACTGGAAAATAAACAGAATGTGTCCTTTGTGTCTTTTTAAATTACTCTCTCTACCTTGATAGTAACATTCATCCTCCTCTATTTGGAAAATGTTATGATTTAGTAAATATTTTACAGTGGGTCAATAATAAAATTGTAGGCTCCAAGCCTAGGTGAGGTAGGAAAGCATTGTTTTACATTTCCCACCACTGTTCACTGGTGAATCACGAGGTCAGATGTCTAATATACCTGGCTACCTAGTTATTTTAACAGCTTGGTCTTTCCATAGAACCAACCACTTTCCATGCTGAACATTCATTTTCAGTATAGTAACATGTATCCTAGCTACATTGGTCAAAAGAAGAGATGTCTGGAGTCAGATTTAGAAGCTCCAGTGTGCGATTCCCTAAGGTAAAAAGGCACACACACACACACACACACACCTGGCTAGCTTGCATAATAATCCTATTTCTTATCAGAACTAGGTTTTTGTAGGCTATTTGGTAGCTATCTTATCTTGCCTAAAATCATTGATCACGTTTACATGCACGCAGTATTCTGGATAGAAGCTCATATCCTGCTTAAGGTCTTATTTGGGATAAGCTGTTTACATACACCTTTGATATCCCGATCACCAGTATCCCTGTATCCATGAAAAAACAGAATATTCCTGAATATGGGTTAAATGGAATAGACTGAATGGCACCGGAGGGAATGGCTGCTGTTTTACGGGCTCCTAATCAAATGTGCTATTTTGTTAGTTTTTTAAAATTGTTTGTAACTTATTTTTTAAACGTATTTTGTACATAATGTTGCTGCTACGATCTCCCATGACCGAAAACAATTTCTGGACATCAGAACAGCGATTACTCACCATGAAATAGACAAAGATTTTCTCAATAACGAGCTCGACGCCACAATATGCTGCTTTCTTGGATCAATCCCCATCATTTGCATGAAGAAAAGACTGAGAAAAAGGGGGCGGAGGTCGGGCTGAGAATTTGTAGGCGAGTGAGTAAACCTCCTACCATCCATTGTATTGGCCAACGTGCAATCACTGGAAAACAAAATGGATGATATGGACTTCCAGGATCCAGTACTTCATTTAGTATTCTAGGGAAACAAGTTGACAGAAGAGAAGCTGCTTGTATCTAACTACAGTTGACAAAGAAATGGCCTACCAAATGTCTGAAATTATAATATGGCCTACCAAATGTCTGAAATTATAATATGGCCTACCAAATGTTGGAAATTATAAGCAGAAATATATCTAAATTGGGGGTGAAAGTAACCTAAACCAGTAGGCTACACAGTCCTGTACAGAGTATCATCAAATTATTATGGTGCATCAAATTTCTCAGGTAGCCTACTTTTTGAAGTGATTTGTTTGACAATCAGATGAAAACATCATCACATAAAACTGAGCCTGCACAGACCGAGAAAAACAAAATTAAACGGGATAAGATGTTCACATGCCACAGTATCCCATCTAAGATCAGCATGTACCAGGCAACTTATCCGGGTTATTGTAAACGGGATATGATGTTTATATGCGTCAACTCAAAAACAGAATAATAACGGGATATTGTTGTGCATGTAAACATGCTTATTATCTTATTAACTCCCAAAAAGAAGTTATCACACGACAGTGGAGGCTGCTGAGGGGAGAACGGCTCATAATAATGATTGAAATGGCATCAAACACATAGAAACCATGTGTGTCATTCCACTCATTCTGCTCCAGCCATTACCACGAGCCCGTCCTCCCCAATTAAGGTACCACCAACCTCCTGTGCCTCACAGGAACAATAAAGTTACAATTCTAATTCAATAATGACATTTTTGTGTTGTGTAAATGCATCATAATGCTCATTCTAGACATTCAGTTTTATTGTTTTTTTGCAATATCCCCATGTAATGTTAATGGGGAGCTAACATAGCTGCCATAGAACTTTGAAGTGTCATGTAAATGCATCATATAACAAAAACCGCATTAGCCCAACTCTGCTCTATATACTGTACATGGCTCTGGTATTAACTAGTCAAATATCTTCAGTCTCCCAATAGTGATCTATTTCTTGTAGAATTACAGTTTTGCCACAGTAAGATCGACAGTGACATAGGACACATTGATTGGATTGCTCTCCTGGAGAATCTGAAATACGTGTCAGCGTGTGGGGTATGGGTATGGGCAGGTGAGAATGCCATCTCTCCCAGGTGAGAGTCTGCTACTGAAACGTGGTACAAATTCAGTCACATTCGTTATGAGTAACGGAATTCCTCTTCAATTCTTCCCCTATGACTTTGAATTGGAACATTACTCATCCATTCGAACTGAGCCTGTCCTGCAAGACATCTAACCCAGGCCAACGCTGATATACAAAGCTATGATTGCTCTGCCATATAATAAAACAAGTAAACAAATATATATATATATAGATATGAATACGTATAGATACAATACAATGTTTCCTTTCTTTTTCATTGGGTGTTATAAAAATAATAAACAATAGTGAAATTATTTGTATTAGTCTCACTGACGTCTTTACTAACCATAGGTATGGGTTTCTGTATGCTTTTTTGTTTGTTTATGTGTGTGTTATTTTATAGCTGTTCTATAAAAGTCTCAAGTCCAAAACAGGTCTCTAAGGGGGATGGGGGGCAATGAGGTCACAGCCTTATGCTTCTTTTTGATTGCTTTCAGGGTCAATGTGCACTTTCATTTCTCTGTCCAGCTGCAGACACAAGGAGCAGATTGAATTGGGAGTGCCACAGCACTCTCTCAAGGACAGCAGACAAGAGTAGGGGGAGCCGGTACCTGCTCACCACGCTGTGGTGAATATTAATATGGCTGTGGAGTGTGGACTCTGTGTAGTCAATGATTAGGGTGAGGGCCCAACTAATTTGATTGGCTTTTATACAAACATCATAGATTACTGTTGTTGCATTCAGATGTCTGCATTCTTGGAAGAAGCGGGTATGTGAATCATAAGTGGAAGTAAACTGTGTATGTGTTCATCAGTGCATGCATGCAGACCTGCATGCTGTACTTCAATGTCATGTGGTTAACTGGGCATGTTACTGCTTTGGGTTGGTGTCTTCTGAAGAAGTGACTGTTAGATTATGAAATGATTAACTGCAGTCAACCAACATCCAGAATCCAGTATTTGTGTAAGAAATGCACTGCAGTGTCTGTGTCTCTGCCTCCACTTTAAGTGCTCAGAGGTTATGGGAGTTCATCTTCCTCAGAGTGGGAGGCAGTGGCAGAGGGAGGCATCTTGTGGATTGTTTTCAGGAAAATTCCATGGCAGCGAAGCTGTCAATAGCAAAGGCATGAAGTATAGAAACATCTGATAATTTGCTTCACAGAGGAGCATAAAACTCCACAAAGTATAGATTGATGTAATTCTTCCTTTCATAGATATAGTCTTTTGTCCTCATCTGATGAAAGATAAGAGACCTACCAGTATTCATTTACAGTACATACTGTAGATTTCCTTATAGTAATATATTCACAATTAAATGTCTGTCTTTTTAATGTAGCACCACTATATTTTGAATTTTTTTTTATATTTGTGTGTGGTTTTAGCAGTGGTAATGTTGTTGGTTGGTATTTTTCAGTAAGAAAGTTCTAAACAGAGATCTGAAGAGTGAGGCTCTCTGAGGGCTCGTCTGGAGGCTGACATTTGAAGTATGCCCTAGATGTTTTTCCAGGCAGTGTTTTTATACGATTTTCTCCACAACACTTGTGATGTGTGTTTAATTGGAACAGACTGTCCTCGGAGCAGTTTTGACGAGCGATCGATATGTGAGCTCAAGGCCTCTAATTCCCAGAAAGAGAGGAAAGAAGGGGAAAAGAATGAGGCCCTAATAGCATAGCACCCCAACACCAATGACAAAAATACATAGCTATTAAGACATCCGCAAGGGAAGATCCACCAATACCTTGATGTAGAGACATTGGTAACTGTAATGACAAATGAAGTATTTTCTGTTTGTTCATTTAGCCATTTCTTGATTATTTTCTTCTGCAGCATATTTAAGCACCAACTACTGCCTGTGAATAATGGCAGGGTTTTTCAAATGGAATCTAAATAAAACTGAGTCATTGGACTGAGTCACCTGATAATGAGTCATAATCAAAGTAAATATCAAGTGATCGAGTTGGGAGAAAAACAGCAGGGAATGATTGTTGATCATGTTAAAAACGTATCAGGACTGAGATGCAGACCTGGGTTCAAATAGTATTTTGCTGTCTTTAAAATATATTTGTGCGCATGATTCAGCTTGCCTGGAGTGCCAGATGTGTGGGGTTTGCACTTTTGGGTCTGTTCCATTAGTTCCCTTGTGCCAAGCATGATCAATCAAGTGCAGCTAAATTATTTGAAAGAAAACAAATTATTGTTTGGACCCTGGTTTGCTGAGATGACACACACTGGCCCAGCATGCTTTAGTATTGGTTTAAACACTGCTAGCAGGAGCCCTGCTGTGACCAACCACACATTCAGAACAGTCACAGTTTATACTTGGTGCTAACTTGCATCTTTTATCCTGATCTTGTCCACATTCTGATTGTGCCCACATTTTTAAACAGGTGTAGACAATCAAAAATACATATTGTGATCCAATTCTGGCCAGATCATCCTGCCCAACTCCGGAGGTAGTCAGACACACATTGTGTCTGGATATCTTACAAGTGTAGACAGATCTTGACAGAGAAGCCATTTAAATCATCATTATAACATGGCATTATTGAATGCTAGTTTCTGATTTCCTTGAAGGGCATTCTTGAGCGTGCATTATTTCCTTATAACTCACGGTATATCAGCGTGGTAAAATTCAATGGTTATAGTTCATTCTTGCATATTCTATGTTTGAGCTGCTTTTGAAAGCAAAAGTCGAATTAAACACATGATTGGCATTGTTGAATTTGATTTTCATAATAGCAAGCTAGGACTGATGGTTTGGTTAGCAAAACCAGCAAGTACAGTATATACCCTTTGTTGACAATGACAGAGTTCAAACGTTTTCTGTATGTCTTCACAAGGTTTTCACACACTGTTGCTGGTATTTTGGCCCATTCCTCCATGCAGATCTCCTCTAGAGTAGTGATGTTTTGGGGCTGTTGCTGGGCACGGACTTTCAACTCCCTCCAAAGATTTTCTATGGGGTTGAGATCTGGAGACTGGCTCCAGATCCTTGAAATGCTTCTTACGAAGCCACTCCTTCGTTGCTGATCATTGTCATGCTGAAAGACCCAGCCACGCTGGGCCAATTGTGCACTGCCCTATGGGACTACCATTCAGGGATGGTTGTGACACAGCAGGGGATTGAACCTGGGTCTGTAGTAACACCTCAAGCACTGTGATGCAGTGCCTTAAACTGCTGTGCCACTCAGGAGGCCCATAAAATACACATTTTAATACCATGTGTAGACACATTTCAGAATGTAGACAAGATCAGGACAAAGGACCCATGTTAGCACCAGGTATAAACGGGGCTAGAGAGAGGCAAGCCAAAGATATCACCTTAACACAGGCACCAGCACACCAGCACACTGCAAACTCAGAACAGGACTGCAATCTTCCTCTTGGAGTATGGGATAAAACCAGGGAGGGTGTGCGGCTCAATGCCTGTGTCTTTGTTCTACTAGCCAAGCAGTGTAACCATGGTGCCTTGGGAGATGTGTCACTCAACTTCTTCCCAGGTCCCCGTACCCGACATGTTGATGTTGTGGTCATGTTATGACCTAAAAATGTAATGTCCTACTGCTGCCCGCCAAGCTGAAGCAAACTGGTATCATAGTGATGTATGTATGATGGCATGAGGGGAGTGTCCAGAGGAGAACACACAGATTGATAAATGGTTAGGACAGGTTGCCATGGCGTTGGAGAATGCCCTTCCCCCTGTGTAGATTTACACACACATACACATACATACATACATACATACATACATACATACATACATACATACATACATACATACACCTTTTTGTTTCTTATGCCTGGAGTAATAGTGGAGTTGATGGCCTTGGATCTGTACTCTTGATGTCTGAGCTGAAGGATACGCTGAAAAATGAGCTCTCTCCTGTCTGTCAGCTGCCTGTCAGGGTCGAGGAGAGAGGGAGGGGAGACTGTCTGAGAGACAGAAGGAGTTACAGTAGGCCTATATTTCTTCTTCCCCCTTCTACCTCCAGAGTAGCACCACAACATACTGTCTCATCCATCAGAGGGGTTATGGTGTATAAGAGACTGGTGAAAATTAGGTCA
Organism: Oncorhynchus keta; assembly: GCF_023373465.1. Taxonomy (NCBI): domain Eukaryota; kingdom Metazoa; phylum Chordata; class Actinopteri; order Salmoniformes; family Salmonidae; genus Oncorhynchus; species Oncorhynchus keta. The sequence goes on along the minus strand of NC_068431.1, from coordinate 34,853,815 downwards.
GCAGAAATGGAAGACAGGTCTGAGACAGTGGGCACGTTGCAGAACGTCTTTATTGCATTACAATGCACAGATGATCAGATCTCACCACGTCCAGGAAAGTGTTTAAACGTGTCAGGAACCTTGTTGATATGATACAGCAATCTTCTGAAATGTGCAGTCTAAAATAAATAACACTTGGAACACCACTAGTATGTAGGAGTATAGGCCAAGACCGAGGCATGCTTATCTAGTCACCTACGAGTGAATCTGCTCCTAAGAAATGTAGTTAGAAACATTCTCCATGCCTGAATGCACCCCCGGGACTCAATCAAATCCATGCTCCCCACTTCACCTTTTCCATATATATTACAACTGACAAAAGAACAATTATAACCACTGAAATTATATCCCATCAATCACATGATTTAGGCTAAATATGTGAATAGAATGAAGTACGAACTAAGTGTGGTGCTGCCATCAGTTGGTTATCACATGTAATCGCAAATAATGTGGAATGCACTCGTCCTCTACCTATGAACACTTCAGGTATAATGCATCCGTATTCCGTTGAACACTACTGCCCTATTGCACCACCTAGTGTTCCTCAGTGAAACTGCCCATTGGAATCTTCATGAGAACGTGACAAAATAATCTGAAGCTTAAAGGTTTGTCATTTAATTTAACTCTCATAGTTACTGGTAGTAATTGGTTGCTGTGAGTAAGAAGGTAGGAAAATAAGCCGCTGTCAGTTTGTTTATACATGTACACTTTGTTACTCCTCCACCGTGCTGACTCCCTTCCAGTGCATACTGGGGTATCAGCTGGCCATAGCCCCGTTGACCCTGAGACAGACTGAAGCCCCTGCAGTAGACGAGTGGTTTCGCCTACAGAAGAAGCATGCGGATCGCCACTGAATGAGGCTCCAGTGTTCCATCCTGATGATCGCATCTGGCTCCCCACCAGGAACCTCCCGCTCCGCCTGCCCTGCCAGAAGCTGAGCCCCCAGTTTGGGCCCTTCAAGGTCTTCCGGAGGGTCAATGACGTAACTTATAGCTTACAACTCCCCACCAACTACCGGATATCACCCTCTTTTCATGTCTCCCTCCTCAAGCCGGTGGTTCCTGCCTCCCTGGCTGGTGTCGTCCCCTCCTGGATGGGACTCCCGCCTATGCCGTCAGGTCCCTCCTGGACTCCCAACGTTGTGGAGGTCGGCTCCAGTGCCTGGTGGACTGAGAGGGGTACGGCCCAGAAGAACAATGTTGGGTCCCGGTGGCAGACATCTTGGACCCCAACATCATCCGAGGTTTCCATCTCCACCGTCCAGACCGGCCCGATCCTCGCCCTCGGGGCCGTCCCTCTGGCTGGCGTCGTCCTGCGGCTGGAGCCACGTGCCGGACCTAGCTATCTCGTTACACACACCAGCTCCCCATCATTAAGCACTCCTGGACTTCATTATCACCTTAATTTCTCTCCCTTTATTTAGCCCTCTATAGCCTAAGTCATCAAGCAGTGTTGTTTCCACTCATGTTCTGTAACCATCTCATGTTTTGTTTCTTTGCATTTTTTATTATTAAACTCACCTGCTTCCTGACTCCCGTCATATACGTGATATATAAATATATATGGACAGTACCAGTCAAAAGTTTGGACACACCTAGTCATTAAAGGGTTTTTCTTTATTTGTACTATTTTCTATATTGTAGAATAGTAGTGAAGACATTATGAAATAGCACATATGGAATCACGTAGTAACCAAAAAAGTGTTAAAGAAATCAAAATATATTTTTTATTTGAGATTCTTCAAAGTAGCCACCCTTTGCCTTGATGACAGAAAGTTTGGGCCCTCAGAACAGCCTCAGTTTATGGGGGGATTGGGGGATGAGTTCCACAGGGATTTAAATTTTTAAATGTTACCTTTATTTAACCAGGCAAGTCAGTTAAGAACAGATTCTTATTTTCAATGACGGCCTGGGAACAGTGGGTTAACTGCCTGTTCAGGGGCAGAACGACAGATTTGTACCTTGTCAGCTCGGGGGTTTGAACTCGCAACCTCCCGGTTACTAGTCCAACGCTCTAACCACTAGGCTACGCTGCTGCCCCATGTTGACTCCTATGCTTCCCACAGTTGTCCTTTGGGCGGTAGACCATTCTTGAAACACAGGAGAAACTGTTGAGCGTGAACAGGGCTCCGGGCAGCCGAGCGGAAATGGAGGAAAACTCGCCTCCCTGCGGACCTGGCATCCTTTCACTCCCTCCTCTCTACATTTTCCTCCTCTGTCTCTGCTGCTAAAGCCACTTTCTACCATTCTAAATTCCAAGCATCTGCCTCTAACCCTAGGAAGCTCTTTGCCACCTTCTCCTCCCTCCTGAATCCTCCCCCCTCCCTCCTCCCTCTCTGCAGATGACTTCGTCAACCATTTTGAAAAGAAGGTCGATGACATCCGATCCTCGTTTGCTAAGTCAAACGACACCGCTGGTTCTGCTCACACTGCCCTACCCTATGCTCTGACCTCTTTCTCCCTCTCTCTCCAGATGAAATCTCGCGTCTTGTGACGGCCGGCCGCCCAACAACCTGCCCGCTTGACCCTATCCCCCTCTCTTCTCCAGACCATTTCCGGAGACCTTCTCCTTACCTTACCTCGCTCATCAACTCATCCCTGACCGCTGGCTACGTCCCTCCCGTCTTCAAGAGAGCGAGAGTTGCACCCTTCTGAAAAAACCTACACTCGATCCCTCCGATGTCAACAACTACAGACCAGTATCCCTTCTCTCTTTTCTCTCCAAAACTCTTGAGCGTGCCGTCCTTGGCCAGCTCTACCGCTATCTCTCTCAGAATGACCTTCTTGATCCAAATCAGTCAGGTTTCAAGACTAGTCATTCAACTGAGACTGCTCTTCTCTGTATCACGGAGGCGCTCCGCACTGCTAAAGCTAACTCTCTCTCCTCTGCTCTCATCCTTCTAGACCTATCGGCTGCCTTCGATACTGTGAACCATCAGATCCTCCTCTCCACCCTCTCCGAGTTGGGCATCTCCGGCGCGGCCCACGCTTGATTGCGTCCTACCTGACAGGTCGCTCCTACCAGGTGGCGTGGCGAGAATCTGTCTCCTCACCACGCGCTCTCACCACTGGTGTCCCCAGGGCTCTGTTCTAGGCCCTCTCTTATTCTCGCTATACACCAAGTCACTTGGCTCTGTCATAACCTCACATGGTCTCTCCTATCATTGCTATGCAGACGACACACAATTAATCTTCTCCTTCCCCTTCTGATGACCAGGTGGCGAATCGCATCTCTGCATGTCTGGCAGACATATCAGTGTGGATGACGGATCACCACCTCAAGCTGAACCTCAGCAAGACGGAGCTCCTCTTCCTCCCGGGAAGGACTGCCCGTTCCATGATCTCGCCATCACGGTTGACAACTCCATTGTGTCCTCCTCCCAGAGCGCTAAGAACCTTGGCGTGATCCTGGACAACACCCTGACGTTCTCAACTAACATCAAGGCGGTGTCCCGTTCCTGTAGGTTCATGCTCTACAACATCCGCAGAGTACGACCCTGCCTCACACAGGAAGCGGCGCAGGTCCTAATCCAGGCACTTGTCATCTCCCGTCTTGATTACTGCAACTCGCTGTTGGCTGGGCTCCCTGCCTGTGCCATTAAACCCCTACAACTCATCCAGAACGCCGCAGCCCGTCTGGTGTTCAACCTTCCCAAGTTCTCTCACGTCACCCCGCTCCTCCGCTCTCTCCACTGGCTTCCAGTTGAAGCTCGCATCCGCTACAAGACCATGGTGCTCGCCACGGAGCTGTGAGGGGAACGGCACCTCAGTACCTCAGGGCTCTGATCAGGCCCTACACCCAAACAAGGGCACTGCGTTCATCCACCTCTGGCCTGCTCGCCTCCCTACCACTGAGGAAGTACAGTTCCCGCTCAGCCCAGTCAAAACTGTTCGCTGCTCTGGCCCCCAATGGTGGAACAAACTCCCTCACGACGCCAGGACAGCGGAGTCAATCACCACCTTCCGGAGACACCTGAAACCCCACCTCTTCAAGGAATACCTAGGATAGGGTAAGTAAGGGTAAGTAATCCTTCTCACCCCCTTCTCCCCCAACAAGATTTAGATGCAAGTGGCTGTTCCACTGGTTGTCATAAGGTGTATGCACCAATTTGTAAGTCGCTCTGGATAAGAGCGTCTGCTAAATGACTTAAATGTAAATGTAAATGTAAAAAACCCAACAGCGTTGCTGTTCTTGACACAAACATGTGTGCCTGGCACCTACACTCTTAGAAAAAAGTGCTTTCTAGAACCTAAAAGGGTTCTTCGACTCAAACCTAAAAGGGTTCTCCGTTTGAATAACCTTTTTTGGTTCCAGGTAAAACCCTTTTGAGTTCCATGTAGAACCCTTTACATGGCGTATTCTACATGGAAACCAAAGAAATTCTACCTGAATGAAACCAAGAAGAGTTCTCATATGGGAACAGCCGAAGAACCCTTTAGGAACCTTTTTTTCTAAGAGTGTACTACAATACCCTGTTCAAAGGCACTATATTTTGTCTTGCCTATTCACCCTCTGAAAATAATCTGAAGCATAAAGGTTTGTCATATAATTTAACTCTCATAGTTACTGGTAGTAATTGGATGCTGTGAGTGAGAAGGTAGGAAAGTAAGCCACTATCAGTTTGTTTATGCATGTCTTGGGAACAAGCTACGGGTGTGAGATGCCCTGGGTGTCTGTACTACTGTGAATATGAAGGCCTGTATGTGTGCGTGTATGTGTGCCCGCCGTGTGCTAGAGAGAGAATGCTTGTGTGTGTGTGTGTGTGTGTGTGTGTGTGTGTGTGTGTGTGTGTGTGTGTGTGTGTGTGTGTGTGTGTGTGTGTGTGTGTGTGTGTGTGTGTGTGTGTGTGTGTGTGTGTGTGACCTGAATTGCCCTAGTTGTGGGGGTGGGTTTAAGGTGTGAAGTCAGTCCTCTTGTCTCCTTTAACTGGAAAGGCAGTCCAGGCAGGTGACTCATTTCTGCATCTTACACACACACGCTAAACACACTGCTCAGCGTTTTGGCATCGTTTCTCTCACACGAGTATCTTGTTTTATTTTCTTTCAGTCAGGTCGGTGGCGGTGGACGTCATGGAGGCGGAGTTGTCTGACAGATACATCGCTGATGGGTTTACGTTTTCAGATACTGCGGTATAATCTCTGGTTAGTCACAACATGAGATGCCTGGCCTTGGAGATTATGCTCTTTCTGGATGAAGTCTAGGCAGCGGCAGCCACTGATTTTCTGAATATCCAGGGCGTGAGGTGGTTGGAGTTGTCAACAAATCAGCATGACAGAAATATGATGCCAAGTTTTCAAACAACCAGTAGTTTCTTTGAGAAGATATGTAAAGTGATCTGTGCATTTGAAACAGCAGCATAAATACACCTATTTCACTTTTAAATGTCAAAAACTGAATGACCACTACTGCACATGCTGCCACTGTTTTAACCAGATTAGATTATACTATTTAGAACGAGCAGCCAGCTCACGATCAAATGAGTGCACCAGGGAGAACGGTCATCACTAGTTTCCACAGCTACAAAGTCATAAAGCGCGCCTCATAAAATGTGATTTTAAACTTAACCTTAGCCCTAACATTAACCACACTGCTAACCTTATGCCTAAAACCTAACCTAACCTTAAATTAATTTTTACAATATAAACCATTTTTACTTTGTTGCTGTGGGTAACTAATGGAAACCAGGGGGAACGGAACAAGCATGCAGAAGCAATAAGTGAAAACATATTATCTAACTGGGGATAGCTAGATATCATAATGTCACAAAGCATGATGCGCTAGCCAGGTAACTTTCATTCTAAAATAACTCAATATTTCAGAGTTTAGAAAGACTCACAGAATAGCTAGCTGCTTATCAAAGGTAAATCATCCAAACTACGTCTCAATGTTTCTCAAAATTACTGTAGCTGGCAAATTCATTTGATCATGCTTTATGATGTTTTAGTCCACACAACATCAAATCAAACTTTATTTGACACATGCACCGAATACAACAAGTGTAGACTTTACCGTGAAATGCTTACTTAAAAGCCACTAACCAACACTGTAGTTCAAGAATAAGAACATATTTACCAAGTAGGCTAAAATAAAAAGTTATAATAAAAAGTAACACAATAAGAATAACAATAACGAGGCTATATACAGGGGGCACCGGTACCGAGTCAGTGTGCAGGGGTACAGACTCGTTGAGGTAATCTGTAAGTGACTATGCATAGATAACAACAGCGAGTAGCAGCAGTGTACAAAAGGGAAGGGAGTGAATGTAAATTGTCCGGGGGCGATTTTTATGAATTGTTCAGCAGTTTAATGGCTTGGGGGTAGAAGCTGTTGAGGAGCCTTTTGGTCCTAGACTTGGCACTCCGGTTCCGCTTGCCGTGCAGTATCAGAGAAAACAGTCTATAACTTGGGAGACTGGAGTCTCTGACAATTTTATGGGCTTTCCTCTGACACCGACTATTATATAGGGCCTGGATGGCAGGAAGCTTGGCCCCAGTGATGTACTGGGCTGTACGCACTACCCTCTGTAGCGCCTTACGGTCAGATGCCGAGCAGTTGCCATACCAGGCAGTGATGGAACTGGTCAGGATGCTCTCGATGGTGCAGCTGTAGAACCTTTTGAGGATGTGGGGGCCCATGCCAAATCTTTTCAGTCTCCTGAGGGGGAAGAAGTTTGGTCATGCCCTCTTCACGACTGTCTTGATATGTTTGGACCATGATAGTTCGTTGGTGATGTGGACACCAAGGAACGTGAAACTCTCGACCCACTCCACTACAGCCCCGTCAATGTTAATGGGGGCCTGTTCGGCCCGTCTTTTCCTGTAGTCCACGATCAGCTTTGTCTTGCTCACATTGAGGGAGAGGTTGTTGTCCTGGCACCACACTGCCAGTTCTCTGACCTCCTCCCTATAGGCCGTCTCATTGTTGTTGGTGATTAGGCCTACCACTGTTGTGTCGCCAGCAAACTTAAAGATGGTGTTGGAGTTGTGTTTGGCCACGCAGTCGTGGGTGAACAGGGAATACAGGAGGGGACTAAGTACACATTCCTGAGGGGCTCCAGTGTTAAGGATCAGCGTGGCAAACGTGTTGTTGCCAACTGTTACCACCTGGGGGCGGCCCGTCAGGAAGTTCAGGATCCAGTTGCAGAGGGAGGTGTTTAGTCCCAGAGTCCTTAGCTTAGTAATGAGCTTCGTGGGCACTATGGTGTTGAACGCTGAGCTGTAGTTGATTAACAGGATTCTCACATAGGTGTTCCTTTTGCCCAGATGAGAAAGGGTGGTGTGGAGTGAGATTGAGATTGCGTCATCTGTGAATCTGTTGGGGCGGTATGCGAATTGGAGTGGGTCTAGGGTGTCCGGGATGATGCTGTTAGAGTGAGCCATGACCAGCCTTTCAAAGCACTTCATGGGTACTGACGTGCCACGGAGCGGTAATCATTTAGGCAGGTTACCTTTGCTTCCTTGGGCACAGGGACTATGGTGGTCTGCTTAAAACATGTAGGTATTACAGACTTGTTCACGGAGAGGTTGAAAATGTCAGTGAAGACACTTGACAGTTGGTCCACGCATGGTCTGAGTACATGGTCTGAGTACCCGTCCTGGTAATCCGTGGCCTTGTGAATGTTGAAGGTCTTTCTCACATCGGCTACCGAGAGCGTTATCACACAGTCATCCAGAACAGCTGGTGCTCTCGTGCACGTTCTATTAGTATGCATTAGGGGTATACTACAAAGCAGGATCAATTAGTGATCAAGGTAACTTTAGAATCAGCATCAACTTTATTCGCCAAGCACATTCACATATACTTAGAATTTTCTATGGTGAAATGGTGCTGTCACAGCCTCTGAAGCTAAGCAGGGTTGGTCCTGGTCAGTCCCTGGATAGGAGACCTGATGCTGCTGGAAGTTGTGTTGGATGGCCAGCAGGAGGCACTCTTATATATACACTGCATATACTGTATATCCCAATGCCACAGTGCAGTGATTGGGAACATTACCCTGTGTAGGGTGCTGTCTTTCGGATTGGACATTAAACAGGTGTCCTGACTCTCTGAGGTCACTATAGATCCCATGGCACTGGGATCTTTAGTGACCACAGAGAGGGGTTACAGGAGTGCCCGAGCTAAATTCCCACCATCATGGCCACCTAATCATTCCCAGCTTCCAATTTACTCATTCATCCCATCTCCTATCCACAGTAACTATCCCCCAGGTCGTTGCTGTAAATGAGAATGTGTCCTCAGGCAACTTCCCTGGTAAAATAAGGGTAAAAAAAAACTGGTTGGTAGGTGATCAAATACTTATGTCATGCAATAAAATGCTAATTAATTACTTAAATATCATACAATGTGATTTTCTGGAATTTTGTTTTAGATTCCGTCTCTCACAGTTGAAGTGTACCTATGATACAAATTACAGACCTCTGCATGCTTTGTAAGTAGGAAAACCTGCAAAATCGGCAGTGTTTCAAATACTTGTTCTCCCCACTGTATATAAATATATATGTACAGTACCAGTCAAACGTTTGGACACACCTAGTCATTGAAGTGTTTTTCTTTATTTGTACTATTTTCTATATTGTAGAATAGTAGTAGTGTTAAAGAAACCAAAATTTATTTTTTATTTGAGATTCTTCAAAGTAGCCACCCTTTGCCTTGATGACAGAAAGTTTGGGCCCTCAGAACAGCCTCAGATCGTTGGGGGATGGACTCTACAAGGTGTCAAAAGAGTTCCACGGGGATGCTGACCCATTTGACTCCTATGCTTCCCACAGTTGTCCTTTGGGCGGTAGACCATTCTTGAAACACAGGAGAAACTGTTGAGCGTGAAAAACCCAGCAGCGTTGCAGTTCTTGACACAAACATGTGTGCCTGGCACCTACACACTTAGGGAAAAAGTGCTTTCTAGAACCTAAAAGGGTTCTTCGACACAGCAGTCTCCGTAGGAGAACCCTTTGAATAACCTTTTTTGGTTCCAGGTAGAACCCTTTTGAGCTCCATGTAGCACCCTTTACACCGCATATTCTACATGGAAACCAAAGGAGTTCTACCTGGAACCAAAAAGGGTTCTACATGGAACCATAAATGGTTCTCCTATGGGAACTGCCGAAGAACCCTTTTGGAACCCTTTTTTCTAAGAGTGTACTACAATACCCTGTTCAAAGGCAGTTCAATATTTTGTCTTGCCTATTCACCCTCTGAATGGCACACATACACACAATCAATGTCTCAATTGTCTCAAGGCTTAAACATCCTTCTTTAACCTGTCTCTTCCCCTTCATCTACACTGATTGAAGTGGATTTAACAAGTGACATCAATAAGTGATCATAGTTTTCACCTGGATGTGATATATTAGCTGTGGTATATTAGCTGTATATCACAAACCCCCGAGGTGCCATTATTGCTACTATAAACTGGTTACCAATGTAATTAAAGCAGTAAAAATAAATATTTTGTCATACCCATGGTATATGGTCTGATATACCATGGCTGTCAGCCAATCAGCATTCAGGGCTCGAACCACCCAGTTTATACTGTGGTATATACTTAGGTGATATATACTTGGGTGGTATATACGGTGGTTTAAACTTGGGTGAAAGTGTGTTCATGGTCCACCGCAAACTGCACCATTAATAAATACCCTTACATGATATCAGGTTGAGATTGATTAGTATTTTGCACATGGTGGACAGTGGACAGACACACTTTCACGCAATTATATACAGGTGACCTACATAGACAAGCATGCAAACAGCTAGGCAGGGTTGGCTTGGCTTTTTGCCACAGTAGGTGTGAAGACGTCACCATGATCTGTCAGTCAAATGTGTCTATGATGAGATTTGGTGAGTCAAGGTTTTCCAGTGAGTCACGTCTGTGAATGAAGGAGCAAAAGACTGAATTTATGTCTCCCTCTCATTCTCATCCTCCTCTTTCTCTTCGATACGCCTCTATCCACTCTCCACCCTTCAACAGACACACACACACAACCACCAAACACATGCACACATACGGACACACACTTACAGGCTCTACACTGAGTGTATTGTACAGTAGCTCTCCTTAGGCCAGCTCCTTTCAGTGTCAGCCCAAGGCCCCTCCTGGCAGACCTCCATGGTGTTCAAAGGGTGTTCTCACACAACCATTCAAACACACACACAGGGGAGTAGGTAGCTGTTCTGAGTACAGGTGCAGGTTGGATGGTAGGATGGGGTGGGGGGATGTTAGACTTCACTCCATGTCTTCTGGGGCTGTTGGTATTTTGTCTTATAGGTAGTAGGTACTGTGGAGTGGACCACTGTGTAGTATTGCATAGTTGTTGTATTTGTCTTTGATCTAAGTTTTATGTGGAAGTGTAGGTACAAACATAGGCATGCTCTTTGACACTCGCACATCCTTTTGCAATGCACATGAACACCAGTGGCGGTCAGTCACACAGTCATCCAGAACAGCTGGTGCTCTCGTGCACGTTCTATTAGTATGCATTAGGGGTATACTACAAAGCAGGATCAATTAGTGATCAAGGTAACTTTAGAATCAGAATCAACTTTATTTGCCAAGCACATTAACATATACTTAGAATTTTCTATGGTGAAATAGTGCTGTCACAGCCTCTGAAGCTAAGCAGGGTTGGTCCTGGTCAGTCCCTGGATAGGAGACCTGATGCTGCTGGAAGTTGTGTTGGATGGCCAGCAGGAGGCACTCTTATATATACACTGCATATACTGTATATCCCAATGCCACAGTGCAGTGATTGGGAACATTACCCTGTGTAGGGTGCTGTCTTTCGGATTGGACATTAAACAGGTGTCCTGACTCTCTGTGGTCACTATAGATCCCATGGCACTGGGATCTTTAGTGACCACAGAGAGGGGTTACAGGAGTGCCCGAGCTAAATTCCCACCATCATGGCCACCTAATCATTCCCAGCTTCCAATTTACTCATTCATCCCATCTCCTCCCCACAGTAACTATCCCCCAGGTCGTTGCTGTAAATGAGAATGTGTCCTCAGGCAACTTCCCTGGTAAAATAAGGGTAAAAAAAACTGGTTGGTAGGTGATCAAATACTTATGTCATGCAATAAAATGCTAATTAATTACTTAAAAATCATACAATGTGATTTTCTGGATTTTTGTTTTAGATTCCGTCTCTCACAGTTGAAGTGTACCTATGATACAAATTACAGACCTCTGCATGCTTTGTAAGTAGGAAAACCTGCAAAATCGGCAGTGTTTCAAATACTTGTTCTCCCCACTGTATATAAATATATATGTACAGTACCAGTCAAACGTTTGGACACACCTAGTCATTGAAGTGTTTTTCTTTATTTGTACTATTTTCTATATTGTAGAATAGTAGTAGTGTTAAAGAAACCAAAATGTATTTTTTATTTGAGATTCTTCAAAGTAGCCACCCTTTGCCTTGATGACAGAAAGTTTGGGCCCTCAGAGCAGCCTCAGATCGTTGGGGGATGGACTCTACAAGGTGTCAAAAGAGTTCCACGGGGATGCTGACCCATTTGACTCCTATGCTTCCCACAGTTGTCCTTTGGGCGGTAGACCATTCTTGAAACACAGGAGAAACTGTTGAGCGTGAAAAACCCAGCAGCGTTGCAGTTCTTGACACAAACATGTGTGCCTGGCACCTACACTCTTAGGGAAAAAGTGCTTTCTAGAACCTAAAAGGGTTCTTCGACACAGCAGTCTCCGTAGGAGAACCCTTTGAATAACCTTTTTTGGTTCCAGGTAGAACCCTTTTGAGCTCCATGTAGCACCCTTTACACCGCATATTCTACATGGAAACCAAAGGAGTTCTACCTGGAACCAAAAAGGGTTCTACATGGAACCATAAATGGTTCTCCTATGGGAACTGCCGAAGAACCCTTTTGGAACCCTTTTTTCTAAGAGTGTACTACAATACCCTGTTCAAAGGCAGTTCAATATTTTGTCTTGCCTATTCACCCTCTGAATGGCACACATACACACAATCAATGTCTCAATTGTCTCAAGGCTTAAAAATCCTTCTTTAACCTGTCTCTTCCCCTTCATCTACACTGATTGAAGTGGATTTAACAAGTGACATCAATAAGTGGTCATAGTTTTCACCTGGATGTGATATATTAGCTGTGGTATATTAGCTGTATATCACAAACCCCCGAGGTGCCATTATTGCTATTATAAACTGGTTACCAATGTAATTAAAGCAGTAAAAATAAATATTTTGTCATACCCATGGTATATGGTCTGATATACCATGGATGTCAGCCAATCAGCATTCAGGGCTCGAACCACCCAGTTTATACTGTGGTATATACTTAGGTGATATATACTTGGGTGGTATATAAGGTGGTTTAAACTTGGGTGAAAGTGTGTTCATGGTCCACCGCAAACTGCACCATTAATACCCTTACATGATATCAGGTTGAGATTGATTAGTATTTTGCACATGGTGGACAGTGGACAGACACACTTTCACGCAATTATATACAGGTGACCTACATAGACAAGCATGCAAACAGCTAGGCAGGGTTGGCTTGGCTTTTTGCCACAGTAGGTGTGAAGACGTCACCATGATCTGTCAGTCAAATGTGTCTATGATGAGATTTGGTGAGTCAAGGTTTTCCAGTGAGTCACGTCTGTGAATGAAGGCGCAAAAGACTGAATTTATGTCTCCCTCTCATTCTCATCCTCCTCTTTCTCTTCGATACGCCTCTATCCACTCTCCATCCTTCAACAGACACACACACACACAACCACCAAACACATGCACACATACGGACACACACTTACAGGCTCTACACTGAGTGTATTGTACAGTAGCTCTCCTTAGGCCAGCTCCTTTCAGTGTCAGCCCAAGGCCCATCCTGGCAGACCTCCATGGTGTTCAAACGGTGTTCTCACACAACCATTCAAACACACACACAGGGGAGTAGGTAGCTGTTGTGAGTACAGGTGCAGGTTGGATGGTAGGATGGGGTGGGGGGATGTTAGACTTCACTCCATGTCTTCTGGGGCTGTTGGTATTTTGTCTTATAGGTAGTAGGTACTGTGGAGTGGACCACTGTGTAGTATTGCATAGTTGTTGTATTTGTCTTTGATCTAAGTTTATGTGGAAGTGTAGGTACAAACATAGGCATGCTCATTGACACTCGCACATCCTTTTGCAATGCACATGAACACCAGTGGCGGTCAGTCACACAGTCATCCAGAACAGCTGGTGCTCTCGTGCACGTTCTATTAGTATGCATTAGGGGTATACTACAAAGCAGGATCAATTAGTGATCAAGGTAACTTTAGAATCAGCATCAACTTTATTCGCCAAGCACATTCACATATACTTAGAATGTTCTATGGTGAAATGGTGCTGTCACAGCCTCTGAAGCTAAGCAGGGTTGGTCCTGGTCAGTCCCTGGATAGGAGACCTGATGCTGCTGGAAGTTGTGTTGGATGGCCAGCAGGAGGCACTCTTATATATACACTGCATATACTGTATATCCCAATGCCACAGTGCAGTGATTGGGAACATTACCCTGTGTAGGGTGCTGTCTTTCGGATTGGACATTAAACAGGTGTCCTGACTCTCTGTGGTCACTATAGATCCCATGGCACTGGGATCTTTAGTGACCACAGAGAGGGGTTACAGGAGTGCCCGAGCTAAATTCCCACCATCATGGCCACCTAATCATTCCCAGCTTCCAATTTACTCATTCATCCCATCTCCTCTCCACAGTAACTATCCCCCAGGTCGTTGCTGTAAATGAGAATGTGTCCTCAGGCAACTTCCCTGGTAAAATAAGGGTAAAAAAACTGGTTGGTAGGTGATCAAATACTTATGTCATGCAATAAAATGCTAATTAATTACTTAAAAATCATACAATGTGATTTTCTGGATTTTTGTTTTAGATTCTGTCTCTCACAGTTGAAGTGTACCTATGATACAAATTACAGACCTCTGCATGCTTTGTAAGTAGGAAAACCTGCAAAATCGGCAGTGTTTCAAATACTTGTTCTCCCCACTGTATATAAATACATATGTACAGTACCAGTCAAACGTTTGGACACACCTAGTCATTGAAGTGTTTTTCTTTATTTGTACTATTTTCTATATTGTAGAATAGTAGTAGTGTTAAAGAAACCAAAATGTTTTTTTTATTTGAGATTCTTCAAAGTAGCCACCCTTTGCCTTGATGACAGAAAGTTTGGGCCCTCAGAACAGCCTCAGATCGTTGGGGGATGGACTCTACAAGGTGTCAAAAGAGTTCCACGGGGATGCTGACCCATTTGACTCCTATGCTTCCCACAGTTGTCCTTTGGGCGGTAGACCATTCTTGAAACACAGGAGAAACTGTTGAGCGTGAAAAACCCAGCAGCGTTGCAGTTCTTGACACAAACATGTGTGCCTGGCACCTACACTCTTAGGGAAAAAGTGCTTTCTAGAACCTAAAAGGGTTCTTCGACACAGCAGTCTCCGTAGGAGAACCCTTTGAATAACCTTTTTTGGTTCCAGGTAGAACCCTTTTGAGCTCCATGTAGAACCCTACATGGAAACCAAAGGAGTTCTACCTGGAACCAAAAAGGGTTCTACATGGAACCATAAATGGTTATCCTATGGGAACTGCCGAAGAACCCTTTTGGAACCCTTTTTTCTAAGAGTGTACTACAATACCCTGTTCAAAGGCAGTTCAATATTTTGTCTTGCCTATTCACCCTCTGAATGGCACACATACACACAATCAATGTCTCAATTGTCTCAAGGCTTAAAAATCCTTCTTTAACCTGTCTCTTCCCCTTCATCTACACTGATTGAAGTGGATTTAACAAGTGACATCAATAAGTGATCATAGTTTTCACCTGGATGTGATATATTAGCTGTGGTATATTAGCTGTATATCACAAACCCCCGAGGTGCCATTATTGCTATTATAAACTGGTTACCAATGTAATTAAAGCAGTAAAAATAAATATTTTGTCATACCCATGGTATATGGTCTGATATACCATGGCTGTCAGCCAATCAGCATTCAGGGCTCGAACCACCCAGTTTATACTGTAGGTGGTATATACTTGGGTGGTATATAAGGTGGTTTAAACTTTGGTGAAAGTGTGTTCATGGTCCACCGCAAACTGCACCATTAATACCCTTACATGATATCAGGTTGAGATTGATTAGTATTTTGCACATGGTGGACAGTGGACAGACACACTTTCACGCAATTATATACAGGTGACCTACATAGACAAGCATGCAAACAGCTAGGCAGGGTTGGCTTGGCTTTTTGCCACAGTAGGTGTGAAGACGTCACCATGATCTGTCAGTCAAATGTGTCTATGATGAGATTTGGTGAGTCAAGGTTTTCCAGTGAGTCACGTCTGTGAATGAAGGAGCAAAAGACTGAATTTATGTCTCCCTCTCATTCTCATCCTCCTCTTTCTCTTCGATACGCCTCTGTATTGTACACTAGCTCTCCTTAGGCCAGCTCCTTTCAGTGTCAGCCCAAGGCCCATCCTGGCAGACTTCCATGGTGTTCAAACGGTGTTCTCACATAACCATTCAAACACACACACACACAGGGGAGTAGGTAGCTGTTGTGAGTACAGGTGCAGGTTGGATGGTAGGATGGGGTGGGGGGGATGTTAGACTTCACTCCACGTCTTCTGGGGCTGTTGGTCTTTTGTCTCATAGGTAGTAGGTACTGTGGAGTGGACCACTGTGTAGTATTGCATAGTTGTTGTATTTGTATTTGATCTAAGTTTATGTGGAAGTGTAGGTACAAACATAGGCATGCTCATTGACACTCGCACATCCTTATGCAATGCACATGAACACTAGTGGCGGTCAGTGCCATTTAAGATGAAGGACGATTGTGTTCCCTGTACCCATCCTGAGATTGCTACAACCTAGGCTATGAATGTAAGTTTACAACGTAGGTGCACAGGTCGAGAGAATTTTGAGTAAACAAAGTGGCAGTCAGTGACACATTCAATACCGCCTTGCACACTCTTGCCTGCATCTAGCTGATCTAGGGTGTAATCATTAGTCCAACAGTTCCAAATGAGAGTTTCTATTGGACAAATTCAGGTATGTTTAACCCCGTTTCATTCCGTTTGCTTCTGTTTAAGAAATGTTTTTCAACAGAATCAGAGGAACGTGTACACCCCTGATCACACGCAAACAGTTAACTTTCATAGCAGCCACATAAAACCAGCAATGAGCGCTTTGCTCGTTGTATGTATAATTCCTTCTCACAACTATATAAGTGCTCTCCTCCTCTCACCTCTTCCCTTCGCTTGTGGACGTCAGTGCACAACACATCACATGTCTGACCAGGAGAAAAAAACTTTCCTAGCCAAACCTTCATTTCATGACCACTAACCACTACACACAGCCTACCTCATTGTCACGTCATAGTCAACTAGAACTACTAGAACTAACGCATTAGTAAACCCTCTACAATCAAAGCAGTTTAGCAATTACACCGGGGCCCAGTGTAATGGCAATACATTTATAAAAACAAAAGGTTACATTGACATGGAAGAGTTCTAGTGTTGGTTAGCCATAGCCAGCTAGCTAACATAGCATCCCTCTCTGTTTGAGCCGGGTGTTTGAGTAGGCTGCATTTGCAAGCTAAGGGAAAGTTTTTTTTTTAAATGCGTAGCTCTCTCTTTCTTGCTTCTCCTTCATTTAGGAAGAAACAGATTTGTTCAAAACGGATCAACTATTGTCTTTCTCTCACTTAGTAAGCTATTCACCCCATTTTATGCACTGCTGTGCTAGCTAGATGTAGCTTTTGATTTCAGTACTATATTCATTATCTGATTGGGTGGACAACATGTCAGTTCATGCTGCAAGAGCTCAGATAAGCTGGAGGATGTCCTCCAGAAGTTGTCATAATTACTGTGTAAGTCTATCGAAGAGCGTGAGAACCATAAGCCTCCTAGGTTTTGTATTGAGGACAACATACCCAGAGGAGGACAGAAGTTAGCTGTCATTCGGCTACACTAAGGTGTTACGCTACAGAGTGCTGCCGAGGCTACTGAAGGCCTTCATTGCAAAACAGTGTGTTTTAATCAATTATTTGGTGACATGAATATATTTAGTATAGTTTAATCTACAAAGGATCACTTTTTTAACGTTTCACAATTTTTTATTGTTATGAAATTCACTGAGGAGGTCCTCCCCTTCCTCTTCTGAGAAGTCTCCACTGATGAACACATACATACCCGCATGCACATGCACACACCAAAAAACAAAGAAAAACACACATTTGTTAGTCCCAGCATTCCTCAATGATTCCACAATGTGAACAGAAGAGGTGGTGTTGCACCACTGCCTATTGGTTCAGACTTTTATTTTGTCATGTAAACAGAACCTTGGCTTCTCTTTTCCTGGAAATATGACAAGAATGGGCAAGCAAACCCATTTCTCAGCTAGGAGAGAGACCCTTGTCAGCTGAGACCCTGGGAAGATAGAAGCTATAGAGTACAGACCTCAAGGCTATAATCAACATGCACACGAGCACACACATACACACACGCACAAGCTTTCATGCAAACTGCAGACTCTCTGCAAAGACAGACAGAACACCTACTCACTCGTAAGTCGTATTTAAAACAAATGTTTTATTAAGAAGTTTCAAAACTTTAGTACACAAACTGTAGCATCCATATACCTGTACATGAGTACAATAATGAAATATAGAAAACTCAAATAAGTTTGTTCTTTGGGTTTGTAAAGAGGATTGCGGCTACATTGCCAGACACAACACTTTGGACAAGTGAAGTGTGTGTTTTGAGCAGTTGAAACTTTTCCATCTATAAGAATAACATTAATTGGCTTTATAATTTGAAATAAAAAACAAGGTTTGAATGGTCGTGTTTAAAACATGCTGAAATGTACATTGCCATTGCATTCAAGATATGACAATCATATTTACATTGTTAGATAACACATTTAAATCAGTGACTCTGCTCTACTTTAGAGAGTAGCACTGTAATACTGAATCCATTGCAACAGTGAGAGCACATGAAGCTCACTTTTTCTTATTTTTCCCTGAGATCATTTGGACAGTTGGCTGGTCTATTCTCCAGGCTTCAGATGTCATAGTGGTGCATAGCTAGGCTCTAACGTGTCTGGTCCAAGTGTCAGAGCAGGGACAGGTTGTGCTGGGGGCTTGCTGTCTCCTGGAGGTAGCTCACCTGCCAGGGGAGGCCCAAGGCTGGAGACGGGTCCACAAACGCATCCATGTAGCCCTGAGCGCAGGAGGCCCACACCCCCGTCTGGTACCCCAGCCCCTCGCCCACCTGGGTGTACCTGATAGAGCTGGGCAGCTGCTCCAAGGGGTTCTCTTTCCCACAGTGTCCGTGTAAGGGGTACAACTGGCCCTCGGTGGAGTAGCAGGGGTAGTGTGGTGAGGGTGGACACGAGGAGCCCATGCTGTCCATGTAGAGGTGTGTCTCTGTTGGCAGCCTGTGAGGATGGGTGCCCTGCTGGGGCTCTATCTGGTGGGGGAGTGATGCCTGGTGCCAGGAGATGTAGCTTTGGGGCTCCTGGCGAGGAGCGACTGTCACCCTGGGTGGGTCCAGCCGTGACGTCCTCACCATTCCCACCGCCAATGGCCCCCCAGCCGGCCTGTGGCACTCCCGGTGGGAGCAGGGCTTACTGGGGGGGTTGGAGCTGAGGAAGACAGACAGGGCTGAGATGCGGTTGATAGCCCTCTGCAGGGTGGAAATCTTGGAGAGCCTCTTGCCGCTAAGGTCGTGGTTGAGAGCCACACGTAGAGCATTGAAGGCCTGGTTGTAGTCCAGGATGCGTTTGCGCTCACGGACGTTGGCAGCCACACGGCGGGCCTTGGAGCGGACTGGGCGGCTGCGCTTCTTGGCTTGGCCCTCCTCAGGATCGTCGCTGGGGGGGCTGCTGGCTGAGCCCTCACTGTCCTTGGGGTTTCCGTCGCTCCCTTCGTTATCCTCCCCCTGACCCAGCATGCACAGCTCCAGCTCCTCCTCAGAGAACTCCTCTGACCCTGCCAGGTTTCTGCAGATCATCATCACTGGCTGGCCGTGGAGCTATGGTGAAGGTTGTTGTTGTAGTTGCTCTGTAGCCACTGACTACTTAGTAGTTGCTGGAGTGTTCGCAAAGTTGCCGTTGCGGTGCCAGGACCTCCTTTGCTGTCGATATGTGGCTTGTTCTGAGGGGCTGCCTGTCAGGTTGGTGTTGGGTGCTGTGTTTTGCGGCGTCTTTCACAGAGCTGTCAGTCGGGACGTTGTTGGGTGCTGTGTCCTGACAGCCCTTGTCTCCTCCTCCTCTCCTGGTGCCCTGTGATTACCTATGTTTCCGCGGGACGGCCCTGCCTGCTTTTTAAAGCCAGCCCTCCTCCTCCAGTCACATGGTACAGTCACCCATGAGGAATGGTGCTCTCTCTCTCTACCTGGTTTATGGGCACCCTCCAGGCAAATGGCGCTGTCACCTCCTCCTCCTCCTTCTCCTCCTCCACAGACACTCCCTCTCATACCTTACAGGATCTCTAAGTGTTTCAGCAGTTCCACAGCCTTGTAATACATAACAAGCAAAAGCAAAGTCCTCATTTTTGGCATGACAATTTACTTTTTCTTGACATCCACCTATTGATTATTTTTGGTATATACCGTATCTAGGCCTTTGATGAATCACTTTGACTCTAAGAGGGTTCTCCAATGTATGACTCTTGCTTCGATGTAAATCCACAAATACATTTATTTCCGCTCAAATACCTATTATTTTGTGGCCTACGAGTCACATGTTGTATAGAATGGTACGGGGTAGAGTGAGGGGTTTTCTGATGTTTATCTTAATGGGGGAGTTACATGAAAATTAGTCACAGGACGTCCATGACAAATTGTGTGTTTATCAAATAGCAGCCTAATCTGTGTTGTGTTTGTTTCCCCTCGTCTCACCAATGTGGGAGAGGGAAGGAGGGATTTGTCCATGTAATTAGCTGTATACAAGAGTGCCGATTCCCTTCGATTCCCTCCCCCATTTCTCTCTCTCTCTTTCTCCTTCTCTCTATCTTTAGGTTTAAGGGCCATATAATTTAGGGGGACTCCTGTGGAACCCTATCCTCATAAATCAGGCCTGGGCAGCACCTGAGGACAGGAGCAGAGCACGGGCCTGGACTTCAAAGCCAAGGAAAAATGAAGGCAAATATTTTACAATTAGAACCTGCAATCACTGCTAGCTCGGCTGACTGGGCTAGAGCCATCAACTCAACCTTTCCATGGTAATGCTTTACATTTTTGGGGTTTTTGAGATATCAAGATAGGTCTTGTCCAAACTGGTTGGATGGAAGTTTCAGATTGTGTTTCGTGTCTTAGTGGAATTGGGTTATACAGATTACCATGCTCTGAATAAGGTACAGATGATTGTGTTCCAAATGAGGTGGATTATCTAAATCAGATATCAACTGATCAGAACAGATTGGATGTCAACTGAAGAGAACAGATTGGATGACAACTGAAGAGAACAGATTGGATGTCAACTGAACGAACAGGTTGGATGACAACTGAAGATAACAGGTTGGATGTCAACTGAAGAGAACAGATTGGATGACAACTGAAGAGAACAGATTGGATGTCAACTGAACGAACAGGTTGGATGTCAACTGAAGAGAACAGGTTGGATGTCAACTGAAGAGAACAGGTTGGATGTCATCTAAAGAGAACAGGTTGGATGTCAACTGAAGAGAACAGGTTGGATGTCAACTGAACAAACAGGTTGGATGTCAACTGAAGAGAACAGGTTGGATGTCAACTGAACGAACAGGTTGGATGTCAACTGAACAGAACAGATTGGATGTCAACTGAAGAGAACAGATTGGATGTCAACTGAACAGAACAGATTGGATGTCAACTGAACAGAACAGATTGGATGTCAACTGAACAGAACAGATTGGATGTCAACTGTACAGAACAGATTGGATGTCAACAGTACAGAACAGATTGGATGTCAACTGAACAAACAGTATTTTGAACTGTGTAGAGTAAATGTTTTGGAGTTGGGGAAATCCCTGCATACACAGGATTGACCTTTGCGTCAGTTGCTTTGGTGGACAGTGAAAGGTGATTGGCCTGACCTTTATCCAAGGCTCCTGGCCAAGTGTGTGTGTTGGGTCAGGTAACTAAAGGGTAGGCCCTCATGGTGAACTGGAGGTCGTTGAGAAACAATGTTTCCTTCCTGCCCTCTTAATGTTCTGGTACATATCACAGCTGAGCGAGGCCAACCGTTAGAACAATTACAAGGCCAGGGTTTCAGCTCTTACCAATCACAACTATCAATCAGAGGTGTGTGGCAAAATTCATTTTTTGCGGAACAGTTTTGTTATGACAAAACTGTTTTGTTATGACACTAGACTTATTGTCTGAATTTATCTGAATTTCATTGATTTCATTCAATGTAGAGCTTCAATCATGTTTTCTCCATGTACTAAGATATAGAAAGCTGAATACAGACTGTGGCAAGCATAATTTTTATCAAATTACTTTGATTTGAGCTGTCAATAATTCCCAGCCTATTTGTCCCGCACTTCCATTGCTCGGCTGATTCTATAGTCCACAGCTGATCCAGTTGTCTATTCAAGGCAACCATATTGTCCATACAGCAACACCATGCTACCCTGTTGATATACCACAATACTGTACAATATGCAAAAGTGTTTGACATGTCCAACTCCCTACTTGCAACATGGAGTCATGTAGTTTCAAGTAGTGAGCAGCTAGCTAGGCCTCTCTCTTCCTCACAAGAGTTGTATGTGATTTATGTCTTTACGAGCACATCAGATTTACTGCTGCGGTTGTAGAGAGAGCATGGAGAGAATAGAGCCTCGGACTCTCCCAGTCCATTCACTTTGACAGGTGACAAGACACCAGTAATTATCGGCCGCCGGGAATAAATCACAGACCTTTATTACTTACCTCACCATACCCTTGACGGAATAACCATTTTCAAGCAAGAGGAACCTGCCCAACGCCACTGAACCTGAGATGTGTAAATCTCCTGCTAGAAGCTCACATAATGACTAGTTGTTACCTGCTCGTTATTAGAGGTCTGTGTGCCAAACGTTATAGATATATATTCCCAAAGGGGTAGTTATATGGGTAATAAGTGAGTAAGGTCCGGGTTCGCTAACCTTGGCTTTGCAGTGGTATGTTAATGCATGTTTTTGGTGTCCGCTCTGGAATTTTCTCACCTCAGTAAAAAGCCTGCAGTCAAAAAGGAGGGCTCCCCGTTATTCTAGGCACTTCCATTTTCTCACACCACAGTTCCTGAGGAATTGTTAATGTCTTAAGATAGATGGCTGTTTTCACCTGTAAACTCAAAAATATATTTGTCAATTTTATGATAGTTATTTAGTAACCCTAATGCTTGCTATTCTGCTTATTATACTGTAGCACTGCTCAAGGCATTGGCACGTATGGCCATATCTGTGATATGCATAATACATGCATTGACGTTTAGTTACTTTTAGATGAATGTCTCTGAATTAAGAGATGTGTATCCATGCATAAATTAGTATTGATTATTGAATGTAACATCGATTTACTTGAGAGTTGACTGAGACCTCAAGCACCAAAGAATTCAGCAACTCAACATTGATCTGTAGTGCTCTGTTCAGTGGAGTGACGTTAGTAAGGCAATTAACTATTTCCTTCCTATGTATCAACCTAACCTAGGCCACATCTCCCTTCAGATCTCTCTATCGCTTGATGTCACCTGTCACTGACTAATGCTGTCTGTCACAGGCAATGGTGTCATCTCTTGGACCAGATTAGAGATTTATTGAGGAATCCCCCTCCCTTTCTGAGTCAGGCAGGCCTCTAGTCTTCTGTGTCACTTTTTCCTCCCTGGTGAACAGAGGGAGTGAGCCCCATAGTATATGAGACACACATACACACTCAGAATGATCAGTCCAAAATCCTGTAATTTTGTCAAGTTTAGTGGTAAGGTGTGTTTGTGTGGGCTGTATCAGAGCATCAATGTGCGAGTTGAGAGAACTCAAACCAAACCTGAGGGGTACTTGCCCCACAAGACAGACCTCAGGGCCCCATACCATACATACAGTGTGAGTACATCAAAGGTCCCTCTAAACATGTTCTAAACAACACATGAAAACGTGGAAGGTTACTGATGTGCAACATTGTGAATCATTCTGTCTGAAATTACTGGCAATTACGCATGTTTGCCTGCTGTAATCTCTTTCAGCTAGCGCACCGGCCATAAAATCTGAAATGTTGGGTGGAAATAACGCCGGTGGCTTCTCCAGCACACACAACTCAACACTGAAAGTGTCATACTCAGGATGTCTGTCAAAATGTTGACTATTAATCATTTAGTTGTTTTGAAGAGTACTGCACTTCAACATCACTGCTGTTTTGATGTTTTTTTTACTCCATGGTAACCAGATTCTTCTGGCCTGGCAGAAAACAGTGCTCAGTGATAAAAGTGTTATCTCATAAGCTTAGTTTTGTTTTGGTTTTATTAGGATCCCCATTAGCTGTTGCTACTGCATCAGCTACTCTTCCTGGGCTCCACCCAAAACATAAAACATGATATAATACAGAACCTTAATAGACAAGAACAGCTCATTGACAGAACGACATACATTTAAAATAAGAAGTGACAAGGGCATGCTTAGATTTCACTCAGGGGTTGAAGAATTGAAGAATTCTTCCAGTTGAAGAATAGACCTTCTGCTTATACAGTAGATGTTGGGGATGATGCGCACTGCCCTGTCTCTCTTACTCTTATAGGCATTGGAGAGGATTGCTAAAACCCCTTCTAGTGATCTGATTTACGCCTAGGATTAGACTAGAGAAATGCAAATCTGTGAATGTCATGTCCAACAGTTACCCCAACCTGCATACAGTGTAGCAATGTAAGCAGCTCCACCTCCCTGTGTTTGACCGCCTAAATGCCGATTTCAAACAAAAACAAACAATGAGAAATCATGCCATCATTATAAGAATGATAAGGTATTCTCTAGTATACTCCAAACAGAAGCATGTGTTGTGAATTGCTGATTGAATAATTAAACGAAACAAAGTATATGCTGTGCACCCACAGCACATCACTACAGGAAAATTAGCACTTTGAGTTGTTCCCTTAAACCATGTACAGTATCATGTCATGTTTATATAATGTTATATAATGGCAGAAAACAGTGCTCAGTGAAAGCTTTTTTCTTTATTTATTTTTTATTAAGATCCTCATTAGCAATTGATATTTCGCTACACCGGCAAAAACATCTGCTAACAATGTGTTTATGTGATCAATCAAATTTGATTTGATTATAATACTAATAATAATTAGGGGGTGCTTACGGTATATAGTCCTGTTTCACTATATGTACAAGTAGGTAACCTATACATGTCTTAGGTGTGTTAGGAGAGTGGGGTCACAGCCAGGGGATCAGCTTTACAACACATAGGCAGCTTCCATGTTCTATTTGTCTGTGCAGCTTGGGGCTGATTCAGACTTATGCCTCGTTCATATTAACCATAGGCACACCGTTACGTTGCGCAGGAAGTCATTTCTTTAAGTGGGGACGTCCACAACGGAGTGGTATCGCAATGCCCTCTTGCAGTTGAAGACTCCATTGTGAGACGGATGCTGCATACTTTTCCAAACTGCATAGTCTTCAGGCCAGCCAGAGTCCGTCAAAGAACAAGAAGTGACCAAACCACAGAAGAAGATGAAAATATGTGGTTTTCGGGGACAAATAGTTTCCCATTCCTATAAGTGATTACTATTTTAATAGTAATGTTAAACAATACACATTGGCTGTTAAGCCAATTACAGTGCCTTCAGAAAGTATTCACACCCCTTTACTTTTTCCACATTTTGTTGTTACAGCATGAATTTTAAATTGATTAAATGTTGTAATAATGTCATAAGAGTGAGAATTTTATTTAGCAAATAATAATACAGAAAATAAAGCTGAAATGTCTTGAGTCAAAAAGTATTCAACCCCTTTGTTTTGGCAAGCCTAAATACGTTCAGTAGTATAAATGTGCTTAACAAATCGCATGGATTCATACCCGTGTCAATAATAGTGAGTAACATGATTTTCGAATGACTACCCCATCTCTGTACCCCACACATACAATTATCTGTAAGGTCCCTCAATTGAGTAGTGAATTTCAAGCACAGATTCAACCACAAAGACTAAGGAGGTTTTTCAATGCCTCGCAAATAAGTGCACAGATTGGTAGATGTGTAAAAAAACAAAAAACAGACGCTGAATATCCCTTTGAGTATGGTGAAGTTATTCATTAGGCGTTGGATGGTGTATCAGTTCACCCAGTCACTACAAAGTTACAGGCGTCCTTCCTAACCGAGTTGCCAGAGAGGACGGAAACTTCTCAGGGATTTCACCATGAGGTCAATGGTTATTTAAAACAGTTAAAGAGCTTAATAGGTTGTGATATGAGAAAACTGAGGATGGATCAACAATATTGCAGTTACTCCACAATACTAAAATAATAAAATGAAGGAAGCCTCTACAGAATAAAAAATATTCTAAAACATGTATCCTGTTTGCATCAAGGCACTAAAGTAATACTGCAAAAAAATGGCAAAGAAATGCACTTTTTGTCCTAAATACAAAGTGTTATCTTTGCAGCAAATCCAACACATCACTAAGTACCAATCTTCATATTTTCAAGGATGGGGGTAGCTACAGTGGCACCTTCAACCTAGCCTAGCTTTTAGCTAGATAGCTAGCTGCTCTGCCAGCTAGTTTGACTTGCTATAAATTTAGAAACAAGTTGAGGAAAAAGTTACTTAACAAAACATGTTTTCTTATCACCTGAAACAGTGGTCAGTTTATTAGTTAAACCACCTCGTTCACAAAAATGGTTCACTCCTATGGACAGTGAATCACGTGGTCATGGCTTGCTATATAAAGCAGGCAGACAGGCATTGAGTAGCCATGATTACTTTAAGACATGAAGGTCAGTCAATCAGGAAAATGTCAAGAACTTTGAAAGTTTCCTCAAGTGCACTCTCAAAAACCATCAAGTGCTCTGATGAAACTGGCTCTCATGAGGACCGCCACAGGAATTGCTGCAAGGAAACCACTACTAAAGGATACCAATAAGAAGAAGAGACTTGCTTGGGCCAAGAAACACGAGCATTGGACATTAGACCGGTGTAAATCTGTCCTTTGGTCTGATGATGAGTTTTGATTCCAACCGCTGTGTCTTTGTGGGACGCAGAGTTGGTGAACGGATGATCTCCGCATTTGTGGTTCCCACCATGAAGGATGGAGGAGAAGGCGGTGTGATGGTGTGGAGGTGCTTTGCTGGTGACACTGTCTGTGATTTACTTACAATTCAAGACACACTTAACCAGCATGGCTACCACAGCATTCTGCAGCGATACGCCATCTCATCTGGTTTGCTCTTAGTCCCACTATCATTTGTTTTTCAACAGGACAACGACCCAACACACTTCCAGGCTGTGTAAGGGCTATTTGACCTCCACAATCACCGGACCTCAACCCAATTGAGAGGGTTTGGGATGACCGCAGATTGAAGGAAAAGCAGACAACAAGTGCTCAGCATATGTGGGAACACCTTCAAGACTGTTGGAGAAGCATTCCAGGTGAAGTTGGTTGAGAGAATGCCGAGAGAATGCCAAGATTCTGCAAGCTGTCATCAAAGCAAAGAGTGGCTACTTTGAAGAATCTCAAATATAAAATATATTTTGATTTGTTTAACACTTTTTTTGTTACTTCATGATTCCATATGTGTTCATAGTTTTGATGTCTTCACTATTATTCTACAATGTAGAAAATAGTAAAAAATGAATGAGTAGGTGTGTCCAAATGTTTGACTGGTTCTGTATATTTGCCCCCAAAAATATATGGGGGATTGGAAATGATGCAGACAATTACTTTGATGGAAGCCACAGTCTATCTGAAATACTAAAACTGATCCACCCCCCAAATTTTTAAATTAGAAATAATAAAAATCCATCTAAATATATGCATACTCATCTCCATTTCAGCACAAATTGGTAGACTTAAATAGACAAGATCCTGATACTTAAAAATATTCTAATCGTGTACGTTTATTCAGGTTTAGGACATTTTTTATGAATCATAAAAACTGGTTTAGAGAGCCTTTACGCATGAAAGAAAGAAAAATGTGGTTTGATTCATTTTTAAAATTGACACATTCAGTTCTTCAACCCATGTTAATGTTGTAAGATTAGTGTATATATAATTATTACAGGAAAAATTGTGTACAATTGTGTACAATCCTCGTCTATTGCCTGCACTAACCATGGAACTGTGTAATGACACGGCCAAGTATTGCGCCCCGTGTCGGGTTCAAACTGTTACAGCTTGATGTACGCTCTGCTCCACAACAATTTAATTAGCCTACATGTCTTTTTAAAATATATATTAACTGTTACTAATGATCCTCAGCAACAAAAACAAAAAACAAATGAAGGTCAAACGAAACAATGTCATTAAACGGAAGGATAATGTAGGCTATACCAACTGAAGGGAACTAACAGTAAATTGGGTAGCCTATAATTAAGACATTCGAGAGTGCCCATCTGTCACGTTCTGACCTTTATTTTCTGTGTTTTGTATTTAGTTAGTATGGTCAGGGCGTGAGTTGGGTGGGCAGTCTATGTTTGTTTGTCTAGGTTTTGGGAATTTCTATGTTTCGGCCTAGTATGGTTCTCAATCAGAGGCAGGTGTCATTAGTTGTCTCTGATTGAGAATCATACTTAGGTGGCCTGGGTTTCACTGTGTGTTTGTGGGTGATTGTTCCTGTCTCTGTGTGTGCACCAGATAGGACTGTTTTTGAGTTTTCACGTTTTTGTTAGTTTGTTCATGTGTACCGTAATGTATTAAAAAGTACCATGGACAATTACCACGCCGCGTATTGGTCCTCTGATCCGTTTCGCCTCTCCTCTTCGGAAGAAGAGGAGGAAATTCATTACAGAATCACCCACCAAAATCGGACCAAGCGGCGTGGTAAAGGACAGCGACGACAGCAGCAGCAGCATCAACAACAGAGGCCACCATCACAGGACTCCTGGACATGGGAGGAGATACTGAACGGAGAGGGACCCTGGGCACGGGCTGGGGAAAATCGCAGCCCCAAAGCAGAGCTGGAGGCAGTGAAAGCTGAGCGGCGGCAATATGAGGAGCCAGCACGGCAGTGCGACAGGTACGAGAGGCAGCCCCAAAAATTTTTTTGGGGGGGGCACACGAGGTGTGGTACTAAGCCAGGTAGCAGACCTGAGCTCACTCCTCGTGTTCATGATAAGCAGCGCATACCGTGTTATGCGGTTAAGCGCACTGTGTCGCCAGTGCGTGTCCATAGCCCGGTGCGCTATAGGGCAGCCCCCCGAGAGTGCCATGCGAGTGTGGGCATTGAGCCAGGGCGTATGGTGCCTGCTCAGCGGGTCTGGTCGCCGGTACGCAGTCTTGGTCCAGGTTATCCTGCGCCGGCTCTGCGTGCTGTGTCTCCGGTGCGCTGGGAGGGTGCAGTGCGTCCTCTGCCTGCGCTCCGCTCGTACCGGGCAACTGTGGGAGTGGAGCCTAGGGGAGAGGTGCGTGTAGTAAGCACTAGATCTCCCGTGCTTACCCACAGCCCGGTTCAACCTGTGCCTGCACTCTGGAGGGTCCGGGCTAGAGTAGTTGTCCAGCCTGGGGAAGTGGTGCCAAGGTTGCGCACCAGAGCTCCAGTGCTCCCTCACAGCCCGGTCTTTCAGGCTCCTCCTAACACCAAGCCTCCTGAAGGTCTCCCCAGCCTGGTGGTTCCTGTGGCAGCCCCACGCACCAGGCTGTCTCTCAGTCTCCTCCCTGCAGGTGCTCCCGCCTGTCCGGCGCCGCTGCCGGAGCGTCCGCCGCTGCCGGAGCGTCCCACCTGTCCGGCGCCGGGACCCCGCCTGTCCGGCGCCGCTGCCGGAGCGTCCCGTCTGTCTCCCGCCTGTCCGGCGCCGGAGCCTCACGCCTGTCCGGCGCCGCTGCCGGGCGTCCCGCCTGTCCGGCGCCACTGCCGGAGCCTCCCGCCTAGCCGCTGCCGGAGCGTCCCGCCTGTCCGCGCCGCTGCCGGAGCCTCCCGCCTGTCCGGCGCCGCTGCCGGAGCCTCCCGCCTGTCCGGCGCCGCTGCCGGAGCGTCCTGCGCCGTTGCCGGAGCGTCCCGCCTGTCCGGCGCCGCTGCCGGAGCCTCCCGCCTGTCCGGCGCCCGGAGCCTCCCGTTGCCGGCGCCGCTGCCGTAGCCCCCGCCTGTCCGGCGCCGCTGCCTCCTGTGGCAGCTCCACGCGGCTGTCCTCTGTCTCCTCCCTGCAGTTGTCCCGCCTGTCGCGCCGCTGTTGCGCCGTTGCCGGAGCGTCCCGCCTGTCCGGCGCCGCTGCGCCTCCCGCCTGTCCGGCGCCGCTGCCTCCTGTGGCAGCTCCACGCAGGCTGTCTCTCTGTCTCCTCCCTGCAGTTGCTCCCGCCTGTCCTGCGCCGTTGCCGGAGCGTCCCGCCTGCCCGGCGCCGCTGCCTGTTGCCGGCGCGTCCCGCCTGTCCTGCGCCGTTGCCGGAGCGTCCCGCCTGTCCTGCGCCGTTGCCGGAGCGTCCCGCCTGTCCTGCGCCGCTGCCGGAGCGTCCCGCCTGTCCTGCCCGCTGCCGGGCGTCCCCGCCTGTCCTGCGCCGCTGCCGGAGCGTCCCGCCTGTCCTGCGCCGCTGCCCCGCCTGTCCGCGCCGCTGCGGGCGTCCCGCCTGTCTGCGCCGCTGCCGGAGCGTCCCGCCTGTCCTGCGCCGCTGCCGGAGCGTCCCGCCTGCCTGCGCCGCGCCGCTGCCTGCGCCGCTGCCGGAGCGTCCCGCCTCCCGCCTGCCCGGCGCGCTGCCGGAGCCTCCCCGCCTGCCGGCGCCGCTGCCGGAGCCTCCCGCCTGCCCGCCGCTGCCGGAGCCTCCCGCCTGCCCGGCGCCGCTGCCGGAGCCTCCCGCCTGCCCGGCGCCGCTGCCGCTCCCGCCTGCCCCGGCGCCGCTGCCGGAGCGTCCGCTCCCGGGCGTCCCGCCTGCCTGCCTCCCGCCGGCGCCCCGCTGCCGGAGCCTCCCCCGCCTGCCCGCGCCGCTGCCGGAGCGTCCCGCCTGCCGGCGCCGCTGCCGGAGCCTCCCGCGCGCGCTGCCGGAGCCTCCCGCGCCGCTGCCGGGCGTCCCGCCTGCCCGGCGCCGCTGCCGGGCGTCCCGCCTGCCCGCGCCGCTGCCGGAGCCTCCCGCCTGTCCGGCGCCGCTGCAGCCCCCCTCAGCCCAGCCCAGGCCAGCCAGCCCAGCCCCCCCTCAGCCCAGAGGCGCCAGAGCCCCTCAGCCCAGAGGCGCCAGAGCCCCTCAGCCCAGAGGCGCCAGAGCCCCTGCCCCTCTGTCCCGAGCTGCCCCTCTGTCCAGTGGGGTCATTGAGAGGGGTTGCCATGGTGAGAAAGCCACGGAGGCGGACAATAAAGCGGACTAAGACAATGGTGAAGTGGGGTCCGCGTCCCGCGCCAGAACCGCCACCGCGGACAGACGCCCACCCAGACCCTCCCCTATAGGTCAAGGTTTTGCGGCCGGAGTCCACACCTTTGGGGGTACTGTCACATTCTGACCTTTATTTTCTGTGTTTTGTATTTAGTTAGTATGGTCAGGGCGTGAGTTGGGTGGGCAGTCTATGTTTGTTTGTCTAGGTTTTGGGAATTTCTATGTTTCGGCCTAGTATGGTTCTCAATCAGAGGCAGGTGTCATTAGTTGTCTCTGATTGAGAATCATACTTAGGTGGCCTGGGTTTCACTGTGTGTTTGTGGGTGATTGTGCCTGTCTCTGTGTGTGCACCAGATAGGACTGTTTTCACATTTCTTGTTTTTGTTAGTTTGTTCATGTGTACCTTAATGTATTAAAAAGTACCATGGACAATTACCACGCCGCGTATTGGTCCTCTGATCCGTTTCGCCTCTCCTCTTCGGAAGAAGAGGAGGAAATTCATTACACCATCCCTGCAAGTTAAAAGGATGCACAATTTAAATTCTGCATAATGGCACAGCATTTCATAAACTTAATGTATTAATATGCTTTAGTTTGCTGCCATAGTTTTACATTTGTCTCCAGCGACTATTAGGTCAAATATATTATATTTACAATTCCCTTATCCAAACGGATTACTCATTTACATAGCTCTTATCAATATCTCTTATCAAGTTGTAAATTACAGTGCATGGAGAATGGTGTTAGTTCTATCAACAACAAAAAATAGTCTATGCTTTTTCCACTTGGAACCGATAGGTTTGCTAGACCTTATTCATGGTGCAAAGGTGGTGGAATTATTAGGGAATTAAGTCAAGGTCAGAATATGGTATATCTGTAGACACACCTCCACCACATTTGATCTCCACCTCTATTCTCATGCTTAAATTCAACTTCAGAATATACAGAGAGAAAAGTGAATAAAAAGAGAATTACGTTCAATTGACTTCAATCGGGTCGGAATCGTCCCCCATATGAATAGAAGATTTTAGCTGAAGACAATACTCCAACGGCAGAGGTATCATGTTCATGGTGCATTCCTTGTGAGGACTACTCAGTAATTATGCTGGGTTGTCATTAAGGAGACCATTTGGAGTGTTTAGAACCAGTGGTCAAGGTTAAGTGTCTGTAGGGTAGTTCCCAGTTCTCCGTTCACACACACATCACAGTTTTAGGGGGCTGAGGCTGCCCCCTAACCAATATACCAATGGGTTATAACCAGGGGTTGTAACCAAAATTATTTATGGGTGGTTTGGAATTGATACTGTATACTAGGCAACATACACATGGCCACATTCATAAAAAGTGTGATCGTTTACATCCTTTTTATTTTTTATTTTATTTATTTCACCTTTATTTAACCAGGTAGGCTAGTTGAGAACAAGTTCTCATTTGCAACTGCGACCTGGCCAAGATAAAGCACAGCAGTGTGAACAGACAACACAGAGTTACACATGGAGTAAACAATTAACAAGTCAATAACACAGTAGAAAAAAGGGGGAGTCTATATACAATGTGTGCAAAAGGCATGAGGTAGGCAAATAATTACAATATTGCAGATTAACACTGGAGTGATAAATGATCAGATGATCATGTACAGGTAGAGATATTGGTGTGCAAAAGAGCAGAAAAGTAAATAAATAAAAACTGTGGGGATGAGGTAGGTGAAAATGGGTGGGCTATTTACCAATAGATTATGTACAGCTACAGCGATCGGTTAGCTGCTCAGATAGCTGATGTTTGAAGTTGGTGAGGGAGATAAAAGTCTCCAACTTCAGCGATTTTTGCAATTCGTTCCAGTCACAGGCAGCAGAGTACTGGAACGAAAGGTGGACGAATGAGGTGTTGGCTTTAGGGATGATCAGTGAGATACACCTGCTGGAGCGCGTGCTACGGATGGGTGTTGCCATCGTAACCAGTGAACTGAGATAAGGCGGAGCTTTACCTAGCATGGCCTTGTAGATGACCTGGAGCCAGTGGGTCTGGCGACGAATATGTAGCGAGGGCCAGCCGACTAGAGCATACAAGTCGCAGTGGTGGGTAGTATAAGGTGCTTTAGTGACAAAATGGATGGCACTGTGATAAACTGCATCCAGTTTGCTGAGTAGAGTGTTGGAAGCGATTTTGTAGATGACATCGCCGAAGTCGAGGATCGGTAGGATAGTCAGTTTTACTAGGGTAAGCTTGGCAGCGTGAGTGAAGGAGGCTTTGTTGCGGAATAGAAAGCCGACTCTTGATTTGATTTTCGATTGGAGATGCTTGATATGGGTCTGGAAGGAGAGTTTGCAGTCTAGCCAGACACCTAGGTACTTATAGGTGTCCACATATTCAAGGTCGGAACCATCCAGTGTGGTGATGCTAGTCGGGCATGCGGATGCAGGCAGCGATCGGTTGAAAAGCATGCATTTGGTTTTACTAGCGTTTAAGAGCAGTTGGAGGCCACGGAAGGAGTGTTGTATGGCATTGAAGCTCGTTTGGAGGTTAGATAGCACAGTGTCCAATGACGGGCCGAAAGTATATAGAATGGTGTCGTCTGCGTAGAGGTGGATCAGGGAATCGCCCGCAGCAAGACCAACATAATTGATATATACAGAGAAAAGAGTCGGCCCGAGAATTGAACCCTGTGGCACCCCCATAGAGACTGCCAGAGGACCAGACAGCATGCCCTCCGATTTGACACACTGAACTCTGTCTGCAAAGTAATTGGTGAACCAGGCAAGGCAGTCATCCGAAAAACCGAGGCTACTGAGTCTGCCGATAAGAATCTGGTGATTGACAGAGTCGAAAGCCTTGGCAAGGTCGATGAAGATGGCTGCACAGTACTGTCTTTTATCGATGGCGGTTATGATGTCGTTTAGTACCTTGAGTGTGGCTGAGGTGCACCCGTGACCTTACCTAGCAACGCACTACTACTACTACTACTACTATTATTATTTTTACAGATCCACTGTCTCATCTGTCCAGCCATGCAACTTAAAAAACTTGATGTCCTCTGTAAAAAGGATCTTGACAGGATCTTGACATGTCCAACATTTGCAACAATATTGAAATTCAATCTTCACTGTGTCCTATAATAATGAACGTGACAAACAGTTTTTCTCAGCCAGTCGAAATCATGAATCAGCATATTTTTTTGTGGATATGTACAAAGAAATGTCAATCGATGTCAACAGGTCAAATTAAACAAAATGTAGCTAGTTTGCTGGCTTTGCAGCTTCAGTCTGAAGTGATTGTGTTAGCTGTGTAGTTGGCTCGCGAGCAAAGGGGGGGGAAGAGCCTGTAACGGCAGATTTTCTTCTCTTCGTCTGTAGAGGTGTAGCAAGGATCGGACCAATACGCAGCGTGGTAAGTGTCCATGACGATTTTAATAAGAAAAGCCTGAACACTATGAAATACAAAACAATAAACGATAACGTGAAATAAACCAAACCAAAACAGTCCCGTGTGGCACAAACACTAACACAAGAAACAAACACCCACAAACCAACAGTGAAACCCAGGCTACCTAAGTATGATTCTCAATCAGAGACAACTAACGACACCTGCCTCTGATTGAGAACCATAGTAGGCCGAAACAGAAACTTAAACATAGAAACACAAAACATAGACTGCCCACCCCAACTCACGCTCTGCCCATACTAAATAAAGACAAAACAAAGGAAAATAAAGGTCAGAATGTGACAGAGCCTCCATAGAAACCATTTTTGTTTACCATAGTAACCTGTAAAGGTCAGGAACTATCAACCAGTTTGATAGCTTGACAACCAGTTTGGGAAAGAACCTTGCTTTTTAATGCAGGTAATCCTTTGTATAAAATCAATAATACACTTGAGACCATGTGTTATGACATTTTTAAAACTTTTATAATTTTATCATTTATCATACACATTTTATCATAAAAATGTCATAACACATGGCCTCGTATTATTGCTTAAATCGTTTAGTTTTTATTAGAACCGTATATTTGTTTGAAGGGCATTGTGGGATTTCTTTTAAGCGTCCGGATTAGTGTCCTGCTCCTTGAAGCGGCAGCTGTAGCCTTTAACTTGGAGCGGATGTTGCCTGTAATGCCTCCTCAATGCCATTGGATGAATCCCGGAACATATTCCAGTCTGTGCTAGCAAAACAGTTCTGTAGCATAGCATCCACATCATCTGACCACTTCCATATTGAAGTATATAGTCACTGGTACTTCCTGCTTTAGTTTTAGCTTGTAAGCATGAGGAAAGAATTATGGTCAGATTTGCCAAATGGAGGGCGAGCCTTGTATGCGTCTCTGTGTGTGGAGTAAAAGTGGTCTAGAGTTTTTTTTCCCTCTGGTTGCACATGTGACATGTAGATTGCCTACTTTAGATTGTCTGCATTAAAGTCCCCGGCCACTAGGAGCGCCTCTTCTGGAGGGGAATTTTCTTGTTTGCTTTTGGCCTTATATAGCTCGTTGAGTGCAGTCTTATAGTACCAGCATCGGTTTTTGATGGTAAATAGACGGCTACGAATAATATAGATGGGAACTCTCTTGGTGGATAGTGTGGTCTACAGCTTATCGTGAGGTAATCTACCTCAGATGAGCAATACCTCAAGACTTCTTTCATTTTAGACATTGCGCATCAGCTGTTATAGACAAATAGACACACACCCCCATCCCTCGTCTCATTGCTGCTCTGTCCTGCCAATGCACGGAAAACCCAGCCAGCAAGTATATTATCCGTATCCTTGTTAAGCCATGACTCGGTGAAACATAAGACATTACAGATTTTAATGTCCCGCTGGTAGGATAGTCTTGATCGTAGATCATACAGTTTATTTTCCAGTGATTGCACGTTGGCCAATAGTATGGATGGTAGAGGCAGTTTACCCACTCACCGACGAATTCTCACAATGCATCCCAACCTCTGCCCCCTGTATTTCCTTCTTTTCTTCACGTGAATGACGGGATTTGGGCCTGGTCTTGGGGAAGCACCATATCTTTCGCATCGGACTCATTAAAGAAAAAATCTATAATAATAAGAGTGGGTAGCAGCAACATTATGTACAAAATAAGTACCAACAATGTGAAAAAAATAACATAATAGAATAGTTGGTTAGGAGCCCGTAAAACGGCAACCATCCCCTCCAGCGCCATTATATCCAAACTAAAATCCCTGTACTGCAGAACAAGGCAGTTTGACATCAAAATGAAAAAACTGCTTGCGACAACATTTATACAGTGTAATTTTGATTACACCTGCTCTACGTGGTACAGTGGTCTGCTTACAAAACTGAAGAACAAGATGCAGCTTGTGCAAAACAACCTCATTAGGTATCTGCTTAATGTATGTAGGATTATAATTTGAGCCAGTTTGATAGAGCAGGAAAATTATAATTAATAGACATTTGTAGGGGTTGATACATTTTTTTGTTTGGGCAAATCAAGTCTGAAATGTCAAAGTGGAAATTACAAACTTTAAAAGCCTTTTTAAAACTCAAATGCAATACAGGTTTGCATTTCCTGCACAAGAAAAGAGTTATCAAATCAAGATCCTACATTTGTACCCAATTAGAACACATATTGGAGGAAATTCATTCCAAGCAGTGGGTCTGTTGTCTACAGCTCACAATGAAACAGCTGAAGCTTAACCACATGTACAACATCATTAGTGGTACTGCCCCTAACTACTTAGGCTAAAGAATAGCTGTCCGTAGATCACCATGATATAATTGTGATTAGGCATATATCTGGGGAAGGGTATAAAACAATTTTGAAAGAGTTGAAAGGTTCCAAGAGCACTGTGGTCTCCATAATTGGGAAATTTAAAAAATATGTATGTAATGAATTTCCTCCTCTTCTTCCGAAGAGGAGAGGCGAAACGGATCAGAGGACCAATACGCGGCGTGGTAATTGTCCATGGTTCTTTTTAATACGTTAAGGTACACATGAACAACTGACTACAAAAAAACAAGAAATGTGAAAACTCAAAACAGTCCTATCTGGTGCAAAGACAGAGACAGGAACAATCACCCACAAACACACAGTGAAACCCAGGCTATCTAAGTATGATTCTCAATCAGAGACAACTAATGACACCTGCCTCTGATTGAGAACCATACTAGGCCGAAACATAGAAATTCCCAAAACCTAGAAAAACAAACATAGACTGCCCACCCAACTCACGCCCTGACCATACTAACTAAATACAAAACACAGGAAATAAAGGTCAGAACGTGACAATGTAACTACCCAGACTCTGCCTAGAGCTGGCCATCTGACCAAACTGAGCAACCGGGTAAGAAGGACCTTGCTCCGGGTGGTGACCAAGAAACCAATGATGCCTCTGAAAGAACTACAGAGTTCCTTGGCTGAGATTGGAGAACCTGCCAGAAGTACAACAGTCTCTACAGCACTTCACCAGTCTGGGTTTTATGGGAGTGGCCAGATGGAAGCCACTCCTGAGAAAAAGGCAAATGACAGCAAGCCTGGAGTTTGCGAAAAGTCATGTGAAAGACTCAGAGCATAAGGCAAAAGATTCTGTGGTCTGTTGAGACAAAAAATGTACTCTTTGGTCTGAATGCAAAGCGCTTTGGCCTGAATGAATATTCAGCTCATCATCCATCTAACACCATCCCTACCGTGAAGCATGGTGGTGGAAGCATCATGCTATGGAGATGATTTTCAGTGGCAGAGACTGTGAGACTGGTAAGGATAGAGAGAACAATGAATGGAGCCAAATACAGGCAAATCCTTGATGAGAACCTGCTTCAGAGTGCAAACGACCTTAGACTGGGGGGAAGATTTATGTTCCAACCGGACAATGCATTCATGTTCCAACCCCAAGCATTCAGCCAAAGCAACGCTGGAATAGTTTCAGAACAATAATGTGAAAGTCCTTGAGTGGCCCAGCTAAAGCCCAGTCTTGAATCCCATTGAACATTTGTGGAAAACCTTGAAGATTGCTGTTCACCACCGCTCCCCATCTAACTTAACTGAGCTTGAGAAAATCCCCAAATCGATATGTGCAAAGCTTATACAGACATACCCAAGACGACTCAAAGCTGGTTAACTAAAGAGAGAGACCGGTTAACTAAGAGAGAGACCGGTTAACTAAAGAGAGAGATCGGTCAACTAAAGAGAGAGATTAGTTGACTAAAGAAAGAGACCAGTTAACTAAAGAGAGAGATCGGTTAACTAAAGAGAGAGACCAGTTAACTAAAGAGATAGACCGGTTGAAGACCAGTTATGATGCCTTGACTAAAGAGAGAGGCCGAGTTCAGCTCTGTGTGCTAGGTGAGTTGTACTGTATCTAAAAAGGGAGAGCACAAGAGTAAACAACAGTCATTGATTCACCAGCTTAGAATCCTTAAAAATCTTTTTGATATAATGGATAATTCACTAATAGGTTTGTGTGTCAATATGGACATGAGTGCTCATTTCCAGTGCTCTGCTATGCTGCTCTTCATCAGGGAAGGAGGTATTTCGACTCCAGTTGGTATTACATCTCTACTGAGACTAAATCCTGGGAGGACAGTAGAAAAAACTGTAAGGGGAGAGGAGCAAACCCAGTTATCATAAACAGCAAAGAAGAGAATGTGAGAGAGAAAGAAGATAAATAAAGGGGGTGGGGTGGGGGAGGAACTGGAATTAGTCTAGTACTGTTGATGGCAGTTGACAATATTTTTTTCATGCTTATATATTTTTCTGCCAATATGCTAGGAAATTATCAATGGATTCCAAAAGAAGAGATACTGGATTGGTTAGACTGACAAAGATAAGGAATTGGTCACGAAATGGGTGGATGGCACACCATTGACCATAGAGTAACACAATTATTTTAGTGTCACATTTGCCTACTGAAGAATACGTACAAAAACATGGACATTGACATTCTGAGTGTATTGTGTGTTTATAGGTTCTGGTGAGACTAGTAATGAGGACTACTGAGATGGAAACTGCTTTCTCTGGTGGTCCGTTAAAGAGATGGAATGATGCATCTGAGTAATCTCCTGGATCTGTGAGGAGGTAGATTGCCTATAAGCCTAACTCTTACACCAAACCCAAAAGAAGTCATTAATAAAAAATATTACAAAATCGTTATAAATTAACGATATACAGTGCCTTCGGAAAGTATTCAGATCCCTTGACGTTTTCCATGTTTTGTTAGGTTAAAGCCTTATTCTAAAATTGATTAAATTGTTTTTTTTCCCTCATCAATCTACACACAATTGAAATATTTGCTAATTTATTAAAAATAAAACAGAAATATCCCTTTGAAAAACCCTTTTTGGTTCCAAGTATAACCATTTTGAGTTCCGTGTAGAACCCTTTCCAAGGGAACCCCAACAACCCCCAACCAGATGGAAACCCAACAAGTTCTACCTGGAACCAAAAAGGGTTCTCCTATGGGGACAGCCAAAGAACCCTTTTGGAACCCCTTTCCTACGAGTATACTGAATGCTAACACAGCATATTATGGTCTGACACATTTATTAACAGTATTATATGCTAATAATGGTATTTCCCTCTAACTATCATGTATGCATTTCTTCCAAATGCCATTTCATGTTGAATGAGCTATTACTATTATCTCTTACTGACAAATAACAGCAGATTCACTTTTCTTTCATGATACTTTCCTGTTGTGCTTTTATCATGAACCATATTTACAGTATATATGGAATTCACTGTCACGCCTCATTATCAAGTAGAACGTCTTAACCATTTGTTGTTTCATGGCTTGCGGAAGACTTTAAATAGATAAAGATATCCTTTTCACTTGAGTTCACAAATCGGTAGTGTTCCTTCACTACCTGTGTGTCTGAAGCCTGGCACGTGGCGATAACAAACTGGTGGTGCATGGGCATGCATTTGGACAGTTCCATGTCTACCAGTGTCCATGTCTAAAACAGAGATGTAGTGATAGAGATCTGCAGGTTGGTGCAGGACAAAGACCAACATACACCTAAAGTGTTATTGTAGAGAACACGCATCAGTAAATCATTTTACACAGTATCATATCATGTAGAAGCCATACAGAATTTATCTGCTTATATTATTGAAAATTGGCCAATGATCAGAGCCAATAATTAGATTTGAGGTTCTTGTGCATTTTTAAATAAATAATGTGATTTTCATGTAAATGGGAGCCAGTCAAGCTATATACAGTATTAAAAACGACAGAGCCCAGATTAAGGGATGAACAGAGTTTATGAGACAATACCATATTTCAACAGACAGATATTGGCAGATGTTGCTCCAGTCTATTAATAAACAAATCAGAATTAAAATGTACATTCTTAAAAGACATACATTGAGTTGTGCAGACGTTGTGCAATACTGTATACATGTATATTTCTTATAGACCCTGCGTCGCCACTAGCGTTTTGCACTGTGCACATCATCAATTATTAGTGTTTCGACTTGCGTCTCTCTTGAAAACTGCAAGTAGCTCTGATGTGTTTCAGCCTTTCACTGATCTGCTATAAGAGGGCTACAGAATACAGCATAAAAATGTTTTATTGTGTACCAACATACTGTACATAAGCAAAGATTTCAAGCTTACTGATCTGAAGCGTTATTACCTCAAAACAGAAAACACAGTTGTTTTTTAAAAGACCAGCCCTTCATTTGACATCTATGACTGATTTCTTCACTTAGGTTGTCTGAGCTATGTGGTTCAGTTACTATCCCCAGGTGGCTTTATGACACAAACAGTTTTTCTTCTTCTTACAAAAAAAACAACAAATGACTTGGTTAAATACAGGGAATACTTTAGTTGAAGGCGTATACATAACTGTGTCATTATGCCTACATAAGTGTGTCATCATGGCACTTGACATTTTGCTCCATTTATTAAATGCACAAAGGCATTAAGAAGTGGAGATTGGAGCATTAAGTACATAGCTGGTCATATGGATTAAGTCCATGAATTCTAATAAATGTTTGCCAATGCTAATTGGTGATTACGTCATTTGGTGTTATAATGACAGTATGTTTACCCCCTCTAAATCAAGAGAATTTACCTTTGCGTATGCCTGTCTCAAGAACAGTACACTCTGGAAAGGTTTACTAATTTGACAAATTAAATTTAAAAAATGTTTTATTCTACTTCAGAATGGAATCTCTAACACAGGAATCTGTTAACTTTCTCTACTCAATCAAGCAAATTTACTTTGATTTTTTAACACTGTGAGTGGCTGCAACATCAGGAATTTCTTAATCTCTCCCACTACTATATATAATGCATTATGTATCTACTGATCTGTGGAGGATGGTTGATGATTACTTTTTCAGAAACTCTTGGCTTAACACCTTTGTGTCAAGCATACACCAATGTTCATGGAAATTTTGCATCAGCAAATAAAGAGGTTTACATAGAGAAAATGTCATAGCAGCAAGGTATAGGTATCATTAAGGTACACTAACACAGTATCTGAGACAAGAAAAACACAAAATCACAAAAACACCAGCCATGAGGTCAAAAGCTTTACGTTACCTTGTTTCTGTGTGTTTAGTAGGCATTATAATATTTCTGTGTTTAGTAGATATTGTAGTATTTATGTGTGTTTAGTAAGTATTATAGTATTAACCTGTTTGTTTCATCAAGTGATGTTGGGATTTCTCTGATAAGAATGTAGATGCCGGGAACCATAGAATTAGAATGAATAGAATTAGGAGAGCCTCTCACTTTCCACAGTGGAAAATAAGAGAAACAGCTACTAGTGTTTAACTAATAAATACGGTATGTACTGCAATGAAAGGCTCAATTCCAGAGGAAATAGTTACAATGAAAACAATTGGTAATAACCCTACTAATAAATGATCAGTTTAGGTACCATTTGTTTTTAAAGCCTGTAATCCAGAATGGCATGGTGGTACCTACAATAACCACCTGCAATAGTCAGTTTGTTGTTTTACTGTAATTGACAGTTTCTCAACTGTTTCTAGTCGACATTGTAACAGATGACATAACACATGTATCATGATATATTCAAGTCTTACCAATAAGATAACTGCGTCCAATCAACAAGCTGCAGTTAGACTGTTGCTTGTGTCATAACACTTTAATACCAATGAGTGCCAGAATTAGCATCCTGGGTCAAATGGAACAGTCTGTATTGAGTATATTGTGAAATCAATTAATTTTCTAAATACTGGTTTTGGGGATAAGGCTTAACAAGTTTTTTTATTTTTTTTATTTTTTACAGATTTGGTTATGACTAATAACACACACAGACCACTTTAAGCAATTATGTTTGATTTGGAAGGTCCATGGTATGGGGCATTTAGGAATCAGATAAAAACACATCTGTAAACATAATTAAAAAGTAGCCAATTTGAAACAGAGTTGACCAAATTTCAATCATACTATGCTGGCTATTGAGGTTTCATATTGTAGGTGTACAGTACTAACTAAACCAACATATTTGTGTTCATTCACTTTCTTATAAATATATGTTTATAATTAATCTTCCAATATGACTGAAGCAAGCAAAACATTTTGTGGATGTATGGTTGTATTTAGCTTTGAAGTCATAGCTCAAGAGTCACAGCTAAAACGTGTGTAGCCTGGATACCAGTCTGATCAGCTCCAGAGTTGCTAAATAAACTAGCATTCAGGTTAGCAAGTTCTTTGTTATCATCCAAGGTTTGTTAACCAGTTCAAGTAAATGTAGCGAAGGCCTATCATTCGCTACAGGACTGTTCTTATAATAATTCACTTGCCTGACAGGATCTAACTACGAATAGAAAAAACTGTCTGTAGCAAACCCGTATGATCAATTAAATGACAAACACATTTATAAAAACACAACAAATGTACCTAGGTCCAGCACTCTTTTCCCTTGTAAAATGTCAAATGTAACTAGATATTGGTGTATATACACTATCCTTTGTTAGTGACTCCTAATTTTCATTTTTTTTTCTCATTTAAATGAAATAAACAGTAATATCGTAATTGACTGGTATTGTTTCCCCATTTCATTTGTGTAGATTAACGTAAATGTTTTCATCTTAACCCACTTCATTCCATAGAATGAGCATAGGATTTATTGGGGGACTGTACTTAAAGATATCTACAATTTAATGATCTCCTCTGACTGACAATCATTTTCTATTGGTTTAATCTCAGAAAGACAGAAAACATGGAGGGAGAAGTAGTTTATGATACAGTTGAAGTCGGAAGATTACATACACCTCAGCCAAATACATTTAAACTCCGTTTTTTACAATTCCTGACATTTAGTCCTAGTAAAAAATCAGTCTTAGGTCAGTGAGGTTCACCACTTTATTTTAAGAATGTGAAATGTCAGAATAATAGTAGAGAGAATGATTTATTTAAGGTTCATTTCTTTCATCACATTCCCAGTGGGTCAGAAGTTTACATACACTCAATTAGTATTTGGTAGCATTGCCTTTAAATTGTTTAACTTGGGTCAAACGTTTCGGGTAGCCTTCCAAAAGCTTCCCACAATAAGTTTGGCCCATTCCTCCTGACAGAGCTGGCGTAACTGAGTCAGGTTTGTAGGCCTCCTTGCTCGCACACACTTTTTCAGTTCTGCCCACAAATTTTCTATGGGATTGAGGTCAGGGCTTTATGATGGCCACTCCAATACCTTGACTTTGTTGTCCTTAAGCCATTTTGCCACAACTTTGGAAGTATGCTTGGAGTCTTTGTCCATTTGGAAGACCCAATATCCCATATTGAGATGTTGCTTAATATATCCACATAATTTTTCTTCCTCATGATGCCATCTATTTTGTGAAGTGCACCAGTCCCTCCTGCAGCAAAGCACCCC
Source organism: Oncorhynchus keta (assembly GCF_023373465.1). Lineage (NCBI taxonomy): Eukaryota > Metazoa > Chordata > Actinopteri > Salmoniformes > Salmonidae > Oncorhynchus > Oncorhynchus keta. The sequence continues at coordinate 34,810,483 of NC_068431.1, read as the reverse complement.
CACAACATGATTCTGCCACCCCCGTGCTTCACAGTTGGGATGGTGTTCTTCGGCTTGCAAGCCTCCCTCTTTTTCCTCCAAACATAACGATGGTCATTATGGCCAAACAGTTCTATTTTTGTTTCATCAGACCATAGGACATTTCTCCAAAAAGTACGATCTTCGTCCCCATGTGCAGTTGCAAACCGTAGATTGGCTTTTTTATGTCAGTTTTGGAGCAGTGGCTTCTTCCGTTCTTTTACTGTGGATATAGATACTTTTGTACCTGTTTCCTCCAGCATCTTCAAAATGTCATTTTCTGTTGTTCTGGGGTTGATTTGCACTTTTCACACCAAAGTACGTTCTTCTCTAGGAGACAGAACGTGTCTCCCTCCAGAGCGGTATGACGGCTTCATAGTCCCATGGTGTTTATACTTGCATGCTATTGTTTGTACAGATTAACATGGTACCTTCAGGCATTTGGAAATTGCTCTCAAGGATAAACCAGACTTGTGGAGGTCTACAATTTATTTTAGACTGATTTCTTTTGATTTTCCCATGACGTCAAGCAAAGAGGCACTGAGTTTGAAGGTAGGCCTTGAAGTACATCCACAGGTACACCTCCAATTGACTAATTATGTCAATTAGCCTATCAGACACTTCTAAAGCTATGATATCATTTTCTGTTATTTTCCAAGCTGTTTAAAGGCACAGTCAACTTAGTGTATGTAAACATATGACTGACTGGAATTGTGATACAGTGAATTATAAGTGAAATAATCTGTCTGTAAACATCATGCACGAAGTAGATGTCCTAACCGACTTGCCAAAACTATAGTTTGTTAACAATACATTTGTGGAATGTTTGAAAAACAAGTTTTAATGACTCCAAACGAAGTGTATGTAAACTTATGACTTCAACTGTATATTTTGGGGTTCACCTAATGTTGATGTTACTACTGTATTTTCACAAGTGAAACCATTACAGTCCCTGTCAAATATATTCTAATAATATAATAAAAACAGCAATGGGGTTCTAATGCTTCTTAATTTGTCTCAGATCAAATAGCAGTCAAAAGAAGCATGAATTATTTCTGGCTTGGGCTTCTCTCTGCTATGTCATTAAAACATATATTCTTATCATCACACTTTATGTGGGGATAGTTTAAGATCTACCATGATATTAGCATTTTACACAGACCTTCCCTTCAGATGAAATCATTGCACTGCCAAATTCATTTAAAAACTGGTGAACCTCTCAAGACCACGAAGAACATGAAGGCATTCAAATAGAAGGTGCACTATACTGTCATGCCATGACACAGGTCTGGCACCACAAGGAGGTTAAGTTGGGCATTGCCTCCTTGAATAGACTCTTGGATGTGATGGAGTTTTAATCAGTTGGCAACCCTATTTCACCTTTATTCCTGGCATGGCATGGGCCTGTACATGATTAATCCAATAGTTCAGAAGATAATCATGTGTTGATCAATTCAATTATGAACACAAGTAGGTAATACCAGCATTCCATCATGACAACATCACTCAGAGATAGCGATGAGGTGGGTTTGAAATGTCAATATGCTGAGTATACACAGACGTGTTGGAAGTGTTATAAGGTGCTGCTGACCTGACAGAAATAAGCTGATGATGAATGTGAACAATCATAGAATTAATAAGCAACTGTTTCTAGTCTCCTTTCACTCTCTCTCAAACAAAGAGAATAAATAAAAAAGTATATTGCTTCAGAAAAAAGCTTTTTCAAAATATTGTGAGACATTTCATTCACCACTGCTTGGGTTGTTTTAGACAGAGCATTACATAGTCAGTCATAGGTATATTATATATATACTGAGAGATGCTGTGAATCCAAGAAATAAATGATCAATGAGTCGTGACTGTGACAAATGCCTGTGACCACACAGTGGCGCTGGTTAATCTCCTCTATCCTCCAACCTACCAGCAACGGCCACAATGCAATGCAAGTATTGATGTATTTTGCCTGGGGGAGGGGGAGGGGCTGAAAGATCAGACAGTCACAGTTAACATTAGAACCCAAGCCTCAGGATGTCACAGAGAGAGACAGAGAGATATAGAGAGAGAAAAAGAGAGAAGATATGCACAGAAATGTACACATCTCCCTCCGTCTCCCTTGTTCAGCACTGTCTGGTGTCGTAGGGTAAAGTTAGGAGGGGGGCTTTAGATGGTTGGATGCCAGTCCACTCCTCCACTCAGCGGGGATCATTTGCTCTTCCCTGATGTGCTGGAGCCCTCTGCCCCCCCCTCTGCCCTCTCACCCCTCTCCGACGTGTCTGCTTTCTCTGAGCCTTCTCCCGTCTTCTTGGACCCCTCTCCCTTCTCAGACCTCTCTTTCTCTGACCTCTCCTCCTCCTCCACCTCTCCTCCCATCTCAGACCTCTCTGACCTGGCGTCTGCGTCGCCCTCTGACTTCTCCTTCCTCTCCGAGCGGTCGGGATCTGTGGACGAGGTGGTGGGCTTGTCCCACTTGGCGATCTCCTCATGTTCAGTTATACTGGTGATGATGTTAGTGACCCAAGCCTTCAGGTCCTCCTGCAAAAGTGCACCCAGATACATGATATTGTCAGGGTTTCCACAAAACCAAGAAGCAGGACCAGTGAGTTAACCAATCAAATGGGTTTTTTAAAGCCCTTTTTTACATCAGCAGTTGTCACAAAGTGCTTTTCGGTTACCTGGCCTAGACCCCAAAGAATAAGCAAAGCCAAGCGAAAGCACAGTGGTCAGGAAAAACTCCCTAGAAGGAAAGAACCTACTGTAGGAAGAAACCTAGAGAGGAACTCTGCTCAGAGGGGTGGCCTATCTAGCTCTCTAATGGGAACAAAACATTGATGTTAAGACATTAAATGAAACGTTCAATTTCATCACAGGCATTCTTACCTCATCCTTTGCATGGAAAATATAGTCATTGCCATCATTTTTCCTGTTGGAGAAGAAAGGAGAAAGACATTGTTACTGGAAGTACCAAGAGTATCCTCTGGTCACTCAAATGTTTTAAGGTGAAGAAAATTATTATATGCTAAAATAAGGAATAAGGTGGAGTAAAAAAATATCCTCTTCATCAAGCCATACTTGATAACGAAGACATTTTTCTTCTTCTTGTATCCTATGGTGCTATCACATATACAGACGCTCAGGTCGAGTGGGGTTTCTTCATTGTACGGTGTGGTGGTGCTCTTGGCGTCCTTGTAGAAAGTGATCCCTCCCTTTGTCAACACGCAATACAAATTCACCCACGACTTACTGCAAAACAAGAACAGCTTGTTGGGCAACAGCTTATGCACGTTTCTACTTTCTTCCAAAGTGAACTCATAGTGTGTCAATACGTGTGTCAATAGAGTACTGTATATACACATATTCTGTAGTGATCTAGCTACATTAACCTTTTAACTTTTGTCTGCGTGGTGTGTGGTGTGTGTAACTGTGAGTAGGTGGACGCCCACCTGCTGGGACTCTTCTGGTGCCCCTCAAAGTCGTGTTTGCGGTACAGGAAGCCTTCATTATGGGCAGTGTGTGAGGGTGGCAGAAGTTGTGCCGGGCTCTGGGCCGGAGCCGAGCGAGAGCGTCGCTTCTCCTCAGGCTCTTTGGGGCGGGGTCTCCTGCGGGGTTTGGGGCGGTCTCTGGCTCGCGGGCGCTCGTAGGTCACGGGTGCTGAGAGGCTGCTGGTGGGGCGGTACATCTCCCCTCGAGCCTGGAACAGACAGGAGAGAGGTATGTCATTCAGAAATCCAAAAAGCAGGCCTGTGTGGCCTAACAAACGATCTTCATTATACAAAAACAAAATACGAAATACTGTTAAATACTGTACATGTGAAATAACTTACTTGTGCTGCCTCTCTCTCCTGGGCCTGCTCCACAATCTCAGCCATGGTGGTGGCTCTCTTCTCTCTGCAATGACACAGTTTCTGCCATGAGTCACCCAGACAGGGAATATAATCAATACTCTATCTTCCAAATCAATGGTTTTGGATCATGGTGGACAGTGCTGACCAGACAAATTGTAATAACTGTTTTTGTAATGACCTTGTTAAATTTCCACAAACAAACAGCACTGTGAAGAACTGCTCAGGTTATGACCAGGCATTCCTGGACTCACATTGAGCGCTTGTCGGAGCCTTCCTTGGCTGACTCCATGTCGCTGGAGTCGTCCTGCCTCGGTGTCCTCGCCTTCCCACTGCCCTCCTGCTCGCTGGACGACTGCCTCTCCAGGCGTCGCCTATAGCGCTCCTGGCGCACAATCATTGGCAGCTCGTTGAGCCGCGCCTGAATCTCCTGTTCGCTGGAGGTCTGCCGACCCAGCTTGTACTCCCTCTCCCGCCGCAGGTGGTCCATCTGGGGGTCGGAGCGGCTGCCGCGAGGGTCCCTCTGGAGCCTGCCGTGGAGGAGATCCAGGCCAGACTCTGGCCCGATCATGTCCACCATGGGGATGTCCCCAAACTGTTCCCTCTGCGCCCTGCTGGCCTCCAGGAGGGGGTTGACAGCTTTGTGCATGTGGTTGATCCTGGGCTGCATGCAGTCAGCTTTCAGATGCTGCCACGCATATGCCATTTTGGGGTCCATGACCCCACCACTTTGAGGCAGATAGCTAGAACTACCCATACCCCCAACACTTTGCGCAAGGTAGCCTGAACTACCCATACTCCCACTACCTTGGTGTTGTGCAAGGTAGCCAGTACTTCCCATACCCCCACTACTTTGATTTTTCCCAAGGTAGCCTGAGCTACCAATCCCAACACTGTTTTGATTTTGTGCAAGGTAGCCTGAACTACCCATACCACCACTACTTTGATTTTGCGGCAAGTAGCCTGAACTACCAACACCCCCACTACTTTGATTTTGCGGCAGGTAGCCTGAACTACACATACCCCCACTACTTTGATTTTGCGGCAGGTAGCCTGGACTACCCATACCCCCACTACTTTGATTTTGAGGCAGGTAGCCTGGACTACCCATACCCCCACTACTTTGATTTTGAGGCAGGTAGCCTGGACTACCCATACCCCCACTACTTTGATTTTGCGGCAGGTAGCTAGGACTACACAAACCCCCAATACTTTGATTTTTTGGCAGGTAGCCTGGACTACCCATACTCCCACTACATAGATTTTGCGGCAAGTAGCCTGGACCACACATACCCCCACTACTTTGGTTTTGAGGTAGGTAGCCTGGACTAACCATACCCCCACTGTTTTGATGGTTCAGTCCAAGGTAGCCAGAACTATCCACTGGCGGGGAGCCAGTCTGATGGTTCCCTCCAAGGTAACTAGAGCTGCTGTCCACTCCTCCACTGCCCGGATGGTTCAGTCCAGGGTAGTTGGAACTCTCCAATCCCCCGCTGCTGCTCTGATTGTCCAGTCCATGGTAACCAGAGCCATTTATGACAGGAGCGTAGCTGGCTATGGTAGAACCCAACCTTTGGGCTGCAGAGGAGGCAGAGGCAGACATCTCCAGACTGGTCTGCTTGGGCCTGGGCTCAATATGCACCTGGACCATCTGTCTCAGCAGAGTTGAGGTAGCAAGAGGAATGGTCGGAGTGAGACAGGATGATGGGAACATCCTCCGACTGGAGAGTGGCATTGGGGAAGGCTTGCTGCTCTGTTCTTCTCTTAGCTTCTCTGCCTGAGAGGAGAGATTTAAGTGAACTGCAACCTCAAATGTAATAGTAAAACAACTAGCAAGTTTACTGCACATATACTGCAAAGACTTGTCTTATAAATTAGTGAACCAAATATCTAATTAAACCCTTGTTTAACAAAATCCTAATGGATATGTTAGACAACAGACATAAGTAAATACTTAAGTAGACTGTCTGTATCTATCTAAAGAAAGGCTTACATTGGAGAGCTGTCTCAGTGAGCTGAAGCGCTCCTTCCAGGTGGCTGCAGCATTGCGGAAGGCCTCGTGGCGGAGGATGAGTTGCTCCACCTCATCAGTCTGGACCTGGGCGTCTCCTCCAGCCCCCCCAGCCACCCTAGAGGAGGAGCTGGAGCTAATCAGGGGCTCCTTGGCCTTCAGCCAGGCCTCCGCCTTCACCGTCTCCTGGGCATACTGGAACTGATCCTTCTCTGAAGGAAAGAAGACGAGATAGGCATGCCTCACCCCATATTCCTTATGATAACAAAGTCTTTGAACATTCACAAACCTCATATACTGTACACATTTATGCTGCATGGGCATGAATGGGTCTTCCATTGACATAAATTAATGATTTACATGAAAGTCTGAGTTTGGCGTGGTTATCTCAACTCTGAATCGGCTAGGTCTTGTGTTGATGTTGTATCAGATGTATTCGATGGCTGTACTGTTCTGTAAAGTGTAACCTACACACTTATAAAATATGTTTCTTCAGGTCCCCTGTGGGACAGTTGAGCTAATGTAGGCTAATGCGATTAACATGAGGTTGTAAGTAAGAAGAACATTTCCCAGGACATAGACATATCTGATATAACTCCACTGTCCAATTTACAGTAGCTATTATAGTGAAATAATACCATGCTATTGTTTGAGAAGAGTGCACAGTTTTGAACATGAAAAGTTATTCATCAACAAATTAGGCACATTTGGGCAGTCTCGATACAACATTTTGAAAAGAAATGCAATGGTTCATTGAATCAGTCTAAAACTTTGCACATACACTGCTAAATTGCACCTGGGCTGGAATAATACATTATGGCCTTTGGCTTGCATTTCAAAGATAATGGTACAAAAAAATACAAAAATATTGTTGGTTTTTTCTTTGTATTATCTTTTACAATATCTATTGTGTTATATTCTCCTACATTCCTGTCACATTTTCACCAAAGTGTTTATTTTCAAATGGTACCAAGAAAATGCATATCCTTGCTTCAGGGCCGGAGCTTACAGGCAGTTAGATTTGGGCTTGTCATTTTAGCCGAAATTTTAAATAATAAAAAAGGGGCGGATCTATTTTGATGGTTCTATTTTGAACCATAATGACTCATCTTTTAGGGATAATTAAAATGTAGGGGCGGTGGCTCATTTGAATATTTTGGTGCTTTGTTTGCGCTAAGCTCTTTCTGTGCAACCATGAGTGAGAATGTCATTCCAGTTTATCTAATCTGTTGTGTTATGTCATGTCTTATGTCAATGCTTGTTAAATATGACTATGGCCAGTTATGGTGTCTTGTGACTAAATCAGTGGTATCTAATTCTTTCCTTAGGGTCCCCCGGCTGTTCTATAGCAGAGTTAGCTCCAGGTAAATGCACTGGTTATTTGTAGAACCTTAGGAAATGACCTAATGAGCATGGTTCTTTATAGAAACTTTAAAAAATGGTAACAAGCCAAATAACCCTTATTTGGTACTATATATAACTATTTATTGTAGTGTGTAGTCTAGTCACGTTTAAACTATTGTTGAAGCCCACACACACAAACATAAATATTCATAGTGAAAGCCATATTGTTCACAAAAACTGTGCAGTGTGAAGATGCCTGCTCTGAGGCACAATCTAAAACCAGTACTCTCAAGCACAAGCCCTTCCATCCTTCCATATAAAGAATTCTGCAGTGCTGCCTGAAAGCTGTTGGTGCTCCCTCCACGACGCCTGCCAGTGTAGTGAGTCACTCACTGCGCTGTAGCTTCTCCTGCTGTTTGTCCCATCTCTCAGAGAGATCCTTCTGCTTAGCCAGGAGCGCATCCAACTTCTCCTTTATCTGTGTCAAGAGGGAGAGAGAGACGGTTGGGGGGCGTTCAAGATCACAACAAATGGAATGCAACGACAATATATTAAAACATTTGAAGTCAGTCTTGACAGGGAATTATATTCATCATCATGTGAGGTTTAAGTGATACACATCCATTGAAGACAAACCTACACAATATACATTGCTCTTTTTAGTTATTCATTTTTTGCAGTTTTGCACCAGGTTTTAACTAACACAGCATGAGTTAATTGTGGTTTTGCTGCATACAGTGTGATGTGAAGTGTGGTTTTGCTGCCTAACCAGCTTGCACATTTGGGTCCTTGGAAGTTGTGGGAACGTATGATTTTAGTTTCACATTAGTTGTGGGAACGAAGCCATAAGTTTCCAGACCGGTAAAACAGAATGCTTTTTAAACATTCTGAGAACAGAAGTGAACGTTTTGCCTGTTCTGGAAACATTTATGTTTAGGATGCAGGGAGGTTCTGAAAATGTTTTACTTTGGTTCCTTAAGTTTTCCTGGGAGGTTATATTAACGCTTTGAGAACGTTATTCGGAGTGTTTTTAATAACTTCCTTAAAACTTTCACTGAATGTTTTAATAAGACTTTTAATAACACTGTTAGCTTATTTTGGGTTAACATTTTTGAACTCCAAGCACAGATAAGACACATGGAAATTCATTTACTTATCCTTTAATCATGCGAACACATTTATTTGTTATTGTTCCACAGCATCAAGTGAGATTCAAACCAATGATCTTCTGTTCTCTATCCATGGAATTAGTTCATTGCGCCACCAGGATAGAGCTAGCATAACATGTTTTTTGTTGTTGTTATTGTTGTTGTGTTTTACACCCTTTTTCTCACAACTTTCATGATACACATTTGGGATCCAATTACTCCCCTAACCCGGACAACGCTGGGCCAAGTGTGCGGCGCCCTATTTGACTCCGGTCATGGCCGGTTGTGACACAGCCTGGGATGCACAGCGATGTAGTGCCTTATAGGGTACTGCGCCCCTTGGAAGTCTGTGCAATGTTTTTTTTTACATCTACTCAAACAGGGTGCAGCCAACACACCTGAACACACTTAATAAAGATGCACTATGGAGAAATCCTTAAAGTTACACATTACAGCTTTAACATGACATGAGTTTTATCGATGCTTAAAACAGAATGTATATGTTTTTATCTAACATTCTTGGAACTTCATCTGAGCATTACTAACATTTTCTTGTGGTTTTTATGTAAAGGTTTCTTAACGTTCTTGGGACAATTTGAGAACATGACTTTAATTAGAATCATGAGGAAACCGGTAGGAAACGTTATGCTGAAGTACTGAAATTCCCACAAAAGAAAGTTGTTCTCTGAACTATTTGAGAACATTCCCAATGTCAAACCAGTTGGAGAACGTCCCATTACCAAACTGCAAATTAAATGTAACCATGTTTGAACTTTTAGGAAATATTCTGTTCAAATAATGAAATACCAAGAAAATATATTTTTTTTGTCAAGTTCCTTAAATGTGCTGAGAATGTTCCAAAGCCAAGCAACTATCCTGCACCATTCCCTGAAAATTGTGGGATGGTTGTATGCAACAACAAAAAACATAGGACAATCACACTGTCACCAAGCTCTAAGAAACATATGGTTCTCAGAACATTTTGTGCTAGGTGGGTACGGTGCGTAATGAGGTTTTGATACATAAAGTGTGATGTGAAGTGTGGTTTGGATCCATACAGTGTGATGTGTGGTTTTGCTGCATACAGATTCAGTGTAATGTGGTTTTGCTGTATACTTATGTAGGTGAGGTTATATGTGATGCTGACCTCCTCGGAGGCTGGGTTGCCTGCGGCCAGCAGGATCTTTCCCAGCTCCACACATTGCTGTATTGTCTTCCTACGGCCATCCATCTTGGCTTTCAGCTCACCATGCTGTTTCATCATCACCTCTGCAGAAGACGAGTCCCTGGCGGAAGCCACCCCATAGGACAGCGTCAGACAGGAGGAAAGCACAAAATGCAAATGTTAGAAAAGAAGAGTGAAGAGAGGGACCTATTACCATTTTCCCTATATTATACTTTCCAGTATGGTTCTAGCAACTGTATTGTAGATACATACTGTAACCAGGCCTGCAAAGTACAGGTCGGCTCAGCTCAGCTAGTGTGAAAAGAGTATGTGTGAAATGTTAGCCAGGTGCTTGACTAGTGAGTTCTGACAAACCAGCTAAAGAAAGTAGTTAAGTATGTGATGTATCCTTAAATATAAATGAGGACTACTTAAATACTGTAAACAAAAACAACATCTATTTCCCTCTTTCCCCACAACCAAATTAAACTGAATGGCAGATATTAAAAGAAATTAGGTCAAGGTGACAAAGCATTTTATTTTTAAACAAAGTACAGCTTTATTGCATAACATGAATGGGTCTATCTACAGTATGTGCAAGCCAAGAAGGTATTAGCTCAACTAGGGGTGCCTGAAAAGTCTACTAAAATAGAAGATAACGTACATATGAACAAAATATATAATTATATAAAAATTAACATGTAAAGTGTTGGTCTCATGTTTCATGAGCTGAAATAAAAGATGCCAGAAATGTACCATATGAACAAAAAGCTTATTTTTGTGCACAAATGTGTTTATGTTCCTGTTAGTGAGCATTTCTCCTTTGCCAAGATAATCCATCCACCTGACAGCTGTGGCATATCAAGAAGCTGATTAAACAGCATGATCATTACAGAAGTGCACCTTGTGCTGGGGACAATAAAAGTCCACTCTAAAATGTATAGTTTTATCACACAACACAATGCCAGAGATGTCTCAAGTTTTGAGGGAGCGTGCAATTGGCATGCTGACTGCAGGAATGTCCACCAGAGCTGTGCCAGATAATTTCACGTCCATTTCTCTACAATAAGCCGCCTCCAATGTAATTTTTGAGAATTTGGCAGTACTTCCAACTGGCCTCCCAAATACAGTCCATGTGTAACCACACCAGCCCAGGACCTCCACATCCGGCTTCCTCACCTACGGGATGGTCTGAGACCAGCCACCCGGAGAGCTGAGGAGTATATCTGTCTGTAATAAAGCCCTTTGCAGGGAAAAACTCATTCTGATTGGCTGGGCCTGGCTCCCCAGTAGTTGGGCCTGGCTCCAAAGTGGGTGGGCCTATGCCCTCCTAGGCACAACCATGGCTGCGCCCAAGCCTCGTCATGTGAAATCCATAGATTAGTGCCTAATAAAAAAAATTCAATTGACTGATTTCCTTATATAAACTGTAACTCGCTGAAATTGTTGCGTGTTGCTTTTATATTTTTGTTTAGTATATACATTACAGATGCATTTCCTTTTTATCCTTAAACTAAGAAGAGCCGATTTATCAAGTCAAGTATCAGAGTTATGAGATTATCAAAATTGCTGACAATTAGCATTTAGTTCAGGTTAGGAGACTTTCCATTACTTACCTGGGGTCGTCCCCTCCAATCTGTCCCATGATGCCCTCCATCCACATGAGCTGCTCACGCACCACCGAGAAGAACTGCACCTTGTCTGTCACCGAGGTGACCTGCACACGACTGGCCTCACAGGAAACCAGTAACTCCTTCCATGCTGACATCACTTCCTGCTCTTTGCTCATGATGGCCTCAGCCTTCTCTCCGGCATAGATGGTCCTCAGCTGGGCCGCATTTTCCTGTAGCTGCCTTACCTGGAATACAACATAGGACATGGCTCTGTCATTTCAAATCATCAACTAATCATGGTTGGTCTTCAGTTTAGAATGCAACCAGGTTAATCAGGTGTGCTAGCTAGGGTTGAGGCAAAAGTATGACTCCAGTCATACGGTACACAATATATTTCATCTTTGCCACTGTGTCCATATTGGTATTCTATTTACTGCACTATGTATCTTGGGGTTAACATCTGTAACATCCTCATGCCCTCCAGGAGCATTACTTATTTGAGTGAATGGTGTTAGAGGAGAGCCAAAGTGCATTGACGGTCCTCTAAGGTCAGAGGGGGACATTTCACCAAATCACCTCGTCTACACTCACTTGTAGACCCCAAGAAGAGTAGCTGCTGCTATCACAACAGCTAATGGTGATCCTAATCAGATACCAATACCTGTGAGACGAGCAGCTGGAGGGCGTGCTCGAAGGAGAGCATGAGCCTCTGAAGGGTGGCAGGGTTGGCGATGCTGGCTTGGCACGCCCTCACCTCTGGCAACTGCCTCATCTTCCCTGCAGTCTGAGCCAAGACCTGCAGCACAGCACAACACAGGACAGACACAAACACAACACCGGGGATATTCACAAATCTAAGTGTCTACACTGTCTACCAGCACCTCCAACCACTATCATGTTTGATGTAATCTAATATATATCCAGCCGAACAGTACTAGTGTTTCTCCCACCATTGTACAGGCAGGTCAGGTCTCCCTGCCTAGCTATGTTTCCCTCTGCTTATTGAAAATAATCTTGGGGAACCTAGAAAATAATCTTGGAGAAACACTGAGCTGTACCTCTTTGCAGTCGGTGAAGAACTTGTGCAGCTGGTGTGATGCTGCCAGCATCTGTCTTCGGGTCTCCATGAGCTCCAGTAGGTCGGCCCATGACTCGTTCAGTCCGTCCTTCCACTCAGCTATGGTGGCCGCGTCCGTGTGGCCACAGTCTATCATCTCATTCACCATCTTATTCACCTGCTCCATCCTCTGCTGGCCTATGCTGTTGGTCTCTGAGCAGAACTTGGTGAATTTTTCCTGTAGCAACTGTGAGAGAGAGAGAGGCCAGAATAAGCTTGGGACCAGAGTTATAGAGGTCAGTTATCGAATTTCACATTTCCATTTCATTTGTAATTTCTATTGCACTTTATTTTGTGTCATTCACTTGTGTTTTCATGGTGCATTTTGCTAAAACACTCAAATACTCCCAACAATTATGTTTACTGAATAAACACATGACAATGTAATTCGCCAGGGACTGATTGTGACCATCCATCGTCAATTGATTGATTGATTAATTGCCTGATTGATTGATAGACTGACCGTGACATGCTCCAGGTCTTGACCCAGCTCAGTGGAGCTGGCAACGGCCTCCCTCTCAGTGATCCACTTCTCTAACTCCTCCACCTCTCTGTTGAGCTGGTACATCCAGTACTGCTGCTCCAGCTTGGTCTTCCTGTGCTCCACCATGTCCTTCAGAGACACATACAGACGGTCTATGTGGGACTGCTGCTTGGTGATCCCCTCACTGTCAAAGAGAGAGAGGGGGGATATTGAGAGGGAAACTGACACAGTAGACAGTAAAATAACGGATCATTCACTGAAATGTAGTAGCCGATACAAACTGAGGCCGTTTTATTTTCTGTGTGGTCTATGGTAAAATTTCACCAGTGAATTAGCTGTTGTTTGTGGGTATGAGTTGGAGTATCATTGAAGGATGTGTTTAGATGTAGTTTGAGCCTGGGTGTGACTGTCAGTGTGTCTGCCCGTGCCTATCTGGGTGCCCCAGCTCCAGCTGTTGCTGACACTGCTGGGAGAGCATGCCCACTGTCTCAGCGTAGTTCTCCACTGTCGCCTCCAAGGCCAGGTGCTCCTTCAGCAGCTGCAGGGTGCTCTCCTCGTCCTACACAACAATGACCTCATATTAGGGACAAAATCCAAACCATCAACCAGACATGTACATTTTTTGTAAAAATTGTAAAAAAAATAGGCACATTAGGCAAATCATGGTAAAGGTCCTCCGGAAGCACTGTGGACTACTAACCAACGGGCCAGTCTCATACCCACCCTGCCAGTTCAATCTCATGATACCATGCCTCCCATGCGTACCGTGCCCTTCTCCTCATTGATGAGGTGCAGTTTCTGGCCTGCCAGCCAGGACTCCACCTTGGCTGCCTCGCTGTAGTACTGCTGGGCCAGCAGCACCACATCCAGCATCACAGACCTCCTCTCCGCCTCCAGCCTCAGCACCTCCCACACCTGACGCACATGCCCCGCCCCCTCACGCACAAAGTCAACCTCAGGGGTCCGCAGAGAGGCGATGATCCCCGCCCGGTCCAACACCTCCTCCACCCGTGCTTGGCGCCCCTGCAGATCCCTCTGCAGTGTCTGACGGGCCAATAAGAACCAGGGGTCATGTTTAGCTGGGTAAAAATGCCTCAAAACAGAGTGAAATTGGGAGGCATTATCTGAATTTGTCCAATAAGAGCTCGCATTTTCGCTTTCCTTTCTAAAAATGTGTGGCGGTGTGTCCTGTTGTGTGGGGACTGTAGTTAGGTCTGAGATGAGCAGGGATAGTCATTGAGTTTATACTGTGCTATGAAGAGATAGTGTTGTGTGCTCATATAGAGGTCATCTGTCTCTCACCTGGTTGATCTTGACATGCTGCTGAACACTCTGCAGGTTGTTGCCGTAATCCTTAGAGGAGGCCAGAGGAAGCCGCTCCTGGATCCACAGCTATAACAAATCAGCAAATTGTGGTCAGAGACCGTCTGTACATACCTATCTCATTGAGAGGAGACCCTGATGGTTTTATGCGAGACATCGTCAACCTTTGACCACAGAACATAATAACTATTTAGAAAAGCATATTAGAGACCTTAAGAGGCTATAGGACAGAAAATAACAGAATAGATGGAGAGAGGGAGCGAGGGAAATATGCCACGGAGAGAGGGAAGTATATTTTGCATGTGGAGGCGTCACCGGCTGGAGCGCCCTTATGTACAGTACCAGTCAAACGTTTAGACACACCTACTCGTTCAAGGGTTTTTCTTTATTTTTTACATTGTAGAATAGTAGTGAAGACATCAAAACTATGAAATAACACATATGGAATCATGTAGTAAACAAAAAAGTGTTGAACAAATCAAAATATATTTTATATTTGAGATTCTTCAAAGTAGCCACCCTTTGCCTTGATGACAGCTTTGCACACTCTTGGCATTCTCTCAACCAGCTTCACCAGGAATGCTTTTCCAACAGTCTTGAAGGAGTCCCACATATGCTGGGCAGTTGGCTAGAGCACTCTTTGGCGCTCATCCCAAACCATCTCAATTGGGTTGAGATGGCTGTTCTTGCCATAATATGGACCTTTTACCACATAGGGACCACCCACCCCTGCCTTGTCACAATGATGCAAACACATGACTGTAAATTCCACAAATGAACTTTGGACACACCTGTTAAAAATGTATTCGGTGACTACCTCATAATAATGGCATATATTAAAGCTATTACTACTATTATTTTGAAGAATCTCAAACAGAAAATATGTTATGATTTGTTTAACACATTTTTGGTTACTACATGATTCCATATGTGTTATTTCATAGTTTTGATGTCTTCACTATTATTCTACAATGTAGAAAATAGTTTTTTTTAAATAAAGAAAAACCCTTGAATGAGTAGGTGTGTCCAAACCTTTGACTCGTACGGAATGCATTTAAAAAATAGTCAAATAACTTAAATCAAATCAATCAACATAGGGAAAGAAAGGCTAGAGGCACCAGGGAGTAATGAAGTGTGTCAGTCACTTACTATCTCTTCCTCCAGGTCCTGAGCGACCTGGTGCATCTCTTTGGAGGCCAGCAGGATGCGTCGTCTCTCCTTCAGGGGCTCGATGAGGCGCACGATGCGGGTCTCCACTACGGCTGGCTGCTCGCCCCCTTCTCCCTCGCCACCCTTCACCAGGCTGCCTCGCTGGGGGAGGCACACCCCCTGGAGGGACCCTAGTTCCCCTACGTCCTTGTACATGTTTCCCATCTGAGACTGAGAGAGGCCAGCCAGGGGGAAAGAGGAGGTCACGTTAGGAATAGATGATGAGAGACTGATGCCCAAACACACAGCACATGGGCTTGAACAGCACTTTGAGCTATTTTATTGTGTGTGTTGTGTTTCAATGTAATGCACTGTAATGGATTAGCTGGCTTTAAGAACAAACTATGTGTTGCATTCTTTCATGTCGACAACCAGCCTAGTGTCTGATGGCAGGGAACTTGGCATGTAAAAGTCAACAACAACAGCTTCTATAGCATTAACAGACATTTGGATTGGAAATATTACATAAATTAATATACAATGAGTTCAAATGTGTTGTCACAAAATAACTGCCATAGCGAAAATCCTGAAAAGCAACCTATAACAGTAAATAGACACCTGAAATTTCTGCAGCTGCTCGTTGAAGGTGGGTAGGTGATGAGCCTGCTCCAGCTGAGGGGGCTGTTTCTCCAGGCCAGAGAGCTGGTGGTCCAGGTCTGAGTAGCTCTTCACCACCGGCTCTGGCTTGTTGTTCTCAAACAGAGCCCGGGCCTTGGCCTTGGTGGTGCTCTCCAGGTCCGTCCAGCACTCCCTGATCTCCTCCAGCTTCTGCTGCACCACCGAACGCAGCTCCGGCTTCTCATCGATCAGCTCCTGGCCCTCCTGAAGGCACATAGAGGGGAAGGGGAGAGAGAACAGTGGTTACATATATACCCTACCAAAGTTATTTTCTTAGTTTAGCTTATCCAAAGTATGGCCACTTACATGGCCAACAATTTATTTAATTTGGATATAGTTAAATATAAGTT
The DNA here is from genome assembly GCF_023373465.1 of Oncorhynchus keta. NCBI lineage: Eukaryota > Metazoa > Chordata > Actinopteri > Salmoniformes > Salmonidae > Oncorhynchus > Oncorhynchus keta. The sequence continues at coordinate 34,794,244 of NC_068431.1, read as the reverse complement.
GAGGAAGTTCAGGTGACAGGCTGTATTGTCATATACCATTGTCGTAACTGTAAAGCTGCTCTGCTGCTGATATTGTGATACACTCAAACTCATACGTCAAATCAAGCAATGAACAGTTATATTTCTCAACTGAGAGATGTAATGCTTCCCTCCAACATGTACACTAGTATAATGTCAGCTTTCCCTTGGAGGGATGTTACTCACTAGCTGTGCTGATTGTTTCCTCATTTAGTACAGTGTGCTGAAAAAGCTCTCAAATACAGGCTACACAATCTCCATACATTATTACTATTTTGTGCATTATGCCAGAAATGATTCAACCCAAGCCAAATAAGATCAGTTCTTACTAACAAAGCAAAGTGTGCAATGTGCAAGATGAGTGCAGCAGATTGAAGCATAGACAATGTTTCATGTCTCTCTGCCTATGCATAAGTGACTTGACCGTCCGTCATATCAAACTAATGTTTGTCATGGCCATTTCATTTTTTTACTTAACCTTCATTTAACTGGGCTTGTCAGTTAAGAACAAATTCTTATTTTACAATGACGGCCTACCCCGGCCAAACCCTCCCCTAACCCGGACGACACTGGGCCAATTGTGCGTCGCCCTATGGGACTCCCGATCATGGCCGGTTGTGATTCAGCCTGGGCTTGAACCAGGGTCTGTAGTGAAACCTTTAGCACTGAGATGAAGTGCCTTAGACCGCTGCGTCACTCGGGAGCAGAGGTTGCACAAAGCTAGGACAATTTTTGCAATCAGGGTGATTTCAGGTTGCTTTCACATGAATTCCATGGAAATCATCTGTGTCTACACACAAGTCTACAGTGCCTCAATAAAAGGCTAGGGGTCCCAGAGATCCAAAGCATCATCTTTTGAAGACACCACAGAAAACTACAGCACTGTCTCTGTTTAAAGGTCATGACTCCTAACTAAAAGGTTATTTCGGGAAAGGAAGACAAACACCCTTTGATTGACCACCAATGTTGTGTCCCCAAATGTCCCATAATCTTTTGTTCAAACTCTGGGCTATAACAAGTGTGTGGTTAATTTCTGATCTTCGTCTCTGAATCCATGTTAACTCATGAGCAAAGCCACAATAGCCCTGGTAATGCCAAAAGGCTGGTGCCTTGAATGGCTTTAACGCGCACATAGACAGGTGTATAACAAAACCTAGCCCCGGGCTGACCTAAAAAAAAGAATGCATGGAAAGCCCTAATACACTCCTGGTCTGTCTGTCTAAGCACAACAGTTCCCTGTATTCACTCAAGGGTTTCTTCTTCTAAATCTTGGGCTTTGTGCATGATGTGAGCTGTACGAGGAGATAGATGTGGAGAGAGAGATCAAAGCTTTTCCTTCTCTGTCTGTCTGTCTGTCTGTCTGTCTGTCTGTCTGTCTGTCTGTCTGTCTGTCTGTATATATATATATATATATATATATATATATATATATACACACACACATCATATATATATGAGGCTCTCTGTGGCTCCACTCCAGCTCTCCTGAAATAGATTCTGCATTGCACAGTCTCCTCCCATGCTCCGACTGAGAGGAACAGGAGGTGTTTCCTATGACAAGCGTTCATATCAGACATTTCCTCATCATCTATAGTATCAAGGACCACTGAATGTCAGTCAGCCATATGGAGCCAGAGGAAATTGTGCAGTAAAAATGACATACAGTCCTGTACTGTATACACACGTAGTAGACCTTCATAACCATAAGTGCAGTAGAGACCTGCTTCGTGCAATGTTAGTTTTCAAGAAGAGAAGCCTGAATAGAATTGGTCCTTTATTCTAAATACCCTGCTAAATTAGAATAAAGGGTGTGGCCATCAACTATACCTTGCAGGGACATACATAATAACCCAGAATATAACATATTTAATCGTGTAAATATTGCTGTATGTTTCTCTCCTATATCTTTCTCAGAGATAGATGGACCTATCCTTTGGCTTTCATAATGCAGTGCTGCATTCCTCCTCTTGGCACCGTCTCTATGCTTAACTGCTGCCAGCGCTCTATCCCTCGCTCTCTCTCTCTCCCTCTCCCTCCCTCTCTCTCTCTTTTTCTCTGCCACTCTCTCCTCCTCGCATAATGCAGAGCCAGCAGAAAGCAGGCTAGATCTCTCTCCTCTCCCTTGGCTTCACTGACACACAGGGAGAGAGAAGGAAGAAGAGAAATCAGTGTTGGGGGAGGAGAGGAGATGGAGAGGAGAAAGGAGAAAGGAGGACAGAGAGAAAGAAGAACAGAGGAGAGGGAGGTATGAGTGAGAGGAGAAAGAGAAAGAGAAAAGGAGAGGGGGGATGTGCAGGGCACACACACCTATGTAAATACATTGTATACTGAGAAGCACAATAACAAACACATAAGCACACATTTTCATAAAATACACAGACATAAAATACTGTACAAACACTCATGCACAATACAGTGCATTCAGAAAGTATTCAGACCACTGGACTTTTTCAACATTTTGTTACGTAACAGCCTTATTCTAAAATTGATTAAATTGTTTCTTTCCCCTCATCAATCTACACACAATACCCCACAATGGCAAAGCAAAAACAGGTTTTTAGAATTTTTTGCAAATGTACATACCCCCCCATGAAAAATTGCATTTACATAAGTATTCAGACCCTTTACTCAGTACTTTGTTGAAGCACCTTTGGAAGCGATTACAGCCTCGAGTCTTCTTTGGTATGATGCTACAAGCTTGGCACACCTGTATAAGGGGAATTTCTCCCATTCTTCTCTGCAGATCCTCTCAAGCTCTGTCAGGTTGGATGGGGAGCGTAGCTGCACAGCTATTTTCAGGTCTCTTCAGAGATGTTCGATCGGATTCAAGTCCAGGCTCTGGCTTGGCCACTCAAGGACATTCACAGACTTGTCCCGAAGCCACTCCTATGTTGTCTTGGCTGTGTGCTTAGGGTCGTTGTCCTGTTGGAAGGTGAACCTTTGCCCCAGTCTGTGCTCATGAGTGCTCTGGAGCAGGTTTTCATCAAGTATCTCTTTGTACTTAACTCTGTTCATCTTTCCCTCGATCCCGACTAGTATGCCAGTCTCTGCCGCTGAAAAACATCCCCACAGCATAATGCTGCCGCCACCATGCTTCACCGTAGGAATGGTGTCAGGTTTCATCCAGAAGTGATGCTTGGCATTCAAGCCAAACATTTCAATCTTGGTTTCATCAGACCAGTGAATCTTGCTTCTCGCGGTCTGAGAGTCCTTTAGGTGCCTTTTGGCAAACTCCAAGCGGTCTGTCATTTGCCTTTTACTGAGGAGTAGCATCTGTCTGGCCACTCTACCATAAAGGCCTGATTGGTGGAGTGCTGCTGAGATGGTTGTCCTTCTGGAAGGTTCTCCAATCTCTACAGAGGAACTCTGGAGCTCTGTCAGAGTGGCCATCAGGTTTTTGGTCACGTTCCTGACCAAGGCCCTTCTCCCCCGATTGCTCTGTATAGCCGTGCGGCCACCTCAAGGAAGAGTCTTGGCAGTTCCAAACTACTTCCATTTAAGAATGATGGAGGCCACTATGTTCTTGGGGACCTTAAATGCTGCGGAAATGTTTTAGTACCCTTCCCCAGATCTATGGAGTATTGTGTGTAGACTGCTGATGACTTTTTGTTATTTAATCCATTTTAGAGTAAGACAGTAAGTAACGTAACAAATTGTGGAAAAAGTCAAGGGGTCTGAATACTTTCAGAATGCACTGTACGTGTAGCCTATGAAAATCAATAGGCACTCACACTCTCTCAAACATGGCATTCACATGGATACACACACTCGTGCGTGCGCACACATACAGACACACACCCACAATGCCATCAGAGGCCTGGTTTGAATCATTTGCTGTTAATTACCCTATTGGCAGGTATATTGTGATGCTAAACTAATCCATGACATCACCATAACGATACTTTACATACAGCTAGCTAGGTGCAGCTACATGGTTTCTCAAGTGGGTGTGCAGATAGATTCTAGCTACTACTCTGGGCAACCAAAACAGCGTGTGACAGTTCTAGATTCTGACTAAAAGGCTAGTGCATGGTTAATTTTTCGCTCGCAAAACCAACACCTTAAGAACAGCAACAACAGACCTCAACTATTATATGTTCACCAGACCGAATCCAAGGACATCAACTGGATGTGATGTGATCCTGTCGTATGCTTTTGTTTGACAGTATCAAGTGTTCCAGAGGGATAGGTGTTTTTGTGTTTACACAGTGTTTTTCTATGTTTACAGAGCATTTGACATCGGCAAAGCATTGCCACAAGGTCAGCCTTAAGTAAACCCCAGAGTCCTCTCTTTGTTACAGACAAGCATCCCCACGGGACTGAAGAGGCCTCTACTGAGACAGCCCCAATTCAGAGCTCTGAGCTCAGGCCCAGTCCCAGCTCAGAGCTCCAAGCTGGGACTCAGGCCCATCTGCTGAGTAAGTACTGAGGGAGAGCATAGGAATTGGCCCGGGGCGGGAACCCTTCCAAAAGGACAGAGAGTTCTCAAATCGCAGCAGAACGCAGCATAATCTTTTCTCCCCGGTCTCTCAGGTAACGAGAGAGGGAGAGGAGAAAGGATAGGTGGGGGCCGATTAAGTGATGTTCTCGAGAGTAGCAAGACACGAGGGTCTCTGAAACACATCTTGCGTGGGGCTAGCATAGACATAGAGCCCTTGAGAAACCCCGCTAGTCAGCCTTGTGGATACAGTCACCACAGACAGAGCAGACATCTTGTGTCCATTCTTTTAATGTACTTTTGTACTGTATCTATCTGGTATCTGGTATGAAAGGTTATACAAATACGCTGATGATTCTGAAGCAGAGCAGGTATCCTTTTTCATTCCGTTTTCACTTTGAGCTAGCTGTCATTCTAGCTCAAGCGAGGGCCTCTCTGTGACACCAGTAGACATTTCACAGCCATTTGTAGATGTACTGCATGTACATAATGAACAATGCATACTTAATTGTAAGATGCTTTTATCCAAGATACTATATCTATCACAGGTATTAAATGTATGTCACTAACATCGAATACTGATTATGACTGAGCTATTTTATGCATGTACATATTATACTGTATCTACTCTACCAACAGACACAACATCACCATGTACATCCTCACTCCTAAAAATCAACCATTTGAGAACCAGCTCCAATCCTTACTCTACAAGGCAAATAGGTTTGTCTGTTCTCCAAATATATGTATATCTAAACGTTCCATGACCTTGTGTCCTACTGAACATGGCCCTGGTCTTTCCAAAGATTTCTCAGTGTTGGAGAGATCGGGATTTACCAATGTTTGGTACTGCTGCTCTCTGACTACTTTTATTATTAGTTGGATTGATCAGTTATTTCATGCACTTATTATAATATAATCCAATTTCATTTTACAGCCACATCAAGAATAAACAAAGACATATGCTTATAAAAAGGCCTACTACCTGGACCCTCTAGAAAACCGATTTGCCTTTGACTGCAGGGCAGAACATTGAGCATCATTGAGCGGCATCAGGCTCATGAAGGGGGGCATACTATTGCATCGTACACTGCATGACACATTTCATGCATGGACAAGCAAGATGGCCATGTGAGCATTCAGATATGTATGGTATGGTGAGAGGCTCTCAAATCCTCAATAAGACATTCATTCATCACCTCACGTTTAATCTCAGCTATAACACATAACCTCTCAGTAATAATATATATATTATATATATATATATATATATATATATATATATATATATATATATATATATATATATATATATATATAATTATATGTATATATATATAATTTTGATTTACACTACCGGTCAAAAGTTTTAGAACACCTACTCATTCAATCTTATAATAATAGTGAAGGAATCATCTACTAACGAAAAAAGTGTTAAACAAATGAAAATATATTTTATATTTGAGATTCTTCAAATAGCCACCCTTTGCCTTGATGACAGCTTTGCACACTCTTGGCATTCTCTCAACCAAGCATCACCTGGAATGCTTTTCCAACAGTCTTGAATGAGTTCCCACATATGCTGAGCACTTGTTGGCTGCTTTTCCTTCACTCTGCGGTCCGACTCATCCCAAACCATCGGGGGATTGTGGAGGCCAGGTCATCTGATGCAGCACTCAATCAGTCTCCTTCTTGGTAAAATAGCCCTTACAGAGTCTGGAGGTGTGTTGGGTCATTGTCCTGTTGAAAAACAAATGAGAGTCGCACTAAGCCCAAACCAGTTGGGATGGCGTATCGCTGCAGAATGCTGTGGTAGCCATGCTGGTTAAGTGTGCCTTGAATTCTAAAAAAATCACAGACAGTGTCACCAGCAAAGCACCCCCACACCATAACACCTCCTCCTCCATGCTTCACGGTGGGAAATACACATGCGGAGATCATCAGTTCACCCACACCGCATCTCACAGCGGTTGGAACCAAAAATCTCCAATTTGGACTCCAGACCAAAGGACAGATTTCCACCCGTCTAATGTCCATTGCTCGGGTTTCTTGGCCCAAGCAAGCTCTTCTTATTATTGGTGTCCTTTAGTGGCAGTTTCTTTATAGCAATTCGACCACGAAGGCCTGATTCACACAGTCTCCTCTGAACAGTTGTTGAGATGTGTCTGTTACTTGAACTCTGTGAAGCATTTATTTGGGCTGCAATCTGAGGAGCAGTTCACTCTAATGAACTTATCCTCTGCAGCAGAGGTAACTCTGGGTCTTCCTTTCCTGTGGCAGTCCTCATGAGAGCCAGTTTCATCATAGTGCTTGATGGTTTTTGCGACTGCACTTGAAGAAATGTTCAAAGTTCTTGACATTTTCTGTATTGACTGACCTTCATGTCTTAAAGTAATGATGGACTGTTGTTTCTCTTAGCACATTTGAGCTGTTCTTGCCATAATATGGACTTGGTCTTTTACCAAATAGGGCTATGTTCTGTATACCAGCTCTACCTTGTCAAAACACAACAGATTGGCTCAAACGCATTAAGAAGTAAAGAAATTCCACAAATCAACTTTTAAGAAGGCACACCTGTTAATTGAAATGCATTCCAGGTGACTCCCTCATGAAGCTGGTTGAGAGAATGCCAAGCATGTGCAAAGCTGTCATCAAGGCAAATTGTGGCTGTTTGAAGAATCTCAAATATAAAATATATTTTTTATTTGTTTAACACTTTTTTGGTTATTACATGTTCCATATGTGTTATTTCATAGTTTTGATGAAAATAGCATACATTTTGATAACATTTTAAGGCTAAGAAATCCAGCAGACATTTAAGGCTTTCAAAATGGTGTTATCCACAATAATTAGTTAGCTAGGTCCTGGATACAGTACTATGTTGTTTTCACATCCAATCTATTTTTATTTCGTTCTTTTATTTTACCTTAATTTTAGCAAGGAGTCACCATTGAGACAAGCGTCTCTTTTTGAAGGGAGCCCTTGAATATACAATTTCATGGAACCAAAAAATGTAATACAATATAAAACAAGTCAAATACAGCACGACACAAATTGCATTGACAAACATAGGAATCTCCAGAGTTAACCAACCCCATTTTAAATCTTAATAGTGAAGTTAGGTAAGTCGGAAGCTTGTGGAGCGGGGCTTTGTAAACAAAAAGAGCGTAATGGTGTGCTCTACGTGACTTCAAAGAGGTCCAACCAACCTTTTGGTAAAGAATACAGTGATGAGTAATAAAACTGTCTCCTGTGATAAAACAAAGGGCACTATGAGAAACGGCATCCAGGGGTTTAAGAGTAGAGGCAGTTGCATTTGATAAATAGTATCACCCTCATCAAGAACAGGTAGATAGGTTCACTGCACAATCTGCTTCCTGCTGACTAGAGAGAGACAAGATCTGTTTTGTAAAAAAAAAAGGCCCACTTTAAATCTTAGTTTCTTAACAAGCTCATCCGTATGTTTTTTTAAACAATAAGTCATTCTCAATCCAAATACCAAGTTATTTGTATGCAGTGACTTGTTCGATTACATTTATCTCTTGATATGCCTAAATAAACAATAGTGGTCAAGAGAGCATTCAAAAGGGCATGTGGGCTAGATAAGCTAATTCTCACAGTATAGCCTGGCCCTAAATTGAATTACTTGGGGTGAAGACTTTTACAAAATAAATGTTTCTCCATACAGTAGACCTTTTCCTGGAATGGGTAGACTTATTCTAAATCGAGCCTAGTCCCTGTAGATCTGAAAGGATTGTGTATGGCAATATTATGTCAATTGCCTCACCTGGCCTTCTGATTGGCTGAGTGCCTTAGGTTTATGGGCTAGGGGTTGATGTGGAATTCCGAGTTAAATCAACTAATTAAAACGTGGAGCACCCACATGAGCCTCCCACCAGGCTTCTCTGCAGCAGTGTGGTTGAAGAACACTTGGATCGGGGTCAGTAGGGCACACAGTAACACCAAGGCTTGGTTCAAGTTCAAGTAGTACCTCCCAGTTTCGAAAATATTCTCTCTATTGAACCCAACCCACGTATGGGTTGTCTTCACTGATAAAACAGCACCAGAGAACTGGGATGTCAGCATTTACTGTAGGCCTCTCTAGTTACCATACAAACAATTGCATGTTGGACAGTACTACGCTATTTATACAGGCTTGTTGGGATATTCATAAAATAAGGCCATGAATTGATTGTATGTTGACAATAGCACACAGGTTTGATAGATTGCCCACTAACTGTCATGATGTTCACGTTTCATACAATTATTGATAATACATGTTTTGAGGAAGAAGCACACTGGTGAAATATAATCCAATGTTAGTATGTAGCTATAGCATGGGCAGATGAAAAGGCAATGGTAAAAATACATTGCCCAGGATTTACTGTTTCAGTTATGCAGAAAGCATAACAACAATGCTTCCACATGTATAACCTTGAACTTGAAATTCAGGATATCCTTAAGAGAAGCATATAACAATATTTGCTTACAGTTTACTCATGAGTAATCAAAACGGAGTAATGACCCCCCCCCCCAATATGCCTAGTGTGTCTTGCCGCCGTGACCATCCCTTTTACATACGCACACACACACACACACACACACACACACACACACACACACACACACACACACACACACACACACACACACACACACACACACACACACACACACACACACACACACACACACACACACACTATCCTCCCCAAGCACAAACCCTCTCTCAATCATGTGCTCACACTACCCTCCCCCTGCATCTTCCACTCACCTGATCTGTCTGACCTTCCCCCACCTCCCTTTCCCCTCTCCATTCACCTGTTCTCTCTGACTTCCCCCTGCCACCCTCTCCACTCACCTGCACTCTCTGACCTCCCCCACCAGCCTCTCCACTCACCCGCTCTCTCTGACCTCCCCCACCAGCCTCCACTCACCTGCTCTCTCTGACTTCCCCCCACCACCCTCTCCATTCACCTGCTCTCTCTGACCTCCCCCCACCAGCCTCTCCACTCACCTGCTCTCTCTGACCTCCCCCCACCACCCTCTCCATTCACCTGCTCTCTCTGATCTCCCCCCACCACCCCCTCTCCTCCCCTCTCCATCCACCTGCTCTCTCTGACCTCCCCCCACCACCTTCTCCCCTCCCCTTTCCACTCACCTGCTCTATCTTGGCCAGCCATTCTTTGTTGCGGGCCAGCTCGGCCATGAAGGCCTGGTGCTTCAGCCACTTCCTGTGAAGCTTCTGGGCCTCATCCCGCGCCGTGTCTCGTCCCGCACCCATAAGCATCTTTTCCTTTACCTGCTGTCCCCAATCACTCAGCTAGGGGAGACAAAAATAGCCACCATCAGGGGCCCGAGCCTGAGCCAGCCCCTCTTCCTCTCTTCTCTCCTCCTTTCCCACAGGACGTCCTGCCTATCTGCGTGGCTCCTCTACGCCAGAGACACCCACTCCACTCTGTAGGGTCCCGGGTACCTTCACTGTCACAACCCACCCCAACCCAGCCCCCTCCAGACGCCCTTTCTGGAGAAAAAAAATAAAGATAAGCACCTCAGCAGCAGCAGTAATGGTAGCTCAAGCCCTTCCGATTCGCTCGCCCCTGGGTCCTCATGCCATACTACTTCACGGCTCCTGCAGTCCTTCCTGGTGCTGCAGTGCCTGCTAGCCGGTCTCAGTGAAGGCAAAAACAACCAAGCAAATACAGGAAAAGAGCCAACAACCCAACAGAGCCGACAAATAGCGTCACAAACATCCAACACTCCTTTTTCGTTTTTGGGGGATGTTTTTTCTTTCCTTGTCTCCTGAGCTCGATTAGAATCCAGTCGTTAATGAAGGTGATGATGATCTAGCATAACCAGCACGACTCCATCAGACAGGACAAACCTGAGGGTCCTGTGATCAGCGTTGGCAATCTCGTATGGTCCGTGGTCCTGCCTAATGTTGCCGTAGTTGGGAGGAGGAAGAGGAGGATGAAGATATGGAATGGGAGGAGCAGAGTGATTGGAGATGGATGCAGAGGCAGTGCAGTCAGAGGGGGGCAGATAACATAAGCTGTCCACTCTTGAAATGCACCGTTGCCACTGCTGCAGAGTAGAGATGTAGCTACTGTACGCACGGGGGTTGGGTTGTGTAAGACAATGCTACATTATATCCTCTTCCTAGTTCTCCTTCCTCAAGTCTCCACACAGATCAGACGTGGCTGGTGCATACTGCTGCAGTCCCTGCCTCTCAGCTACGCTCCGCTGTGTGAGAACGTGTGTGTGTGTGTGGTGTGTGTGTGTGTGTGCACGTATGTGTGCAATCACAACCAGCACTGCAGTGCCGGGGAAGAGGGAGGGAGGGAGGGGGAGGGAGGGAGGGAGGGAGGGAGGGAGGGAGGGAGGGAGGGAGGGAGGGAGAGAGAGAAAGCAAGGAGAAATGGAGAGGTAGAGAGATATAGCGGGAGAGGGAGAGATAGAACAAAGCAAAATATATTGAGCTATTGGAAAAGAGAAAGAGAGATAGAGAGGAGAAGGAAAGAGAGAAAACGAGAGAGAGCCTGCGTCATCCTTTAGTGTCACCAGGGACATTTTTCTGCACGAGAAATGACTGCACTCAGAGCAAAGCAGAGCGGGAGCAGGAGGTTTAAGAGGGAGGGGGAGGTGTTGTCATTTGGAAACAGCTGAATGAGAGGGGAGGAGGATGCAGGAACACATGGCCCACAGTGCATCTGGCTACTTCAGATGCCGTTCACTCTCACCCATTTAAAGGGACCAGCATGCATTTGGTTCACCAGCAGCAAATAGGGCTACCTCATTGGGTAGCTACAGTAACACAATTTCAGGGGTTAGAAGTGGAGGACTTTACAGCACAGACGTAACCTGTAAGCAATTCTAGACCTCTGAAATAAATATTTTAATCCATGAATATTTGTTCCACATAAATCAGAAACAGTGATATTGACAATGAATGTTCAATGACAGTTTATGTCATGTATATGGATTAGGTATGAGTAAATATACTTGAATAACAATTGAACATGCTGCTGAATGTATAGTAAGATAAATACTATACACAAGGAATGATCAAATGTTACTCTTGTAGAGAGTACATAAGAAACAGATAAGCAATTCAGGGTAACACTTTCCTCCGGCTACTTTAGGGTAGAATGGTTTCATATTGCCATATAAACATATTTATAGCACCTATGAATTAAGATGCAGTCTATAGAACATTATGGAGCTGTATAGCTCCGTGCTTCTACACCTGCATTGCTTGCTATTTGGGGTTTTAGGCTGGGTTTCTGTACAGCACTTTGAGATATCAGCTGATGTACGAAGGGCTATATAAATAAATTTGATTTGATTTATAGTAAAGTAACAAGGCACAAGATGCTATGATATATTATGAATAAATCACAGATCACCTTCCTGCTTTATTATAAAGTTCCCTAATGCTGACAGCATCTACAATATCATGTGCTATGAATCTATGTTAACGATTTACATTGAATGTGTACCATTAAGCATACATTACACATCTATACACACATCATAAACATTGCATTATAGCTACATAGAGTATTATGAAAATGTAATTAATATTTTTATAGTAGTATAAAAATGTTGTGTTCCAAAAACACTGTGAATGTTCTGATTGGAGAGTGAGCAGAGTAGAGGAGTATCAAGCTGGGCTTGATAAGGTGATGCCATAATATCAACAAAGACATTTTAAATAAGACGGTCTATGTAGCTATGATGCAATGTTGCCATGTTTTTTATGTTTATAGATATGCAATGTAACCTACAGTGCCTTCAGAAAGTATTCAGACCCCTTGGCTTTTTCCACATTTTGTTAAATTACAGCCTTATTCAAAAATGTATGAAAAAAAAAAATTTTCCTCAACAATCTACACACAATAACCCATAATGACAAAGCAAAAACCGTTTTTTTGTGCTAATTTATTAAAAATTAAAAATGTAAATATTATATTTACATAAGTATTCAGACCCTTTACTCAGTACTTTGCTGAAGCACCTTTGGCAGCGATTACCATCTTGACTCTTTTTGGGTATGATGATACAAGTTTGGCATACCTGTATTTGGGAAGTTTCTCCCATTCTTCTCTACAGATACTCTCAAACTCTATCCGATTTGATTGGGGGTGTTGCTACACAGCTATTTTCAGGTGTCTGCAGAGATGTTTGATCGGGTTAAAGTCCGGGGTCTGGCTGGGCCACTCAAGGACATTCAGAGCCTTGTCCCGAAGCCACTCCTGTGTTGTCTTGGCTGTGTACTTAGGATCGTTGTCCTGTTGGAAGGTTGAACCTTCGCCCCAGTCTGAGGTCCTGAGCAGGTTTTCTTCAAGGATCTCTCTGCACTTTGCTCCGTTCATCTTTCCCTCGATCCTTACTAGTCTCCCTGTCCCTGCCGCTGAAAAACATCCCCACAGTATGATGCTGCCACCACCATGCTTAGAGATGGTGCTAGGTTTTGTCCAGACGTGACACTTGGCATTCAGGCCAAAGAGTTCAATCCTGGTTTCATCAGACCAGAGAATTGTTTCTCATGGTCTGAGAGACTTTAGGTGCCTTTTGGCAAACTCCAAGCGAGCTGTCATGTGCCTTTTATTGAGGAGTGGCATCCATCTGGCCACTCTACCATAAAGGCCTGATTGGTGGAGTGCTGCAGAGATTTTTTTTTATTTTAATTTCACCTTTATTTAACCATGTAATCTAGTTGAGAACAAGTTCTCATTTACAACTGTGACCTGGCCAAGATAAAGCAAAGCAGTGCGACAGAAACAACAACACAGAGTTACACATGGAATAAACAAGCGTACAGTCAATAACACAATAGAAAAAAAATAAAGTCTATATACAGTGTGTGCAAATGGCATGAGGTGGTACGGCAATAAATTGGCCATAGTAGCAAAGTAATTACAATTTAGCAGATTAACACTGGAGTGATAGATGAGCAGATGATGATGATCAGATGATGGTCTGTAAGTAGTGATACTGGTGTGCAAAAGAGCAGCAAAGTGAATAAAAACAATATGGGGATGAGGTAGGTAGATTGGATGGTTGCAGCCAGCTCTAGGAAGAGTCTTGGTGGTTCCAAACTGCTTCCATTTCAGAATGATGGAGGCCATTGTGTTCTTAGGAACCTTCAATGCTGCAGAAATGTTTTGGTATGCCTCCCCAGATCTGTGCCTCGACACAATCCTGTCTCGGATGTCTACGGACAATTCGTTCGACCTCACGGCTTGGTTTTTGCTCTGACATGCACTGTCGACTGTGGGACCTTATATACAGGTGTGTGCCTTTCCAAATCATATCCAATCAATTGAATTTACCACAGGTGGACTCCAATGTAGTTGTAGAAACATCTCAAGGATGATCGATGGAAAGAGGATGCACCTGAGCTCAATTTCGAGTCTCATAGCAAAGGGTCTGAATAGTGTAAATAAGGTATTACTGTTATTTTTAATACATTTGAAACCTGTTTTCATTTTGTCATTATGGAGTATTGTGTGTATATTGCTGAGGATGTTTTGTTATTTAATCCATTTTAGAATAAGGCTCTAATGTAACAAAATGTGGAAAAAGTAAAGGGGTCAATACTTTCCGAAGGCATTGTATGATTTGTAATATAGCCTAGAATGAATCTACATATTTTTTTATTCAAGGCATACAATACAGTAAGTTTGATATTATTCAATTCTCAGAAACAGGCCTTCAGCACCACAGCATTTTGCAATCCTGGTGCATTCTTTATACGAGTTTCAGTAATGTTTTCAAATGACTCGTAAACAATACATATTATGTTATCATTTGTGAAAAATAATAACAATTTGTCCATTGTCAATTTCTTTAGGTTAAATAAAAAGTTGAAGGTGAACCCTAAACAAAGACTCAAGCTGAGTAGATCATTAGGTTCACTAAATCATATAACCTTGGCTTCTACTTACTGTATTTACCACTGGACCAAAGCCATGTTTAGTCTTGTTTTTTCCTTTTAACTGAAAAACAGAAATAAAGAGTCACTTTCTTATCTCATAATCGTAATAGTTTTCGCTGGAATGGGAACTTCAACAATTCTAAGTCATGTTTCCCCGACTGTAACAGCCAAAGGCAACAAAAGGTCATGGCCTACACAGGAGTGACCTGGAAAGTAAAGCTGCAATTATCAATAACTGTCAATAATGGCCTTGGTTAGTCGGCTAAATACTTGATTTGTTTTGATAAAGATATACAAACATGTTCCTAATCCTTCTTCTGTTGAGTGTGACAAGTATTGAGCGATTTCAGTGCCAACAGAAATGTTTTGGAATTCCATAATTTTGAATTTGTATTAGGGTGTAGAATTAGAATTTGATATTTTAGAATTTGTAATGCACAAATTGAATACTTGAATTCAGAAATTGAACTTGTATTTCATGATTTGAAACTGAAATGAATAAATATTACATTCATTTTTACAATTCTATTTCCAATTGAATTGAATATTCAAATTCAATATTTATATATTCAGTTTCAATATGGTAGATATTGCATTCGTTGTCTGTGTATCAAGTTACAAACTATAATTTCATAAGTTGATCAAAGTTTCATATATTCAACTTCTCAGATTCAGTGTCTAAATTAAGATTGAAAACCAGAGACAACATCCTGATAGAATCAAACATTCTCTGTGGCCAACAGCAGCTTCTGGCGGTTTCTGAAGCCAATGTGGCATGTTGGATACATTTTCTATCCATGAATTTGGCTCTAGCATTTGAACCGTTTGAGATAGAAGTTATGATGACTGTTTATGACCCATTCCTAAAAGCTAAGACTTTAACATGGACGTCCCTTCAATTCCCCTCTATGATGATTACAGGCTGCACAGGACACGTTAAAAGGGAGTGTAATAAAAAACTCAATTTGGCCCCCGTAAGAACATAGTTGAATAGCCCTGTCATTGCACTTCTGAGGATAGCATTTCCACTCCCTATTTAATCTTGCTCTTGTGATCTACTGGGTTCGAACTGGGTCTCCTGCCTGTCACAAGACTGTTAGCCCTTTTTTTATTCACCTTCTTCCTCCTTATATGCTGCCCTCGCTTTCAGGTCTCAACTTTTCTCTCAAAATGTTCATGTGGTTTTGGCAGAGGAAAAGATAGACAGTGACTTTGTTCATATTGTTATTCATTCATATCCTGGAAAAGTGGTTGTCTCTCCATTGACGTCACACTTTGTTGGTCCCATTAGTTCCCAGCATGAGAATTATTAAAGTGTCAATAAGCCCGTCATTCAAAGTATTTTAGTAATGGGAATGGAAAAATGATGTAGGCCTACTAGTGTTAAATTGTATGAAATGATTCCTTGGAACATTTTATTTACAAAACAAAAACCTTTAGGCCTACATCAATAGTTGTCACGAGTGCTTCACCCAAGGGTCTAGGGTTTCGTTCTAGAACAGGGGTGGGCAAACTTTTTGGCTTGAGGGCTACATTGGGATTTTGAAATTCAACGGAGGGATACATTTTTGGGGGGACCAATTGTTTGTTAAATTTGCAGGGGCCTCCCGAGTGGTACAGTGGTCTAAGGCACCATTGAGGCATCACTACAGACCCGGGTTCGATTCCAGGCTGTGTCACAGCTGGCAGTGACTGGGAGACCCATGAGGCAGCGCACAATTCACCCAGCGTTATCCGGGGTAGGAGAGGGCTTGGCAGGCTGAGATCTCCTTGTCCCATCGCGCCTCTAACGACTCCTGTGGTGGGCAAGGTGCATGCACACTGACACGGTTGCCAGGTGTACGGTGTTTCTTCTGACACTTGGTGCGGGCATGGACAAGAAGCAGTGCGGCTTGGCTGGGTCGTGTTTCGGAGGACGCACAGCACTCAACCTTCACCTCTCCCGAATCCGTATGGGAGTTGCAGCCATGGGACAAGACTATAACTACCAATTGGATACCATGAAACTGGGGAGACACCTTTATGTACAGAATATCCATTGAATTATTCCAATAATTGTTGCTGAGGACAATTTTTTCCATCCCTCACAGCCGAGGATAGTCGCTGCTCGCGCTGCTCTCTGTTGGCCCGTATAAACTGATGCAAACCGGATATAGACAGTCCATGAATCGGCGAACATGAGTAGATTACCTTGAAAACAACGGACGGACAAATGAACAGTCTCCAGTTAATATTATACCTCAGTGGCTTCACCTGGCCTAAATCCCAAAAGTGCAAGCATAACAATGATTGATATACACTAGATGACTGATAGGGGTGCTGTGTTGAAGCCACCATGACACCACCGTCGTAAAAAATTAATTAAGATGTATTTAATGTCTACGTTAATTTTTGCCACATTTATTATGTTACAGATTTTTTTAAATGTATTTTATTTCACCTTTATTTAACCAGGTAGGCAAGTTGAGAACAAGTTCTCATTTACAATTGCGACCTGGCCAAGATAAAGCAAAGCTGTTTGACAGATACAACGACACAGAGTTACACATGGAGTAAAACAAACATACAGTCAATAATACAGTATAAACAAGTCTATATACAATGTGAGCAAATTAGGTGAGAAGGGAGGTAAAGGCAAAAAGGCCATGGTGGCAAAGTAAATACAGTATAGCAAGTAAAACACTGGAATGGTAGTTTTGCAATGGAAGAATGTGCAAAGTAGAAATAAAAATAATGGGGTGCAAAGGAGCAAAATAAATAAATTAATTAAATACAGTTGGGAAAGAGGTAGTTGTTTGGGCTAAATTATAGGTGGGCTATGTACAGGTGCAGTAATCTGTAAGATGCTCTGACAGTTGGTGCTTAAAGCTAGTGAGGGAGATAAGTGTTTCCAGTTTCAGAGATTTTTGTAGTTCGTTCCAGTCATTGGCAGCAGAGAACTGGAAGGAGAGGCGGCCAAAGAAATAATTGGTTTTGGGGGTGACTAGAGAGATATACCTGCTGGAGCGTGTGCTACAGGTGGGAGATGCTATGGTGACCAGCGAGCTGAGATAAGGGGGGACCTAGCAGGGTCTTGTAGATGACATGGAGCCAGTGGGATTGGCGACGAGGATGAAGCGAGGGCCAGCCAACGAGAGCGTACAGGTCGCAATGGTGGGTAGTATATGGGGCTTTGGTGACAAAACGGATTGCACTGTGATAGACTGCATCCAATTTGTTGAGTAGGGTATTGGAGGCTATTTTGTAAATGACATCGCCAAAGTCGAGGATTGGTAGGATGGTCAGTTTTACAAGGGTATGTTTGGCAGCATGAGTGAAGGATGCCTTGTTGCGAAATAGGAAGCCAATTCTAGATTTAACTTTGGATTGGGGATGTTTGATATGGGTCTGGAAGGAGAGTTTACAGTCTAACCAGACACCTAAGTATTTGTAGTTGTCCACGTATTCTAAGTCAGAGCCGTCCAGAGTAGTGATGTTGGACAGGCGGGTAGGTGCAGGTAGCGATCGGTTGAAGAGCATGCATTTAGTTTTACTTGTATTTAAGAGCAATTGGAGGCCACGAAGGAGAGTTGTATGGCATTGAAGCTTGCCTGGAGGGTTGTTAACACAGTGTCCAAAGAACGGTCGGAAGTATACAGAATGGTGTCGTCTGCGTAGAGGTGGATCAGGGACTCACCAGCAGCAAGAGCGACCTCATTGATGTATACAGAGAAGAGAGTCGGTCCAAGAATTGAACCCTGTGGCACCCCCATAGAGACTGCCAGAGGTCCGGACAGCAGACCCTCCGATTTGACACACTGAACTCTATCAGAGAAGTAGTTGATGAACCAGGCGAGGCAATCATTTGAGAAACCAAGGCTGTCGATACCTTAAAATACCTTAATGCATACTTTAAAATTATATTATGTGAGCTAAACATAAATTCCTTAAAGTCTATTTTTTTGAGATTACTAATGTTACTGTCCCCACTACAACAATGCCCATGAAACATTTAATTGAAATACTGTAGAATTCCATTATGCTCCTAATGGGGAGTGTCAATATGGCCAGCAGGAGGCAAAGCCTCTCAATGACCAATACAACAGCAATCCAGGGTTTATATACCTTATTGAAGCAGAAGCACTGTGGCAGGGCAAGGAAGAGACCTAACGGGGACTAATTATCAACAATATAACCATGATTGTTGCCTTCATATCGTGTGAGTGAAGGAAGTCACTCTGATGAAGTTCAACTTCAGTGGACACAACTTTTAGCTATCATTCCACACCACACTACACCTCCCACAATCCCCTTGGTTGGAGGTTGCCCAATACACAAATTACGGGCCAGGGGTTGGTTTGTTGTGGCAGAAAAAAGAGCTAAAGAAACAGTCATAAAAAAAAGTGAAGATAATATTTCAGGGAAAGTGTCGCATGAGGTAGGTCATGGTGACTAAATGATCGATTATCTGACCTGTCTTTAATGTCTGCTTGATTCAAGTAAATCATTTTCGTTGTTAGCTTAGCTAACGAGCCAGTGAGGCAAGTTAGCTTGCGTGCTAACTAGCTTGCACTGTTTGAATTTGATAGATTTAACGTTTGCTAAATCAGCTTGCACCGTTTTTGTTTGGACGATGTAATGTTTACTAGCTAACTTTTTTTAGCTAGCTAAGTTTGTTTCACACCTAAAATGTGGACTATTCTTAACTGAACGTATGTACTTGTATACTAGCAAACTAACGATCTACCGTTAGATAGCTAACGTTAGTTATTCTAAGTAACGTTAACGATGTGGTTACTATACCATGTTTGGTTTTGTATGTGTTAGCTAGCGTTACCGTTTCAGTATTGTCTGCACAAGAAGGTCACAAGTCTTGAGGCAAAGCGACGTTTCAACCATGACTGGCTAACAACAGATTGCTGGTTAGCTGGCGAGATTGAATTCAGAAATGTTTATTTGATAACATTACCTGATAAGGTAGCTAACTGTTTATTCAATATAATGTCACCAATAAAGCCAGTGAACAATCAGTTTACAGACCCGCTGAGCAAAGTGAACCTGTTGCTCTAAATGTTTTCCTGTGTGACTCGTGTTGTGACTGATGTCGACACAGCCATGTCGCTTGGTTGGGTGTGGAACGTTCCAACAGGAATCTTTCCTGTGTGACTCGTGTTGTGACTGATGTCGACACAGCCATGTCGCTTGGTTGGGTGTGGAACGTTCCAACAGGAATCTTTCCTGTGTGACTCGTGTTGTGACTGATGTCGACACAGCCATGTCGCTTGGTTGGGTGTGGAACGTTCCAACAGGAATCTTTCCTGTGTGACTCGTGTTGTGACTGATGTCGACACAGCCATGTCGCTTGGTTGGGTGTGGAACGTTCCAACAGGAATCTTTCCTGTGTGACTCGTGTTGTGACTGATGTCGACACAGCCATGTCGCTTGGTTGGGTGTGGAACGTTCCAACAGGAATCTTTCCTGTGTGACTCGTGTTGTGACTGATGTCGACACAGCCATGTCGCTTGGTTGGGTGTGGAACGTTCCAACAGGAATCTTTCCTGTGTGACTCGTGTTGTGACTGATGTCGACACAGCCATGTCGCTTGGTTGGGTGTGGAACGTTCCAACAGGAATCTTTCCTGTGTGACTCGTGTTGTGACTGATGTCGACACAGCCATGTCGCTTGGTTGGGTGTGGAACGTTCTAACAGGAATCTTTCCTGTCTGACTCGTGTTGTGACTGATGTCGACACAGCCATGTCGCTTGGTTGGGTGTGGAACGTTCCAACAGGAAGCTGTTCAATAAACTAAGTAAATAACAAGGTTGCCAACAAACAACACATACAAAGTTGTATAGCGGCAGAATAAGATACCGGGTAGGAGTGGGCTATTTGTTTAAAATTTTCACTCACCGTTCACGTTTATTCCGAAAAATGTCTGTCCTCACTCTGGTAGCCCATGGACAAACATTAAGAATAAGCTACGTGGTGAGTTGATGCTTACTCGGCAGCTAATTAGCTAGGTGAATTGATCATGCTACTGTGTATGCGTTGTTTGTTGGCATCCTTGTACTTCACAACGTTTTTGGAAGAGATTACTGTTGGAACTTTCCACAAATTATACCCATCCCGCTTGGTTTGCCTCCCCGATGTGAATAAATATAGGCTGTATAACATGATATGCGCCTTTTAATATAATGAGACTTGGAGCAAAGTGACCCTGCTGCTCTCTCTAACAGCTTTCCTGTGTGGTGTTGCTGGGTGTTACCCTCCCTGCCATGAGAGCTGACCAGGTCCCCAGCCACCCCTCCTTCTGCAGTTGATGGATCTGCAGCTGGTCTGGAGATGACAGACAGCATCAGGGCCTTCCTCCGCAATGTTGCGACGGTCAGACAACAACACAACACACCCTGTCTATCCACACACAAGTGATAGGCCAACACATAGGGTTAATGGACTGTACAGCTATGACACTGAATCATGAGGATGTGTACCAACTACCAAGTTCTGTTTAGATCCATTGGGAACTATGTTTTTAGTTCAATTGAAGCCATCCAGTGCCCCATTTAGCATTTTTCCTGGTTAATTAGTGTGTTTTTACACAAGACAAGTGAAATGTTTTGAGAAAATGTAAGCTTTTTATTTTTGTCTTGTTTTCTATAGTCTAAAGGAAGTAGAGCAAAGGTTGCTTTGGGGCAAAATCATAGTAGCCTACATTTAGAGGCTTAATCAAATGTTTACCTTTGTTGTTTACCTTGAACCTTATCATCTTGCTTCCAGGTGGCTAGTGATCCCCTCTACAAAAGCAGAATGAAGATTAGCCTTGTTTTTTAAACACATTTATGTTTTATTTCAACTATGCTACTATGTAACCAAGTGCATTAAAGCACATGCTACATGACTTAAATGATATAAAAATACATTTTGTATTTAAAACACTACTATTGAACTTTTCAACCCACCAAGTCTAGTGTGATGTGTTAATTTCCTTTAAGTAATTTACCCCAGTCTGTGCATATTTTCTGTGTGTCCTAACAGGGGATTAAGGACTCCATTTTGGGGATTGGAACTATCTCCAAGCTGGATGCCCGCATCCAGCAGAAAAGGGAGGAGCAGCGGAGGAGGAGAGCCAGCGGGGCCCTGGCTCAGAGACGGGCCCAGAGTGAGGAACGCAAACAGGAGAGGTAGGCACTGGCACATAGGGCTGCAATACCCTATTCACACTGCCAAGCTGGGCTGTCCTGGTCATGTATCCACCACTGTTTCTGGAACTGAAAAGAGAATGTCAGAGCCAGCACACTTCTGTTCAGCTTGGCACAATATTGTGGGTATGAGAAAGGGTATACATGTTACATATCATAAAAGTCTACTGCTTAATAGACACTGATATTTTGCTATGTTATTTACATTTCTCCCTCTCTAACCTGATACGCTATTTCTAGTTGTGAAAGGTTCATATTAGGGGCTCAATTAAATCCCTAACGCAGAAGTTCAGCGCTATTGCGCGATTGATATCCAATTGAGCCGACATATGCAGTGTTTTCTGTGAATGCAGTCTCCGCTAATGTGTGAATATGGCCTTTAAATTGCTCAATAGCACTGAACTTTCGCGATACAGATTGAGTTGTGCCCCAAGAGTTATGAGTAAAGCCCTATAATATGGATCCTTGTATGCTGTCCAGTGTCCACGATAGGCCAAAGCCTATACCTTTTTGTGCCTATTAATGACAATGGTGGGTGACAATGTGTTGTCATATTCTTTCTTTCAGTGAACCCAAATTAGCCAGTAGGATTTTTCAGTGCTGTGCCTGGAATGGGGGAGTGTTCTGGGTAAATAATAACACTTTTCTATATTTTTAAACCATTTGATAAATGTATATCATGCAAATACTGTATTTTTATGATGGGCAAATACTGTATTTTTATGATGGGCAAATACTGTATGTAATACTACGTAGACATTGTTTGTGTTAGTAATCCCCCCTCCGATTCCCTTTGCAGCTCAGTCTGTTCCTCTTCTACCGGGTGTTTATTCCATTGCTGCAGACTCTGACAGCAATAATCATCGGTATGTGTCCCTGCCAGGAACAGTGGGGCGGGTTTACTCCATTATCACATGCTTCATAGTGATTTGTTAAGAACAGTGGTCAAATCTGTCACTCAAAGAGCCATTTCCTGCCAGGTGACCCCTCTCTCCATGGCAACGTCTGGTCCTGGCTGGAGTTCATATTGACCTCTGTGTTCAGTGCTCTCTGGGTGCTCCCTCTGTTTGTGCTCAGCAAGATAGTCAACGCCATCTGGTTCCAGGTGAGGCCTCTGTTAGTTAGGACACAGACGATGATCAAGATGTTTTGTGGTTGTTGTAACAAGGGTGCTGGTCAGGGACAACTGATGCACGGTTGGCACTGGAGAGCACTAGTTGTGTATACTTTTAGTCTAAACGACACCCCCCAGCTGTGCTCTGGATATGTGAACTGATTGCCCCCCCCATCTATCTTCAGAGCTTGTGCTGCTAGGTGACCTAAACTGTGACATGCTTAACACCCCGGCCATCCTACAATCTAAGATTGATGCCCTCAATCTCACACAAATTATCAATGAACCTACCAGGTACAACCCCAATGCCATGAACATGGGCACCCTCATAGATATCATCCTAACCAACTTGCCCTCTAAATACACCTCTGCTGTTTTCAACCACGATCTCAGCGATCACTGCCTCATTGTCTGCATCCGTAATGGGTCAGCGGTCAAACAACCTCCACTCATCACTATCAAACGCTCCCTGAAGCGCTTCAGCGAGCAGGCCTTTCTAATCGACCTGGCCCGGGTATCCTGGAAGGATATTGACCTCATCCCATCAGTAGAGGATGCCTGGTTATTTAAAAAAAAAATGCCTTCCTTACCATCTTAAATAAGCATGCCCCATTCAAGAAATTTAGAACCAGGAACAGATATAGCCCTGGGTTCTCTCCAGACCTGACTGCCCTTAACCAACACAAAAACATCCTGTGGCGTTCTGCATTAGCGTCGAACAGCTCCCGTGAAATGCAACTTTTTAGGGAGGTTAGAAACCAATACACACAGGCAGTTAGAAAAGCCAAGGTTAGCTTTTTCAAGCAGAAATTTGCTTCCTGCAACACAAACTCAAAAAAGTTCTGGGACATTGTAAAGTCCATGGAGAATAAGAGCACCTCCTCCCAGCTGCCCACTGCACTGAGGATAGGAAACTCTGTCACCACTGATAAATCCACTATAATTGAGAATTGTAATAAGCATTTTTCTACGGCTGGCCATGCTTTCCACTTGGCCACCCCTACCCTGGTCAACATCACTGCACCCCCCACAGCCTTCCCCATTTCTCCTTCACCCAAATCCAGTCAGCTGATGTTCTGAAAGAGCTGTAAAATCTGGACCCCCACAAATCAGCCGGGCTAGACAATCTTGACCCTTTCTTTCTAAAAATGATCTGCCAAAATTGTTGCAACCCCTATTACTATCCTGTTCAACCTCTCTTTCATGTCGTCTGAGATTCCCAAAGATTGGAAAGCAGCTGCGGTCATCCCCCTCTTCAAAGGGGGGGTCTCTCAAGATCCCAATTTGCTACAGACCTATATCTATCCTACCCTGCCTTTCTAAGGTCTTCGAAAGCCAAGTAAAACAAACAGATCACCGACCATTTCGAATCCCACCGTACCTTCTCCGCTATGCAATCTGGTTTCAGAGCTGGTCATGGGTGCACCTCAGCCACGCTCACGGCTCTAACCAGTATCTTAACCGCCATCGATAAGAAACAATACTGTGCAGCCGTATTCATTGACCTGGCCAAGGCTTCCGACTCTGTCAATCACCACATCCTCATCGGCAGACTCAACAGCCTTGGTTTCTCAAATGATTGCCTCGCCTGGTTCACCAAATACTTCTCCGACAGAGTTCAGTGTGTCAAACATGAGGGCCTGTTGTCCGGGCCTCTGGCAGTCTCTATGGGGGTGCCACAGGGTTCAATTTTTGGACCAACTTTCTTCTCTGTATATATCAATGATGTCGCTCTTGCTCCTTGTGAGTCTCTGATCCACCTCTACGCAGATGACACCATTCTGTATACTTCTGGCCCTTTGGACACTGTTAACAACCCTCCAGACAAGCTTCAATGCCATACAACTCTCCTTCCGTGGCCTCCAACTGCTCTTAAATACAAGTAAAACTAAATGCATGCTCTTCAACCGATCGCTGCCTGCACCTGCCCGCCCGTCCAGCATCACTACTCTAGACGGTTCTGACTTAGAATATGTGGACAACTACAAATACCTAGGTGTCTGTCTGTCTGGTTAGACTGTAAACTCTCCTTCCAGACTCACATAAAACATCTCCAATCCAAAGTTAAATCTAGAATTGGCTTCCTATTTCGCAACAAAGCATCCTTCACTCATGCTGCCAAACATACCCTCGTAAAACTGACCATTTTACCACTCCTCTGCGATGTCATTTACAAAATAGCCTCCACCCTACTCAACAAATTGTATGCAATCTATCACAGTGCCATCCGTTTTGTCACCAAAGCCCCATATACTACCCACCACTTCGACCTGTATGCTTTCGTTGGCTGGCCCTCGCTTCATACTCGTCAACCAACCCCACTGGCTCCAGGTCATCTACAAGATGCTAGGTAAAGTCCCGCCTTATTTCTTCTCACTGGTCACCATAGCTGCACCCACCTGTAGCACGCGTGCCAGCAGGTATCTCAGTTGTCATCCCCAAAGCCAATTCCTCCTTTGGTCGCCTCTCCTTCCAGTTCTCTGCTGCCAATCACTGGAACGAACTACACAAATCTCTGTAACTGGAAACACTTATGTCCCTCACTAGCTTTAAGCACCAGCTGTCAGAGTAGCTCAAAGATCACTACACCTGTAAATAGCCCAAACAACTTCCTCTTCCCCTACTGTATTTACTCTAGGTGTAACTCTGTGTCGAACTGCTTTGCTTTATCTTGGCCAGGTCGCGGTTGTAGATGAGAACTTGTTCTCAACTTGCCAACCTGGCTAAATAAAGGTGAAATAAAATAAATAAAAATGAAATCCTTGGGATGTCCCAACTTTGATGTCACCCGATATGAAATTGAATACTGTTAGGTTTGGTAAGAGTAAGGTTAGGGTTATGGTTAGGTAAGAGTTAGGGTATGGGTTAGGTTTAGTTTTAGGGTAGGGACATCCCAAGAATCCCGGATAGTAGGGCTCCACGATATGGGTATTTAAAAAACTTTTTTTAAACAATTATTGCAATTTTACAAAACACTTTGGTGAATTGTTGGAATCATAGAAATCAAACTATTATTTGAATTCTATGGTTGGTGTTGTTTGGAATGACAACTAATGAAAAAGCCCGGTACAGTCTAAGTTGTTGTGACGGGGTAGAAACCTAAGTTTTGGTCAGAGTTTCCCAGGGTACCTTTATTACATTTAAATTGATGGTGTTTAAAAAAAGATTGGAGCCTCTTGCGATATGGATATTGTACATGTCGATATTGCAATTTGATTAAGTGTGCATCCCTACAGGATAGCACTAACCATACCTTTTATCATAATCCAATTTATTGAATACTGGGAAAGAGGGATACCTAGTCAGTTGCAGAACTGAATGCATTCAACCGAATTACGGTCTCTGTTGACAATATAGTTTCCAGCAATGCTCGGGATAGAGTAGTGGCTTTGATACAGTTGAATGTCTCACAGTAGTTAAGAATTTCCCTTGTGTTATTGCTATCTATATTCTCTTCCAGGCTTGAATATTATTGCCTGAGGATCTTGTGAGACGTTAACCTCCTGTTTTACTGTGTAACACATGTTAACGTGTCCTCTGGTTGTCTGCTGTAGGACATAGCTGACCTGGCCTTCGAGGTGTCTGGTCGGAAAGCCCAGCCCTTCCCCAGCGTCAGTAAGATCATCGCTGACATGATCTTCAACCTCCTCCTCCAGGCTCTCTTCCTCATTCAGGTAGTACAGCAGTTGACATTCCCATGTGTCAAGTTCATGAAGACTCACTATCAATCATGATCTCACTATCTGTCAAGAGGGTTCTTTAAGGTTATGTTGTAATTAAAACCTACAGGGGTCTTCGGGTTCAACACAGAGCTGTGATCCATTACCTTTAATGGTTCAAGTTAGTAATCAACATATTATCTCATCTTGTCTTTGTTGTGGTCCTCTAGGGTATGGTTGTGAGTCTCTTCCCCATCGACGCTATTGGACAGATGGTCAGCCTTCTCCACATGTCTCTGCTCTACTCCCTCTACTGCTTTGAGTATCGCTGGTTCAACCATGGTGAGCCTCCTTTCTACTCAAAGATGTATTTCTTGTCAAAGTATTATACTCATTTTAGGTAATAGGAACTGATTAAAATCTCAACCCATTTGTAACCGTTTCATCCAAGGCATTGAGATGCACCAACGGCTGTCCAACATTGAGAGGAACTGGCCCTACTACTTTGGCTTTGGTCTCCCCATGGCTCTGTTGACTGCCCTCCCCTCTTCATATATAATCAGGTAATGCCACTAATGTCTTCTCTCTGTCTCTCTTTCAAGCCATGCAGACGATATGCAGACTTTCAGTCCTACTAATATCCCAAATCATTTTAATGATCGATTAAAATCATACTATTTTTTTTCTGCAATAGTGGCTGTCTGTTCTCCATCCTCTTCCCTCTGTTCATTATCAGCGCTAACGAGGCCAAAACCCCAACAAAGCTATAGTGAGTATGGTGCACTGCACGCCCTAATAATGACCTGTGATCAAACTGATTCACTTGTGTGAAAAGAGCCAGTGAAATCTTCCCTGCTCACTCACTCTTTTCTTTCCCCCCCCCATATCTTCCATACATAGCCACTTCCAGCTGCGCCTCTTCTCTCTGGTTGTCCTGATTAGCAACAAGTTGTTCCACAAGACGGTCCACCTGCAGTCCTCCCTGAACTCGTCCATCTCCGCCGAGAAGCTGCCTACCTCTCCCCAAGCCTCTCCTGCCCGCCAGAGACCCCTGTCCACCCAGTGATGGCCACCGGGGGGGGACAACAACGACAAGGGAGCTGCTCTGCTCAACTCAGTAAACCAATGGAGCAGTTGATTCTGTCTGTGGAAGGATCTCTCTTATCAGGACAGGAGGAGGATGTTTGGTTTAAAGCTGGGTTTTATTGTGATTTTAACGATTTTTACTATGGCCAATTTCATATTATTTTGGAGCACAGGTCAGGTGTGTTTTTAATGTGAATGACGTGTAAGGAGATTTAACTGCTGTGTGCCTCACACTCAAACACACAGGATTCTTATATCTTATTCTCATTAAAATGTTTTGTTTTAATAGTTTTTTATGTAAGATGTGCCATTTTAGTGCTTTAAATTCAGCAAAAGCAGTCATATACATTGTTTTTCTTCATTTGTTTTTGTTCTGCTCGTTTTTATTGCTACTCCAATGTTTTGCTTGTTTATTCTGTTTATCACCCCGTGGCTGATCCCAGACTGCTTTGTATAAAACTCTTGATGTGGAAGAGAAAAGGGAAAAGGGTTACATTTTTGCCAGGACTCATGTTATGTTACTCTACATTTTGAATGACAGACAGAGCTTTAGACACTGGTCACACGATCTTTGGTATTCCTTTGTTTGAGGAATCAGCACAGGGATGCAGCCAGTGACTAGATGTTCATCAAAGCGTGTGTGACTAAAATAAGCCCCTTCTCCATTGAAGGGGGTGACATGTTTGCGATGTTCAAAAGTGGAGCACAAGAGTTGTGACATGTACATTTTTCTGTGTTGCAAGTGACATTCCTTTCACACTGATGGGACGTTGTCTTGTTAATTTTTACATTTTTAAATTTGACCTTTATTTAACCAGGCAAGTCAGTTAAGAACATATTCTTATTTTCAATGACGGCCTGGGAACAGTGGGTTAACTGCCTGTTCAGGGGCAGAACGACAGATTTGTACCTTGTCAGCTAATAAATAGCTGTTTCTCTGTAAAGCCAGGGCGTCACTGATACTCCTCTGGCCAGAAACCCAGGAATAATCTTGTGTAGTGTAAACAAAGGGATACTTTTTTTGTTTTATTCCTATAAGTGCTTTCTTTAGACTAATTGTAATTTGTACACTTTCAGCATGGGAGCTGGTCTAAACATCCCACAAAAAAGAGCATCCTTAATTAATCCAAATATATCACTGGTTGTTGTGTGTAAAGTAAGGCTAGCTGTTTTGAAGAAGCTGTTTTCTATAGTTGTGTATTAGACAGACAGGTGAAGCTGTATGACTCTGCTGCTTGGTCAGATCAGATGACACTGCCAAACTGCTTTATCTACTACTTTGTTCGACTCACTTCTGCTTCGATCAATTGTACACAGAACACTGCAGTGTAGGTACTTGGAAGATGTCACTGAGCTCCGTTCTGACTGATTTTCTCTTGAAGGAAGTAAGGAAGGTGTATAGTGCATACCTTAACAGATGGGAGAAGCCCTCTGTGTTTATGTTCCCCTTTGAGCAGTGGCAAATCCAAACGGGCTGTGAGGGATTTTTGACATATCTCTTGGCTCTGAATGTTCAACCAAAACCTCACCATGGGGGTTACCATCAAGCTTTTACCTAATCTTATCTAATAGGTTGGGGGGGGCAGTATGTAATAATTGTAAGTGCATAGTATTTATGTATCCAGATTGATATATGTGAGTGAGATTTTGTAAAAGTATTATGCCTAATTTCAATAAAATTGGTCAGTATACACTACATCTAATTGGAAGTAATCTTGATTGACACAATTATTTTAGTCTAAAATATTCTATT
Organism: Oncorhynchus keta; assembly: GCF_023373465.1. Lineage (NCBI taxonomy): Eukaryota > Metazoa > Chordata > Actinopteri > Salmoniformes > Salmonidae > Oncorhynchus > Oncorhynchus keta. The sequence goes on along the minus strand of NC_068431.1, from coordinate 34,765,058 downwards.
GTAAACTACTAAATGTTTCCAACGTGGATATTTTATTTAAAACATCTCAACATTTGTAAAATAATTCACAAAATGTTGGTGTTATATTAATGTCCAAATGTAGGTGATACTTTACTGCATAACTGGTTGGAAACTAAGAGATATTTAACAATGTTTAAAAAAAAAACAAATATGGGTGTCGCTTTTTATACTGCCAGACCAATTTAATCAAGAAGGGGATTCGCAGATTAATGTTCGATTTTGAGAAAGCGGTCCTCCCTCGCCGCTTTTTCCCGGTCACGTCACTGGCCATAGCCCGGTACATCGCAGTTCAGCTTAATCGAACTCCCTCAAGATATTTCCTCAGCATTAAGGACACGTCACTGGAAGGAACAGCGATTTATCCGGCCTGTTTGAATGATAGCTCATTAACGAATCAGGAATGAGATACTTTCCTGAGGGCCGACGCAAGACCAATAAACACGTTGCATAGCTTAGTTGGGTGGGATTCAGCGGCACACAAGGTTGTGTGTGAGAAAAGTGTATGTAACAGGAACGGAGTGGGTAAGTGCTGCTCAAAATAGCTGGCAAATCAACATATTCAACGATATAGATAATTGAAATGCTATGTTGTTCTGTTTGTATGCATATTCTGAACTTGTGTAATTTTGAGAGTAAGTGGAAGAAGAGCTTATGTTCGTTCATACAGCTAAAGTTAGCTAGCATGTAAAAATAAGGCACAGCCCAGATTCCATTCAACTCGAGCCGTCTTTTTTACAGGAACGTAAAACCCACCAGATGGCTAACCATTTATTGCGTTTAGGACAATGCATGCAGATTATTTGCTATAAAATTAGCTACATTAACGACATTCGCTAGCTACTTGCATTGACTTGGACAATTCCTTAATGTCAGCTATTTAGCAGAATGTATCTTACCGGTGTTGCCATGTCTACAACAATAGCCTGGGTTAATTAATTTGGTTGGTCAAGGCAGAAAAATAACTATGAATGTCAATACAAGGAAAGTTTGCAGCCTAGACTGAGTTGCATCCATATCCTGGTTTGATTCCTCTCGCCCCATCCAACCTGGCGGTGCGCGTGTCCTTATCTGGTTGGAACAGAGTTGGGCACGTCTTTAAACCCAGTCAGTGATTTCATTTGGCAAATAGTGTTAGTATTGTGTGTCAGGGGAGAAGTTCCAGGTGGTATCAAATTTGAAGTACCTCGGCAGCATACTTGATTCCAACTTCTCTTTTAAAAAGCATGTGAAAAAGGTAATTCAAATAACCAAATTCAACCTAGCTAATTTCTGATTTATACGAAATTGTTTGACTACATTGGTAGCAAAACTACTTCAAATCTATGATACTCCCCCACTTAACATACTGCTTGACTAGTTGGGCCCAAGCTTGCTGTACAACATTAAGACTTATTCAGTCAGTCTACAAACAGGCTCTCAAAGTGCTTGATAGGAAGCCCAATAGCCATCATCAATGTTACATCCTGAGAAAGCATGAGCTCCTGATTTGGGAAAATCTTGTGCAATACACCGACGCATGTCTTCTATTCAAGAACCTAAATGGCCTGGCTCCCCCTCAACTCAGTATTTTTGTTAAACAGAAAACCCAAACATATGGCAGCAGATCCACAAGGTCTCCCATGAGAGGTGACTGTGGTTCCCTTAAGGAAAATCACATTTAGTTAATCTGCTTTCTCTGTGAGAGCTTCCCATGTCTGGAATACACTGCCATCAGAGACTGCACCACATATCACACTTTCACAAAATGCTTGAAGACATGGCTTAAGGTCAATCAGATTTGTGAACATGGTCCCTAGCTGTATGTTGCCGCTCTCAATGTCTGTAGCTTGTGAGGTGTGGAAACACTGTTTATGAAATTTGTCTTGCTACTTTTTGTTCTATGTTGCTATTGTCTATTGTTTAATAACCTGCCCAGGGACTGTGGTTGAAAATTAGCCGGCTGGCTAAAACTGGCACTTTTGATTAATGTGCACTGTCCCTGTAAAAAATAAAATCAACTCAATAAACTCAAATATAGACATGGGTTAATATATCGTGTGATGTATTTAACATTCGTCAAGTGAGTTTTAAAAAAAAAAACACAGTAGTAGAACTTACTCGCCCTGAGTTTGTAGACTGAAGCACCATGTTTACAAAACCCAGAAATGCCACAAAGAATTATTTTTATTGGACAGACTTTCCTCATGACTGAGTTACTGATCAAGCACTAAAAAACTGAATGACTGCTGCTCTGACTCATGTACAAGCAAGGCAAATGTGGAATGGTGCTGGCTGCCTCACACCTACACGGTTCATTTAGATTTTCTTCCCAACAGGTACTAAGGGATAAGCTAAGTTATCCCTCCCTGCTTGAAGATGACGAAGTTGGGCTTCTTGCGGCTATCCTATGAAAAACAGGATACGCTGCTGAAGCTGCTCATCCTGTCTATGGCTGCAATCCTCTGTAAGAACACACACTTTACATCCTTTTCTGTTACTCTACACTTATCGTATTCATTATTATTATTGAAGGCTGTTGTCACCTGACTCTGACATAAGTAGAGATGATTTAGACTTGCTCTTTATTTCCCCCTTATCCCCAGCCTTTTCCACCAGGCTTTTCTCTGTGTTGAGGTTTGAGAGTGTCATCCATGAGTTTGATCCGTAAGTCCACTACCTTATTTTATGATAGTTTCCACCCCCCCCAATTGTTCAAATTGATGCCAGTTTACCATTAAAATTAAAATGGTGTTCAAATCCCTTGCATGCTTTGTTTCTTCATCGTCAGGTACTTCAACTACCGGACAACACGTTTCTTGGTAGAGGAGGGATTCTACAACTTTCATAACTGGTTTGATGACCGGGCATGGTACCCTCTGGGGAGGATCATCGGTGGCACCATTTACCCAGGTAGGTGGGATGACCTGTTCAATACAAGACTGTACTTGAAGTTATTGGGTGACTATCTAAACATTAGAATGTTCCACTGAAAGAGACTGTCCTGTGTTAAGCTGGCTTTGGGTCATCAACTCTATTGTCACCTTTTTCCCCCCCTCTGTCATAAAGATCCATTCTGTGGTTGTGTTGGCCTTGTCCACACATTCTTCGGCAACGGCAAGCTAACACTGATAGAAGCTACTTGCCCTTTGTTAACTCTTTCTATTCTGTCCGGGTTCCCCCAGGCCATTTTGTGTACTTCATTGAGGTAGGCAGCTTCGTGGTGTGGACTTGTCCTGTGTTAACTCTTTGTCCTGCCCTGTCCCCCAGGCCTGATGATCACATCTGCTGCCCTGTACCACGTCCTGAACTTCTTCCACATCACCATCGACATCCGTAACGTCTGTGTTTTCCTGGCTCCCCTTTTCTCCTCCTTCACTGCCATTGTCACCTACCACTTTACCAAGGAGCTCAAGGTAGGTTGCAGCACATCAGGTAGAAAGCGTAAAGAAACAAAGGTAACCTACAAACTGAAAATGCTCAAGTGCTCTGAGATGTACTTGTTTCCATGGTTTTCAAATCTACTGTCTACTTGTAGGATGCAGGTGCTGGGCTCTTGGCTGCCGCCATGATAGCAGTGGTACCTGGCTACATTTCCCGTTCTGTTGCCGGCTCTTATGACAATGAAGGTACAGAACATGCCTCTTCCCCACAGACATGCCCCTCTAAAAGACTTGGCCCTTGTTGTGATCTTTAATATATTTTCTTGTTTTTCTGTCCAGGTATTGCTATATTTTGCATGCTGCTGACATACTACATGTGGATCAAGGCAGTCAATACAGGCTCCATCTACTGGTCCTCCATGTGTGCCCTGGCTTACTTTTATATGGTGAGACTAATGCCTCTAAAACAAAGGAAAATATAAGGAACTTAGAAACTGAAAATTACAGTAACTTGGTCCCTGCTAAAGGTTGACACTACTCTTATGAGGCTTATCTGAAGGAGACTTACCATGGCTGCGTTTAAGAGAAAGGAAAAATAGCAAACGACATTGTTACACTATATAGCAAAAACGTTAAACCAAATGAACACAACCCTTATGTCTTTGTCTGCAGGTGTCCTCCTGGGGTGGCTATGTGTTCCTGATCAACCTCATCCCCCTCCATGTGCTTGTCCTCATGCTCACCGGCCGCTTCTCCCACCGTATTTACGTGGCTTACTGCACTGTCTACTGCCTGGGAACCATCCTCTCCATGCAGATCTCTTTCGTCGGCTTTCAGGTAAACACTTACCTGTATTCTCTCCCTTCCAACGCATACACAGCTGCTGTCCAGATGTTGCTCTGGACATGCAGTTAGACTGCATGTTATCTTGTGACTACAACATGGGCCCATAAATATTATGGCCCGGTATGATTTTTCAAAATAATGATTATATATCCTATTATAACAAATGTTTGCCATTGGAGGGATTTTGGGATATTACACTCACTCCGTTCACCTCCTTGTCTCCATTGAAGCCTGTGCAGTCGTCTGAGCACATGGCAGCATTCGGGGTGTTTGGCCTGTGTCAGATCCATGCCTTTGTGGACTACCTGCGCAGCAAGCTGAACACTCAACAGTTTGAGGTCCTCTTCAAGAGCGTAATCTCCCTGGTGGGCTTTGTCCTGCTTTCTGTGGGCACCGTGCTCATGCTGACCGGTAAGAAACTCTCCAAGGATCCGCACAGGAAAATACACTCAATCAAGTACAGCTTAAGTATTTGAACTCTGGGCCAGAGCAATGTCTCTACTCGCTAATGTAGGCTTCTATTTACAGACCTGTATAGTTGTTCAAAGCCTGTTTGTTCTTGATGATTAACATATACACTGAACAAAAATATAAATGCAACAATTGAAAAGATTTTACTGAGTTCAAATAAGAAAATCAGTCAACTGAAATAAATAAATTAGGCCTGAACATGGATTTCACATGACTGGGAATACAGAATATCCATCTGTTGGTCAGACGCCTTAACAAAAAAGGTAGGGGTGTGGATCAGAACTAGTATCTGGTGACCTCCATTTACCTCGTGCAGCGAGACGCGTCTCCTTTGCATAGAGTAAATCAGGCTGTTGGTTGTGGCCTGTGAAATGTTGTCCACTTCTCTTCAATGCCTGTGCGAAGTTGCTGGAAATGTCGACCCAGAGCATCCCAAACATGCTTCACGGGTGGCATATCTGAGTATGCGGGGACATTTTCAGCTTCCAGGAATTGTGTACAGATCCTTGCGACATGGGGCCGTGCATCATCATGCTGAAACATGAGGGGATGACGGTGGATGAATGGCACAATGTGCCTCAGGATCTTGTCACAGTATTTCTGTGCATTCAAATTGACATAGATAAAATGCAATTGTGTTCATTGTCTGTCGCTTATGCCTGCCCATACCATAACCCAACCGCCACCATGCAGCACTCTGTTTACAACGTTGACATCAGCGAACTGCTCACCCACACAACGCCATACAAGCGGTCTGCGATCTGCCCAGTACAGTTGAAATCTCTCTTAATCCGTGAAGAGCACACTTCATCAGCATGTGCTTGAGGGTGAGCATTTGCCCACTGAAGTCGATTTACGACGCCAAACCGCAGTCAGGTCAAGACCCTGGTGAGGATGACGAGCAAACAGATTGTTTCTGATAGTTTGTGCAGAAATTCTTTGGTTGTGCAAACCCACAATTTTATCAGCTGTCCAGGTAGCCGGTCGCAAAATATCCCGCAGTTGAAGCAGCTGGCTGTGGAGGTCCTGGTGTGGTTACACACGGTTGTGAGGCCTACTGCCCATTTCTCTAAAATGTGGCGGTGGCTTATGGTAGAGAAATTAACATTTAATTCTCTGGCAACTGCTCTGGTGGACATTCCTGCAGTCAGCATACCAGTTGCATGCTCCCTCAACTTGAGACATCTGTGGCATTGAATTGTGTGGCACAACTGCACCTTTTTAGTGGCCCTTTATTGTCCCCAACACAAGGTGCACCTGTGTAATGATCATGCTGTTAAGTCAGCTTCTTGATATGCCACACCTGTCAGGTGGATGGATTATCTTGTCAAAGGGGAAATTTGGTGCTTATGGAAATTGTCTGGGATCATTTATTTCAGCTCATGGGACTAAGACTTGGTTATTCCTAGATCATTCTCTAAATTTGAGGTCCTGCAGATTAAAAAGTATTTTATGAACATACAGATGTGGTTAAAGATAACGCATAACCCTATACCCAATAAATATCAAACGCATAACCCTATACCCAATAAATATCAGAACCAAGTGATTTGGTAGTGCCTTGTTCATTTGTCTCGACTTGACTGTTGTGATTGTGGTGTTTCTCAGGGAAGATCTCACCCTGGACTGGTCGTTTCTACTCGCTGCTGGACCCGTCCTATGCCAAGAACAACATCCCCATCATCGCCTCTGTGTCTGAGCACCAGCCCACCACCTGGTCCTCCTACTACTTTGACCTGCAGCTGCTTGTCTTCATGTTCCCAGGTAAACCCACTCAATCAGTCTGAAATGGTTTTTGCTGGTGAAATGACACAGCAGAGTGATGTTTAGGTAACTGGATTGATCAGAATAATGTTGAGACAGGTACAAATCACACATAAAGAAAAACATTGCGACGATTTAATGAACCTGCTTTTCTTCCTACTGACAGTGGGTCTGTATTACTGCTTCAACAACTTGTCTGATGCCAGGATCTTCATCATTATGTACGGAGTCACCAGCATGTACTTCTCAGCTGTCATGGTAAGTCAGCCTACAGATTAGCTCTTGGATGAGTGGAATATTTGAAATGCGTAGTGTCTAATATGCCAATATTTACTTTTGTAGTAGGAATTGCACATGGTACCTGTCAGTGCTCCCCTAGGCTCCATCCATCCATAATATTCATGCATTCTGGCAACGCTTGATTAGTTTTCCCCTATTGTATGTTGTGCAAGCAGATGAGCTCCCAGAAAGAGACTATGTAGCAAGTTATGTTCAACTGATTTGGCTGCTTCTCTCCTCAGGTGCGTCTGATGCTGGTCCTGGCCCCAGTCATGTGCATCCTGTCAGGCATTGGTGTGTCCCAGGTCCTCACCACCTACATGAAGAACCTGGATATCAGTCGGCCAGACAAGAAGAGCAAGAAGCAGCAGGACTCCACCTACCCCATCAAGAACGAGGTAAGCGAGGAAGGATACATCAAGGCATTATGATGCAATATTGGCCTCCAGATGGCACTGTTCAATAAATGGTTGTTAATGTCACCTAAATGCAGCTTTGGCATGTAGCCATTTGATACTGGGTGTCATTCCAACTGATGAAGTCAGGGCATGCATTTGATAAGGGTGATCTTGGGCTGGTCCAGTTACAACCCTTAAGCACTGTAGATCTGAAAGTAGTATGAGGTCCCTGATATCCTGTACCATTTTGTCTACCAGGTGGCCAGCGGGATGATTCTGGTCATGACCTTCTTCCTCATCACCTACACCTTCCACTCCACCTGGGTGACCAGCGAGGCCTACTCCTCCCCCTCCATCGTCCTGTCAGCCCGCGGCGGAGACGGCAGCCGCATCATCTTTGATGACTTCAGAGAGGCCTACTACTGGCTCCGCCACAACACCCCAGAGGATGCTAAAGTGATGTCATGGTGGGATTACGGCTATCAGATAACAGCCATGGCTAATCGAACAATTCTAGTGGACAACAACACATGGAACAACACGCACATCTCCAGAGTTGGCCAGGTGAAGTGTTTATTTTTTTCTTCTCTGTATTGATTCCTTTACATGGGACTGACATGTGGCAATCCTATCATCTTAATGTGTGGTTGATACCTGTGACTTCTGAACTATATATATGAACTGTGTGTGTCTGTTGATCGGTAGGCTATGGCGTCCACCGAGGAGAAGGCCTATGAGATCATGCGAGAGCTGGATGTCAGCTACGTCCTGGTAATTTTTGGCGGACTGACGGGATACTCCTCAGACGGTAAGTCTACAATGCCAGTGGAAACTATCAATGCCAATCACTCTTGGATTATTACAGCTTCTTATTATAGCTTCTTAACATATCTGTTTCAGATTAAGTTGTCATTGCCACATTCATGAATCAGATGAGGAGTAAATGCATTTATTGGTTTCATTTTTGACAAGATAAAAATGCATTGAATTTAAACTTTTTGTTGTTTTCAATTTAAATGCATCTTATTTTTAAGGTTCGTTCGATTTTGGGGGTGGGGTCGCAATAAATGATTGCGGAAAACATTCTGGTGGTAAAATTTGCATACAACTGCATTAGATAATCTTCAACTCATGCTTTGGGTCTGCCAACACATCTCTCTCTGTGCAGACATTAACAAGTTTCTGTGGATGGTGCGCATTGGGGGCAGCACAGACACAGGGAAGCACATCAAGGAGCACGACTACTACACCCCCACTGGAGAGTTCCGTGTGGACCGTGAGGGCTCCCCTGTCCTGCTCAACTGCCTTATGTACAAGATGTGCTACTACCGCTTCGGCCAGGTCTACACAGAGGCCAGTGAGTAACCCTGCCTTATTATAACACTGTGGGTTTTTATTTTACCTTTATTTAACCAGGCAAGTCAGTTAAGAACAAATTCTTATTTTCAATGACTGCCTAGGAACAGTGGGTTAACTGCCTGTTCAGGGGCAGAATGACAGATTTGTACCTTGTCAGCTCGGGAATATGAACTTGCAACCTTTCGGTTGCTAGTCCAACGCTCTAACCACTAGGCTACCCTGCCGCCAAGCTTCTATTCATCTTGGCCCTAGTCCTGATGTTCTAATCTTTGTTCCAGAGCGTCCCCCTGGCTATGATCGAGTGAGAAATGCTGAGATCGGCAACAAGGACTTTGAGCTGGATGTGCTGGAAGAGGCCTACACTACAGAGCACTGGCTGGTCAGGATATACAAGGTATATATCCTCCTTGCTATGGTCTTCTACTCCTCTGTATTTATTCAGTCACCTGTAGAGTACCAGCCCAATCCAGACTGAATCACTACCAGCCGTGATTGGGAGTCCTATAGGGCGGCGCACAATTAGCCCAGCGTCATCCGGTGTGGGCCGTCATTGTAAATAAGAATGTTCTTAACTGGCTTGCCTAGTTACGTAAAAAATAATTCCAGAGGCTTTTTTAAAAAAACATTACATGTAGACTCTACATGAAAGTTTCGATGTGGGAGTATAAATTATATTTCCTTATTTGATGCTAAGGTGTAAAAATATTTTATTTTTTACGATTTATTAACGGTCTTTTTTTTAACCTTCAGGTGAAAGACCTGGATAACCGAGGGCTATCACGGACGTAAAGCCCGCTGACCCATCAGCGTTCATAAACCCCTTTTAGCACTGAGAAAGCCTTCTTTTGTGGTCTGCAGATGAGTGAAATGAAACTTTTTTTTTATTGTTTTTATTTTTTTTATATTGTACTTTTGTTGGAAATTGCAGATTTTTTTTAATTATTTTTTTTTTTAACCAATGTGGTGTTTCTCTCGTCTGGGAATGGCAGGAGGTGGTGTTTAATAATGTCCAATCAAATATCAAATTATTTCTGCAATCAATGGCCAAAATAACAATATTGTCAGTCGGTGAGCTTTGATTTTAATGATGTGGTCAATAAAAGCGGGAAAAAATGTGACTGGCATGTTGTCCGTCTAGTTTTGAATTTGCGTTGTATTTACATTACCATGCCATCTTTGGCAGATACGTTTTTCCCAAGAGCTTTGAGTCAAGATTTAGCAACCATGCAACTCTTAATTTTTTTTATATATATATATATGATTTTGCTTGATGAAAACCAAATGCATACAATGATTTGAACTGGGGGGAAAAGAGGGTGGGTACTACTGTGTATATACAGTTGAAGTCAGAAATGTACATACACCTTAGCCAAATACAATTCCTGACACTTAATCCTAGTAAAAATGCACTGTTTTAGGTCAGTTAGGATCCCACCTTTTAAGAATGTGAAATGTCAGAATAATAGTACAATGATTTATTGTTTCTTTCATCACATTCCCAGTGGGTCAGAAGTTTACATGCACTCAGTATTTTGGTAGCATTGCCTTTAAATTGTTTAACTTGGGTCAAATGTGTTGGGTTGCCTTCCACAAGCTTCCCACAATAAGTTGGGTGAATTTTGGCCCATTCCTCCTGACAGAGTTGGTGTAACTGAGTCAGGTTTGTAGGCCTCCTTGCTCGCACACACTTTTTCAGTTCTGCCCACATTTTCTATGGGATTGAGGTCAGGGCTTTGTGATGGCCACTCCAATACCACAACTTTGGAGCCTTGGGGGCATTGTCCATTTGGAAGACCCATTTGCGACCAAGCTTTAACTTGCTGACATGTCTTGTACCATTCTTTTCCCATTATCTTCAAGGTCCTTTGCTGCTCTTCTGGGATTGATTTGCACTTTTCGCACATGTATGTTCATCTCTAGGAGACAGAACGCGTCTCCTTCCTGAGTGGTATGACTGCTGCGTGGTCCCATGGTGTTTATACTTGCATACTATTGTTTGTACAGATGAATGTGGTACCTTCAGGCATTTGGAAAATGCTCCCAAGGATGAACCAGACTTGGGAGCAATAATTTTCTTTCTGAGTTCTTGGCTGATTTCTTTTGATTTTTTTTTTCTCCCATGATGCCAAGCAAAGAGACACTGAGTTTGAAGGTAGGCCTTGAAATACATCCACAGGTACACCTCCAATTGACTCAAATGATGTCAATTAGCTTAAGGCCATGACATAATTTTCTGGAATATTCCAAGCTGTTTAAAGGCACAATCAACTTAGTGTATGTAAACCTCTGACCCACTGGGATTGTGATAGTGAAATAATAATCTCTGCATACAATTGTTGGGGAAAAGTACTTGTGTCATTCACAAAGTAGATGTCCTATCCGACTTGCCCAAACTAGTTTAATTTGTGGTTGAAAAAGTTTGAATGACTCCAACCTAAGTGTATGTAAACTTCTGACTTCAACTATAGGTAGGTAGTGGTACTTGTGGTCACGTTTCACAGAAAAGGAACACGTTTTTACAAATGGGTCACCAGGTTCCTCAAGATCCAAAACTTGTCAGAACTTTTCACTAAACACAATTTCTGGATATTAGACATTTCTTGTTAGAATTCCATCGTGAGGATGTCAAAGAAACGTGTGGTAAAAATGAATATATTAAATAAATTAGCAAGTATAACTGAAAGTTTAACATGATCTTTCAATAATGACCCTTTTTTTTCCCCCTCCCCAAAACAGAGTACGGTTCTTTTGTTTGCTAATTTCTCTGAAACAAAGTGAAGCCTGGCCTCGTTATGGCTCGTGCTCTGTCAATCAAATGTGGTGGGTAGGATGCCTTGGTTCAAAGGTTGGCTGTATTAAGCATTCATCTTTTTAGAGCCTGAGGTACGTCAAACACCCATGTAACTGACATGCCATCCCAAAATAATGTTGCGTCCAAAAGGCAAAAAGGGGCTTCCAATATGTCAACTGAAGAGTCATAGGTGCTGGACTTACTGCTGGTCCATCCTGAAAGATATTTTGCTGCTTGCTGTTTTGGAGTAGGAGGTTTCAATCAGTTCAGCAAGGTTTGTCTCATCAAATACTTAATGTTTTTTCTTTTTAAATAGCCTTTAGAATGTATGACCTTTCATTATGTATGATACACCTTAATTGCGTTGTAATTTCAGGTGAAGAAATTGTCTGAAGGGGCTAGGGGGGCATCTTACAGTAATTTGGTTTTCAATGTTTTGGCTGGGCATTTGGATATACTGTCAGATCCAAAATGATTGTCACCCTTGATTAAAAAAAAATATCAAGACATTTTTTATAAAACATTTTTTAAAGGGGAAATATTTAACAAGGAATACAAAAACAATTATTGTCACCTGTTTTCAATACGCACAATCTGTTCCTGTGCAAACAAGATATTGGAGTGCTCCGCTCGCCTTGGGCTGCAACATGCCCAGGTAGCCTTAGCATCTCCCCGGCACCTGTCCACACTGTGCCCTCTTCACTGTGAAGAGCCTGTGTCGCAGGCTAGCACACGCCAAACTAGCCTTAGTCGACAGGACCCTAACATGGGGGCCGGCGTCCCCGATGGCTCACCAGAGGCGGTGGATATCCCCACCGGGAATCATGGAGTGACGGCTAATGTGGGCGTCATCCCCACCAGTTCTCAGTGTAGACCTACAGGGTGTGTGCAAACGTGCTGTGAATAAGCTGGTGATTACCTGTCCCAATGCAGTAGCAGAGACCACCAAAGCTAAATGGACAGCCAGGCAATTATTACCAGTCTTCCCAGAATTGCCTGGAGGAGATTACTCGTACCTGGAGTACATCTTTCTCCTCCAAGAACCCTGTCCAAGTTGGGTCGGTGTTGACATGGTGGGGATTGGCTTTGCCCACATGCCCCCCATCGAACCACCGGTGGCTTCCTATCTACGCCCCAGCCAGAAGTCCTCCATGACCTTGACTGGCCCCACCTTACCAACCAAGTATGAGCGCTTCCAGTCCTCTGTGACAGAGGTGGTCTATAGGTCAGTTGCCACAGCGGTGAGGGTTCTCAGCACTGCCTCCATGCTCTCGGCATACCAAGCTGAGCTACAGGAAGAGCTAGTGGTCACACTGGAGCCAGGTCTATGGGATGAGATCTTTATTGCCACAGACCTCAACCTGCATCTGCTTAAAGCCGCTGTCCAGGCGTCAGGAAGAGCGATGGGGCTCATGATATCCCAGGAGAGGGCTCAATGACTCAACCTTTCCACAATGTATGATAGTGAGAAGCTGTAGATCCTGGAAGCTCCAGTAGACCCTAAAGGCCTTTTCGGTCCCACCGTCAAGATGATACAGAAACAGTGTGAGGGTGAAGCCCACGAAGATACAGCCCTGTGCCTCACCACACCTTCGCCCAGGCTGCAGCAGGTCGACCCCCCTCGACCTTTAAAATCCCAGCAGCAGAGAACCTTGGACCCTAAGGGACCCAGGTCTAAGAAGCCTCCCTTCCCACCCAGAGAACTGGCAGACATGCAGTGTCAAACTGGGTACAGGGCACGATAGACAGGGGATGTTGATTACAATACGATGTCACCCTGCCTCGATTCAAGGAAATCATATACACTAAGGCTCAGGGGGAATCACTGAGTGTACTCCGGGAGGAAATCACATCGCTAATAGGGAAAAGGGCAATAAGAAATGTTCCTCCCGAGCAAAGACACTGCGGCTTTTACTCAATATTTCCTGGTTCCAAAAAAGGGGGGTGGCATACACCTGATTCTAGATTAACATGCTCTGAACAGGCACATGAGAAAGTACACATTCAGAATGTTGACACACTGCTCTGCTATGTTCTGTGTGCCCAGGTGATTGGTTCGTATCCGTCAACCTGAAGGAAGCTTACTTTCGCATCTCAATATACCCTCCTCACAGGAAATTTCTCAGATCCGCTTTTCAAGGCGTAATCTACGAATTTCTGGTGCTCCCTTTCGGCCCCTCATGTTTTTATGAAGTGTACGAGGCAGCCATAGCCCCAATCAGAGAGGGGCATTCAGCCGATGACGTACATGGATGTTTGGTTGCTGTGCGCGCAATCGAGATAAGAGGTCTTACAACATAGTCCGCTTCTCTTGGAACACCTGACATTTCTAGGTTTCAGAATAAACACAGTAAAAAGTGTTCTGATTCCCACGCCGACAATCTCTTTCCTAGGTTTAATCCTAGATGCTGTATCATTCAAAGGTTTCCTTTCAGTGGAACATATAATAACTTTACAAGATTTCCTAGCAGAAGGAGCCTGGTCTCTTTGAAAACATGCCTAAGTCTACTAGGTTTGATGGCATCGGCTTTAGTAGTTATTTGGATGCTTGGATATGAGAGGGTTTCAATGATGGGTCTGTGTTTGAGGAATGGTGCACTAAATCACAGACAGTGCAATTCCAGTGCTCTGTCCCGGTAATCCTGTCGTTTCTACAGGAATTATTAGAAAAAGGAAATGCCTTTTCTACTATTAAGGTATATCAAGCAGTTATTTCGGCTTGTCGTGTGGGTTTTGGGAGCACGACAGTGGGGCAACAACCCCTTGTCGTCTGTTTTATGAAGGGTGCATGTTGTTTGAGTCCGGTGTCCAAACAGCTTGCCCGGTCATGGGATTTATCAATTGTTTTGGATGCTCTATGCCAACAGCCTTTTGAGCCCCGGAATCAGGTAGAGCTAAAGATGCTTTCATTTAAGACTGCTCTATTACTAGCATTGGCCTCCGCCAAGTGTGTAAGTGACATTCACGCACAATATGCACCCGGTAACAAATCAAATCTAATTTTATTGGTCACATACACGTAATTAGGTATCATTATGGTCCTTCTGTAGCTCAGTTGGTAGAGCATGGCGCTTGTAACGCCAGGGTAGTGGGTTCGATCCCCGGGACCACCCATACGTAGAATGTATGCACACATGACTGTAAGTCGCTTTGGATAAAAGCGTCTGCTAAATGGCATATATTATTATTATTATTATATTATTACGGCCTAACTCCGCCTTTATCCCAAAGATTATTAACCCATCTTTGATATGTCTTCCCCTTGAGCTGGTAGCTTTTTATCCCCTGTTGTTTTTCTCTCTGGAACATCAACGGTTTTATATGTTGTGCTCTGCGCATCTACATGGACAGGACTAAGGGATTTAGAAACTGTGATCGTTGTTTGTTTCCTGGGCGAAACCTCACACAGGTAAAGCGCTCACTTAACAATGCCTCTCTCACTGGATAGTGGAGGCTATCGCCTTGGCCTACACAAGTAAGGGTCTTCAGTCTCCTGCTGGCCAACGGGCTCATTCCACTAGAGGAATGGCTACGTCCTGGACTTTATTTAAGGGCATATTTATCCAAGATATTTCTCTCAGCAGCGAGTTGGGCTTCGCCTCATACATTTGCGAAGTTTTATAGGCTCGATGTCACTGCACTGGCCCTGGTGCATACTGTTATACGTGTAGGATCTTGGGGCAAAACCCATTTGTGTGATACATTGCACAGGGCAGTTGGTTGTCAGGATAAGCTTGTCTGGCAATACAGGGGTCAGTATATCCCATAAGTGAAATAAGTAAATGAATACTTGTAAGAGAACTTTAGGTTACGACTGTAACCCAGGTTCTCTGATAGTATGAGTGAGGTATTTCACTTATGGGGTATACTGACTCCTGTATTATTTTTTAAAAGACTCAGAGACGCTGTGTTGGACCTTTTTTTATAGGGTAGGAGGGACACCCTTCCCCGACACACACGTCTCGATGTCCAGCCAATCATGGCTGGCGTAGTGTAATAAAGGCTTCTGACAAATACGCTGGGGAAGTATCCCATAAGTGAAATACCTCACTCTTACTATCAGAGAACTGGGGTTACGGTCGTAACCTAACGTTTTTCAAAGCCAAACCCACCACTGGTGTGCATGGCCAAAGAGCTCTATTTTAATGTTATCTGACCAAAGCACTGGTTCCAATCCAAGTGCCAATGCCATTTAGCAAACTCCAGATGGGGCTGTGATCAGATGACATACAAATAGAGCTCTCTCTCGCTCTCTCATTCAAGGGGCTTTATTGGCATGGGAAACAGAAGTTCCAAAAGAATAGTCATTACAAATGTCATTGTGTGTTGTAACAATGTACAAATGGTTAAAGTACAAAAGAGAAAATAAATATGGGTTATATTTATAATGGTGGTTGTTCTTGTTACTGGTTGACCTTTTCCTGTGGCAACAGGTCACAAATCTTGCTGCAATGGCACACTGGTATTTCACCCAGTAGATGTTGGAGTTTGTCAATCAGGTTTGTTTTCGAATTCTCTTTCAAAAATGTAGGAACTTATTTAGAATAGTGAATTTGGTGATTTGCTAACACAAATAAACTAGGTCAATACAGTAGCATTTAAGTGATTGTATAAGTTATATAAAATACCTCCCTATCCCATCTGGGGTGTTGCAGGCAGCCAGTAGTTTAGGAATTCTATTATGGTTCAAACATTCAAAAGTGCAGATGGATGCCTTCTCAGATGAAACCGCCCAGACCCTCCAAAATGTCCCATGACCTCATCTCGAGGCATTCGATTGGCTAAAATGAGTTTTCCCTGACAACATCCAGACTAATCTTATTTGCAGCGCGAAAGTTGAATGGGTTTGTTTTGTGAGAGACGTTTTAGCTTTTGTCTGTGCCTGTCGTTTTTCCTCTGTCTACAATACATTCAATAACAAGGTACGCGCTAGTTATACCTTATGGATTGAAATATACACCCGACTTGCTAGTTGTCCAGCAACCTCTTACGCTCTGTTTCCTACGGCTTGCAAGCCAACGCGGTCGAAAACGTTCATAATATGTAACATAGTATTACTAGTAGGTAAACTGCTAGTTAGGTAGGCAACGCGGTCGAGAGTGAACGCCGTCTCACGGGCGTTCACTCTGCAGTAAAAAAAAATCCCACAAATATTCTAGATCTTTTACTGATCATCTATATTTATATTTTTTTTAGGACAATCGAGGATCTGCCTTTTGTGCCCGAAGAAAATGGCCACAGTTACAAGAAAGAACACCAATTTAAAAACGGTAAGGTAAATATGGGTGCGTTCGTAAATTATCTCTGGCAATCTAATCCGATTTCAGAGCAGAATTACTGATGAATTTAGGAACGCTCAACACCCGTTGAATATGGCGGGGGAAAAAACGTAATTAAATTGTTTCCAGCAGCACATCACAGTCACCAACGGTCTGTATAACATGAAAACAGCCGAACCAGCTCTGCTAGGACGAGTAAAAAAAAAGTTCTCATTTTGTGTCTAGAAGTAGTTACCAAGCTAGCTAGCTTGGGTGCTTGACTGCCGTTGTGAGGTCAGAACACTTGGATCAACTTGCCATAGCGTTCGGTGTGCGCTCTGATCGTTCCGGGGGCTAAACGCTCTGAATTTACTAACGCCCAGAGCACACTCTGGCACTCCAGGTTGAATTTACACCCCCCATCTATGTATTATGTCTAATTTATCTATCTTGTTTCTTTGTCCTGTCTGCTATTATTAGGGCAACAAAGAGAATGCCAAACCAACAAGTGGATCCACTAAGTGTTTAATTACCCGAGCTGCTCCTACTAAAACAGTGGCTGTGCAATCTGCCCCTCTGCATTCCAAGAGCAATAAAAAGGACTTGGGAAGGGGAGAGGATGCTCTAAACAAGGTCAAGACGGAGCAGAAAGATGTGATGGCAACAACCACTGGCGATACGAAGAGACGCAACACCTTCAGCCAAGCCTTCCTCACCAAACAGGCTGTCAGACAGAGAAAGCTGGTTGCAGACGCCCCAAAGCCTCCAGCTACCGTCCCTGTCAAACCTGGCACATACAAAGGCAAGGTTGTCCAATCTAAAATAAGCTCCTTCAGGAAGCCTAGTGGCCTGGGGGGAGGGCTAGAAAGCAAAGCAGCTGCGAAGACCGCTGTGCCCAAAGCTAAGAGCCAAAAGCCTGGAAATTTGACAAAGTCCAAATCCGTTGCTGATTTGCCTGGCCGTGGCACATTTAAGCCCCCCAAATCATGTCAACCCTCAACATCCAAGTCGGTGTCCAATGGGCCTCCTCCAGTCTCCAAGTGTCCAGTCCCAGCTATACGCCGTCCTACGGGCGTTCACTCTGTAGTCCCTCCTTTCAGAACTGCTCCATTTACCACAGCTTGCCCAAGCTCCACTAGATCTGCCATGACATCTAAAGGGAAAGAGCTACCGCAGGGCACCAAGCCTAAGATGACAGTGGCAACTGACAAGAAGGTTCACAAGATTCCAGTTGCCAGCACCCGAAGCCAGTACAGGGCTAACACAGAGACTGCTGAAGAGAGAAGGTTTGCAAAAAAAAATTAAAATTACATTTTTGGAAATTGTCAAATAACTGGGTCAAGTGCTCAAAATTGTTTTAACTGGTGTTTTTGATTCCCAGGACAAAGCTGGCAGAGTGGCTGGCATCCAAGGGAAAGACTCTGAAGAGGCCTCCCATATCAGTAGTGGCACCCCCAAAGTCTAAACTATTTGTGCAGTCAGAGCCTGAAGTGCACCCAGAATCCACAGCTGTCTCTCAACTAAAGACCAATGTTGCGCCTCAGCCCGTTGACCAGGAGTCACAACAACCCATTGATGAGCCTGAACCGACTGTTCGGCTTAAAAACGACCAGGTGGTCATTAAACAGGAGGCAGCCTGTGCCTCAACTCCACTGACAATGAACATAACATTGGACCTGCTTGACAACTCTGATACAGATTTTCTTCCTGTTGATCCAGAGGTCAGAATGAATGAATGATGTAAGAAACCTATATACTGTTTTATTAATCTAAACTCTTAAATATAACCTTATTGCCTCTGTCGTATGTCTCATCACAGATTGTGGTCAACCTTCGTGATGCATTGGAGAAGCCCTCAGCATGTGTGGATGGTACATTTTGTGGTTAATGCATTTACATTCACAGTGAACACAAATGCAGAAAAATGTACTTGCTCATTTGATGTTTTTGAAATTTATGCAACACAGGCTCAAATAGCGTAAGAGATGAACTTGTTAACTGTAGTAACGTGTTATATTCATTGGTGTTTCTGTTTTAGAAGACCCGAATGAGAAAAGGGATGAATCTAAAGAGAAAATGGTGGAGAGACTGACAAATAAGGAATTTGAAGAAAGGAATGAGTCTCCTGTGAATAAGGATGTTGAAGTGAAATGTGAAGTGGGTGAGGGAGCTTCAGAGCAGAAAGTAAGGAAGGGTTATATTGATGAAGTTCATGACGACGGCGACTGTTTGATGGAGACGACACCAGAGGCAGACGGTACATCGGTGGTGAAATACAGTGTGAAGACAACTCCATACCTGCAAAGGTGAGATTTCTTGCCTTTAAAAATACCTGCTGTAATCATCACTTCCATTTATAGCAACTTCTGGAGGTCATGGAGAACAGCACTACTTTACATCTCTATATTGAAATGTATATTAAACTGACATGGCTTTTAACTAATCACAGAATGCTTTCCATCTCTTTCCCCTTTCTAGTGTTAAGAGAAAAATTGACGGTGAGGCATGTGCAAGTGGTTCCAGGCGAAAGAGCACCATCAAGGATCTGAAGTTTCTGACACCAGTCCGTCGTTCCTGTCGCATCCAGCGAACGGCATCCCGCCTGCCTGGGATGCTAACAGACCATGACACCTGTGTGTCCTCGCTGGCTGAGCTGGTGAAGCTGGACGACGATGCCAATGCCTACATCTACAGGAGGAACCCTGCCCTTCTGGCAGACCTGCCTGACCATCCCAAAGACCTGGAGAGGTTCTGAGTCTTTGGATGAGTGAAGAAGAGGCCTGAAAAGGAAAATAAACATGTGGAGTTGATCGGCACTTTACAGAAGGGGTATTAAAATAGTGAAAATAGATTTGCTATTTTACATAATGTTTGTTAATCCAAATTGTGATAATATGGACTGTGTGGCAGACTAATATTACTGATCCACTAAGACTTGGTGCCTCAATTAGGCATGTCTTTTTGTTCTTCTGTTTCTTATTTCTCTTTGTGTTCTCACTTCTCATAAGGAAGACTGGTTTGCTATACCTTGATCTGCTACACCTCCTATTCTATTTGTTATTGTATATATTCTGTTTTTATGACTGTATTTTTTGTTCTTTTATTGGCAGAGTTGATACATTAATATCTACCACAAAGTTTTACCATAGATTTAATAATGTACACTACCTTTTATCGGCAAATCTGTGTTGCTCATCAAGGACAAGTTACATTATTTGAAAAAATAAAAATTAAAATTAAAAAGCTAAAAACGTGTCTGGTAGAATTATTGCCTTTGCAATTTTAAATGGGACATTCTGATAAATTGACAACTCACTGGCTGCAACTTGTCTCTTAATAAATAGTAATGCTACCTAACAAGTTTTAGAGGGCCAAACATAAGCGATGTCAGAACTCTTTAAAAATGTCAGGTAGATTGAACAGGAATATCTTTAACCAAACAGCAGGTGTAAGCAGAGTTTCTACACCAAATCAATGAGAAGTGAAAAATGATTCCTTAAGATAATTGTCATGATTAACGCCGTCTTAAATAAAATTGTATTTGACAAATGTTTCCGAATACAACCGGTGTAGTAGACCTTACAGTGAAATGCTTACTTTACAAGCCCTTAACCAACACTGCAGTTAAGAAAAATAAGTGTTTACTATATGAACTGAAGAGCAACAAAATAACAATAACGAGGCCCTATAAAGGGGGTACTGGTACAGTGTAAAAGTGTGGGGGTTAGTTGAGGTAATATGTAGGTAGGTAGGTAAATTGACTGCATAGATAATAAACAGTGAGGGGGGATCAATGCAAATAGTCCAGGTAGACATTTGGTTAGCTTTTCAAGAGTCTTATGGCTTGGGGATAGAAGCTGTTAAGAAACCTTTTGGACCTAGACTTGGCCCTCCGGTACCGCTTGCCGTATGGATGGAGAGAGAAGAGTCTATGATTAGGGTGCCTGGAGTTTTTCGCAATTTTTAGGGCCTTCCTCTGTCACTGGTATAGAGGTCCTGGATGGCAGGAATCTTGGCTCCGGTGATGTATTGGGCCATACGTACTACTCTCTGTAGTGCCTTGCGGTCTGAGGCCGAGCAGTTGCCATACCAGGCGGTGATGCAACCAGTCAGGATGCTTTTGATGGTGCAGCTGTAGACCGTTTTGAGGATCTGGGGACCCACGTCAAATCTTTTCAGTCTCCTGACGGGGAATAGGCGTTGTTGTGCCCTCTTTCCAACTGTCTTGGTGTGTTTGGACCATGACAGTTCGTTGGTAGTAGTGGACACTAAGGAACTTGAAGCTCTCAACCTGCTCCATTACAGCCCCATCGATGAGAATATGGGTGTTTGCTCGGCCCTTTTCCTGAAGTCCACGATCATCTTCTCCCTGATCACGTTGAGGGAGAGCTTATTATCCTGGCACCACACTGCCAGGTCTCTGATCTCCCTATAGGCTGTCTCATTGTCAGTGATCAGGCCTACCACTGTTGTGTCGTCGGCAAACTTGATGGTGTTTGAGTCGTGCTTGGCCATACAGTCATGGGTGAACATGGAGTACAAGAGGGGGCTGAGCACGCACTCCTGAGGGGTCACTGTGTTGAGGATCACCATGGCAGATGTTGTTACCAACCCTTACCACCTGGGGGTGGCCCGTCAGGAAGTCCAGTTGCGATATGCAAATTGGTGTAGGTCTAGGGTTTCTGGGGGTAATGATGTTGATGTGAGCCATGATCAGCCTTTCAAAGCATTTCATGACTACAGACTTGAGTGCTACAGGTCAGTAGTTATTTAGGCAGGTTACCTTGGTGTTCTTGGGCACAGGGACTATGGTGGTCTGCTTGAAACATGTTGGTATTACAGACTCGGTCAGGGACGGGTTAAAAATGTCAGTGAAGGCACTTGCCAGTTGGCCAGTGCATGCTCGGAGTACGCGTCCTGGTAGTCCGTCTGGCCCCGGAGAGCGTGATCCCACAGTTGTCTCGAACAGCTGGTGCTCTCATGCATGCTTCAGTGTTGCTTGCCTCGAAGTGTGCTTAGAAGTAATTTAGCTCGTCTGGTAGCCTCGTGTCACTGGGCAGCTCACGGCGGTGTTTTTCCCTTAGTAGTCCATAATAGTTTGCAAGCCCTGCCACATCAGATGAGTGTCAGAGCCAGTGTAGTAAAATTCAAATTTAGCCCTGTAATGCCTGTTTGATGGTTCGTTGGAGGGCATAGCTGGATTAGATTCCTGCTCCTTGAATGTGGCAGCTCTACCCTTTAGCTCAGTGTGGATGTTGCCTGTAATCCATGGCTTCTGGTTGGGGTATGTACATACAGTCACTGTTAGGGCGACATCATCGATGCACGTATTGAAGGCAGTGAGTGACTAAGGTGGTGTACTCAATCCCATCAGAAGAATCCCGGAACATATTCCAGTCTGTGCTTGCAAAACAGTCCTGTAGTTTAGGATCTGCGTCGTCTGACCACTTCCGTATTGAGCGAGTCACTGGTACTTCCTGCTTTAGTTTTTGCTTGTAAGCAGGAATCAGGGAGGGAGAGCTTTGTACACCTCTCTGTGTGTGGAGTAAAGGTGGTCTAGAGTTTTTCTCTGGTTGCACACGTAACAGGCTGGTAGAAAACAGATGTAAGTTTCCCTGCATTTAAGTCCCCGGCCACTAGGAGCGCCGTCTCTGGATGAGCATTTTCTTGTTTGGAGGCAGTTGTTCTATCTTGCCGATGCAAGGAAAACCCAGCCAGCTGAATGTTATCCATGTCGTCGTTCAGCCACGACTGTGAAACATAAGATATTACAGTTTTTAATGTCACGCTGGTAGGATAGTCTTGATCGGAGCTCATCCAGTTTATTATCCAATGATTGCACGTTGGCTAATAGGACTGATGGTAGAGGCGGGTTAACAGCTCGCTGTTGGATTCTTACAATGCACCCTGACCTACGACCCCTATATCTCTGTCTCTTCTTCATGCGAATGATGGGGATTAGGCCCTGTCTGGTGTCTGAAGTAAATCCTTTGTGTCCACTCGTTAAATAAAAAAACTTTGTCCTGTACGAGGAAGCCCACCTCTCACTACCATATTTCCTCCCCTCACTAGTGGGAGAAGTTCGAACGAGATAGTTTTGTCAAATATTCTGCACATTTTCTCATCGATGAAACATTTGATCTCAATAGAGTTTTCTGTTCCCGAAACTATAATATGTTAAGAACAGAGTGGACTACGATTTGTAAACTTTAACCATTGCATAAGTTTTGAAAAATTGCGTTGTTTAGAAAGAGTGCAAATGCGCACTTCACAGAGTAGGCGTTCCCTAACGGAAATATTAATATAAATTGTAATTATTTTTGCCTCTATGGCCTATTTATTGGCTACCTCCCTACTCTTCTACATTTGCACACACTGTACATAGATTTTTCTTTTCTTTTGTGTTATTGACTGTACTTTTGTTTATGCGTAACTCTGTGTTGTTTTTCTCGCACTGCTTTGCTTTATCTTGGCCAGGTCGCAGTTGTAAATGAGAACTTTTTCTCAACTGGCCTATCTGGTTAAATAAAGGTGAAATAAAAAAATTGCCAGCACGCACATCTAGAAATGTTATGTAGTCTAACATGCTTCCTCCATGCAGTAGATGGCGCTAACACGTTTAATTCGGAAAGGTTTGACATTTTCGTTTTTTGGCTGACATTGGCTGTCTTTTTTATTTTATACATAACTAATCAATACAAAAAGTACATGGGGGAACACATTTATAATTCTAACAGCTTTTTTGTTGCCAGAGTCTTTAATTGTCTTAAAATATAGTTCCATTTATTTTTGCAAGGTAATAAAATGTGGTGTTTTGCTTGTCAATTTACATTTGTGAATATAACATTTGGCCAAAATAATAATGACATTAATTACATAAAATTGTTTCAACTTATTTCTACCATAAGTAAAGAATCCAAGCAGCACATTTCTCTGTAATAGTGTAAAATCTTCATAAATGTATTCAATTGTAAATCTCCTGATGTCTTGCCACAGATTCCTTACATGGATACAATGCCAAAAAAGATGCAACACTGTTTCTGGGTGGTCATTACAAAAGGTACAATTTAAAAAACTTTTTTTTTACTTCTTCATATAGTGGTTGGCAGGATAATATTTATTAATCATTTTAAAAGAAAGTTCCTTCATTTTGTTAATAAGTACGTATGTGTGTGGCAACATCCAAACTTTTTTCCAAAAGACATTATCAATAAAACCATTCCAGTAAGGCATGACATAAGGTATAGTTGAAACAAGGTTCGTGTTTCTCTGTTGTTGAGTGGACTCCCTACCCAATTGAAGTTGACTTTTAAAACGGTTAAGGCATCCCAAAGATCCCAAATAGCGTTCAATATTGTGACAGACATGCGCACTGGGATGTGACGTTAGCAAAGCATTGTGGGAAGATGGATTTTCGCGCGTCCGGTTTCTTCCTCTAGGACTCAAGGCCACGCAGTGCGCTCGTCTATTCTTTAGTAATTTCAGGGTAAAGTGAGTATTCAAAATTACTTTTGAAAGGCAGCATATTAGCAAAGCGAACCATGTCGAACTTTTGCGCAGCACCGAATTGCACCACAAGAAGCAATGAGTCAGCATCGCCATTATTCAGGTTTCCAAGCGACACTGAAAGGTATAGTACCAATCTGACTAAGTCGTGGTTCATTGCTTGACATTAAGTAATGTACTGTCTTTTAATTGCACGAAAAGGTAGCCTAACGTTAGCTGTCAGCCAGAGATGTGCTTCGAGTAGTATCTCGCCTATTAGTTAGTTTTGCTGCATGCTTGCAGAGATAATTGCATAGCTAGCCTTTTGAGTTTTGTAAATCAGTAGGTCTTATTTTTAACACCAGAAAGTTGGAGCTTTCTGGTGTTACTAGAGATGGCTTTAGAGATGGCTTTCGGAATAACACAATGTTTATACCATTGTCGTCTATGGTAGTCATCACAGGAGGTTGGTGTTACCTTAATTGGGGAGCACGGGCTCGTGGTAATGACTGGAGCGGAATGGGTGTAATGGTATCAAATACATACATTTGATGCCATTCCATTGCTTCGTTCCAGCCATTTATGAGCCGTGCTCCCCTCACTAGTCTCCACTATTGTTCAGTGATAGTTAATTGTATACATTTGAATTTTGTTTTGTTTGTCTTGCACAGATGCAAGCAGTGGGTGGACAACTGCCATTGCAAGGATCTTGAAGATAAAACACCTGACCAGCTAAACAGACACTACAGACTTTGTGTTAACCACTTTGAACCATCCATGATTTGTAAAGCAGTAAGTGATGTTGATGCTCGAGCTTAATGTTTCTTTGGCCTAACTGAAGCATATAAAGGTGCAACATGGAGAAATTGCTCTGCCATTTTCTGGTGGCTAAAATTCTAATAGTATCATTTCAGTTTGTGAAACAAACAAGCAATGGAAGTGTAGAGGATCGTTGTACCATCTAAACCGCTGTGAAATATATTTTCAATAACCAAAATATTGTATTTTAAGTTTGAAGTTGGTGTACAAAACTGAAAGTAAAAGATGCAAAGCTTAAGAAAAGGAAGCATATAAATATATCACATAGAACTGACCTACTTCTTAGACTTGCTTTCAATGAGATTGATTAACATTTCTATGTGAATTTTGTCATCACCCAAAAAGTTATATGTAGCTTTAACATTTGAAATGGATGTAGTTGAACAGAGATGTGCACCCCAGTGCTACATACCCATCAAATAGGTTATGTTAATCTCTTATCTTTCATATTTTCAGAGTCCTTACAGGACAAAGCTGAAGGATAATGCCACACCAACCATCTTTGACTTAACAAGCCACCCCAATAATCCACAATGTAGGCAACGCAAGAGGATTAAAGAGCTGGTATGGGTTTCTTCTCCATTTACCAAATCACAAGTGAAATATTCAGTGTATTTCTTACCATTTTTAAAGGCTTCTTCTAACAGCTTGGTATTGACTGTTTCTCTCTTTCTATTGTAGAGTAAAGCTGAAGCAGGACGAATGAAAGAGAGGAAAAGTAAGTTGTGCATCCAATTTACGTTGAACAGTTTATTTGTTGAGGCTGTTTTAAAATGTAATATGATAATAATCAAGGTTTAAATTTAATGACCAGCAATGAAGGCTGTCTTTCTCTCTTCATCATAAGACGATGCACGATCACAGGACCCACAAGCAAAAAGTTACGTTAATTCTTTTCCCAATATTGATTTGTTTGTCTATAGAGGACTCGGCGGACCAGTCAAAAACTAACACAAATTATGAGGAAGGTCAAGATGACCCTGAGACAAACGACACCACCCAGCTGACCTCTAAGGAGAAGGAGCATAGAGAATACCTCAAATCACTCTTTGAAGTTATTGTAGTATTGGGCAAACAAAACATACCTCTGAATAGACATACCAAGGAGGTGCAGGAGGACAAGTGCCTTGCTCCGAGCAACTTCAAGGCATTGTTGGAGTACCGAATGAATGCTGGTGGTGACGACGCTCTTAGGAAAAGGTTTGAGATGAGTGCTATGAACGCAGAGTGCTGCACCTTCACCCAGCAGATGCAGATGATGGAGGTCTGTGAGAGTTGCATCCGTGAGGAGCTCTTACGGGAAGTCCGAGAGGTTCGCTTCTTCTCATTAGTCACTGATGATGTGGTTGAAATCTCTGGCGAGAGCCACCTCCCCATGTTCTTGCGTTTTTTGGACCAGGCCAACTGCTTGCGGGAGGATTTTGTGGGATTCCTTCCATTTGAGGGAGAAGATGAGACCCTGATAGAGAGGCTGCTGACTGAGGTGACAAAGAAGTGGGGTTTAAATATGGACTACTGTAGAGGGCAGGCCCACTTCAGCTCCGGTGTGCATTCTAGCAAAATAAAAGCCATTGCAACCAAACTCACAGAGATGTACCCCACAGCAGTGTACACACCAAGATCCACCTGTGCCTTAAATGCCTCACTGGCAAGTGGAGTGGTTTTGACAGGCGTTCAGATTGTCATGTCTACTTTCAAGAAGATCGAGTCTTTTTTCAATGAAGCTTCTTCACTGCAATTGGAGTTGGAGAATGCCATCTCCATTTTCTACCAGGGTAATGAAGAGAAGGCCAATGATCTGAAAGAGGCCTGCCGTACCAACTGGACAGTGAGACATGATGCATTTGAGGTAGCAGTCGATGTCCTGGAATCTCTTCTGCTCTGCATGGATAGTGTTCACGACAATGAAGATCTGAGGTGGAGTGACCAAGTCACAAATGATGCCTTGGAGATATCAGAGGCTCTGGCTGATTTTGAGTTTGTTGCAACATTGGTTGTGCTGAAAAACACCCTGTCATTCACAAGAGCCTTTGGCAAGAACTTGCAAGGGCCAACGATGGATGTCTACTTTGCTGCCAACAGCTTGACCGCTGTGTTGCACTCGCTGAACGAGGTCTCTGACAACATTGATGTATACCATGAGTTCTGGTTTGAAGAGGCTGTTAACTTAGCCGCTGCACTGGAAATCCCGGTCAAGGTTCCCAGGCTCTACTTGAGAAAGCACCACGCAGAATCTGGAACAGAGATCCAGCCTGAGAGCTACTTTAAAGAACACTTGACCGCCCCGGTGGTGAGCCACGTCATCAATGAACTGAACGACCTCTTCTCTGAAAACCACCTCAACGCCCTGAGATGTCTGACGCTCGTCCCTGCTGTCATGGGGCAGTTGAAGTTCAACACTTCTGAGGAGAACAACGTGGAGATGTACAGGAATGACCTTCCCAATGCAGACACTCTCCCCACTGAGCTGCACTGCTGGAGGGTGAAGTGGAAGCACAGGGGCAAGGTGACCCTGCCCTCCACCGTCCATGAGACGCTGCAGCTGGCTGAAGTGAAGTTCTTCCCCAACGTGCTTGCCTTCTTGAGGGTGCTCTGCAACCTGCCAGTCCTGAGCCTTGATGTTGATGGCGATGCTTCTCGTAAACGCTTTCAGATGTACCTGGAGAACACACCTGACAAACACAGGTCCAAGAGTCTGGCGTTTCTGAACATACATTATAATGCCAGACATGACCTGGATATCATGGTTGATAGTTACATTAAGATGTACCCTGAAAATGAAAGTCATGAGCAAGTATGCCAGCTTGTTGACTAAATTACTTGTTCTTTTATGTTAGTAGTAGTCTCTCCGTAGCATTTGTGACCTGAGCTTACCTATCACCTATTGGATGTTTGATATGTTTAAACCACTTATTAAGGCTGTATATGTTTACCAATGCAAATATCTACATTTTTTGTTGTTGGGGAAAATCAATCATTAGTTTTAAACTGCAAAAAGTATGTGGACACCTGCTTGTCGAACATCGCATTCCAAAATCATGGGCATTAATATGGATGGTGAAGCGTAATTCATCACGCCAGAGAACGTGCTTCCACTGCTCCGGAGTCCAATGACGCTGAGTTTTACCTCTCCAGCCGACGCTTAGCATTGCGCATGGTGATCTTAGGCTTGTGTGCGGCTGCTCGGCCATGGAAACTCATTTCATTAAGCTCATTATGGACAGTTATTGTGCTGAACATTGCTTCCTGAGGCAGTTTGGAACTCGGTAGTGAGTGTTGCAACTGAGAACAGATGATTTTTACACACTTCAGCACTCTGTGGTTCCGTTCTGTGAGCTTGTGTGGCCTACCACTTTGCGGCTGAGCTGTTGTTGCTCCCAGACGTTTCCACTTCACAATAACAGCACTTACAGTTGACCGAGGCAGCTCTAGCAGGGCAGAAATTTGATGAGCTGACTTGTTGAAGGTGGCGTCCTATGACTTTGCCATATTGAAAGTCACTGAGCTCTTCAGTAAGGCAATTCTACTGCCAATGTTTGTCTATTGAGGTTGTGTGGCAGTGTGCTCGGATTTTATACACCTGTCAGCAACGGGTGTTGCATAAATGGCCAAATCCACTAATTTGAAGGGGTGTCCACATACTTCTGTGTACAGCACCTTCAGAAAGTATTCACCCTTAGACTTGTTCCACATTTTGAATAAAAAAAATGGGTGAAAAATATACATTTATTCCTTCTACAATACCCCATAGTGTAAATATGTTTTTAGAAGTGTTAGCACATTTAAAAATGAAATGCATTAATATCTCATTTGTATAAGTATTCACACTAGTGGTGCACAATGTATCGGTGAACATATTGGAATCGGCTGATATTAGCTAAAAAAGTCAAAGCTGATGTGCATACCTATATAACGTAGGTACATGATGCCACGTAAAAACTTTGTGCTATACGTGCAACACAGCATTCCTAAACTAGCTCACAACGTCTGCTGTGGATCGAGCAATCATTTGAAAGAGTAAAAAAAATATCAGCGAGACAACTCAAAGGCGAAATCCATTAAAGCCAAGATAATGGAATTCATTGCCCTTGACAATCAATCGTTCTCTGTCGTGGGTGATATTGGCTTTCGCGACTGGTCGAGCGCTACCAAGTGCACTATTTTTCAGATGTTTCCCTACCAGAGTTGCACAGTAATGGCGTCACTGCTATTAGCTTCATGACATGCATACTATGGAACGCCGTATGGTTCTGCGTGTCAAAAAATATACAGTAGCACTGTCAAAGCTGTACAAAAAAAATCTGCATACACAGGCCACGAACGATGTGTTTACATTACCGCTTTGGTAATAAAGCATAATTTCTTTGACCGCAATTACAACCAGCCTGAAAACAATGACCAGTAGAACCTGCAGTCATTTATATTATTCTTAGCAATGATTTAGGAATCCTTGTAAGTATTAACTAGGTTGCCACTTTTTGTTCGGCTATTGAAATTGAACTTCTGTTCATGAAAATAAATAGCTAGTCGGCAACATAACCCTGTTGCCCAAAGCTAACGTAATAAGCAGCCAGCTAGCTTCATCTGGCTAGTGAGGCTCGACCGCAACGGGTTATGTGTTGTGAAGCTAGCCACAATAAGGATTGGGAACAATAGTGGAATTTTTGGTTTGCCTTCAAAATAAGTGTCATTGATAGTAATACAAATTTAATTATGCCATTTTTATTTTGAAGGCTAACCGCAAAGTCCACTATTGTGACCAGCTTCACATAGATGCGTCTGACCACCATGAATCAAAAACTGTCTTATAATTAGGGTTATTTTCAATTACACCTACTACTATACAGTTAGCTAGCTAACAATAGCTACTGAAACGGATGTTGTGTTATTTGACATATTTTTTGACATGCAAAGACCGAAATGGCATTCCATAGAAATCCTGGTTGAGAATGGAACGACTGAACAACGAAACAGCACAGCAAGTAAGTGAAGTAAATAGGTTTTGGTTATGTTTTACTGGTAATTGCCTCACACCCCTGAGTCAATACTTTTTAGAAGCACCTTTTGGCAGCTATTACAGCTGTGCCACTCTGGGTAAGTCTCTAAAGCCTTGTTCACACTGCAGGCCGTAATGCTCAAATCAGTTTTGTTCTTCAAATCCGTTTTGGACTACAGTTACAACTGACCAAATCTGAGTTATTTGTGTGTGTTCAGACAGCAGTCATTTGCTGACACTGCTATGCTAGTTGTCATAATACCATGGGTGTGTGCGGTGGTGTAGGCTGATTGGTGTTCCCTATCACAACAGTGCCTGCCATGGTCATTTCCCAATAGCCTTGAATGTTCAAAATCATAGAAAAGTGATCTTAAATTTAAAGTCTCAAAGAATAGGATGATTCAACTTTAAAAATGAATCCTAGCTAGGTAGGTGTTTTGGTTTCTAGCTCATTCAATACTGTTGTTTGTAAACAATTAACAAGCTAGTTGGCAACCACATGTCCTTATCAAACTGTCAACAGAGTAGCTAGCAAGAAGGTATGCCGAATAACAGTCAACCGCTTAAGGGCAAATCAGGTTTGTATCTGACCTTCATAGGTGGTTTGAAATGTAGCTTGAAATATCAGATTCCATGTGCTTTTTGGCTGTTCAGACTGCAGGACAAATAACAGACTTGGATATGCAAATAAAATAGAATTTCAGTCACTTCAACTGCCAATGTGAACATGACTTGAGCTTTCCACACCTGGACTGTGCAACATTTCCCCATTTGATTCTTTGGCAACATCTTCAAACACCTTCAAATTGGTTGTTGATCATTGCTAGACAACCAACTGTAACTCTCTTCTTGGTAAGCAACTCCAGTGTAGATTTATTTAACTAGGCAAGTCCGTAATGAACAAATTCTTATTACAATGACGGCCAAACCCGGGTGACGCTGGGCGAATTGTGCGCTGCCCTATGGGACTCCCAATCACGGCCGGATGTGATAGTCTAGGTACTGAGATGCAGTGCCTTAAACCGCTGCGCCACTTGGGAGCCTATTGGTTAGAGCGTTGGACTAGTAACTGAAAGGTTGCAAGATCGAATCCCCGAGCTGACAAAGTTTTTTTTTTAAATGGTCGTTCTGCCACTGAACAAGGCCGTCATTGAAAATAAGAATTTGTTCTTAACTGACTTGCCTAGTTAAATAAAGATGTAAATTCTGTTTTTGCTCTAGGATTTTGCCTGTGCTCAGCTCCATTCTGGTTCTTTATCCTGAAACTTCCCAGTCCTTAACAATTACAAGCATACCCATAACATGATGCAGCCATCACTGCTTGAAAATATGGAAAGTGGTACTCAGTATTTTTTTGTATTGGATTTGTCCCAAACAACTTTTTGTCCTGAAAAGTGTTTATTGCTTTGCTGCATTTCTTTTCAGAATTACTTGTTGCAAGCAGGATGCATGTTTTGGAATATTTCTATTCTGTACCATCTAACTTTTCACTCGTCAATTGGGTTAGTATTGTGGAACTACAATGTTGATCCATCTTCAATTTTCTCCTATCACAACCAATAAACTAACTTTTTTACAGTCACCATTGGCTTCATGGTGAAATCGCGGAGGGCTTCCCTTCCTCTACAGCAACTGATTTAGGAAGGATGCAGGTATATTTTGTTGTGACTGGGTGTATTGATACACCATCCAGTGTAATTAATAACTTCACCATGCTCAAAGGGATATTCAATCTCTGCTTTATTTTTAACCCATCTACCAATATGTACCCTTCTTATCGAGCCATTGGGAAACCTCCCTGGTCTTTGGTTGAATCTGTTTGAAATTCACTCATCGACTGAGGGACCTTTAACGTTATCTATGTGTGGGGAACTGAGACGAGTTAGTCATTCAAAAATCATGTTGAACACTGTTACACACAGTCCATGCAACTTATGTGACATGTTAAGCACATTTTTACTCCTGAATTGATTTAGGCTTGCCATTACAAAGGGTTTGAATACTTACTGAGTCAAGACATTTCAGCTTTCATTTTGAATTAATATGTCAATCCAAGAAACAATGTCATACTCGTTTGAACCAGACAGTAGATGGCCTTCACGTAGAGACCGAGGGTCGCTGTTTCGCTCGCTCGGATGCTTTCTCCTGTGAGATACATTGTCTCTTGCAAATTGAAGGAAAATGATTAAACACAGACAAAATGTAGTGGTATTTTTAAAACATTTTTGGGAAGCCTGGTTTATCTTGGTGTCCATGAATACATGCCACTGAATTTATGTATAGGTTATTTATGTTTATGTGACTGGAAATGTCATATGTAAACTTGTCTCGTTCCCAGTAGACACTAACACCTTTGGCCGACTTATCAAAATGCATAGGGAATATGTAGTTTGGAGTGTTTACACATCGCAAGACATCAGAATAGCATGTTGATGCTTGTCAGACATAAACAATTTTAAAATGTAGACATTTATAAATACATCTGCAAGATGTCTTGCCAATTGGGAAACTCTCCATACTACATTTTAGGCTTATGTTTAGATGTACAGTTTCTGCAATCTGGGTTGAAGTGCTCACTCTTGTAAAACCAATTTGAAAGAAATACAGTTGATGTAAGTTGTATTCATTTTGTAAAAATGATCGTTTGAAATGAAAAAAATGTTTTTGATTCAGTCTCAATGACAATTGCAATTGTCATTCATTTGATAATTACACCATTTTATTTGGGTTACCTGTTTGGGTGATAGCATTATCTCTGAAATAAATGGAAGGTTTTTCCTCATTGACTTTGATCACACGAAGCCAATATAATCCCTGTCTAATTATAACCAGATGCATTTTTGTCAACCACGGAGTTTTCAAACCTTTTCCATAGGCTCTTTGGTACAACCATTAACTCACTCCTCTAGTCATGTAACGTGAGAAGTAGGTAGTACATTTCATGAGCCTCGTGGTATTCCGATATCACCTACTCGGTTGTCATAACTGTATTTTTGAAAATTCAGGATATCAAAATACATTTGATATTACAGTACTCTACTGCATACATACACTTTTTACAAGATTCAGAGATCAATGAAGATTGACTAGAGAGTAAGGCTACAACCGGAAGTGACTTTTCGTAGCAGGTTAGGAGAGCATTTTAGCTAACCGTAGCCTAAATAAGAAGTCTTCTAACCTGCCACGTTAATTATCCTCATCGCTACTAAAAGGTCACTTCCGGTCGTAGCTGTCCCCCTATTTGTCAGTACCATTGAGGTAAAGTAAGAACGGTCAGAACCCTCAATGCCCCATTCAAGCCTAGCGGTGTGTTGATTTTCGTTTTGCAAATGTCTTCATCCAAATTAGAGTAGCTTGACTTCTGGTTTACAGAATTAGCCTTAAAATGCTATTCGTATGATATTACGTTTTTTGCATAGCACATGACGTTAAAATTATGTAAACTAATTAGGGGGGACAAATCAAAACTAAAAAGTACTACTTTTTTTTATATATATAAGAAAGTAGTAAATCTGCCAGCCCTGGTCTTAGGCATGCCAACACACATATTTATAAATACATCTGTAAATACATTGTTTGTCATATTTACATTCTTAATTCCATTATTTTGCTTTTAGATTTGTGTGAATTTTTAGATACTACTGCACGGTTGGAGCAAGCATTTCGTGACACCTGCAATAACAGCTGCTAAATATGTGTATGGACCAATACAATTTTATTTTATTTGGCCCTCCCGCCCCTACGAGAGGGCAGCTCTTCTCTGTCTTGGCACCCCATTGGTGGAACCAGCTTCCCCTGAAGTAAGGACAGCAGAGTCCCTGCCCATCTTCTGAAAACATTCAAAACCCTACCTCCTTAGAGTATATTTAATAATCACACAGCACCCCTCACCCCCATTAAAAAGAAGGGGCTTTCTTGATTTTTTTTCTCTTTTTTTCTCACCTTTATTTAACCAGGTAGGCTAGTTGAGAACAAGTTCTCATTTGCAAATGCAACCTGGCCAAGATAAAGCATAGCAGTGTGAACAGACAACACAGAGTTACACATGGAGTAAACCATTAACAAGTCAATAACACAGTAGAAAAAAAGAGTCTATATACATTGTGTGCAAAAGGCATGAGGAGGTAGGTGAATAATTACAATTTTGCAGATAAACACTGGAGTGATAAATGATCAGATGGTTATGTACAGGTAGAGATATTGGTGTGCAAAAGAGCAGAAAAGTAAATACATATAAACATTATGGGGAAGAGGTAGGTAAAATTGGGTGGGCTATTTACCGATAGACTATGTACAGCTGCGGCGATCGGTTAGCTGCTCAGATAGCAGATGTTTGAAGTTTGTGAGGGAGATAAAAGTCTCCAACTTCAGCGATTTTTGCAATTCGTTCCAGTCACAGGCAGCAGAGAACTGGAACGAAAGGCGGCCAAATGAGGTGTTGGCTTTAGGGGTGATCAGTGAGATACACCTGCTGGAGCGCGTGCTACGGGTGGGTGTTGCCATCGTGACCAGTGAACTGAGATAAGGCGGAGCTTTACCTAGCATGGCCTTGTAGATGACCTGGTGCCAGTGTGTCTGGCAACGAATATGTAGCGAGGGCCAGCCAACTAGAGCATACAGGTTGCAGTGGTGGGTGGTATAAGGAGCTTTAGTAACAAAACGGATGGCACTGTGATAAACTGCATCCAGTTTGCTGAGTAGAGTGAACATTCATTCTTGTTCATTGTCACAGGCCATACATACTACCCTCTGTATTTTTTTTCACCTTTGTTTAACCAGGTAGGCCAGTTGAGAATAAGTTCTCAATTACAACTGAGTAGTATTGACAGTAATGGCAGCTTTCTCACTTGCCTTCTCCGGGTCCTGATGAGGCATCTGGCTCTTTGTCCTCTGTACATGCGTCGCTTCACTTTGCAAATAACGTCGATGTTGGCCCTGTCGGGTGTTTGGAGAATGTCCTGTGCGTCCTCCTTGCTGTAGAAAAAAATATTTGTCTAATTCGAGGTGAGTGATCCTGTTATCCAGGAGCTCTTTTTTTGCCGTAAGATACGGTTGCAGAAACATTATGTACAACCCCCCCCCCCATAATAGCACAATTGGTTGGGTGCACGATTTTTAGAAGTAGAAGCTCGAATTGTTTGGCCACAGACCTGGATAGTATCACAGAACTCTGCAGGCTATCTCTGCAGTAGATTGCAACTCCGCCCCCTTTGGCAGTTCTGTCTTGTCGGAAAATGTTATAGTTGGGGGTGGAAATTTCATAATTTTGTTGGCCTTCCTAAGCCAGGATTCAGGGTTGGCAGAGTGTGCTAAAGCAGTGAATAAAACCAACTTAGGGAGGAGGATTCTAATGTTAACATGCATGAAACCAAGGCTTTTAAGGTTACAGAAGTCAGCAAATGAGAGCGCCTGGTGAATGGGAGTGGAGCTAGGTGCTGCAGGGCCTGGATTAACCTCTACATCACCAGAGGAACAGACGAGGAGTAGGATAATGGTACGGCTAAAGGCTATAAGAACTAGCCGTCTAGTGTGTTCTGAACAGAGCGTAAAAGTAGCATGTTTTTGGGTGTGGAAGAATAGATTCAAGGCATAATGTACAAACAAGGGACTGGTAGGATTTGAATACAGTGGAGGTAAACCTAGGCATTGAGTGACGATGAGAGAGGTTTTGTCTCTAGTGGCACTATTTAAGCCAGGTGCGGTCACCACATGTGGGGGAGGTGGGAAAAAAGGGGTAGGTAAGGCATATTGAGCAGGGCTGGAGGCTCTACAGTGAAATAAGACCCTAATCAAGAACCAAAACAGCAACGGACAAGGCATATTGACATTAGGGAGAGGCATCCATAGCCAAGTGATCATAGAGACCAATGAGTAGCTAGGCGAGCTGGATACACAGCGATTCAGACAACTAGCAGGCCGGGGATAGCAGAAAGGCCTTAGGGGGACGTCGCGACATTAGTCTGTTGTAGCCCCCTCGGACAGTTACATCGCCAGACCAGTCGTGATGGAACGGCAGGGCTCTGTGTAGGCAGTAAAAGGGTCCAGGCCAATTGGCAAAACAGGTATTGTAGCCCAAGAAATTGGCTGACGGTCCTCTTAAGCTAAAAGTCTGATATGCTCTCGACAGCTAGCGGACCGCAGCTAGGCGACTATGGGATGGGCCTTCAGGGGATGCTGTGACGGAGAGGCCTGTTGAAACCTCCTCGGTGGATTACGTCGGTAGACCAGTCGTGTTGGATCGGTGGGTCTCCGTGTCGGCAGTAAAAGGGGTCCAGGCCAATTAGCAAAATAGGTATTGTAGCCCAAGGGGTGGCTTATGGACCTCTTCAGCTAGCTGGGAGATGGGCCTAGCATGAGGCTAGTTCCAGGCTAACTCTTTATTGCTTTGAGACAGAGACATTAGCCAGGAGTAGCCACTCGGATAGCAGGTGGCTAGCTGCGATTATCCAGGTGAAAAGGTTCAGAGCTTGAGGTAGGAATCCGGAGACATGGATATTTAGCGCTAAGAACCTTGGCGTGATCCTGGACAACACATCCTGGACAACACCCTGTCGTTCTCAACTAACATCAAGGCGGTGGCCCGTTCCTGTAGGTTCATGCTCTACAACATAATATAATAATAATAATAATGCGTAGGATAACTCTACAACATCCGCAGAGTACGACCCTGCCTCACACAGGAAGCGGCGCAGGTCCTAATCCAGGCACTTGTCATCTCCCGTCTGGATTACTGCAACTCGCTGTTGGCTGGGCTCCCTGCCTGTGCCATTAAACCCCTACAACTCATCCAGAACGCCGCAGCCCGTCTGGTGTTCAACCTTCCCAAGTTCTCTCACATCACCCCGCTCCTCCGCTTTCTCCACTGGCTTCCAGTTGAAGCTCGCATCCGCTACAAGACCATGGTGCTTGCCTACGGAGCTGTGAGGGGAACGGCACCTCAGTACCTCCAGGCTCTGATCAGGCCCTACACCCAAACAAGGGCACTGCGTTCATCCACCTCTGGCCTGCTCGCCTCCCTACCACTGAGGAAGTACAGTTCCCGCTCAGCCCAGTCAAAACTGTTCGCTGCTCTGGCCCCCAATGGTGGAACAAACTCCCTCACGACGCCAGGACAGCGGAGTCAATCACCACCTTCCGGAGACACCTGAAACCCCACCTCTTTAAGGAATACCTAGGATAGGATAAAGTAATCCTTCTCACCCCCCTTAAAAGATGTAGATGCACTATTGTAAAGTGGCTGTTCCACTGGATGTCATAAGGTGAATGCACCAATTTGTAAGTCGCTCTGGATAAGAGCGTCTGCTAAATGACTTAAATGTAAATGTAAATGAAATAGCAGTCCTGTATGGTCTGGGTTGAATCGCGCTGTGCAGACTGGCAGGAGTTGACTGGGCTAAGGTTAGCTGATGACCGCTAGCAGTGGCGAACTGACTTCCAGCTAGTTGGTTAGCTTCTGTTGGGGGTTCTGGTTCGTGTTAATTGACAGTCCAGCAGGCATCGGCTGTGCAGCCGAGTGATCATAGGGTCCAATGATCCACTAGATGAAACGTGGATCAGTTCGGTAGTCGTTTACGACGTTGAACGAGCGGGAGACAGGGCGTTCAGGGAGCTAGCAGGCCGGGGCTAGCAGATGGATCATCACCAAACATCCACGACGCAGAGGCCGGTTGAGAGCACATTGGCCGAGTTACATCAGCAGACCAGTTGTGATGGATCGGCGGGGCTCCGTGTCGACAAAGGGTGCAGGCCAATAGGCAAGAGAAGTGTTGTAGTTGGTGTATTTCGTTTGCTAGTCGGGAGATGGGCCTAGCTCGTGGGCTAACTGGTGCATGCTTCTGGACAAGGGCGTTAGCCACAATAGCTCCTCAGTAGCAACTAGCTAGCTATGAAGATCCAGTGTAATGTTTCAGAGCTTGCGACAGGAATCCAGTGATGTAGTGGAAAAGAGCAGTCCGATATACTCATGGCTGGTATCGCGCTGTACAGACTGGCAGGTATTTTCCGGGCTATCCAGGCTAAAGCGGCAGGAGCCTGAGCTAAAGGTAAAGACCGCTAGCAGAGGCTAACAATAACTAAATATCTAGTAGCTAATTAGCTAGCCAGCTTCCTGATGGAGGTTCCAGTTATAAGGTCAAACATTTTTTTTGCTGATCTATCACATTGGGTGAGGCGGGTTGCAGCCATGTATATTTATTTTGAAAATGGAAAAAGATTGAAATGTTTACAAAAAAAACCGAAAAATACTATTTACATGGGACAAAAACAAACACGTTTTACTGCTGCGCCATCTTGGATTATACTATAGAGCCTTACGATCGGATGCCGAGCAGTTGCCATACCAGTCGGTGATGCAACCAGTGCTCTCGATGGTGCAGCTGTAGAACGTTTTGAGGATCTGGTGACCCATGCCAAATCTTTTCAGTCTCCTGAGGGGGGAAAAGGTGTTGTCATGCTGTCTTCAAGATTGTCTTGGTGTTTTTGGACCATGATAGTTTGTTGGTGATGTGGACACCAAGGAACTTGAAACTCTCGACCTGCTCCACTACAGCCCTGTCGATGTTAATGGGGGCCTGTTCAGCCCTCCTTTGACTGTAGTCCACTATCATCTCCTTTGTCTTGCTCACATTGAGAGAGAGGATGTTGTCCTGGCACCACACTGTCAGTTCTCAGACCCTCTCCCTATAGGGTGTCTCATCGTTGTCGCTGATCAGGCCTACCACTGTTTTTGTCAGCGAACTTAATGATGGTGTTGGAGTCGTGCTAGGCTACGCAGTTGTGGGTGAACAGGGACTACAGGAGGGGACTAAACACCCTTAGTGGTGCGTGCTGAGGATCAGTGAGTTGTCTACCCTTACCACCTGAGGGTTGCCCTTCAGGGAGTCCAGGATCCAGTTGCAGAGGGAGGTGTTTAGTCCCAGGGTCCCTAGCTTAGTGATGAGCTTTGTGGGCACTTTGGTGTTGAATTCTGAGCTGTAGTCAATGAACAGTATTCTCACATAGGTGTTCCTTTTGTCCATGTGGGAAAGGGCAGTGTGGAGTGCGATTGATATTGTGTCATCTGTGGATCTGTTTGGGCGGTATGCGAATTGGAGTGGGTCTAGGTTTCCGGGATGATCGTGTGTTGTGAGCCATGACCAGCCTTTCAAAGCACTTCACGGCTACCGATGAGAGTGCTACGGGGCAGCAGTCATTTAGGCAGGTTACCTTCTTATTTTTTGTTGTACATATCCAGCAACCCTCCATATTATCCAGAGCCCCATATATAGATTTTACAGTCCCCACTGAGTACTCCCCAACCCACCTTTACATAGGCACACACTTTTTTTTATTCTCTAAAAGCCTATTTGTAATGTATGCACAATTTGCTTTGGGAGCATATATTTGACCTTGGAACATGTTTTAAAACACACATTTAATGCAAATGTCACTTAAATATGAACAAATAATCATTATTAATGTTAAGATTATTCGTTTTTATTCAACTTAATAAATACATATTAATGATATTTTTTTGTTACGACGTAGAGAACTTTGATTTGGAACGTTTTCGAAATTCCGTGACCCGGAAGTACTTTTCTCGTGTGGCTGACAAGACTGATGTTCTTCCTGATTTATGAACGCACAGGCGACTAACTACACCACGCAACAAATCAACTTTTTCCGGAATTAAATAATGAACTTAGCTACAAAGTTAATTTCAAGACGTTGTGCTAATATTGAGCTAAAGATTAAAAACGGGTGGATTTCTGATTAATTTCACGATGCACGACTTCTGAACGACCAGTGAGTGCATGGATCCCAAAATGCCCAAGCGCTGTGCCGCACTAAATTGTAATATCTACACAGATAAATCAGACGTCCCCTTTTTCAGATTCCCTTTGGACCCGGAGGGGTAAGTTATGTTAAATAGTTTCCAATCCCTTATTAACTCTAGCTACTTTTAAAGTTATCTTTGTATTCCTCATTGGCATTGAAACAGTACGGAGTCAGCTAGCTAGCTAACCTAGCTTGTGCTAGCGTTGATGGTAATAGTTCATGTCAAAGATGGAACTAGCCAATTAGCTTGCTAAAAGGCTACATTCTGGTTGAGGAATCGGATGCAGTATTATTTATCAAAGGATCCATGAAAAGTCTGTTTTAGTGGGAGGGTAGTCTCTGTTGAGCCCACAAAGTTATGAAAACTTTAATCTGACAACTTCGTCTTGCAATTGTGTAATAACACAATTGGCTAGCAGACCATCTGGCTTGATGTAGCTAGCAGGTAATAACAACCTCCCCATGTTGATTATGGTCCAAATATGCTGTGAGGTTCAAAATATTGATTAGACATTTTATATTACAGAAGTAAGTTGGGGCCAAGGTTGTCATTTTTTTCTATTCGTTTTTCTATTTTTATTTGATATTAAGTTTAGTTTCAGTTTGTTTTCAGAGCTGATTTGCTGGTTTTTATTTATTTTCAATTGTATAAAAATACGTATGGTTTTTATTTCGTTTTAGTTTTGGGGACAGACCTTGCGTGGGACAGCCCCAAGGTTCGCCAAAGTATAGACCAGGCCCTTGGGTAAAAAAAACAACAAAACAATTCAGTCGGGTTCTCAACTTAGAATAGTAGCAAGTTAGAATATTAGTATACACAAGGTGCAATTTAGAACTTTGGTTGTGCGTCATCTATTATATTCTTGTTACGTTCACTGATGGTCACTCAATTAGACCATGTCAGCTAACATTTTTAAGATTGGTAAATTAGTCTAGCAGCCAGCTACCGGAACTTTGTAATCATGGTTGAAATACCGGCCGGGGTGCCCCCATTGGATTTTGTTAGTCAGTCTCACTCAGATTTAATATTGAAAACTGCAGACGTTTCTCTCCACCCTTTGGCAAAATGTGTAGCATTGCAGGAAATTAGCTGTAAAACATTTTTATGTCCCTCCATGCACCCTCTGTGACTTCTGACGATTTTAATCCACTTAACCCCAGCATTTATCCATCATTGTAAAGCCATAGTTATTTTGTTGATTTGACAGTCATTTCTCAAGATTATTATTTATCTATTGTGATTGGCGTTTCCATCTGTCCCTCAATTTAAGGTCAACCCTGTTATGTGAACTGAACTCATTTTAATATGGTGAAACTATTCCTTTTAAAATATATTTTTCAAAAGAAACATTGAACATCTAATTGTCAAATCATAGCATAAAAGAAAAGAGTTCTACTCTTTTTGGCAATTTGAGGTTTTCTGGTGGATAACTAACCCTGTTAGATTTACCCATAGATAGTCAGACTATAATTTTTTAAACAATTTTGTGAAGCATGCTTTCAATTGCAACTCACTGTTGCACACAACACTTCCATTCCCCATCTAAAAAGGGGATTTATGGCTGATTTTAAGATGAAACCTGTTACTTAATAGGCACTGACTATAGTATTTTTTTTTTGTAGAAGTTGGGTAAGACCAGTTTTTATGATGTTGAACATGTTACGGCATTAAACTGCTAAAGCCTCCATTATACCAACATTACAGTGCCTTCAGAAAGTATTCATACCCCTTGACTTATTACACATTTTGTTACAGCTGGATTTAAAATTGATTTAAAAAAAAAAATATCTCACCCATCTACACACAATGCCCCATAATGACAAAGTGGATTTAAAAAAAAAAAAATTATGCAACAGTATTGAAAATGAAATAGACATAAGTATTCACAGCCCTGAGTCAATACATGTTACAATCACCTTTGGCAGAGATTACAGTTTTCTTTTTTAGTCTTTCTGGGTAAGTCTCTAAGAGCTTTGCACACCTGGATTGTACAGTATTTGCACATTATTCTTTTCAAAATTCTGCAAGATCATTGCTAGACAATTTTCTGTTCTTGACATATATTTTCAAGTCGATTTAAGTCAACTGTAACTCGGCCACTCATGAAAATTCATTGTATTCTTGTTAAGCAACTCGTGTAGATTCGACCTTGTGTTTTAGGTTATTGTCCCGCTGAAAAGTGAATTAATCTCCCAGTGCCTGGTGGAAAGCACACTGAACCAGGTTTTCCTCTAGGATTTTGCCTGCGTTTAGCTTAATTTGGTTTCGTTTTTATTCTGAAATACTCCCCAATCCTTAGCGATTACAAGCATACTCATAACATGATGCAGCCACCACTATGCTTGAAAATACGGAGAGAGGTACTCAGTAATGTGTTTAATTGGATTTACCCCAACTATAACACTTTGTATTCAGGACAGTTCATTTCTTTGCCACATATTTTTCATTATTACTTTAGTGCCTTGTTGCAAACAGGATGCATGTTTTTGGAATCTTTGTATTCTGTTCAGGCTTTCTTCTTCTCACTTTGTCAATATGGTTAGTATTGTGGAGTCACGACAATGTTGTTGATTAATCCTCTTACAAATATACAAAGTTAAATCTAGAATTGGCTTCCTATTTCGCAACAAAACATCCTTCACTCATGCTGCCAAACATACCCGTGTAAAACTGACCATCCTACCAATCCTCGACTTTGGCGATGTCATTTATAAAATAGCTTCCAATACCCTACTCAACAAATTGGATGCAGTCTATCACAGTGCAATCCGTTTTGTCACCAAAGCCCCATATACTACCCACCATTGCGACTTGTACGCTCTCGTTGGCTGGCCCTCGCTTCATACTCGTCGCCAAACCCACTGGCTCCATGTCATCTACAAGACCCTGCTAGGTAAAGTCCCCCCTTATCTCAGCTCGCTGGTCACCATAGCATCTCCCACCTGTAGCACACGCTCCAGCAGGTATATCTCTCTAGTCACCCCCAAAACCAATTATTTCTTTGGCCGCCTCTCCTTCCAGTTCTCTCCTGCCAATGACTGGAACGAACTACAAAAATCTCTGAAACTGGAAACACTTATCTCCCTCACTAGCTTTAAGCACCAACTGTCAGAGCAGCTCACAGATTACTGCACCTGTACATAGCCTACCTATAATTCAGCCCAAACAACTACCTCTTTCCCAACTATATTTTATTTATTTATTTATTTTGCTCCTTTGCACCCCATTATTTTTTATTTCTACTTTGCACATTCTTCCATTGCAAAACTACCATTCCAGTGTTTTACTTGCTATATTGTATTTACTTTGCCACCATGGCCTTTTAGCCTTTACCTCCCTTCTCACGTCATTTGCTCACATCGTATATAGACTTGTTTATACTGTATTATTGACTGTATGTTTGTTTTACTCCATGTGTAACTCTGTGTCGTTGTATCTGTCGAACTGCTTTGCTTTATCTTGGACAGGTCGCAATTGTAAATGAGAACTTGTTCTCAACTTGCCTACCTGGTTAAATAAAGGTGAAATAAAAAAATAAAAAATACACAAGCAGCTGCGCAGGTCCAAATCCAGGCATTTGTCAAATCCCGTTTGGACTACAGCAATTCTCTGTTGGCTGGGCTCCCCGCTTGTGCCATCAAACCTCTGCACTTTATCCAGAACACAA
Source organism: Oncorhynchus keta (assembly GCF_023373465.1). Classification (NCBI taxonomy): domain Eukaryota; kingdom Metazoa; phylum Chordata; class Actinopteri; order Salmoniformes; family Salmonidae; genus Oncorhynchus; species Oncorhynchus keta. The sequence goes on along the minus strand of NC_068431.1, from coordinate 34,721,728 downwards.
TGCAAATACATTTCTGATTAGAATAACATTACTACACATGTCAAGCTAGCAAACAGTACGCTTTAACTTGCAATGAGAACATCTTCTGGATGAGAGTGTCTGCTAAATTACCAAAATGTAAATCTGAAATGTCAGACTACATTGCAAGAACAAATCAGTCTGGTGATGCCTTTTTAAGCACAATGTTCTACTGATTACGGATATACCTTCCATTTTCGCTAAACAGGTACATGGTTTGCTAGTGATATGCAGATAGACCTCATTCATCAAGGTGAATAACATGGGCTAGGGGCAGGCCTATCCATATTGCAGTTATGACATTTTAACCTGTTCATTCTTCCTTTCAGATGTAAACAATGGTTGAATAATTGTCATCGAACTGACTTGGAGCCAAAAACCCCTGAGGAGTTGCACAATTCCTTCAAAATATGTGCAAATCATTTTGAGCCTTCCTTGATCTGTTGTGATGTAAGTATCTACTGAAGAAACATTTATATTTCCAAAAAGCATTCCTTTTATACTTTCATTCAGTTGTTATATTGTTCAGTAATAGAGGGGACTTGAGTTAGACTATCTATTCAGGAGGTGACTCATCTATGCATTAGCCAATAGACCCAATGAGCAGATTTGGGATGTAGGCTTAAATAGTGTGCAATACCTTATTAACTGTACATTTAAAGTTATGCTATTGCTCATTAGCAAGCTAGCTAAGTTGCGCCATTGAAACGCCTCCGGAGCTTGCTAGCTAACCTAGCTTGTGCAATATATCATATTGTTTTATGTTAATGGATTCAGAACACAAACTCTTGCACACCGAAAATAACGTCTTCTCACGTGCTTAGGATAATACAAAACTGTAGTGGAATATGTCTCCCACATCCTGTGTGATGTGAGGTTTAAGTCATGTACTGTAATTTCTGGACTATTAAGCGCACCTGTATATAAACCGCACCCACTGAATTATTAAAAAATATGTATTTTGTACATAAATAAACCGCACATGTCTATAAGCCGCAGGTGCCTACCGGTACATTGAAACAAATGAACTTGGTCACTATCTTCCTCCTCCTGTGCACTGAAACCACTGAAGTCATCTCCTTCGGTGTCAGAGTTGAATAGCCTCAGAATTGCTTCATCCAATGTGGGATCGTTTTCATTGTCGCTCTCGTCACTTTCATCCGGAGGCAAATACCCCTCTGAGCTCATGCTGCCCCTTCAACACGCAGCAGTCCAGCCTTTCCAAACCCGTTGATAGTGGATTTTTTGACAATGCTCCACGCTGTCAGGACCCACTGGCAGACTTTACCATAAGTTGCTCTTCGCATGCGGCCCGTTTTAGTGAAGGATTTCTCCCCACTTGTCATCCAAGCCTCCCACTGAACAAGGAGCGCCACCTTAACTGCATGATTTACACTGAGGTCGAGTGGCTGCAAATACTTTGCGCCATCTGCTTTTCTTCCCTCTGAAAGCTTTTGTTGTCTTTTTGCACTGAGTCAGTTCCTCACGCTGCTGTTTCCAACGTCTTATCATCGACTCATTAAGGCCAAGCTCCCATGCAGCAGCTCTATTTCCTTTTCCAACAGCCGGATCAATCTCCTTCAATTTGAAAGCTGCATCATATGCATTTCTCTGTGTCTTTGCCATGATGAGGGTGACAAAATTACTACCTTAATCAGAATGATGGGAAGTTTGAGCGCGCTCGATTTACGTCACATTATGTGACAGTGCTCAGTTTTTTGGCGGCATGAATCTTGTGATAGCGGGAAAAATCCATAAATTAGCCGCGTCATTGTATAAACCGCGAGGTTCAAAGCGTGGGAATAAAGTAGCAGTTTATAGTCCGGAAATTACAGTATACCTTTGTTGGGACTAGCTTAATCATAATGCACTCAGCTTTTCTGAAGGCCACTGGTAGGTCAACATTGAAAACAAGGTTTTATCCGTATTAAAAGGTCATGCTTCTCCCTGGAGGTTCTTTCTTAATAAAGTAGTCATAATAAGGATTTGCTTGTTTCTTTTTCAGAGCACTTTAAGAACATCCTTGAAAGAGGGTGCTATGCCAACCATATTTGATTTTACAAAACATTTGAACAATCCATCAGGCCGCAATGGGAATAAGAGAATAAGAGAACCTGTAAGTATTCTATCATGTTTAAACCACACAATGCTGTACCCCATATAGTCATCCTAACCTGATCTCAGTAAGTGTGTGTATATAGTCATCCTAACCTGATCAGTGTATAATCTGATCCTATTGCATTAACTCCAGTCTACAGCTAATTATATATTTTATTCCTTTAGAGTGAGGTGGAGTTTGCAACCTTGAAGAAAGCTAAAGGTGATTGGTTTGGTAAAGCAATATCTTTTTCTCGTTTGTTTTACCATAACAATTTAATATTCCCATATTTAGCCATCTATTTTCCTACCAAAAATGACATTTTAAGTAATTGGTTCACAACTTCATGGCAGTGCATAGTCATGTGGTCTGTATTGGGATAGCCCTCTAAGAAAAGTACACCCTTTTAATAGGATATTTGTAGAAATGTCTCAAGATATTTATTCAATAAATGTGTTTCAATCGCATGTCCATGTTTTCTCCATTACTTCAGAAGATGCTCCAACTGAGGTGAAAGATAAGCCAGGAGAGAATAGTGCAACATGTGATCTATCGCAAGAGGACCAAAGGAGAGAGGATGTCTCCAACTCCAAAGCAAAGGAAATCCTTAAAGTCTACTTCAAGGAAACTCTTGCCTTCACTGGATTCAGCATAGGGAACGATGCTAACCCCAACACTGATGAGCCGATGGGAGGCCACAGGGGACAACAATCTCTCAACCCCATCTGTGTTGAAAGAATTGACCAGAAAGATGTCCTCCAGTTCAGTGAGAACCTCATGCGGGAGGAGATCCGGAACAGTTTAAGGTTGGCACGCTTTTTCTCCATTCTGCTGCAAGATGTCACAAACATAGAGGGAAAAGATCAGATCCCAGTTTTCATCAGGTCCGTCACTGTGGCAGGTTTCCCTCAGAAACACCTCATGGGGTTCCTGCCCTGTGATGCAGATTCTGAGGGTCTGTTTTACATGCTGCTCTCAGAAATACGGAATAAGTGGGGGCTGCGGATGGAGCATTGTCGAGGACTCACCTACCTGACCACAGGCATTCTATGTCAGAAAATGAAGGATCTCACCAGCAGGATTCTGCAGGAGTTTCCTCAGGTAGTGCTAGCACCTAGTGACCCATACGCCTTTAACATGTGGCTCATCCGCTCCATGCCCATGCCTTCCATCCAGAAGGTTGTGAACACAGTGGAGGAGGTCGCCACAATGCTTAGAGGGTCCCCAGATCTTTGGGAAAGACTGGAAGGGAAGATCAAGTCATCTTACGGCCACCTTAAAGGTGAAGTGGACAGGATCACAGAGGCTTGCCAGAACACCTGGGAGTATGGTGTTGATGCCTTCCACACCATGTTGGACATTCTTGAGCCATTCCTCGCCTGCATCAATGAGGTGTGCTCGGCTGCAAACGCAGACACTGCTACTTGTGAGCAGATGGCCAAGCTCAAGCCGATCCTAAAGAACTTCAATTTCCTCATCACCCTGGTTGTCCTGAAGAATACCCTCTGTTGTGTGAGCATCCTCAACCCGAGTCTCAGGGGAGCCATCAGCATCAGCAGCACCTTGCAGTACACAATCTCCAACGCCTTAAAGCTGGTCAACAAACATCTGCAGGAGATAGCAATATTCCACAGGAAGTGGTTTTCTGACGCAGTGGGCAGGGCTAAAAAGTTGGGAGTGGAGGTCGCTAGGCCGGAGGAGAGCTCACCTGATACTGGTGAGGCAGGTGCAACTGAAACCCCTCTGGAGGATTTCTACAGAGAGACTCTGAGCAGGCAGATCTTACAGTACCTTGTTGCGGAGGTAAAGAGGGTGTTCAGCACGGAGATGGTTCGGATTCTGAGATGGCTCTCGTTGGTGCCGTCTTATATGGCTGACCATAATTTCAGTATCCGCAGGGATAAAGTGGCGGATGCGAACTTGAACAACCTCGCTCGACCCGACACGTTTTACGATGAGCTTGGTTGCTGGGAGGTGAAGTGGAGACATGCTAGCAAGCGGAGGATCCTACCCACAACAGTGTTTGCAACATTGAAAATCCCAGACATTGCATTTTACCCAAATGTGCAGAGCCTGCTGAGAGTTCTGGGCACCATCCCCTGTGTGAACGCAGAGGCAGACGTCTATGGGCAGTACAACATGGTGCTGGAGCGGTACCAGTCTTACCTGATAGCCACACCGGAGGATCAGAGACTGTGCAACATGGCATTTGTCTATGTCAATCAAGATGTGCACTTCAATGTTGAAGACATGGTGGAGTCCTATGTGGAGAAGCATCCTGACATATTGCAGTTGTTGCATATGGTAAATTTATTTTTATATAAAAGTATTTGCCTAGCACTCACACACACTGAAGATTTCAAATAATTTGAAAAACATAAAATGGAGTTACCCTAAGTGGATGTTGAATATTTCTTAACTTTTGTGTTGTTATTTTACTAATATTTGCATTTGTAGGTCCCGGTAACTGAACAAAAGCTGTATTTTGCTAATTATTTTATTGTCTATGTTCATAGGATGATGAGGTGATGGAGATGCACTCTGCAGCTGGTAAGGAAATAATAGTATTAATATATATTATGTAGTATTTATTGCGCCATGGTGTATATAAAAATATTTGCCTTAATACCCATGTTTATTCATTCATCATTCATGGCTCATGCTCTTGACTGCTTTATTTCAGAACCAGTCTCTGAGAATGATGGAAAACACACTCTAAAGGAGAATGTTGATGAAACACAAAAAGAACCACAGGAAATGGTCTTGGAGATGGAGAGAGTGGAGCAACCGAAATGCGTAGCCTCAGAGACTAATAAGGAGGCGCTCAAATCTGCTCTGCAGGCTGCTGTGACAGCGGCATATAACAGCCAGAGCAGACAGCCTGGGGAGGCCTCTGCTGAACAGGATGGTGAGGTTGAAGACACATTGAAATATGTATCGAAGTCTGAGATGAAAGAAGTTCTCAGAGTATGCGAGGATGCAGTCAGGGAGGGAATACTTTTGGAAGTTGGCACTTCCTTTTTCTCTCTATTCATCGACCGCGTTGTGAAGTTAGGGGAGAAAAAATATCTTCCCCTCTTCCTCAGGTTTGTGGACAGTTTTGATGTCATGCGATTGGAGCTCATGGGTTTTCTGGATGTGGATCTTGACTGCGATGCCATGTCAGAGCGCATATTGGAAATTGTCACCAAAGAGTGGTGTCTCGATTTGTGTTACTGCAGAGGTCAAGCCTACCTAGGATCCGGTGATGTCTCCTACAAGCTGAAAGCCTTTGCCTGTAAAATCCAGGAAAAGTACCCCCTTGCAATATGCACACACAGCTCTTGTTACTCGTTTAACACATGGTGGTCAAAATCCACCCCTGTGCCGTCAGTCAAACGGGCCCTGGATGTTTTTGAGGAGGTTTTGATGTTTTTTGGGAGCACGCTTATGCTTGAGAAACAGCTGGATCATGTCATTGCATTTGGTCTTAGGGAAAGCTATGAAAAGGTTCAAGAATTTCAGGGTAAGTTCTGTACCGTCTGGCAGGAGAAGCACGATTCCTATGAAGTCTTTGTGAAGATGCTGGAGCCCCTTGTTGAATGTTTGGAGAAAATCAAGACCAACCCACAGAGATGGAAATCCTCACTCTCTCTAAAAGCTGGAGCACTGCTGCATTTGATAAGGGACTTTGATTTCATTGTTCCCATGGTAGCCCTGAAGAATGCCTCGTCCTTTACCAGGGAGCTGAGTGCAGGACTCCAGAAGGATCATTTTAGCGCAGCATCACAGCTTTGCCAGATCAGTGGTATAGTGGCTACTCTCAACAGGGTCAAAACAAACATCAAGGTCTTTCACCAGAATTGGTTCGACGAAGCCTGTGCCCTTGCCCAGAGTCTGGTTGTGCAGATAAAAGTGCCTGATAATTCATCTGCGGCCAGGGATAGCATGATCAAGCCAGCTCTGTATTACAAAGATTCACTGAGTGTGCCCCTAGTGGACAACCTCACCAATGCTGTGAAGGATCATTTCTCTGAGGACCACAAAGAGGCCCTAAACTTCTTATCCCTGGTTCCCTGCTCTGTGACTGTGAGTTACATGTTTGAGATCCTGAGGTCAAAGCCTCCTCTCTACGCCAGTGATCTGCCTGACTCTGACAACTTCTTCACAGAGTTGTGCTGCTGGAGGGTGAAGTGGAAGACCAAAGTTGCGTCAGTGACCATCCCAGACACCATCTTTCAGACTCTCCGTCTGCCACTCATGCAATACTTTGGGAACATCAATACATTGCTGAGGATCATGTCTGTGTTACCCAGCACAGTACTGGAGAACTGTGGGGAAGCGATGCGCCACAAGATGTTCCAGGAATACCTGAGGAACACCAGCTCCAAGGACAGGTCCCCGTGTCTGGCCATGCTGCAGGTGGGAACCAACTTCAGCAGAGATCTGGACCGGATGGTGACTAAGTGCTTGAAGGTCACTCCCCAGGCTTTAGAGGGTTTCTGCTTGGTAAGTTTTGAAAATACATTTCCATGAATATTAATTTTTTTACATTTTTTTTATTTTACCCCTTTTTCTCCCCAATTTCGTGGTATCCAATTGTTTTAGTAGCTACTGTTTTTTCTCATTGCTACAACTCCCGTACGGGCTCGGGAGAGACGAAGGTTGAAAGTCATGCGTCCTCCGATACACAACTCAACCAAGCCGCACTGCTTCTTAACACAGCGCGCATCCATCCCGGAAGCCAGCCGCACCAATGTGTCGGAGGAAACACCGTGCACCTGGCAACCTTGGTGAGCGCGCACTGCACCTGGCCCGCCACAGGTGTCGCTGGTGCACGATAATAATAATAATAATAATATATGCCATTTAGCTGACGCTTTTATCCAAAGCGACTTACAGTCATGTGTGCATACATTCTACGTATGGGTGGTCCCGGGAATCGAACCCACTACCCTGGCGTTACAAGCGCCATGCTCTATGAAACAAGGACATCCCTACCGGCCAAGCCCTCCCTAACCCGGACGACGCTAGGCCAATTGTGTGTCGCCCCACGGACCTCCCGGTCGCGGCCAGTTACGACAGAACCTGTGCGCGAACCCAGAGTCTCTGATGGCACAGCTGGCGCTGCAGTACAGCGCCCTTAACCACTGCGCCACCCGGGAGGCCCCCCCATGAATATTATTGTTTTTAATATTTTATGCAGTCTTTCAGAGCATTCTATACATCGATGTCATTTTAAAATAAATAATTTCCTTTTAATAATGTCTATTGAAAATCAAATTCACAGGATAAGGAATCCAAAAGTCTGATGAAGAACTCTGAAGCTAACATGGAAGGTATGTGATGGCAAAGCTTTGTTTCAGTTAATCCCCATGTGATCATTAAGTATTTATTAGCTAATAACTATGTAATGACACTGTTACCATTTAGTATATGTTGGTAATAGGGATGGGCCCAGGTTTTATCAAGTGAAACACTTATTCACCTTACAATCACCTTAATTTTATTCTCAATTATTTTTCCACTTTTATTAATGACCTGAACTCTATGGTAGAAGAGTCAATTGAATTGACTAATTCACCTTTGTCATATTTTCAGTGGATCATGACAAAGATAGAACAGAGGAGCTTGAGAATCAACAGTCTTCTGACAAGAAAAAAGACCAAGAAATGAAAGCAGTGGACGAGAATGGGCATACTGGAGATAATCGACAGAGTTTAGAAGCAGTGTTCAGACAGGCTGCACGTTTGGGGAAAAATAAGTGCCAGCTTTCCGAACTCTCCAAAGAAGATCAAGACCTTCTCATCCAGGATCTCGGCATGTGCCACTGGTTTGGAAGAGATGGGAAGTTCACATGTAAAATAGGAGAGGAGGAAATGGTACAGCTTCTTACAAAGTCCATCAGGGAAGTCATACTCTCAGAAATACAGGAGTCCCCCTTCTTTTCTCTTATCACAGATAAACCCGTTGTAATTGCTAATAAGAGCTATCTGCCTGTCTTTGTCAGATATGTTGGGCAATGTGCCCCCAAGGTAGAGCTCATTGGTTTTTTGCGATTTTTTGAATCCTGTGATGTTGATGTTCAAGCCAAGAATCTCTCTACGACTCTAACTGAAGACTGGGGATTGCCGATGAGTCAGTGTCGTGGACAAGCAATCATGCGCATGGGCTCAGGTTGTGACAGCCTGAAGAAGATGTCTTTGGAGTTCCTTGAGAGCTATCCTCTGTCTGTCATCACACCCAGTGAGTCTTGTGGTCTTGCCTGTTGGCTAGCAGGAAGCGTACACTGCCCACCTGTCACAAAGATGCTGCGAATTGTGGAAGACCTCCTACTGTTTTTTGACCAGTCACCTGGGCTAGAGGCAGAGCTAGCACAGGCCATGGATGGGTTACTGAATACACCTCGGGAGGCCTTGGAAGAGATTCCAGAAACTTGTTACTCCAGGTGGAAGAAGAGGGAGGACTTTTTTGATCTCCTAGTCGACACATTGGGGGGAGTCTTGAGTTGCTTGGATTCAGTTAGTGCCCATGATGCCGGAACTATGTCGCTACATGCACAGGTTCTCGCCACTGCTTTGCGAGATGCAGATTTTGTCATCACACTTGTGATCCTGAAGAATGCCTGTTCTCCTCTTCGGAACTGCAGCACTGTCTTCCGCTGTGGTAACCCTGCTGACATCATCTGTGAAGTGGAGAAGATAGTACCAATCATTGAAACGCTGAACAAGATGCTGGATAACATAAGCACTGTACATTCACCTTGGTTTGAGGAAGCATTCCAACTAGCATCCAAGGTCGCCCCTCAGCAAGTATGTTTCCCAGAGAAAGCTAACTCTTATGGGTCTCCAGAGATGTACTACAGGGACAACTTGAGTGTTCCTCTACTGAGCAGCCTCGTTGATGAAATGAAGTACAACTTTTCCGACAGTCACTTAAAGGCCCTGAAGATCTTGTCTCTGCTCCCCACCTGCAATCCACAGCCCATTTCAGAGCCAATCCGTGCAGAGTCAACAGACAAGCTATACAGTCTCTACCTGTGTGACCTCCCTGACCCTGACACAGCAGAGCAGGATATCAGTAACTGGGCCTCTGTCTGGAAAGAGAAATATCAAGACCTCTCACCACCAGCTTCTATCTCTGAGATACTGCTTCACGCTGAGTCTCAATGCCATCCCACAGTGACCAGACTGCTTAGACTGGTGGCTGTTCTACCAAGCGTCAGTATGGAGTGGGACCTGATGAAGACCACCCTGAACTCCATGAGGGCTCTCCTGAAGAACACGGTCTGCAAGGGCAGTAAAACAGACACTGTGATGCTTCTTATGCATTACCCAACTGTTCAAAGACTAGGGGAGGTCATTGAAAAGTGCATCGAAGTTGACCCAGAAAGCAGCCCATGTCTTGAGCAGGTACATTAACAGCAATTTTCCTTTTATCATTCCAATGCTGATGTATTTATGACATATTTTTATTGGTATAGGTATGCATAATTTTTCCAATATTTTATAAATACATTTTCAGTTACAGATAGATAATAACAGGAAATAATACATCAACAACACCACTCACCCCTTGACAAGACAGGCATATTAAACTTTATGTTGTAAATGTACTGATTTCTGTTTTATGATTTAGGTGAAGAAACAAATTGAAGGTCTGAAGCTGGAAAGTGGTAAGTGAAAATGTTAAATCATATGAACATTCATGACATACTATTACAAGGTTCATGTAGAATATGATATCATAAAGCAAATGAGGGGAAGGGGGAGGTGGTTTAACTGTGTGCGTTTTAGATTTTAGAGCTTTGGATGTAAACCCTGATGGAAGACATGAGCAGGCAGATGAGGAACACCAAGCTGGTACGTCAGATCAACTCCCTGCAGGAAAGCTGAAGGCAGAGGAGGAGGCAGAGTACTATGTGAAAGTGGAAGATGCTGTGATAAAGGCAGACATTGTGATCGCTGAGGACGTTGTGATCGCTGAGGACATTGTGAGGGCCGGGGGCGGTGGGAAAGTAGAAGTCTGCGTGATAACAGAGGAAGTCATGTTTGTAGAGGACGATGTAAAAGCAGTGGACATTGTGTTAGCCGAGGACGGCGTGAAGGCAGAGGACAGTATTGTGATAGTAGAGGATGGGGTCATAGGTCAGAAGCAGGCCATGTCTTTCTACGACCCACCTGTGCGTGAGGAAATCCTCAAGGAACTCTGGGACTCACAGTTCTTTACAATAATAACGGAACGGGCAGTTGAGATCGAGGGACAGCTCTACGTCCCCCTGTGCATCAGGTACTTGGAAAAACAGGACACTCAGTGCGAGGAGACTGTAGCTTTCATCCCATTCAGCCAGGACACTGCTGTCTTGGCTGATGCTATTGAAACAGCCTTATCAGAGAAATTGGGGCTCAACATGGAGTACTGTAGAGGACAAGCTTTGCTAAGTGTAGGTGAGGTAGGGTCTCAGATGAGGGCTGTTTCTGCTGTAATATCCCAGAAATACCCCCTGGCCATGCGAACAGTCAGCTCTACTCTCTCTCTGAATGTGTGGCTAGCCAGGTCATCTCCTGCAGTGGCAGCAGCAGACTGTGCAGTGTCTGTAGAAAACATGTTACAATGGCTCACAGAGGACACAGAACGACAGACCAAACTGGAGGACATGATCATTGCCATGTTCCAACATGATGAGGGGAAGGGTAATGAGCATAGGGACAAGCTTGTTAAGAACTGGGAGAAAAGTCATGAAATGCACGAGTTGATGGTAGAGCTTCTTGAGGTAGTGATGCTGTGCTTGAATGAGCAGAAAAGTGAGGAGAGTAGCTCAGGAAGTGGGCAAGCGCTGCTGTACTTCAATAAAGTCAGAAGTTTTGAGTTCATCTTCTCTGCTGTCGTGCTGAAGAATGTCCTGAGTTTGACCAAAAAGCTGAGCCAATCTCTTCAGGGCAAACCTCTAGATGTGTTGCTAGCTATGAATAGCTTACCTGACCTCCTAACTTCCCTCAATGAATTGAAGAGCGATATCGACACACATCATAAGGCCTGGTATGAGGAAGCTGTCGCTTTAGCTTCCAAGCTGCAGATAACGCTGTTGCACTCTGGGCTACTAGAACCCCTGAGTCAGTTTTACAAAATGGCGGTGAGTCAGAAAGTGGTAGAGCACTCCATTGTTGAGGTCAGTGAGCTCTTCACAGAGAAGGTCCTCAGTACCCTGAGGTGCCTAGAGATTGTGCCTTATGCCATGTCAAAGGTGGAAAACAGCAGTGTAAATGCCCACCTATTCCACATGTATAAAGATGACATGCCTGACATGGCCTCACTCCCCACAGAGATGAAGTCTTGGAGAGAGAAGTGGTTGGATCCCATGTCTGGGTATCTTCCAGCCACTGTGCTCGACACTCTGAAGGCATCAGACATTAGGAGCTTTAGTAACATTGAAACCCTCCTAAGGCTCCTTGTCATATTACCATTTTCCCGGAGGGAGAGTACCTTCAGGCAGGGAAAGAGAAGCCTCCAGGGTTTCATACAGCAGGAGACCAGGTCTCTTTCTGAACTTCATCTTCTGTAAAAAGTTGGTGTTCCCTCAAGCTCTCATTAGCATAAAGCTGGTTTCTGAGTTGGTGTCCTATACTGCTGACCCACTGTATCTTTGAGTAAATATCCAACCTAATTTAGGTCTCAATACAGTTTTTAACTTACTAGAAGACATTTCCCTGCATACATGAATGATCTAAATATTTTGATCATTTTATGTGTTTTCCTGCAAGCGTATATATTTTTTGTTTAAGTTGTTTGGATAATTGTACTGCCTAATGGGACCAACGTCTTGCCAAAAATAGCAATGCTCACCTGCGGGTTACCAATGCGTGTGTGCCTTTATGCATAACTAACAGTCAACCCAATGAACCATAAGAATTCAGATGTCTGAAAATGACAGTCCCATCAGGCTTTTTGAAAGAACGTTTATTTTTGTCAGCACCAAATAACATTGGACTGAATTTAAGAATCACTTGCATCAATTCACTGTCAATTAATAAGTTGTATCATTCTCTTCCTTGGCACAAATCGAAATAGTTAGTTCTATAATGTAGATGTTTTATGATGATTTCCTAGGTTTTCTGTCTATTTAGGGGAGTTCATTTTCTGTAAAGAATTCTCCAAATACTGTCTCCTTAAGAGTTAAACATTCATATATATTTGTCCAAAAAAATAATAAAAAGTTATAAAAAGACCCAATGTTCTTATTGTATATAACTTATCACATTGCAGTGTTAGACCTACCATGATGAGTAAATTGATTTTCATGAGTCACAAGGGGGCGCTATAAGCCTTAATTATTTTGTGGAAAATTTATTGGCATTTAATTTAGGCTATGTTAAGAGTACCCTTGTCTTTATTCATATAGAAACTGTTTGATTATAAAGCATGTTTTAATGAAGTAAGTTGATGATTTTTGTTGTTGTCAGACTTCAGCTGAATACAGCTGTCCGCTCTGTTGAGGATTGGAGAATGTAAGAATTGCCACACCTTTGATATGGGATCCAAGGCCATATAAACCATAAAGCTTGCTGTATATCTTACCGGTTTACCATCTTTAATGGGAATATCACAATCTTAGTGTCATGAAGGTGTTCTATAGCTACTCATTGAGTGATGGTGTCTACTGCTTAATGGATATTATTAAAGACAAATCAATCAAACATCATGAACCGGTCTTGACAACTTTACAGCAAAGGGAAATGTCTCCATTCTCACAATTGCTTATTGTACTGTAGGCCTATGCACTTCCATCTTCCAACTGTTTTATCCTAGTGGTCACTTTTATTTCTTCACTTCCTACATGGTGTTATTCCTCCTGTTTCAATAACATGGTTATTATGTAATGTCTTGAATATGTTGAGTCGTGCTGCCTGGCCTCGTAACCATACTATACATATTTTTATGCACCTCCAAGACAAAATGAGCAAAAAAAAAAAACGTCCCATTTTCAGGACCCTGTCTTTCAAAGATAATTTGTAAATGGTTTTAAACACCGTTTCCCATGCTTGTTCAATGAACCATAAACAATTAATGAACATGCACCTGTGGAACGGTGTTAAGACACTAACAGTTTACAGACGATAGGCAATTAAGGTCACAGTTATGAAAACTTAGGACACTAAAGAGGCCTTTCTACTGACTGAAAAACACCAAACGAAAGATGCCCATTATCCCTTCTCATCTGTGTGAACTTGCCTTAGGCATGCTGCAAGGAGGCATGAGGACTGCAGATGTGGTCAGGGCAATAAATTGCAATGTCCATACTGTGAGATGCCTAAGACAGCACGACAGGGAGACGGGATGGACAGCTGATTGTCCTCACAGTGGCAGACCATGTGTAACAACACCTGCACAGGATCGGTACATCCGAACATCACACATGCGGGACAGGTCAAGATGGCAACAACAAATGCCCAAGTTAAACCAGGAATGCACAATCCCTCCATCAGTGCTCAGACTGTCCGCAATAGGCTGAGAGGCTGGATTGAGGGCTTGTAGGCCTGTTGTAAGGCAGGTCCTCACCAGACATCACCGGCAACAACGTGGCCTATGGGCACAAACCCACAGTCGCTGGACTAGACAGGACTGGCAAAAAGTGCTCTTCACTGTGGTTTTGTCTCACCAGTGGTGATGGTCAGATTTACGTTTGTCGTCGAAGGAATGAGCGTTACACCGAGGCCTGTACTCTGGCGCGGGATCCATTTGGAGGTTGAGGGTCCGTCATCGTCTTGGGCAGTTTGTCACAGCATCATCGGACTGAGCTTGTTGTCATTGCAGGCAATCTCAACGCTGTGCGTTACAGGGAAGACATCCTCCTCCCTCATGTGGTACCCTTCCTGCAGGCTCATCCTGACATGCCTTCCAACATGACAATGCCACTAGCTATACTGCTAGAAAGGAATGTAAGTGTTCTGCCATGGCCAGCGAAGAGCCCGGATCTCAATCCCATTGAGCACAGCTAGGACCTGTTGGATCGGAGGGTGAGGGCTAGGGCCATGTCCGGGAACTTGCAGGTGCCTTGGTGGAAGAGTGGGGTAACATCTCACAGCAAGAACTGGCAAATCTGGTGTCCATGAGGAGGAGATGCACTGCAGTACTTAGTATCTGGTGTGGCCACCAGCTGCATTGACTGTTACTTTTGATTTTGACCCCCCCTATTGTTCAGGGACATATTATTCAATGTCTGTTAGTCACATGTCTGTGGAACTTGTTCAGTTTACAGTTGAAGTCGAAAGTTTACATACACTTAGGTTGGAGTCATTAAAACTAGTTTTTCAACCACTCCACTAATTTCCTGTTAACAAACTAGTTTTAGCAAGTTGGTTAGGACATCTACTTTGTGTATGACACTAGTAATTTCAAAGATTATTTAACTTATAATTCACTACCACATTTCCAGTGGGTCAGAAGTTACTTACACGAAGTTGACTGGGCCTTTAAACAGCTTGGAAGATTCCAGAAAATAATGTCATGGCTTTAGAAGCTTCTGATAGGCTAATTGACATCATTTGATTCATTTGGAGGTGTACCTGTGGATGTATTTCAAGGCCAACCTTCAAACTCAGTGCCTCTTTGCTTGACATCATGGGAAAATCAAAAGAAATCTGCCAAGACCTCGGGAAAAATAAATTGTAGACCTCCAAAAGTCTGGTTCATCCTTGGGAGAAATTTCCAATCGCCTGAAGGTACCACGTTCATTTGTACAAACAATAGTATGCAAGTGTAAACACCATGGGACCGTGCAGCCGTCATACCGCTCAGGAAGGAGACGCGTTCTGTCTCCTAGAGATGAATGTACTTTGGTGCGATAAGTGCAAATCAATCCCAGAACAACAGCAAAGGACCTTGTGAAGATGCTGGAGGAAGCAGCACAAATGTATCTATATCCACAGTAAAGCGAGTCCTATATCGACATAACCTGAAAGGCCGCTCAGCAAGGAAGAAGCCCCTGCTCCAAAACAGCCACAAAAAGCCAGACTACGGTTTGCAACTGCACATGGAGACAAAGACTGTACTTTTTGGAGAAATGTCCTCTGGTTTGATGAAACAAAAATAGAACTGTTTGTCCATAATGACCATCGTTATGTTTGGAGGAAAGGGGGGGATGCTTGCAAGCCGGAGAACACCATCCCAACCGTAAAGCACGGGGGTGGCAGCATCATGTTGTGGGGATGCTTTGCTGCAGGAAGGACTGGTGCACTTCACAAAATAGATGGCTTCATGAGGAATGAAAATGATGTGGATATATTGAAGCAACATTTCAAGACATCAGTCAGGAAGTTCAAGCTTGGTCGCAAATGGGTCTTCCAAATGGACAATGACCCCAAGCATATTTCCAAAGTTGTGGCAAAATGGCTTAAGGACAACAAAGTCAAGGTATTGGAGTGGCCATCACAAAGCCCTGACCTCAATCCTATAGAAAATGTGTGGGCAGAACTGAAAAAGCGTGTGCGAGCAAGGAGGCCTACAAACCTGACTCAGTTACACCAGCTCTGTCAGGAGGAATGGGCCAAAATTCACCCAACTTATTGTGGGAAGCTTGTGGTCGGCTACCCAAAACAGTTGACCCAGGTTAAACAATTGAAAGGCAATGCTACCAAATATTAATTGAGTGTATGTAAATTTCTGACCCACTGGGAATGTGATGAAAGAAATAAAAGCTGAAATAAATCAATCTCTCTACTATTATTCTGACATTTCTTAAAATAAAGTAGTGATCCTAACTGACCTAAGATGGAATTTTTACTAGGATTAAATCTCAGGAATTGTGAAAAATTGAGTTTAAAATACTTGGCTAAGGCGTATGTAAATTTACGACTTCAACTGTATGTCTCAGTTGTTGAATCTTGTTATGTTCATACAAATTTTTACACATGTTAAGTTTGCTGAAAATAAACGCAGTTGACAGTGAGAGGACATTTCTTTTTTTGCTGAGTTTATGATATGCACTTATGATTTAGTTACTTTAAGTAAGGAGCTTGGTCGGGGGGGATGTGTGGGAGTATACCGCAACAGTCCCACAATCCAAGTGTTGCGTGTTCAGGTAGAAGGTAACTAGTGTTTAGTTAACCCTTCCCCTAACCCTTTTTCTAACCTTAACCTAATTCTCCTTTTACGTACATTTTCCTAACCTTTGTCATTTTAGTTCGCCTAACCTCTTACATAAAATCAATTTTCCCAAAATGTTTAGGCAATGAGCAAATTTCAGGTCTGCTGAGCACAAACTTGGTTGTGAAAATTCTGTACAACTTCCAGCACGCATTTACTGTGAACACTGAGGCTGCGCCTGTTTTAAGTTGCCGTTTTAACAGTGGCCAAGTAAGCTGCTGTGGCTATTTGATCATAATGTAGGCCTACCAGAGTGCCCTACCAACAATGGAGAAAAATGCATCCCATAACATTTTAACATGGAAATAGCTGTTCTATTATTCAGACTACAGTATCAGCCAATGTGTGGTGTTCAATGCTGACATTCCATCAGACTTTTGAGAAAACGGCTTTACATTAACCTGTTTATCCACTTGTCCTCCACTTGTTGTCTGATGCAAGAAACTACTTTACAAAATAAAATTCATTATTATTCCCATACCATGCTACTCTCTGCCTATTGGCTATTCAAGACAGTCTCAAAATACAACACTGCCCCTTTAAGACATAATAAATCACTTTACCTGACTCGCTTTTCAAATATGGCTAGACACCCCAGTTTTATCGCTGCAATGTGATACAAAAAGTGGCAACGGTGTGCTTAAGGGCCATGCGGATGCCTCCATGCAGTCAGGCAGGCTGTTTGGAGTTTTCAGCCTGCTGCATTTACAATCACTGGCTGGACCAGCACCGGAGAGTTGAGCATAGTTCAGTCTGTATGTGTTGCGTTCTTTCACCTAGTTGTAAACGCAAGCAGAGCAGAGCAGAAACTGGCTACTTTTTAGTTGACTGATGTAACTGTTATTTAACAGAACAAAAATAAACTAGTGTTTATTCGCGGTGTTGAGCTAGTATTGTAACTGACATGTAACGTAGTAAGCTAATGTTTCATCCCCTGTCGACTGAGGTGAATGAATAAGCTACGCTAGATACCACAGCCAGGTCAGCTCTAGCCTCTAGTTATCTGTCAGCTAAAGATATGAGGTGTCTATTATTACTATCTAATAGCTGTTGTTTGTACGGAAATGTTTTGTAGCCTTTGTTTTGTCAGTTTCAGAAGTAAATTAACTTGGCCAGCTTTTGTCAGTTGATGTACCATTAGAGAGAGACAGCTGGCCAAAAGTTAGCTAACGTTAGCTATTCCTTTCTTGCTTCAATCAGACTAGACCTGAATCAAACGATGAAACCACGTGCCATTGGATTGAATATTGATATTCTGACATTTTATCAGTGCAATGTGAGTTTTAGTCAGTGGCAATGCAACGTTATTGATCTGTCAGTTTCCCTAGCTAATTCCTTATTTTTCACACTGGCACAGTAATAAACAGCTCTAACATTACAAGCGCCACTGTCATGGTGCACACCAGAGGTCTGCGTAGGACCTATTTCTTCATGCTGCTCCCACCTTTGTCCGACTCCAACCCGCTACCGCTACTGCAAGAACTGGTCCCAAACCCAACCGCTTTTAGGCTATGTGACGTGTCACTTGCCAGCCATGGTCCCAGCAATTGTGCGTCCAATAGGCAATATAAAATGCTCAAAAATAACAAATCTGTTCGATAACCACAGATTCTCACATGGTCCCTATATTGTATTACTGGGCTATATCAGCCAATATGCTAGATTTGATGTACCAGTCAAAAGTTTGGGCACACCTACTCATTCCAGGGGTTTTCTTTATTTTTACTATTTTCTACATTGTAGAATAATAGTGAAGATGTCAAAACTATGAAATAACACACATGGAATCATATACATCCACGGACCAGGATGTATACATCCACAGACCAGGATGTCTTGCTCCCAGGCAGACTAAATAACTTTTTTGCCCGCTTTGAGGACAATACAGTGCCACTGACACGACCTGCAACCAAAACATGCGGCCTCTCCTTCACTGCAGCCGAGGTGAGTAAAACATTTAAACGTGTTAACCCTCGCAAGGCAGCAGGCCCAGACGGCATCCCCAGCCGCGCCCTCAGAGCATGCGCAGACCAGCTGGCTGGTGTGTTTACGGACATATTCAATCAATCCCTATCCCAGTCTGCTGTTCCCACATGCTTCAAGAGGGCCACCATTGTTCCTGTTCCCTAGAAAGCTAAGGTAACTGAGCTAAACGACTACCGCCCCGTAGCACTCACTTCCGTCATCATGAAGTGCTTTGAGAGACTAGTCAAGGTCCATATCACCTCCACCCTACCTGACACCCTAGACCCACTCCAATTTGCTTACCGCCCAAATAGGTCCACAGACGATGCAATCTCAACCACACTGCACACTGCCCTAACCCATCTGGACAAGAGGAATACCTGTGTGAGAATGCTGTTCATCGACTACAGCTCGGCATTTAACACCATAGTACCCTCCAAACTCGTCATCAGGCTCGAGACCCTGGGTCTCGACCCCGCCCTGTGCAACTGGGTACTGGACTTCCTGACGGGCCGCCCCCAGTTGGTGAGGGTAGGCAACAACATCTCCACCCCGCTGATCCTCAACACTGGTGCCCCACAAGGGCGCGTTCTGAGCCCTCTCCTGTACTCCCTGTTCACCCATGACTGCGTGGCCACGCACGCCTCCAACACAATCATCAAGTTTGCGGACGACACAACAGTGGTAGGCTTGATTACCAACAACGACAAGACGGCCTACAGGGAGGAGGTGAGGGCCCTCGGAGTGTGGTGTCAGGAAAATAACCTCACACTCAACGTCAACAAAACTAAGGAGATGATTGTGGACTTCAGGAAACAGCAGAGGGAACACCCCTATCCACATCGATGGAACAGTAGTGGAGAGGGTAGCAAGTTTTAAGTTCCTCGGCATACACATCACAGACAAACTGAATTGGTCCACCCACACAGACAGCATCGTGAAGAAGGCGCAGCAGCGCCTCTTCAACCTCAGGAGGCTGAAGAAATTCGGCTTGTCACCAAAAGCACTCACAAACTTCTACAGATGCACAATCGACAGCATCCTGGCGGGCTGTATCACCGCCTGGTACGGCAACTGCTCCGCCCACAACCGTAAGGCTCTCCAGAGGGTAGTGAGGTCTGCACAATGCATCACCGGGGGCAAACTACCTGCCCTCCAGGACACCTACACCACCCGATGTTACAGGAAGGCCATAAAGATCATCAAGGACAACAACCACCCGAGCCACTGCCTGTTCACCCCGCTATCATCCAGAAGGCGAGGTCAGTACAGGTGCATCAAAGCTGGGACCGAGAGACTGAAAAACAGCTTCTATCTCAAGGCCATCAGACTGTTAAACAGCCACCACTAACATTGAGTGGCTGCTGCCAACACACTGACTCAACTCCAGCCACCTTAATAATGGGAATTGATGGGAAATGATGTAAAATATATCACTAGCCACTTTTACTCATCTCATATGTATACGTATATACTGTACTCTATATCATCTACTGCATCTTTATGTAATACATGTATCACTAGCCACTAACTATGCCACTTTCTTTACATACTCATCTCATATGTATATACTGTACTCGATACCATCTACTATATCTTGCCTATGCCGCTCTGTACCATCACTCATTCATATATCTTTATGTACATATTCTTTATCCCCTTACACTTGTGTGTATGAGACAGTAGTTTTGGAATTGTTAGTTAGATTACTTGTTGGTTATTACTGCACTGTCAGAACTAGAAGCACAAGCATTTCGCTACACTCGCATTAACATCTGCTAACCATGTGTATGTGACAAATAAAATTAGATGTTATTTTATTTTGATTTGAATAACTAAAAAATTGTTAAACAAACCACCTGATGACTGCTTTGCACACTCTTGGCATTCTCTTAACCAGTTTCATGAGATTAGTCACCTGGAATGCATTTCAATTAACAGGTGTGCCTTGTTAAAAGTGAATTTATGGAATGTCTTTCTTTCCTTAATGCGATTGAGCCAATCAGTTGTGTTGTTACAAGGTTGGTGTACAGAAGATAACCCTATTTGGTAAAAGACCACGTCCATATTATGGAAAGAACAGCTCAAATAAGCAAAGATACATGACAGTCCATCATTACTTTAAGACTTGAAGGTCAGTCAATCTGTAAGATTTCAAGAACTTTGAAAGTTTCTTCAGGTGCAGTCGCAAAAAACATTGAGTGCTATGATGAAACTGGCTCTCATGAGGACCGCCACAGGAAAGGAAGACCCAGAGTTTCCTCTGCTGCAGAGGATAAGTTCATTAGCGTTAACTGGACCTCAGATTGCAGCCCAGATAAATGCTTCACAGAGTTCAACAGACACATCTCAACAACTGTTCAGAGGAGACTGTGTGAATCAGGCCTTCATGGTCGAATTGCTGCAAAGAAACCACCACTAAAGGACACCAATAATAACAAGAGACTTGCTTGGGCCAAGAAACATGAGCAATGGACATTAGATCGGTGGAAATCTGTCCTTTGGTCTGATAAGTCCAAATTCGAGATTTTTGGTTCCAACCCCTGTGTCTTTGTGAGACGCAGAGTAGGTGAATGGATGATCTCCACGTGTGGTTCCCACCTTGAAGCATGTAGGAGGAGGTGTGATGGTGTGGGGGTGCAATGCTGGTGACACTGTCAATGATTTATTTAGAATTCAAGGCACACTTAACCAGCATGGCTACCATAGAATTCTGCAGCGATACGCAATCCCATCTGGTTGGCGCTTAGTGCGACTATCATTTGTATTTCAAAAGGACAATGACCCAACACACCTCCAGGCGGTGTAAGGGCTATTTGACCGAGAAGGAGAGTAATGAAGTGTTGCATCAGATGACCTGGCCTCCACAATCACCCGACCTCAACCCAATTAAAAATACAGTGCCTTGCGAAAGTATTCGGCCCCCTTGAACTTTGCAACCTTTTGCCACATTTCAGGCTTCAAACATAAAGATATAAAACTGTATTTTTTTTGTGAAGAATCAACAACAAGTGGGACACAATCATGAAGTGGAACGACATTTATTGGATATTTCAAACTTTTTTAACAAATCAAACACTGAAAAATTGGGTGTAAAAAAGTACATTTCTCTGGAAAGATAACTGCCCCATTCTTCTCTGCCCATGCATAGGCTATAGCCTACTCTATTTAATTGAGGTATGGCTACTGAATTTGAAGCAGCACTTGATGACAGCGACACTTGCTATGTTTTACATAGGCCTATAGGATATAGCCTACCTTTTAGGAGGATGATTTGCAGGCAGAGAAATAAATGGGATATCAATATTTATTGAAAAGGAAAAGGTGCAATGCTCACTCACCATAGTAGCCTAATCTATGCGTGCGTTGCGCCTTTTCCTTATCAATGTTGATTACATTTTTTGATTGTACTTTGACTCACGTTGGTTGAGCGCCCACTACTTCTTTCCAGTATCAATATTTATTTACAGACTGTCGTAAACTACAATCAAATCATATTTAAGTTAATAGCATATCGAAGTTAATTGCCACTTGATTCTCCCCCCATGTCGGCAGCCTACTCTATTTCAATGAGACCACGCATACTAGGCACTTGAACTCTCACGCCCAACAAGGAGAGGAAGGCTACTGAAGTTGAAGCAGAAAATTGTAAATCATGTGAAAAATATGTGCTTTTAATACATTAGCCAGCTAGTTAACGTTACCCACCTAGCTAGAATTCGTAACACATCATATATTTTGCAAATTCGTAACATATTGTATGTTTTGTTATTAGTAACATATCATATAAATTGTAATTCGTAACATACATTACAAAATGGGTAATGGACATCCACAAATTAATACATAACATAAGAAACGTAACATATCATGCTAAATGGAGTGTCCCAGATTTACATACAGAATAATACAAAATGCTCTGAGACCAGATTGGGACACCAGGGTTGGGGTAATTTCCATTTCAATTCAGTCAATTCAAGATGTAAACCGAACATTAGAATTAGAACATGAGAAAATTAGAATTTAAGTGTACTTCCTGAATTGAAAAAGATTTGACCCCAACCCTGGTGGCCCCATCAAGGATGGGATAATGGTCCCGGCTGTAGACTGTAATCCCGGAGTCAAACAAGTCTCCTGGCTTGTCGGTGACGACCCACAGCACAGCAGAGACAGAGACTGATCTGTTTAATCAGCAGCTAACTGAGGACATGGAGATGTTCCTTTCACACTGAGCTGAGCACCAATAACCATCTCTTTGTCAGGGAGGGTTCTGCTGTTACAGCTCACAGGAAGAATACATTTCCCTTGTAGTCAGGAGCACCACTTTGGTTTTAGAAGTGGAGTGGGATATAACCTGTTGGGGGATCTGGGGTTTCTCCCCAGAATTTTTTTGGGGCATCTAAAGCTAATGTCCTGCATTTTTACACAAGCCAATATGCCGTCTCCATTTAGAACAAAAAGTAAGCTGAAATGCCCAGTCATCAAGCTAGGTAAGATATTGTTATTAAATATGTTTAAGTGTTTAGTAAGACTGAACTAGATCAAAGGTAATTCAATGATTAAATTCAAAAATTGTGTTGCACCTTTAATCAATAGCCTAACAAATGAACAACTCTTGAAAAAATACAAAGACTTTTGATTGTCTTTATTAAGAGCTAAGTCCTCTACATCATATTTCAGCCAGACCGACCAGCCAGCCCAAGCCGTCTGCACATTCACACTTTTCATATTTTTAATTCCCAATGGAAAGGTTTGGAAACAAAAAACTTAACCAAAGAAACCCACATACACCTCAAATATACATTAACACAGAAACAGCACATCCTCCATGTACAGTTAATATCATAGGACCTGTCCCTAGGGGTCCACCACCCTGTAGCGCCCCAAAACAACACACCCCACTCAGCTTTAGGATCTTAGTGAAACATTCATTACTGGTTTCGGGTGTGTTAGTTCAAGGCCAGAGTGACAACCCACAGGACCAGGACTGATCAGCCCAGCCACTAGGGATTGCCTAAATAGGTCAAACTCAAATCAAATCTCATTTGTCACATACACATGTATGTGTAGCAGATGTTAATGCGACTGTAGCGAATTGCTTGTGCTTCTAGTTCCGACAGTGCAGTAATATCTAACAAGTAATCTAACAATTCCCCAACAACTACCTAATACACACAAATCTAAAGGGGGGAATGAGAATATGTACATGTAAGTATATGGATGAGCGATGGCCAAGCGGCATAGGCAAAGTGTAATAGCTGGTATAAAGTACAGTATATACATGTGATATGATTAATGTAAAATATGTAAACATTATTCAAGTGGCATTATTTAGAGTGCATTGTATAAAGTCACTGGTGATCCATTTATTAAACTAACTCTCTGAGTTAGTGATTGCTGTTTAGCAGTTGAATGGCCTTGAGATAGAAGCTGTTTTCCAGTCTCTCGGGTCCCAGCTTTGATGCACCTGTACTTACCTTGCCTTCTGGATTGTAGCGGTGTGAACAGGCAGTGGCTCGGGTGGTTGATGTCCTTGATGATCTTTTTGGCCTGCCTGTGACATCGGGTACTGTAGGTGTCATGGAAGGCAGGTGATGCATTGTGCAGATCTGTGATGTGTACACCGAGGACCTTAAAACGTTCCACCTTCTCCACTGCTGTCCTTCCGATGTGGATAGGGGGGTGCTCTCTCTGCTGTTTCCTGAAGTCCACGATCATCTCCTTTGTTTTGTTGACATTAAGTGAGAGGTTGTTTTCCTGACACCACACTCCGAGTGTCCTCACCTCCGTCTTGTAGGCTGTCTCGTCATTGTTGGTAATCAAGTCCACTACTGTTGTGTCGACTGCAAACTTGATGATTGAGTTGAAGGGGTGCATGGCCACGCAGTCGTAAATGAACAAGTAGTACAGGAGAGGGCTTAGCACGCACCCTTGTGGGGCCCCAGTGTTGAGGGTCAGCGAAGTGGAGTTGTTGTTTCCTACGCTCACCACCTGGGGACGGCCCTTCAGGATGTCCAGGACCCAATTGCACAGGGTGGGGTTGAGACCCAGGGCCTCGAGCTTGATGATGAACTTGGAGGGTACTATGGTGTTGACTGCTGAGCCGTATGTCCGTAAACACACCAGCCAGCTGGTCTGTGCATGCTTTGAGGACGCGGCTAGGGATGCCGTCTGGGCCAGCAGCCTTGTGAGGGTTAACATGTTTAAATGTTTTTTACTCACGTCAGCCAAGGAGAAGAGGGGGGCAGTCCTTGTTATCGAGCTGCGACGGTGGCACCGTATTATCCTCAAAGCGGTTAAAGAAGTTGTTTAGTTTGTCTGGAAACGTGACGTCAGTGTCCATGATGTGGCTGGATTTCTTTTTGTAGTCTGAGCCATTGATTTGCGACCACCTTGTCCCTGTACTGGCATTTCGCTTGTTTGATTGCCTAGTGGAGGGAATAGCTATACTGTTTATATTCAGACATATTCCCAGATCCCTTTCCATGGTTAAATGCGGTGGATCGCGCTTTCAGTTTTGCGCGAATGCCGCAATCCATCCACGGTTTCTGGTTAATGTAGGTTTTAATTGTCACAGTGGGTACAACATCTCCAATGCACTTCTTTATAAACACACTCACCGAGTCAGTGTGGCTTCCGATTGGTCAGACCAGCGTTGAATGGTTCTCGTCACTGGTACATCCTGTTTGAGTTTCTGCCTATAAGACAGGTGGTGCAAGATGGCGTCGTGGTCGGATTTGCCGAAGGGAGGGCGGGGGAGGGCTTTGTATGCATCGCGGAAGTTAGAGTATTTGTGGTCGAGGGTATTGCTCATGCGCATAGCGCAATCAATATACTGGTAGAATTTAGGTAGTCTTGTTCTCAAATGTGCTTTCTTAAAATCCCCAGCTACAATAAATGCAGCCTCGGGATATATGGTTTCCAGTTAGCATATAGTCCAACAAGGTTCCTTGATGGCCATCTTGGTGTCTGCTTGAGGGGGAATGTACACAGCTGTGACTATAACTGACGAGAATTCTCTTGGTAGGTAAAATGGCCGGCACTTGATTGTAAGGAATTCTAGATTGGGTGAGCAGAAGGACTTGAGGTCCTGTATGTTGTTATGATTACACCATGAGTCGTTAATCATAAAGCATACACCCCCGCCCTTCCTTTTCCCAGAGATGTGTTTATCTCTGCCGGCGCGATGCATGGAGAAGCCCGGGGTCTGAACCGATTCCAACAACATATCCCGAGAGAGCCGTGAAACAGAGAATGTTAAAAGGTACCTCCTCTGATGTGGGCATGTTTTCAATACAGACTCATTTTAGTCGTACTGTATTCCATTTAAGGCATCCAGACCTTATGAAAATTGCCCAGTATACCCTTAATCTTGTAATAAATCAAATCTATTGATACATAACTTGACATTGTGGGAGGATAACCAACCTTCAATTCATGGCAATGCATTTCTTAGCCGCTATAAATGCTTGGTTACACAGTCTCCAGTATCAACATTTCCAAGAAAACAAAAACAGGGATAAGGGAGAATCTGTAGACATGCTGAGATAAAATAACATACTCTTTGCCAGAATTAAGCCAGCCTTCACAAGACCATAACATATGCAAATATGTCCCCTTTTGTGTTTTACACCTCCAGCAGAGGAATGACATTTCTGAGTGCATGTTATTCAGTTTCACTGGCATATAGTATTGCAGTAATTTATGTCTGAGATGATATGAACATGACTGGGCATTCAAACATATCTGTATCCATTCATCATCATCAATAGCTTCTACCAGGTCTTCATCACATTTTTGTTTGACATATTTTGTGTCATCGGGAAAATAATCTATCAACGCTTGATACAATTTGGAAATCAACTTTGGAGGTTAGTCAGACTGCCTTAAAGTTGCATCTGGCTTGTCCAGTGTTTGCTGCACAGAGAGAATAAAGTGTTGTATTTGCAAAAATTCCCCTCACCTGGCTGCCTGACCCTGCTGAGATCCATGTCACCAACTGAACCTCCTAAAATGAGGCATGAAAAAAAATGACCTTGGTTTACATTTATACATGATATTATCCAAGAATATAATCAGTGGTTCATTAATTGAAATGACCATTATTCCCAGATCCCAGACTGTAGCTTGAAGCTTAAGCTGCTGTCCCATAGCTACTGTAGGTCTACCCATCAATTCAAGATGGAACTTTGTATCATTCACTGATATTGTTAATGTAGGTCTACTGCAAAACTCACCTGAGCTCCATAGACTGGTCTTCCCTGGCTATCTGACCCTGCTGGGACCCCTGTCACCATCTGTTTTAGCTGAGACATGATGAGCATAGTGTTGTGTACTGACTGCACTAGAGGGCTGCATTCCCTCGGCATGACTGCGGAGGTTCCAACAGAGATCACTGCTGCATGGTCGGCATTTTACATCTGCGGCTGTCAGACAGACGACTTTGGGATTAAAATATTTTTCTTGTCCCACAGATTATTTGGAAATTGTCCTCTTTCTGCTTTGTATGCGTTAGCCTACCTATTGTTAGCTAGACTAGGGGTTACGATTAAGGTTATGGTTATGTTTAGGAGTTAGGTAAAAGGGTTCAGTTTAGGGGAAGGGTTAGCTAACATGCTAAGTAGCTAAAAAGTAGTAAGTAGTTGAAAGTTGCTAATTATCTAAAATGCTGAAGTTGTCGATGATGAGATTCAAACTCGCAACCTTTGGGTTGCTAGACATGCATGTTATGCAATCACCCTAATCAACCATGTCACTTTTGTTTTTGCCTTAAGTAACCATATGTCTCGTGTAACCATACCAAATATGAATCGGATTTCCATTTACTATGTTAAATCTAGTCGATGAGACCATGCTGGAACTTAGCTCTACTCAGTCCCATAACCTCTTGGTATACCCCTCAACCCCTGTCATGCAGAAATAAAGGTGGACCTCATTTCGGGTCTGTTGTACTCCTCTCTTGATCTCTAATGTTGAATCTTTATGGTTAGTTGTTTTTGAGGCCCCTTGCTATACCAAGCGAGAAATGCCTTCTCCAATCAAAACAAGGAATTGCCATAATTGAACTTCTACGCTGGTTTCCTGTTGGAAGTCAAGGTTCTGCACTGATGTAAGACCTGTGGCACTAATCATGTCCATACACTGCTAGTATTTAACCTCACTCTGGAGAGGAATGCAGACGGGCTTAACTAGATTTTATTTCAAGGTTTCTTTTGCAGGGAAGAAATGGCAGCCTGACCAGAATTCAGAACCACCGACAAATAGACCATTTGGTTTGAGTTATTGCAACGCAAAGTCTGCCGATCAGACCCAGAAACACGTTTTTATGCACTCGACAGACATACTGTTGAAATGATATCTCTGTGACATGCATAGGAATACCATTGATTAACCAGTTGCTTCCAAATCTGTGTGCAGTGCTAATATTTCCTAAACCCTAATCTTTCCTAAAGCTAGGGCAGGCATCAGCAATGGGTCACTGATTGCTCTTGTACAGAGGTTGGCCCAGTAAAAATCTGCCCCTTTACCAGCAGAGGGCAAGGAGTACCGGTATTACCTTGTGATTTGAAGTGATTAGGTTACTGCTTTGGTAACCCCTTTTTCTACTGCTGCTCCACTTTCAGAATGAAGCATTACCCATTTATAAAGAGTGCTCCAGTTCACTGATACCACTCCACCCATTCTAAGAAGGAGAATAAGAAACATATGTATCTTTCTGATGCGCAATTTATCTATTGTGCTGCCCAGAGGCCTATGGTCCTGTGGTGGTAGCACTTGCCCTTGTTGGCTCCTCCATATTTCTCTGGGTCAGTGTTCCTGAGAGTTGTTAGCAGAGTGAATCTGATCTGTGAATGGAAGCACCACGCAAAACCCTGCATAGGTCATCACCTCTCCCAGGTGATTTATCTCCATCCTGCCACTGCCCTTATCACCTGCTCTCCCTTTTCCTCCTCTTTCAGTAACACTTTGTCAGACATAATAATATTATGCTCTCATTTGATGGTTGGCCTGCAGAAGCCAACACCTTGTGCCATAAAGAAAATATTGATTTGTTTTGTTCAGTATTTGAATTCTCATTATTCTTTTGTTTTGTTGATTTATATGTTTTATAGTCCACCTGAGGTAAAACTCATGGAGGTTTGATAGACTGGTACTGTATAATAGCATTACATAATTTAAACTAAACTACAAATGTATTGGGAAAGCATGGGGCGGACTGATAGAGTTGCAGCATAAGAGAAGAGTGCATGACAAGTGTATTGCAAGGGACTGTATAATGTGTAGGCCAAATCTTCCACCTGTACCTTTAAATCTAGCCAGAGGGGATTTTTATCAAATGTCCATAAGAAAGCCAATGTATTATACCACTGTATTATTTTCAGATCTGATATAGCAACTGAATTAGAGTATTCACATTACACAAAAAGTTGATAAAGCGCCCAGCAGCTTTCCTCAATATTGCCACAGTACTGTCCAGAATGAGTGGGCGGGTGATGGGATGGTCACCCAATACCATATCCAGCTATGAATAAAATGTGCATTGGGTTCTCCCATTCCCACTACTGCTATAACAGTCCTTGGCCTTTTGGTATGATGTTTTCAAAATGTTTGATTTTGCGCTGGCGTTGGTGGGAATGGAAACAGGGACCCCTTTTCTCTCATTCTGGATGATACAGTACCTTTTCATGAATGTCTTATTTTCTATATGCGTGATCTAATTTCGATTATAAACTGGGTGGTTTGGGCCCTGAATTATGATTGACTGAAAGCCATTGTATATCAGACCGTATAACACGAGTATGACAAAACATTTTGTTTTACTGCTCTAATTACTTTGGAAGCCAGTTTATAATAGCAATAACGCTCCTCTGGGGGTTTGTGATATATGGCCAATATACCACATCTCCTCGGGCCTTATTGCTTAATTCGACTGTGGAATCCTACCGCAGTGCCAGTAGGCACTTGGTTTCTAATTCTGGAGGAATTGCAGAGGTATCCTTGTCCAGAATTAATACAACTGGCCAGTGTGATTTATTTGAGAGGGAGGGAACATCGTGACGTTGGCCAACTTTATAGCATAAGTTGTCAGGGTGCATGTACATTTCAAGGCTATCCGTACAAGATGCCTGCGGAGGTGGTCAGAAATATCTAATCACAATCAGATCGCAATCCATCTTTTGATTGTTTACACCTGTCGCCAAATGTGGCCACAATCAGAATCTGTACAAGACAGGAGGTATAAAGGGGGCTTTTGTGTCATTGTTTTGATGAAGGCCATTGATGGACTAAACATTCATCTTTTAACTTGAATAAAACAAGTTTTCAATGGTCAGCGAGCATTACGGCTTCGTTTTTAATGATTATCAAATGTTTTGGTTGTACCTTGACTCACGTTGGTTGAGCACCCTCCACTCTTTAATTTTAAATTAATCTGTAAATACACCATTTCACCTTTGAAATGAGTAACCAATGGTGTTGGATTCTGGATCCAGAGAAGGAGGCCTACATTTTCCATGAATGGATTAACAGTCCTAGACACTGTGTAGATGCAGGCCTGAGCACTCCTCCTTGAAGACCACATGAAATGTTTTAAAAAGTGACACCCATCTGTCCGTTGAAAGGACTTAGGCTTCTCAAAGCAGAGGCATAGAATGATTAAGAACAAATCGTACACAAAAGATGTGGTCCAATCTTCTCCTGGGTGTAGAGCATTGGATGATTATCGTTGTTTCTGTGGTGGACCCTGCTGTGAGGTACACTCTGGACTGTTTTCACAAGAAGAGCACCTGAAAATGCATACTTCAATATACAATTTTCACATTGTTAAACTGCACTCAATAAATCCTCTTTGATGATGCGTTTTCCCTTTGTTGGTGTTTATAGGGCAGAGGTCAGTAACAGGCCAAAACCGTCTGAGTGATTTTTTTGGGTCCCCAAACTTTTTATTTAAAAAAAAATGTTTTAGTTTTTTTGCAAAATGACCAGGAATTCAGCAAAACAAATGTTTAATTAGGAAATCTGTTTCCAATAAACATATTTGATCGTGTTTCAGTGTAATTCAAGGTATGAAATTATAGTTATTTTCAAATACAATCTCTTTCTAGACTTAGTTAGTTGTGGTCAATTTGCAGTGTGCAAATTATTATAATTATGTTCCACCACCGACCATCAGCTCCAATAAAAATCAGCCCGTGGCTGAATCTAGTTGCCTACCCCGTTATAACTCTTTCATTGGTTATGGTGCTGCGTCATGTAGGATGTCGTAGACACAAATGCTTTATATCAGTACAAACTGACAATAGCATCATGTAGTGTTTTGTGTTTGTTGGTTGACATTTGATGAACAATTAAAAAAAAAAAAGTTGTGGATATGAAATCTATTGTTTTTAAAGTTTTTGGTTCTTCTCGGGCAGATTTTTAAATGTTGGTTATTGATCTCGTTGCTGTGAATCATAGTTGTGTTTTAAATAATATCTACTGGTGAAAGATAGCACAATAGAGTAATAATTTATGAATTGAAGTTGTTGCCTTAATTGTAACAAGCTGAGCTACAGTATGTCCGTATGTGAGAGAAATGTTCTGTGAAAAAGCTAGGACATATGCTTCCAACCTGTAACATCAACAAGAGGACACTTCATTCAATTGTATACTATATCAACTTTCAGATGCTTCTCATAATAATGCAACGGCATTCACATTAGTGAGTTGATTGAACTAACAACAATCTTGTAAGCCAGTAGATGGGAGTATGTGAGCGTTGAAACGTGTTTATGCAACACCATGATAAAATCTTCCCGTCTGGTGGTTGTGCTTAGAAACACGGGACTAGAGGGATAGAGGGATAAAAGGCAAGTGTTGACTGGATGCCAGACAGGTAAATCTTTTCATGGGGTAGTTGGGTAGCTGTGACTCAGGACCCATTCAGGCCTGGATCCCAGGAGGTGAAAGGTAAGTGGTCTTATCTTCTCCTGGCCAGCCTCCAGCCTCTTGATATATCTGATACTCTTGAGATACGGGAGACAATGGGACAACATTGTGAGCTGGAAGAGCCATTCCTATCAAACATTTAAGCATTTTTCCCTCCCAAATGATTAAGCACCGTATTCAGATCACTTTAGGCTCTTTTTCTTGGGTAGAACAAGGCATTGTGAGTTTGTTATACATATACAGAGAATAATTGTACAAATGCAACCCATTGGTCACAGACGTCAATTCAATATCTATTCCACATTGGTTTAAGGTAATTTAATTGAAATTGTGTGGAAACAACATTGATTCAACCAGTGTGTGCGCAGTTGGCAAGTTGCTTCAACATTAAATAGCATGATGTTAACTAACTATGAGTAGCTAATTGGTAAAACAAAAGTAATGCTCTCTCACCATTCTGGTTTGCAGGTACTAAATCTAAGCTTTGCTGACTATTATCTGGTAAGAAAACGAAGAGTTATTTAATTTGTGTCCAATCAGAACAGCCAAAAGGTTTAATTTCCACTGTGTGTTGGTTAAAAGGTGAGATGGGAGATAAAAGGCCTGTGTGTTGATCCTGGCTTACACAGGAATGGAGAGCCTCTGTGTAAAACAGTCAACCCTGAGACGCTGCTATAGTGCTCCAGGGACAATATGCTCTGCTGAAGCCCCCTCCTTCCCCACACACAGTACAACCCATGCCCATTCACAGTTGACTACAATAAAACACATTTTGCCCACTCTGCCAGAACCAGAAACATGGCATAGTGCAGTCACACTACATGCGTAAAGGCCCATTGGGGTCAACAACATGATTTCCTGTGTTTTATATATATTTCCACATGATGAGGTTGGAATAATACTATGAAACTGGGAAAATTATGATAATGCCATTTTAGTGTAAAATCTGTTTGAAAAGACCGCCTGAAATGTCTGCCTGTTTTGGTGGGATGGAGTTTTGGCCTGTCTGGCGACATCAACAGGTTGTATAAGTATATATACAGTAGACAGTGTGCAAAGCAGTCATCAAGGCAAAGGGTGGTTACGTTGAAGAATCTAAAATCTTAAATGTATTTTGATTTGTTTAACACTTTTTTGGTTACGACATGATTCCATATGTGTTATTTCAAAGTTTTGATGTCGTCACTATTATTGAACCATATGATGCTGTAAATTTAGAAAATTAGTTACAGTTCATATAAGGAAATCAGTCTAGTCTATGGATTTCACATGACTGGACAAAGGCGTAGCCATGGGTGGGCTTGGGAGGGCATAGGCCCACCCACTTGGGAGCCTGGCCCACCCACTGGGGAGTGAGACCGAGCCAATCAGAATTAGTTTTTCCCCACAAAAGGGCTTTATTACTGACATAAATACTCCTGAACTTCATCAGCTACCTGGGTAGCTGGTTTCAGATGATCCCGCAGGTGAAGAAGCTGGATGTGTAGGTCCTGTGCTGACGTGGTTACATGTGGTCTGTAATTGTGAGGCCAGTTGGTTGTACTGCCAAATTCTCTAAAACGACGTTGGAGGAGGCTTATGGTAGAGAAATTAACATTCAGTTCTCTGGCAACAGCTCTGGTGGACATTCCTGCAGTCAGCATGCCAATTGCATGCTCCTACAAAACTTAAGACATCTGTGGCATTGTGTTGTGTGACAAAACTGCACATTTTAGAGTCACCTTTTATTTTCCCCAGCATGCTGATGATCATGCTGTTTAATCAGCTTCTTAGTATGTCACACCTGTCAGGTGGA
Organism: Oncorhynchus keta; assembly: GCF_023373465.1. NCBI lineage: Eukaryota > Metazoa > Chordata > Actinopteri > Salmoniformes > Salmonidae > Oncorhynchus > Oncorhynchus keta. The sequence continues at coordinate 34,688,804 of NC_068431.1, read as the reverse complement.
TGGATTATCTTGGCAAATGAGAATTTCTCACTAACAGGGATGTAAACAAATTTGTGGACAACATTTGAGAGAAATAAGCTTTTTGTGCATATTGAACATTTCTGGGATATTTTATTTCAGCTCATGAAACATGGGACCAACACTTTACATGTTGAGTTTATATTTCTGTTTAGTATATATATAGATAGTAAGTTAATAGACCAATATAAATTAGGGGTTCAAACCTCTCTTTCAATAACATTTAACATTTAAGTCATTTAGCAGATAACAGCTATTATTCAGGTTACATATCCCTCCCATTAGGCTTATCCAATTACCATCCTCACTCGGACCACTCCCAGACAATCCTAGCAAAATTCTTGCTTGAAGAATTGCTCTTTGCTATTTTTGTTTATTTTTGGACCATTTTAACTTTTTAAAAATTGTACAAAGATACTTAATTGTTACCCAGAAATGATTTATTATTGAGATATGAACAGCTGCATTGAGCCTTCAATTCAAACTCCAACTGTTGGCTAGATATGTGACTGTCAAAGAACAACCTTGGATTGTACCGTTTGCCAAACAGATTTGGGCCAAAGAATTGTCCTGTACAGAGGGGAAGTGAGCATGTTCTGGTTCGTAAATGTGTCTACCCCACTTGATGAAACCGGTGGTAAGAAACCGGGGGTTAATCCTCCCTTCCCTCTGGAGCAGCCAGTAGAGGATCTGCTAGCATGTTTGGCGCGGGCGGGTAGCAAAGTCAGTGGTTTAAAACATGCATACCCATCTGGAGCCCAGCCCAATCTACACAGGATCTTACTGGTTGTAGAACAGACAGTTTTGTGTAACATCCGCTTTGTGTGTGTGTGTGTGTGGGGGGGGTCTCTGTGAAGCAATCCATTTATTTGCTTTCATATAGTTGCCTTTTAAACAAGTTTCATGATATCCGACCATAAAAGACACTCCTGTGGAGTAAAAAAAACATGGAGTGAGAATTATTATATTATAAAAAGTGGCTGTGATAATGTTGTGTGAGGCTTGCAAATTTGAGCAATCATCGCACTATTATTGAATAAAACTAACCAAACTAACTCAGCACAGTACTAAAAAAGGGCTTTCAGTTTCAACCAATCATCACACATTTACAGCATCATAGGGTTCACTCAAGCCACAGGTCAAACTTTTTCCCCTCGTCAGCGCATTTTCATGTACAATTTGACAAAATCATTGCATATTGCCATGAAATATTTCAGAATTACCACAGCATAAAACGCTGTGAAATGCTGGAGGGACTGTAAAATGTTGTGATACTTGGTAGAGTTCATGATGCTATTGACCTTCACAAGGGCCCCAGGAAGCAAAACAGCCCCATAACATCCATATTTTACAGTAGGTATGAGGTACTTTTCTGATTATGCACCCTTCTTTAGTAAAAAAACTCACCACTGGTGAGTATAGCCAAAGAGCTCTATTTTTGTCTCATCTGACCCTAGCACCGGTTTCAATCCAAGTGACAATGCCGTTAGGCAAGCTCTGTGCATTTACATTTGTCAGTTGCATAAAGGATTTTTTTCAGGCAACTCTTCCAGAGAGCATATTGGCAAGAAGATAGCATCTAACTGTAGATTTTGAGACTTGGTGACCCGAATATGAGACCAAGTTCTGTAATTCTCAAACCTTGGCCCTTGGATTTTTATTTTCCTCCTGAACCATTTTCCTCATAGTGTGTGGGGACAAGATAGACCTACCAGGCAAGTGTAACACTGTTCCAATGGTTTTAAACTTTTTAAAGTTTGCCCTAATAGTGGTAAGTGGCATATTTAATTTTTGAGCTATTTGTTGTACCCATTGCCTAATTTATGAAGGTTAACAACCATTTGTCTGTTTAGTTTTTGAACACTTTGCCTTTTCCAATGGTGATGAGTGACACAGGGATTTTTCATGCTTGTTACCTCATTTTTATACCCCAGTGAAACAGAAAGCCCTGCATTGTCAAATCTGAATAACTGTGGTCTTGCTTTAATTAATATTTATCATAAAAATACTTTTCCAGCTTGTCTTTTGTTTTTACAAAGGCAGTATCAGGTGTTCAACATTGTTTAAGGCCGAAACACTATTTAGCAAAGTGTCCCATAACATAACTGCTGTCCAGTAATTGAAAGAATAATAACGTTTAATATAAATGTTCAATTATAAATGAATTAATTTAATTATGGGCTGTTTATGCCAGTTTAATAAAATACCATCCCTCTTTTTAATCTGAGTCATTAGGACCAGGCTTTCTGAACTTGAATTGTAGCCTATAGGTAGCCTATACTTTGTCATCCTCTCCTTTCTCTCATAAAGTTTTTTTCCTCATAAAAGCAAACACCCGCACTAATTACCGGCGGGGGTTCCCGCTCTGTCAGACAACACACTGGAACAGTGTTAACAGTGGAAACATTCTTAATGAATGTGTCTTAAATGCATGTTTTTTAAGGATCGTGGGTATGTGGTTGTTTTACTGCGGCGAGAGCACTGAGCGTTACGGAATTCTCTGCAGGTGGCGAAGTGAGCAGAGAGAGCTAGGTATATAAAATGTACATGGCGATGCATGGGAACATGAAGCTGTGAAGAGAAACTATAAAGCAATAGTTACCTGTCTTGCCTGTAAAAAAAATTACGAGGTGACCATGGTGGAATCATATGTGCGTTACATATTTTCAATATTTAGTTTATTATTATCGAATATATTTAAGAAAACTCAGCATAGTTAAATAATAAATTAAAATCAGTTTTTAATTAGATAGATTGTGCTGATAAGAAAACAGCATCAATAGGCCCAATGAAGGTCATGATAGTATAGTATAATACAATATAATAATAATAGGCGAATTAATAAATAAAAATAATGATAACAATAACAGCAACAATAATAATAATAAAACACATAACAATAACCATAATAATCATAATTATAATAACCATAATAAAAATAGCCTACATGTTATTATTCCTGATTTATATTATATATTAGCATCCTTATTGTGAGCGTTAGGCTATTGATGGCTATTGCTAATTGTTGTGGGCAACCTCGAAAATAATACTGCAAAAAAAAATATATATAACAAACATCAACAATAACAAAAATGTCTATCATGTGTAGAACAAGATTGGACAATAAGTGTCTTATCCCTTTCCTTGAAATTCCAAATCCAATGCGCTTTGTTATGCTAAGTGTGCCTGACATCACCAGTGAGATCAAAGCCGTGCAGGAGTACTTATGAGTTGAGGCTGCCCAACTGCCAAGAGTCAGACACATTCAGCAGCTCGAGACACACCACACCGAAGAACCTGCGAGAGAAGAGAGCCGCTGCTGCTGGGGAGTAAACGATGCTTTCCTCTTTTTGGGATTCATTCGAATTACGAAATTGTGGATTTATACTTGTTTGTGGAAGATATTGAATTCAAAAGGATATTAGGCTACACGGAATTGATACTTAATCATCATTAAAGGTGAGGAGCAATGACATACTTTTTCATCACATGACTATCATAGTCTAAAGTTATCGATAACATGCTTATTTTTGTTGTTGTTTTAAAGCTTGTTTTAACACAAATTAGGCTATTTAAAGCTTATATTTGATCAAGTTCTACTCTTGTAGTTTGGATAGATTGTATTCAATATATTGTTGGAATAACGACTCGACAGGCCACTTCATGATGTTGAACGTGACTCAAAGTATTTGCATTTGAACTTTAACTTTTTAAAGTTTAAACTTTTTTAACATTTTATTTGCCTCGCAAAAAAAAGCTCAGACGAAAAAGCTATGACGAAGGCCTTGAGGCCGATAAGTAGAGCTTAATAAAGAACAGTGATACTAGCAAGAGCAGTGTGCGGGTTTCTCTTCCCTGCCATGTTATTCAATTGTTAACATGCACCTGCAACAAAGATAACTCAGCTGTGCAAGTGCCTTTTTGAATTGTCCTCCCGTCCCCACAGGGACTGAATAGAAGGCTTAGAAACAAGAAGACAGCTTCAAACATGCATTCATGTGGGAAATTGAAAGAGAACGATGTGGAAAAAAGTTCCACCGCTTTAGGTTGAGTGGCTGACATGGCTAATAGAGGGAATTTAATTGATATTTGTTGAAGATAATCATGGAAAAACAAATAATTTAATTGACAGTTCACCCCACACAAATCCCAATTTAAGCTCTGCATGTATAGAGAAGTTTCCCTCGCATAAACCCAATGCACTTTATGTAAACATTTAATGGGAGCTCGAGATTAATATAACTAGGCTACTAACTAGCTACCACAACTGTAGAGGTCGGGTAGTGAAATGTTAATGTCAATGTTAAAGAAATGTTAACAATGTAGAATCGGATTTTCTTCTCTAGTCTAAATGTATGGTTGATTGCTAGCGCGTATAGGCTACCACATGCGTTTTAGTTTAAATGTCCTACGTGTCTTGTTACGCTCCTGTACAGCATATAGTCCTAACCCAATTTAGATGACAACTCGAAACGGGTCTATACACTTGGATGGATCATCATTACACACATGGTTAATGATGCTTGTGAATATTTGGCCCTGGTGATAATATTGACATATGTCTTATTGTTTGTGGTTATAAGAATTATTAAGCAACTACTCTTCCCACTGTAAATATCACTACAATCAGTAGTGTTTTGTTTTATGCATAGATGTAAAGCTCTGAGATTCACATGGACAATAAAAGGCCCTATCTGATGCAGGTAATGCCATGTAGGCCTAAAATCCTTGTCTGCTGGAGGCTATAGGTTTACTGTGCTGGTTTGTTGTAGCCTTCCACTGATCATCCTAATATCTAAAATTCCTTCTGAGATTTCTCCAAAGTTAAGTATAAATTACAGTCAGTTTGTGGTTATATCCTACCTAGCCTAAGTTACATTTTAATTGCTCATTTGTAAAAACAAACAAAACAAAACATATATTTAGTGCAGAATTGGTCGTAGTTGGGCATTATTTGTGGGAGGGTAACACTTTTGGGAAGGTAACCTTTTATCAATTGTGAGAATTTTGTGATAATTTTTCAGAGAATTTTTGAGATTCTGTCAACTTTCGGGAGAGTTTATGTAATTTACATGATCAGCGTTTCCCAAAAGGCTCATTGAAATTTATGAGCAAACTCAGCAATGTTTATGTGCTGCTATAAACGTTGCTATGCTGAATATGTGTCTTGGTGTTGTTGCAGTGGGAAAGAGGATTCCATAATTAATACATTTATTGAAATAGAGTTTTAGATTTCTCTATTACTTTTACACTATATTTAAAAAAATGTGACAATAAATAAAACCAATATAGTATAGATTATCTTTTGTTTTGAATATTTGCTGTGGAATGTTGCTTTAAAGTAACTGTCCAGTGTTTCCAGATTTGTATAAATATGACCTATAATTAATGACAATATGAGTAAAATAGTTTTCCCTCCGACTTTTTTGTCATTAATTATGTTAAAATTAAGTTTTTCTGTGTGTGAATGGTGTGGGCATATTCTGGTCATTCAAAATATTCATGCAAATAGACTGCTGATAGGCCAGCTCATCCTCCTCATGAGGATGACATAATCCTCAATGAGGAAATAGAACAATATTATGTCTGGTCGAGATACAAGTTTGAGGTGTTTTTCTTCTTCTCCAATTTATGCTTTGGCCACATATATGAGTATAGGAGGAGTCAACAACATTATTTGGATATGAGTTAACAGAATATTAACTTTAAAATGTGAGATTCTCACTGGAGGTGCATTTTAATGGTGCATTTTTCTATTCCACCAAACAGGGCATAGAGGGTGAGACGGTGCCATGACAGTTGACTTGTGATTGCATCTAGAAGAGCCTAGAAGCCAACATTCACCTGCATTACCGTCATCTCTAAGTTGGAACATTATCATCATGAAGAAAATGTCTAACACCCTCCCGCTCTGTCTGCTTAGCATTCTGCTGTTGTCCCAGATCTGCTCCGGTATCAAATGGCTGTAAGGACCTTTTCTTTCCTTATTTTTGTGTCTGCATTTTTCCTTTATTGTGCACAATGTTGTACAGAAGATGGGGCTCTCCTAATCCTTCTCATGTTTTACTTTATTGCTTCTTAAACTGTTATAGAAAATAACAGAATATAATTTAACTTTATTGTCCATCTGAAGATGACATTTTTTGCCATATTGTCTATGTGGGTAAAAAGAAAGACAGGTTGTGTGTTTTAGTTTGAGTACTGAGATTAAATGAGGTTCTCAATTTGTTGCCTGGTGAATGTTAATAAGAAGATTTTAACTGGAATTAGAGATTGGAAAATTAATGCTCTACAGCGGGGATGGGCAACTGGCGGATCAATTTCCAAAATTGAAAAAAAATAAAATAAATGTATAATAATATATATACACTACATGACCAAAAGTATGTGGACACCTGCTCGTTGAATTAATATGGAGTTGGTCAGCATAGCCAGGCACTAAAATAGAACTAAGTTCTGCAAGTCCCACCTCTCCCATCTCCTCATTGGTTTTTAGGAGCATATATCCATGTGGGTGATTGAAAGATGAACTGAGGTCTACACTCCAGTCCAGTCAGTGGTGGTAATGCACCTTAAAGTTTCCAACCGCCATATAGTCCAAAGAAGAAGCCTGAACGAGGATATATTAGAAACAAACTTGGTTTACCCTCAGAGTTCGTTTAGATATTTCAACCTGTGTGTCCTGATCGTGTCTGGTGTGGGTGGACAAAATTAACATGCACATTGAAGCACGTGCGCGCCCGGTCTAGTCAGAATGTTATGCTGAAACAGGAAAGAGCCTTCCCCAAACTGTTGCCACAAAGCACTCACCGGTCCCGTTTTGTGAGCTTGTGTGGCGTACCACTTTACAGCTGAGCCATTGTTGCTCCTAGACGTTTCCACTTCATAATAACAGCACTTACATTTGACCAGGGAAAGGTGGCATCCTATGACTTTTGCCACGTTGAAAGTCACTGAGCTCTTCAGTAAGGCCATTCTAATGCCAATGTTTGTCTGTGAATATTACATGGCTGTGTGCTCGATTTTATACACCTGTCAGCAACGGGTGTGTCTGAAATAACCAAATCCACTAATTTGAAGGGGTGTCGACATACTTTTGTATATATATACTGTACCAGTCAAAAGTTTTGGCACACCTACTCATTCCATGGTTTTTCTTGATCAAAACTATGAAATAACACATATGGAATCATGTAATAACCAAAAAAGTGTTAAAACAATTCAAAATATATTTTATATTTGAGATTCTTCAAACCCTTTGCTTTGATGACAGCTTTGCACACTCTTCTTAAGTGATTTTGGTACATATTTGTATTCTGTTCATAGATGAATGGCCATTTTAAGCCTGCACATGATTTGGAATGGTTATTTAGCATCTGTAGCATCTGAAACCTATATGAGTAAGTTGTTAATATTTCTCTAGGCTATAACCGTTGAGCAGAAAATGTGCCTCAGAGAGAGAGAGAGAGAGTGAGATTGGGGATTGCATGACATTGTACTAAATCCTATCGTAGAAAGGGTCTCTCCCAGCCTTGATATTGCTACAGGGCCTGGATGTGAACCAGATGGGACCATAAACACTTGTGAGCGCTGGGTTACTAGGAGCACAGGGGTGTCGCAGTTTACCATTAGGCATGGAGTGGCCGCCCTTTCCTCCTAATCCCAAACAGGCCAAGGTGCATGAGGCATTGGCTGGTTCTCACAGAACTCTCTCTCCCTCGCAGTGCTCCAGGAAGACATAGAAAACAAAGATCAGGAACTGACTGACTGACCAGGTTCTCTGGTGGATTTTCTATGAACTAATCTTCTATTCAGTCTATGTGAAAACAAAGTATGTGTGCCCCCTTTTAGATTTCCATATTCAGATGACTTATGTCAGAGTAAAGTCTCGGGTGGAATAAAATCCTTTAAACCAATGAAGAATGTAAATGATGATAGATTAATAGATGTAGCGCCGTCAGATTTGGCTTTTTGCCTATGATGAATAAATTGTTTGGCATGTTCTGGAACCTCCTCTAGTGAACTGAATCAGGAGAATAACCTGATGCCAAGCTGTGGTCTATTATGTTTTACCTGTTCGTGACTTTTTGAGAGATTTCCATGGGCATTTCCATTGTATCTCCTAAATGGTTCAAATGCCAAAAATGTTCCCCATTCCAAACAGCTCTCATTGTGTTTGAATGGTTGAAAACATGTGGCTCAGTATATGGCACAAGTAATAAAATGACATTGTATTGGCTTTTGCATGTCTGTTTCTGTTCCAGGGCCCTATCACACACACCTGTGTCCTTACACATCAACCAGACCCACCACTGCAAGCTGCTGCCGGGCCTGGTGTCCTCACAAGCCCAGCTGTGTCGGAGCAACCTGGAGCTCATGCAGACCATCATCGCTGCAGCTCGCGAGGTCAAGAAGACCTGCCAGAAGACCTTCGCTGACATGCGCTGGAACTGTTCCTCTATTGAAATCCCCAGTGACTCCTCGAGGTATCGACCGGACCTTGACAGAGGTAGGCCTAGGTCACAATCTATTATTTATGGTGTTTAGAACTAGGCGTAAGATACGGAAATCAACTCCAGAATACTGGAGTAAACTATGTGAAGATCTTTTGACTGAAATGGTGGTGTGAGATCCATTGTGCTCGGTGTGCGAACTATACGCTTTTTTCAAACAAACTAGGAGTGATCTTCTCTGACCAAATGATTAGCACAGCAGAAACTCTGTGTCCTTGGTGGGATTCAAAAATCGAACCTAAGTGTCGCTGGAGATTATTTACAAGAGAGAGTTTAAAGCTTTAATTATCGTCCTTGGTGGTCTTTTGTGCTCTGAGGGCAGAGCTCACTGTGACAAGCAAAGGATACCATTCTTCTTTGTGTCCCCTTGAAAGAAAGAAAATCCTCCCCTATCACCCTACCCACTCACCTCCATAATATCTGTGCTACAAAGTTATTCTCTTTAAATTCCAAGTACTTGATGTGGTTGTCTTCATAGCTTAGATACAGATAATCTTCAAACGTATCTGTAACTTGTGACACTTTGTCTTTTGTGTGTATTTAGTATTTTTTTGTTATAATATTTTATGTACACTTTATGTACACACTTTCCCTGTATTTCCTTCTTGCCAGGTCGCCCCTCACAAATGAGGTTTTAACCTCAATGGATCTTAACTGGTTAAATAAAGGTTCATTTAAAAAATAAAAATAGTAGTGCCTTTTCTGTTGCACAATAGATTCCACTATGTAAGAGATAGCATTGAGTTGGATAGTGACTATTATAAGGGATCTAGATATCTTTTTTGTGGCATCTCATCCTTCGCAGTTTTAAATCCTTTTTACGGCATACATTACCTAAACGCATCTGTCTTTCTATAGTAAAGCATGATGTGAAATATTGCCAGCGATCTCTGCGGAACATACTTCTTATGAATAGGCAGGCTCTTAGTTGCTCCCTTCAGTACAAAGCATTAGTAATGTGCCTACATTTTTTCTATCGATCCTCATTTCATTAAATGCACACTCCTTGCAGTGTTTTGAGAGTCTTTCCGTGTTCTGGACTTGTACCTTGATGGGTTCATTTCCATTGCCAAAAAGATCTTTGCTGAGCCAGACAGAACCAATGCCAGTTCCAGTTTTACTGAGTTTGGGTGAAGATGTAAAAACCCCACAACAAAGAGCTGGCTTCTAATCAAAGGTTTAGTGAGATAGCTCCACGATGATGCGCCTCAGGAGAAGACAGGCTCCATCTGTCAACTGTTAGACCAGTCGTAAGAAGCCCCTGGCAGACTCTAGACGAATGCTCTTCCTCATACGGGGATGTCTTTGATGGCCTGAATGTTTCTTTCTTCCTGTCTCCTACCTCCATCATCCAGCATTGACATATATGCCATCTGTGTGTACACACTTCATTACCTATACACTGAGTGTACGAAACATTAGGAACACCTTCCTAATATTAAGTTGCACCCCCCTTGGCCTCAGAACAGCCTCAGTTCATCAGGGGGATGGACTCTACAAGGCGTCGAAAGTGTTCCACAGGAATGCTGGCCCATGTTGACTCCAATGCTTCTCACAGTTGTGTCAAGTTGGCTGGGTGTGCTTTGGGTGGTGGACCATTCTTGATACACACGGGAAACTGTTGATTTGAAAAACCCAGCAGCGGTTCAGTTCCTGACACACTCAAACCGGTACTCTGTTTAAAGGCACTCTGAATGACACACATACACAATCTATATCTCAATTGTCTGAAGGCTTAAAAATCATTCTTTAACCTGTCTCCTCCCCTTCATCTACATTGATTGAAGTGGATTTTACAAGTGATATCAATAAGGGATCATAGCTTTCACCTGGATTCACCTGGTCAGTCTGTCATGGAAAGAGCATGTTCCTAATGTTTTGTCCACTCGCTTTATAACATCCATATTATTCACTCTGGCTGTATAACCATATATGTCTAGTGACTTTGTCATGTTACCCTCACTAAGGGTACAGGTTAGGGTTAAATGAAGGTTACATGAATGAAAAACAATAACAGTTAATCTACAGAAGTCAGTTCCCTCACTTACAAGGATTTGTCTTGTTGTTCTCAACAGGCACAAGGGAGTCAGCGTTCGTGTACGCCCTGTCCGCGGCAGCCATCAGCCACACCATCGCGCGGGCGTGCACATCAGGGGACCTGCGGCTGTGTTCATGTGGCCCCATCCCCGGAGAGATCCCTGAGCCAGGCTACCGCTGGGGTGGCTGTGCAGACAACCTGCACTACGGCCTGGTCATGGGCTCCAAGTTCTCTGACGCCCCCATGAAGATGAAGAAGGCAGGCTCCCACGCCAACAAGCTGATGCACCTGCACAACAGTGAAGTGGGGAGACAGGTAGTTAGTTACACATTCAGATCACGGATATACTCACTGTTTATGCTAATCAGATATAGTAGTAGTAGTATTAGTGGTAGTGGTAGTGGTAGTGGTAGTAGTAGTAGTAGAAGTAGGGGTAGTGGTAGTGGTAGTAGTAGTGGTGGTAGTGGTAGTGGTAGTAATGGTAGTAGTGGTAGAAGTAGTGGTAGTAGTGGTATTAGTGGTAGTGGTAGTAGTGTTAGTGGTAGTGGTGGTGGTGGTAGTGGTAGTGGTAGTGGTAGTGGTAGTGGTAGTGGTAGTGGTAGTAGTGGTAGTGGTAGTGGTAGTGGTAGTAGTAGTGGTGGTAGTAGTGTTGGTAGTGGTAGTGGTAGTAATGGTAGTAGTGGTAGAAGTAGTGGTAGTAGTGGTAGTGGTAGTAATGGTAGTAATGGTAGTAGTGGTAGAAGTAGTGGTAGTAGTGGTAGTGGTATTAGTGGTAGTGGCAGTAGTGTTAGTGGTAGTGGTGGTGGTGGTGGTGGTGGTGGTAGTTGGAGTAGTGATAGTGGTTTTAGTTGTAGTGGTGGTAGTGTTAGCGGTGGTAGTGGTAGTGGTAGTAATAGTAGTAGTAGTAGTAGTAGTAACAGCAGTCTGGATTGAAAGAGGGATATATGAATATACGGGTGGACATATGAGTAGGGCTCTGGCGGTCAGGCCATTTTGTCAACAGGTGATGGTAAAGAAAATAACTGCTGTCTCACACTAATTTACCGTTAATGATAAACACATTTAGCATCTCCTGGCTTCCACGCATAGCCTACAAGCCACTGATGCAGACCTTGTGAACTTTTACATTTGAAAAAGTCTAATAAATCCATGTAATAAATCCATTATTTATTTTAGACAGGTCTAAAGAAACATTATATGAAAAAAATGTAGTCTATTCCAGAAGAACAGAGTAGCATACTCTGAGTTGTCCTTATGTTAGGCCCTAATATGGATATGCCATATGGCTATGGGCTACACGCAGGTTTGAATCCCCGAGCTGACACGGTACAAATCTGTCGTTCTGCCCCTGAACAAGGCAGTTAACCCACTGTTCATAGGCCGTCATTGAAAATAAGAATTTGTGTTCTTAACTGAAAATGCCTAGTTAAATAAAGGTCAAATAAAACATTTTGCAGACAAGATTTGCTTAGAATTCCGTGCCATTATTTTATTTTATAGTATGAAGAATACATTTGAACATAGCTGAATAAAATAGAGAGGAAATATTTTCTCCAAACGATTTGAGGGAATGTGCACATGTGGCTATTCTGTGTTGAGTGGTTCACAAAGAAACAGGTTCTACTATATGCTTCATTTAGAGTTATTTATGTAACTTTAGTTGTGATACAAATGTTGGGCTATATGTTTTGATTTTTAATACATTCTAAGGCTGCATGATGCGACTCTAATGATGATTTGAAAAATATTGCATGAAAGGCATAAGCTCTGCTTTGTTTTTTTCCGCAGGCTGTACACACTTTATCAGTCTCTTATTCACAATTTGACAAGCACTTGATAATGCCTCGAATTTCCCGGCTCTATCCATGCCTTTTGCGGCCAATGTGCTCTTGGGCTGAATATGATAATTATAATTCCTTTCTTCCACCTCTCACTCACATGGCTCTCCATCACGTGGCCATGATTTCTCACAGGCTACAAGTGAAGACAGACACATGCGGGACACAGCTGCATGCGTCCTTATACAATTCCCAGGCGCATATCAAAGATATTGGAAGAACTGTCCACATTTATTTTTTGTCAGCCAACAAGATGAGTAGGCCTAATGAACAGCAGAAGCACTAGCCTATGTCAATCTACTATCCCCCATAGTACAAACGTTGACCTATTCTATTCAGTGTGATATATAAATATTCCAAATATAGTCTGAGATAGTTGTGGGATGCAAATTAATTTGGGATCCAAATTAATACAACCACTACCGTCAAAAAAACTGTTTTAAGCAATGAGCCTGATGCAACAGATGAGAATGTTTAGCTTAAAATGTTGATAAACTATTAGGCTATTTCTTAACATTATAAGCTCAGCAATTCTCACACTGCAGTAGGCTATAAGCGCGAATGTTCCATTAGCAGGAAAACACCATTCTCAAAAGTGACCACAAATGTGATAATGTATGTATTTATTTTATTATAAAGGTGCATTTTTATGGTGAAAGTTATCTTCCCCAAACTTGAAACTCACCCGCTGCGTACGTATTCCATTTAGGCTCTACACCCGTTATAAAGCGGATTAATGTGCTTTATTTTAAGAAGTTATTTGGCCACTTTACTTGTGATACCAACCTTATCGAAATATATAGGCATATGGGCTAGGCTACATGTAGTGTGCGACTATGATTTGAAAAAGTCTCAAAAAAATGTATGCGCTGCTTGCCTTCATTCACACGTGATAATATATAATTCATAAGTGATAGGCTAACATTGTCACCCATCACACTATTCTTGATTTAATCTTGTCTTTACATATACTAAATAATATATGTGTGAAATTTGTTTTGATTTAGAATGGACCATTATCATGCACCTGTCTCGAAACAGGGGCTGCAGAAAAAAATACATGTCATCTTTGCACTTACTGTAAATAGAGAATGGAGGACGCTTTTCACGTGGTTCATTTTCATGCCAGCCAGGTAGGCTCTACTCCTGTTGTAAAGATAAGCAATGTGCTTAATACTAGGAAAGTAGAGAAATAAATATAGTATGCCATACCTATAGAAAGCTGATAGGATCCTCCTCTTTTTAATAAAAATGTTGCTCAACATGAGCTAATGGGCTCTAATGAAGAGTTTGATTAGATTTTCGATCACATTTGCATTGATGTCAGAGTGATAAGAGGGAAAATAGAGTGCGGAGTACCAGGCAGTTAGCAAGTTTGGTAGGCTACTAATGACCATCAGCAGCATCAGAGCTTGGAAAAGCCAAGTTACCCTGACTAAACGGTCAGGTGGAATTGGACTGCCGTCATGACTCCTGACCAGCGGTGTGGTGGTAATACGGTCACCGTAACAGCCCTACATATGAGCATGTACATTTATAACTCTTGTAATTTATAATGCCTTTGGAGAATATTTTACGTATTTTCTGCCATAGCATCAGCCTCAGTAGTAACAGTGTTTGACATTCACATCCTCTATTTCTCCCCCAGGCCCTGAGGGATGCGCTGGTGATGAAATGTAAGTGTCATGGTGTGTCTGGCTCTTGCTCCATACGGACCTGCTGGAGAGGCCTGCAGGACCTGAAGGATATCGCCATGGACCTGAAGACCAAGTACCTGTCAGCCACCAAGGTGGTGCACAGACCCATGGGTACGCGCAAGCAGCTGGTCCCCAAGGACATCGACATCAGGCCCGTTAGGGAGAACGAGCTGGTTTACTTGCAGAGCTCCCCAGACTTCTGCGCCAAGAACGACAAGCTCGGCTCCATTGGCACCCAGGACAGGTGAGACTGTTACAGTGTGTGTGTGTGTGTGTGTGTGTGTGTGTGTGTGTGTGTGTGTGTGTGTGTGTGTGTGTGTGTGTGTGTGTGTGCCTTATGTTCATAAAAGCAGGGTGTGATGGGTGGCACAGTGTGGAAGTATATACCGTATAAAATCAGAGGTCCTCTTTTGCAAAACTCTAGATACTCAGTTTACTGGCCTGGCTCTGTCTGGACCAATCCTGTTTGTTTTCTCAAGCGGGTAGTTTGTCCAGGATGTTGATTTAATTAGCTACCACCCACTCTGGTGGCAGACACCATTTTGTTTTAAGAATCTCTGACAAAGAAAGTGGTCCCGGAGATTAGCCTGTCTGTGGTATGTCTGAGCACGTGTCCCTGACATGACCGTTGTGACTTGGGCCCTTGTGTTGCAATCAGGCAAGGGTGAGTAATGCGGTTATTCTTAGGGCCTGAGTGCATTCAGCTGATATCGATATGAGAGGTAATGGTCCCCAAAGATAGAATAAGACTCTCTATTCATCTGAAGTGTTTTATTAGGAATTAGAAACTGGTTGGTCCGAGCCCTGAATGCTGATTGGCTGACAGCCGTGATATACCAGACCATATTCCACAGGTATGACAAAACATTTATTTATACTACTCTAATTACGTTGGTAACCAGTTTATAATAGCAATAAGGCACCTCGGGGGTTTGTGGTAAGTGGCCAATATACCACAGCTAAGGCCTGTATCCAGGCACTCCGCGTTGAGTCATGCGTAAGAACAGCCGTGGCCATATACCACACCCCCTCAGGCTTTATTGCTTAAATATATGCTGCATGTTGTTGGTCTGACAACTGTGAGAACTTAGCGGAAAGTAACGGACATTTTCTTTGTCTGAGGTAAGGGCCAGATATAGAGAGAGGTCTGGCCACCACCCTTCTACAAAAATGTGCTAGCCATCTTTGGCAGCCTAGTGGATTTTCTGCCTTTCGCATGGGTATCCATTTTAGCAGCATATTCCTGAATCTCTGCTATTTGGTTTTGGACTGCAGAAGACGTATTACAAATGTAAAAAAGGAGTAGGGTTTTGTGGTCTGCAGCTCTTGGAGCTGGAAATGCAGACTAACATATGTGGACCATTGAAACCAGTTAATGCAAATGTGTCTTTACTGTTCCTGGAGCCAGCTATAGTCCAAATGTCAAGTGTCATGTGCCTAGCCCTGAGCTACTGAGCAGCAGGCCACTTAACAGATACTGTAACCTGAAGACATATTGCGCGTCCTTTATGCCGAGTCTTAAGGCACCACCAGCCAAATCAAATCAAATCAAATGTATTTATATAGCCCTTCGTACATCAGCTGATATCTCAAAGTGCTCAAAGTGCTGTACAGAAACCCAGCCTAAAACCCCAAACAGCAAGCAATGCAGGTGTAGAAGCACGGTGGCAAAACTCCCTAGAAAGGCCAAAACCTAGGAAGAAACCTAGAGAGGAACCAGGCTATGTAGGGTGGCCAGTCCTCTTCTGGCTGTGCCAGGTGGAGATTGTAACAGAACATGGCCAAGATGTTCAAATGTTCATAAATGACCAGCATGGTCAAATAATAATAATCACAGGCAGAACAGTTGAAACTGGAGCAGCAGCACGGCCAGGTGGACTGGGGACAGCAAGGAGTCATCATGTCAGGTAGTCCTGTGGCATGGTCCTAGGGCTCAGGTCCTCGGAGAGAGAGAAAGAAAGAGAGAAAGAGAGAATTAGAGAGAGCATACTTAAATTCACACAGGACACCGGATAGGACAGGAGAAGTACTCCAGATATAACAAACTGACCCTAGCCCCCCGACACATAAACTACTGCAGCATAGATACTGGAGGATGAGACAGGAGGGGTCAGGAGACACTGTGGCCCCATCCAATGACACCCCCGGACAGGGCCAAACAGGAAGGATATAACCCCACCCACTTTGCCAAATCACAGCCCCCACACCACTAGAGGGATATCTTCAACCACCAACTTACCATCCTGAGACAAGGCTGAGTATAGCCCACAAAGATCTCCACCACGGCACAACCCAAGGGGGGGGGGTGCCAACCCAGACAGGAAGATCACATCAGTGACTCAACCCACTCAAGTGACGCACCCCTCCTAGGGACGGTATGAAAGAGCCCTAGTAAGCCAGTGACTCAGCCCCTGTAATAGGGTTAGAGGCAGAGAATCCCAGTGGAAATAGGGGAACCGGCCAGGCAGAGACAGCAAGGGCGGTTCGTTGCTCCAGAGCCTTTCCGTTCACCGTCACACTCCTGGGCCAGACTACACTCAATCATATGACCCACTGAAGAGATGAGTCTTCAGTAAAGACTTAAAGGTTGAGACCGAGTTTGCGTCTCTCACATGGGTAGGCAGACCATTCCATAAAAATGGAGCTCTATAGGAGAATTCTAGGGACAATTAGGAGGCCTGCGTCTTGTAGCGTACATGTAGGTATGTACGGCAGGACCAAATCAGAGAGATAGGTAGGAGCAAGCCCATGTAATGCTTTGTAGGTTAGCAGTAAAACCTTGAAATCAGCCCTTGCCTTGACAGGAAGCCAGTGTAGGGAGGCTAGCACTGGAGTAATATGATCCAATTATTTGGTTCTAGTCAGGATTCTCGCAGCCGTATTTAGCACTAACTGACGTTTATTTAGTGCTTTATCCGGGTAGCCGGAAAGTTGAGCATTGCAGTAGTCTAAACTAGAAGTGACAAAAGCATGGATTAAGTTTTCTGCATCATTTTTGGATAGAACGTTTCTGATTTTTGCAATGTTACGTAGAAGGAAAAAAGCTGTCATTGAAACAGTCTTGATATGTTCTTCAAAAGAGAGATCCGGGTCCAGAGTAACGCCGAGTTCCTTCACAGTTTTATTTGAGACGACTGTACAACCATTAAGATTAATTGTCAGATTCAACAGAAGATCTCTTTGTTTCTTGGGACCTAGAACAAGCATCTCTGTTTTGTCCGAGTTTAAAAGTAAAAGAAAGAAAGAAAGTTTGCAGCCATCCACTTCCTTATGTCTGAAACACATGCTTGTAGCGAGGGCAATTTTGGGGCTTCACCATGTTTCATTGAAATGTACAGCTGTGTGTCATCCGCATAGACAGATGGTATCAAAAGCAGCACTAAGGTCTAGGAGCACGAGGACAGATGCAGAGCCTCGGTCTCATGCCATTAAAAGGTAATTTACCACCTTCACAAGTGCAGGCTCAGTGCTATGATGGGGTCTAAAACCAGACTGAAGCATTTTGTATACATTGTTTGTCTTCAGGAAGGTAG
Organism: Oncorhynchus keta; assembly: GCF_023373465.1. Classification (NCBI taxonomy): domain Eukaryota; kingdom Metazoa; phylum Chordata; class Actinopteri; order Salmoniformes; family Salmonidae; genus Oncorhynchus; species Oncorhynchus keta. The sequence continues at coordinate 34,671,167 of NC_068431.1, read as the reverse complement.
TAAGTTGCTGCTGATACTTTTTTTTACATTTTCTGGGTCAAGGTTTGGCTTTTTCAAGAGATGCTTTATTACTGCCACTTTTAGGGAGTTTGGTACACATCCGGTGGATAGAGAGCCGTTTATTATGTTCAACATAGGAGGGCCAAGCACAGGAAGCAGCTCTTTCAGTAGTTTAGTTGGAATAGGGTCCAGTATGCAGCTTGAAGGTTAAGAGGCCATGATTATTTTCATCATTGTGTCAAGAGATATAGTACTAAAACACCTGAGTGTCTCTCTTGATCCTAGGTCCTGGCAGGGGTGTGCAGACTCAGGAAAACTGAGCTTTGAAGGAATACGCAGATTTAAAGAGGAGTCCGTCATTTGTTTTCTAATAATCATGATCTTTTCCTCAAAGAAATTCATGAATTTATTACTGCTGAAGTGAAAGCCATCCTCTCTTGGGGAATGCTGCTTTTTAGTTCGCTTTGTGACCGTATCAAAAAGGAATTTCGGATTGTTCTTATTTTCCTCAATTAAGTTGGAAAAATAGGATGATCGAGCAGCAGTAAGGGCTCTTCGATACTGCACGGTACTGTCTTTCCAAGCTAGTCGGAAGACTTCCAGTTTGGTGTGACGCCATTTCCGTTCCAATTTTCTGGAAGCTTGCTTCAGAGCTCGGGTATTTTCTGTATAGCAGAGAGCTAGTTTCTTATGAGAAATGTTTTTAGTTTTTAGGGGTGCAACTGCATCTAGGGTATTGCGCAAGGTTAAATTGAGTTCCTCAGTTAGGTGGTTAACTGATTTTTGTCCTCTGGCGTCCTTGGGTAGACAGAGGGAGTCTGGAAGGACATCAAGGAATCTTTGTGTTGTCTTTGAATTTATAGCATGACTTTTGATGTTCCTTGGTTGGGGTCTGAGCAGATTATTTGTTGCAATTGCAAACATAGAAAATGGTGGTCCGATAGTCCAGGATTATGAGGAAAAACATTAAGATCCACAACATTTATTCCATTGGACAAAACTAGGTCCAGAGTATGACTGTGATAGTGAGTAGGTCCAGAGACATGTTGGACAAAACCCACTGAGTCGATGATGGCTCCGAAAGCCTTTTGGAGTGGGTCTGTGGACTTTTCCATGTGAATATTAAAGTCACCAAAGATTAGAATATTATCTGCTATGACTACAAGGTCCGATAGGAATTCAGGAAACTCAATGAGGAACGCTGTATATGGCCCAGGAGGCCTGTAAACAGTAGCTATAAAAAGTGATTGAGTAGGCTGCATAGATTTCATGACTAGAAGCTCAAAAGACGATGCACGGGGGATATGGTCACTCGTGTAGCCAGGAGGTGAGGCCTCATTTAGCACAGTAAATTCGTCAGGCTTAAGCCATGTTTCAGTCAGGCCAATCACATCAAGATTATGATCAGTGATTAGTTAATTGACTATAATTGTCTTTGAAGTAAGGGATCTAACATTAAGTTGCCCTATTTTGAGATGTGAGGTATCATGATCTCTTTCAATAATGACAGGAATGAAGGAGGTCTTTATCCTAGTGAGATAAAGTGAGATCCCACCGCCATGTTTAGTTTTGCCCAACCTGTGTCGAGGCACAGACACGGTCTCAATGGGGATAGCTGAGCTGACTACACTGACTGGCTAACAGCCTGCTGCCAGGCCTGCACCCTATTTCATTGTGGAGCTAGAGGAGTTAGAGCCCTGTCTATGTTGGTAGATAAGATGAGAGCACCCCTCCAGCTAGGATGGAGTCCGTCACTCCTCATCAGGTCAGGCTTGGTCCTGTTTGTGGGTGAGTCCCAGAAAGAGGGCCAATTATCTACAAATTCTATCTTTTGGGAGGGGCAGAAAACAGCTTTCAACCAGCGATTGAGTTGTGAGACTGCTGTAGAGCTCATCACTCCCCCTAACTGGAAGGGGGCCAGAGACAATTACTCGATGCCGACACATCTTTCTAGCTGATTTACACGCTGAAGCCATGTTGCGCTTGGTGATCTCTGACTGTTTCATCGTAACATAGTTGGTGCCGACGTGGATAACAATATCTCTATACTCTCTACACTTGCCAGTTTTAGCTTTAGTCAGCACCATCTTCAGATTAGCCTTAATTAACGTCGGTAGCCCTGCCCCCTGGTAAACAGTGTATGATCGCTGGATGATTTGTTTTAAGTCTAATACTGCGGGTAATGGAGTCGCCAATCACTAGAGTTTTCAATTTGTCAGAGCTAATGGTGGGAAGCTTCGGCGTCTCAGACCCCGTAACGGGAGGAGTAGAGACAAGAGAAGGCTCGGCCTCTGACTCCTGCAATCGTTGGTGGCAGTCTGCAAGGGGACGTGTGACACTGATGTGCCGTGTGGTGTGTGCTTCCAAGAGGGTCCCAGAGGTCTAGGGATGTTTTAACCGCCCTACCCCACACCTCCTCCTCGCCATCACATGGCCTCATCACAGCATCATACTCCTCACCCACACGATCCCTAGACACTCCACAAGAGCTAGTGGGATACCCTGACGGAGCCATGTTCAGTGGTGCACACTTCAGGATGGCCTTATCTGTGTTTACTCTTCAAGTGAATTCTAATCTCACTACTCCTCGCCATGGATAGCTTTGACCCCATTGACAGTTGTGTAAAGTACTTAAGTATAAATACTTTAAAGTACTATTTAAGTAGTTTACTATTTATATTTTTTACTACTTTTACTTCGCTTAAGAAAATATTGTACTTTTTTCTCCATACATTGTCCTTGACACCAAAAAGTACTCGTTACATTTTGAACGCTTAGCAGGACAAATAGTCAAAATAGTCAAATTCACGCACTTATCAACCGGACATCCCTGGTCATCCCTACTGCCTTTGATCTGGTGGACTCACTAAACACACATGCTTCATTTGTAAATTATGTCTGAATGTTGGAGTGTGCCCGTGGCTTTCCGTAAAAAAGAAGAAAAAAAAGAACATGTGCCTTCTGTTTTGCTTAATATTAGGAATTTGAAATGATTTATACTTTTACCTTTGATACTTAAATATATTTTAAACCAAATACTTAGACTTTTATTCAAGTAGAATTTTACTGGGTGACTTTTACTTTTACTTGAGTCACTTTCTATTAAGGTATCTCTTAAGTATGACCGTTGGGTACTTTTTCCCCGACTGCCCTTTGATAATACCTGGAGTGGAGTAGCAGCAAACTTGAAGCCTACTCAGTTAGGGACAGAAATGTTGGACGCCTCTTCTGTAGAAAGCTGTCTTTTACAAGTGTCCTATAGTGATGTTGTTTGTGGGATTAGAATGTGTTCTGTAATAATAGGAAATGCATAACAAGTTACATTTCAATAATATCCCCGGAGCTGAGGGATGATCGGTGTCTCAAATGCAACAAGCACTGTGGGTCTTGCGTGTGACGGCACCATCGAAGGATGTGTTTTAATTCAGAATGAGATTAGTAGCTCTGACGGTGAGTGACAGCTATGTGAGAATGATGTGGAGTTAACAGACTGTGCTGTCCTTTTGATCCATTAACTTGCACCAGATAGGACAGATTTTCCCTGACAAAACAAATCTGTGTAGAGCAATTGTTAACTGTTCCATCCCAAAGGCCATTATTGTAAGGATGGGAGAGCATAATATACAAGGAAATTCTCAAAGCTGCTAATGAGAACCTTGACGACCTTGAACCTAGCCGGGGGGAATTCCGGTGGGGTGCCCCCACCCAGGCAGTGGCAGTGCTGGCAACAGTAGCCGCAGTAACACATGGGGAGGGAGTCACACTCGGACATTCAGAGAGGGGGCATATTATTGTGGCCATGGTGGCACAAAATCAAAGGTCTGACTGCACGGAGAGATGCTTAGAATATGATCACTACGGGGGAACATGTTGTGGGTGTTTCAGGGGAAAGGAGTATATCTGACCTCCATCACCTAGGACCTGACAATGGTTAATCCCCATTTCTTTGCTCAGTTTTGCAGGCCTTCTCATACTACTTTGGAGGTATGCTTGGGGTCATTGTTCATTTGGAAGACCCATTTGCGACCAAGCTTTAACTTCCTGACTGATGTCTTGAGATGTCGCTTCAATATATCCACATAATCATCTTTGCTCATGTTGCCATCTATTTTGTGAAGTGCACCAGTCCCTCCTGCAGCAATGCACCCCCACAACATGATGCTGCCAACGGTTGGGATGGTGTTCTTCGGCTTGCAAGCCTCCACCTTTTTTCCTCCAAACATAATGATGGTCATTATGGCCAAACAGTTCCATTTTTGTTTCATCAGAGGACCAGAGGACATTTCTCCAAAAAGTACGATCTTTGCCCCCATGTGCAGTTGCAAACCACAGTCTGGCTTTTTTATGCTGGTTTTGGAGCAGTGGCTTCTTCCTTGCTGAACTGCCTTTGAGGTTATGTCGATATAAGACTCGTTTTACTGTGGATATAGATACTTTTTTTACTTGTTTCCTCCAGCATCTTCACAAGGTCCTTTGCTGTTGTTCTACGATTGATTTGCACTTTTTGCACCAAAGTACGTTCATCTCTAGGAGACAGAACGTGTCTCCTTCCTGAGCGGTATGACGGCTGTGTGGTCCCATGGTGTTTATACTTGCGTACTATTGTTTGTACAGATGACCGTTGTACCTCCAGGCGTTTGGAAATTGCTCCCAAGGATGAACCAGACTTGTGGAAGTCTACAATTTATTTTTCTGAGGTCTTGGTTGATTTCTTTTGATTTTCCCATGATGTCAAGCAGAGTCACTGAGTTTGAAGGTAGGGCTTGAAATACATCCACAGGTACACCTCCAATTGACTGAAATGATGTCAAGTAGCTTATCAGTTGCATCTAAAGCCATGACATAATTTTCTGGAATTTTCCAAGTTATTTAAAGGCACAGTTCACGTAGTGTATGTTAACTTCTGACCCACTGGAATTGTGATAAATAAATAACCTGTCTGCAAACAATTGTTGGAAGAATTACTTGTGTCATGCACAAAGTAGATATCCTAACCAACTTGCCAAACTATAGTTTGTTAACAAGAATTGTGTGGAGTGGTTGAAAAACTAGATTTAATGACTCCAAGCTAAGTGTATGTAAACTTCCGACTTCAACTGTATGTGTCTATGTATGAATGTTTACATATATATATATATATATATATATATATATATATATATATATATATATATATATATATATATTTGGGTATGTATGTGTATGTACTGTATGTACTGTATGTATGTATATGGATATATATATTTACCCAAAAAGTGATATAGGGGATTGGAAATGATTTAGACAATTACATTGATGGAAGCAACAATCTATCCTCAATATTAAAGCTGATCCACCCCCTAAAAATAAACAAAAAAGAAAAAGGTAAAAAGAAAATAAATAAAGGAGTCTGTCCTACGTATTCCAATGGCTCACCATCCCTCCCTCCTTCCCTCCTCCCTCCCTACCCACCACCCCTTCCCTCCTTTTCCCTCTGTGTCAGCAGCCTTCAGCCATCCTCTTAGTGTCTCTGTCTCCCACCACGCTGGCCATTAACACTCTGCTATTATAAATCAATGCAATTATGTGGAGAGGGTTAAATAGAGGGAGGGCTCCCCTGTGTATTCACTCTGATTTATGATAGAGCTATTTTCTGCTCACTTAAGATGCCCCTGGGCTTAAGAAATTAAAGGGTCCCAAGCAAAGCATCTGCTGCCCTCAGACAAAACACGTGGGAGAATGTTTGGGTGAATGCACAATAAGCATTTGTCAAGCTCTCCCTTTTAAATACATTTGTGAGGCTTGGGTTGGACTTTTTGGGGTTGATATTTGAGAGAGGAACTATTCTAAGATCAATGGGGTTTTTTGAGCGGGGAATTCATTGGAGAGACCATGTGTATCTGTGTGTGTGTGTGTGCGTGCGTGTGTGTAAATATGTTAGGGACCTTGAGGGCTTTCCATTGGCCAAAATGTATTACCGGTGTATAGAATGGTTTGTTTCTCTGTCATTTGTTTTGGGGCAGACAGTGTCATTTATGGATGCAAAAAAGGATTAAACATAATTTTAACTTGCTCTCTCTGTCCATTCCAGGCAGTGCAACAAGACGTCCATCGGCAGCGACAGCTGCGACCTGATGTGCTGTGGGCGAGGCTACAACCCCTACACAGAGAAGCTGGTGGAACGCTGCCACTGCAAGTACCACTGGTGCTGCTATGTCACATGTAAGAAGTGTGAGAGGATTGTGGAGAGATACGTCTGCAAATGAGTCCATGTTGTCTACTTCATCCATCCAGTCTCTGAACTGGGGCACAGATAACCAAAGCACTACGTTTCCAAGATGGCTTACTTTTGTCTTAAGCTTTAGCATGTATATTTTGACAAGAAACAGTTTATTTTTGTTCATAATTCTTTATTAAACTCTGACCCACAAGCTGGACTAAAAAGTGAAACATTTTTACGAATGTGGACAAATGGGTGTTGTGACAATGCCTATCGGTTTACGTGAAGACCACCGTCCTCAAGGGTTTTTTCTTTCCTTACACTTTCCTTACACTTGCTGTACTTGGATATCAAAAGTCTATTTTCATATACCTTTATTAAAATAAATGATATTGGATGTTTGTTTTTTTGTACTTCTGGTCACGCTCTGATGTTAACGTTCACAGTTTCCACGGAGTTCAAAGGCTTCTGAAGGATCCATATTTTTTATTGCTCAAATGATACTTGTTTTTTCAAGAGAGAAAGACACGCAAAGAAAGAGAGGAAAAAGGTACAAAACACACAAAGGGAACTTCAAGTACTTTCAGTCATGGAACTTTTTTAGTAACTGGTGTTGAACTGTGGACACTTGAACTCGAATGGGGACTCGCCAGCAGACAGAAAGTTCTGTGTGCATCCTCAGAAAAAGGAAAAATAACTCCCAGTGTTAGAAACAAGCACATCATCCCTATAATGTCTGACATGCAGGTAGTCCAAAGCCTAACGCTCAGAGCATGTGAACAGAACACATCGGTCTCATATAATCCTGTGTTATTATGAACCACTCTTGAGTGGATGTACATACTGTCTTTTTGTATGCTGAATTAAATAATATTTATAAACTAATTAAAGCATTTTTACCAAGCTCGTAAAAAATTTCCCAAGACCGCACATTATCAGCATCATCATCATCATGGTGAAAAACTTGTTGGTCATTTAGAAAAAACTTGTCAAGAGAACTCCATAATCTCGCAAGTTGATGTTTTTGGAATAGACTAGCTATATTTCTTCCCCTCGAAGCATTACTGTTTTAATCTCCAAGTGTTAAGAAAATAAAAATTTCACACAATCATCTGTGAACCTATGATAAATGAACACACTTGTGATGTGTTGTAGTGTTTCATCTCAAGGCCAATTGGGATCAACCTCTCAATTACAAAATACCTGGGAAACTGTTTGTTTGGACATTCCTCACTGTCACAAAGACCATTGTAAGAAAGCTTTAATTCTATCACAGGTTTAGCCTAACGCTCATATGAATTAGGTGAGATCTTGGAAGTGGTTAAACCTCCAATTAAAAAACAAAATAAATCTAATTTATTTGAATACAAAGGGTTAGGTTGTTACTAAAAGGAAGTATTACCCTCTGACCAAACCTTGTGTTGCCTTGTGGTTCTCATGATTCTTAACAGACACAAATAGCTAGTGAGGGCTTGAAGCTAAGCATCTTGGCCAATGCTGTGCTCTGACACATTGAGGCTCCAACCTGCACAAGCCGAACATAATGTACCACTATTGACCTAGCCTGCCCATGGGGGCACAGATGCTGCCAACACAGCTACAGCAATATAGAACAGCAGGGGAAGTATGTTTAATAGAACGCAATCATTGGTACATGAGCTTTTTGGAGGCCTTTTATGAGCTCGGTTTGTGTTTGCAGCGGTCAATAGCTGCTAACAAATTGTTTGATAGGCATGCTTTAACTGATTAAAGTCTTTCTATTTGAGGAATTATGAGAAATTGACAGCGGAGTGGATTCCAGATACACTGGCGTGTTTGAGTGGTAAGGCGAAAGTAGCCGACTGTAAACGGAAGTTGACAGTAAAGTCAGGGGAGGTACAAATGCACCGACAGCAAGTTGGACAACTTCTGCTGTTTCTAGGAAACGTTACAATGGGAGACATGGCAGGGTAGCCTAGTAGTTAGAGCGGTGGACGAGCAACTAGAAGGTTGCAAGTTCAAACCCCCCAGCCGAAAAGGTACAAATCTGTTGTTCTGCCCCTGAACAGGCAGTTAACCCACTGTTCCTAGGCTGTCATTGAAAATAAGAATTTGTTCTTAACTGACTTGCCTAGTTAAATAAAGGAAAAATTGAAATTGCCTTTGTTATTTTCGATGAAGGTGATGTTATCAAAATTACACTTCTACCCAAAGCTAAACATGATCATCATGTTCTAAAGAATTCATATTTTGATGATAGGGAAATAAGATACCATGCCAAGCTCTTTCTAACATTCACAGGACTTGTTTTGTATTTTTGTGATGGTTTTCTCATAATATTAGCAGGTAGTGAGTGCACAGGCTGCTAGAATGAGAACATACAGAGCCCTCTGTAATTATTGGCACAGTGAACCATTTTGTCTTCTTTTGGTTCTGTACTACAGCACTTTAGATTTGAAATTATACGGCGATGAGGTTAAAGTGCAGACTGTCAGCTTTAATTTCAGGTTATTTTCATCCATATCGGGTCAACCGTTTAGGAATTACAGCAAAGCTATCAACAAGGCAAGGGGTGAATACATTGAAGTGTCTGAAATATAAAATATTTGTTTGAGACTTTTTGGTTACTACATGATTCCAAATGTGTTATTTCATAGTTTTGACGTCTTCATTACTATTCTACAATGTAGAAAATAGTAAAAAATAAAGAAAAACCCTTGAATGACTAGGTGTGTCCAAACCTTTGACTAACACGCAATGATTGCATCAAGCTTGTGACACTACAAATTTGTTGGATGCATTTGCTGTTTGTTTTGGTTGTGTTTCAGATTATTTTGTGCCCAATAGAAATGAATAGTAAATAATGTATTGTGTCACTTTGGAATCATTTACATTGTAAATAAGAATAGCATATGTTTCTAATCATGTACATTAATGTGGATTCTAGCATGATTACGGATAGTCTTGAAATGAATCGTCAATAATGATGAGTGAGAAAGTTACAGAAGCACAAATATCATACCCACCAAAAAATGCTAGCCTCCCCTGTTACTTGCCATTACTTCATGCCTTGTACCTTCCTCATTATTATTTGTGATTGTGCAACATGGAATTATAACAGATGTGATTAAATGGAGTCCACAAAGATTATTCCTGTATGGTAATTGATTGCATGTCATCATCACTATAGACTGCAGTGAATTTCTTTAATTCTCAACCTTTATGTTGCTTTTGTCAGTAAGCATGTAAAGAACAGCATTTTATTCAATCACATGAATGACAAAGCACTCAGGGTAAGTTACTGGGTAAAAAACATGACAATAATTATACTACACACGACACACTACATGTACATCAGTTCACATAAGTTACAGGGTAAACAATATGCCAAGTAATATGCCAAGCACTCAAATGCACTTGGTATTGAACCCACGACTGTTGTCTGGGGTACTTCAAATCAAATCTAGTATAATTTAATGTAAACAACAGGTGTGGTCTAACAGTGAAATGCTTACTTACAGGCCCTTCCCAACAATGCAGAGACAAAGAAAGTAGAGAAATAATAGAACAATAAAACACATAACAATAACGTAATAGTAGATACACAATGAGTAACGATAACTTGGCATTATACAAGGGGTACCAGTACAGAGTCGATATGCAGTGATACGAGGTAATTGAGTTATATATGTACATATAACTAGGAATAAAGTGACAGATAGTAAACAGAAGCAGCAGCGAATGTGATGAGTCAAAATAGTTTGTGCAAAAAAAGTCAATGCAGATAGTCCTGGTAGCTATTTGGTTAATTTAGCAGTCTTATGCCTTGGGGGTAGAAGCTGTTCAGGGTTTGGTTAATTTAGCAGTCTTATGCCTTGGGGGTAGCTGTTCAGAGTCCTGTTGGTTCCAAACTTGGTGCATCGGTACCGCTTGCCATGTGGTAGCAGAGAGAATAGTCTAGGTGGCTGGAGTCTTTCACAATTTTTAGGGCCTTCCTCTGACACTGCCTGGTATAGATGTTCTGGATGGCAGGGAGTTCAGCCCCAGTGATGAACTGGGCTGTACGCAATACTCTCTGTAGCGCCTTGTGGTCAGATGCTAAGTGGTTGCCATACCAAGCGGTGATGCACCCAGTCAAGGTACTCTCAATGGGGCAGGTGTAAAACGTTTTGAGGACCTGAGGACCCATGCCAAATCTTTTCAGCGTCTTGAGGGGGAGATGTGTTTTCGTGCCCTCTCCACGACTGTGTTGGTGTGTTTGGACCGTGATAGATCCTTAGTGATGTGGACTACCGCCCTGTCGATGATGAGTGCTTGGTCTTCTGTTTCCTGTAGTCCACGATCAGCTCCATTGTCTTGCTGAAGTTGATGTCCTGGCACAACACTACCTGGTCTCTAACTTCCTCCCTATAGGCTGTCTCATCATCGTTGGAGTTGTGCCCTGCCACACAGTCATGGGTGAACAGGGAGTAGAGGAGGGGACTAAGCATACACCCCTGAGGGGCACCCGTGTTGAGGGTCAGTGTGGCAAATGTGTTGTTGCCTCCCCTCACTACCTTTGGGATGTCCCATCAGGAAGTCCAGGTTCCAGTTGCAGGGGGATGTGTTCAGTCCCATGGTCCTTAGCTTAGTTATGAGCTTGGAGGGCACTATTGTGTTGAACGCTGAGCTATTGTCAATAAAGAGCATTTTCACATACTGTAGGTGTCTTTTGTCCAAGTGGGAAAGGGCAGTGTGGAGTGCAATAAAGACTGAGTCCACTGCAGATTTGTTAGGGCGGTATGCTAATTGGAGTGGGTCCAGGGTGTCTGGGATGATGGTGTGGACCAGCCTTTCAAAGCATTTCATGGCTACAGATGTGAGTGCTACGGGGGGATAGCCCTTTAGGCAGGTTACCTTGGTGTTCTTGAGCACAGGGACTATGGTGGTCTGCTTGAAACATGTAAGTCATACAGACTGGGTCAGAGAGAGGTTGAAAATGTCACTGAAGACACTTGCCAGCAGGTCAGCGCATGTTCTGAGTACACATCCTGGTAATTTGTCTGCTCATTAAGGGTCCATTTCCCAGACACAGATTAAGCCTCTAAAATTGCCAGTGTAGAAATCCCCTAAAATAACCCACATGTAGCTTACAATACGCATTCTATTTTATTCACACTTAATAGACAATCAACAATCTTGCATTTGTTTGGTGACAGCAATATTACATACAAGACAAATTGTAGACTATAACATGGGACACAACATTACATCTAGATAGGTACAGTAGGATATTTCATTTATTTATGTATGTAGTCCTATGTAATTAGATCCTAAGGATGTAAGAATAAAGTAAACATTGCATTGATAACAACCAATGATATTTGGTGACATCAACCATTTATGAGCATGTAGTGCCTTTTGCTTCCAAAAAAACAGAAGGTTGTCTCGAACAATGCTTTGGTTCCGACTTCAAGTTGCAGTTGGTGAGGAGCAAACGGTTTAAATGTCCAGTCAACTGCAGTCAAAAGATCATGACCTTTGATCAAGTGGTTGTTGTAAAGGTCATGCAGTTGACATGTTGTTGCAAGTCGGACAATTTTTATACCACAATGCAACACACTTTGAAAGGCGGTGACCAACGTTGGTCAACATTTTGACAAAAGCGATCCACTCGAACGCACCCACAAGGTTTCCTGTAATCCAGACAAGCCAGTGTCATGGATACATAACCCTCTTCTCATGCTGTGTTAGAACAGTACATACTGTATATAGAAACACAGTGTAGAAGGAGTGAACAATGGACACTATCTACTTAGGATCACAGGACGCCCTTTGAAGATTCCATCTGTCAGCATTCCAAAAGCAGTGCCAGCAAGTAAGAATGGACACAATCTGTCGTGATGGGGAATGGGTGTGGGGGGTAAATGGGTGTTGGAGGAGGGAGCGCGTGGAGAGCTAGAGTAGAATAGTGAACAGTGAGTCCACTAAAGCCACGCTTTCAAAGACTGTGTGCATTCTGGTCTCATAGACTAGATGTAACATAGAAAATGGAAACCGGGACACTCAAATTAGTATGATATGTTACGTTTGGTATGGTTACATAAGACAGAAGGGTTACTTAGGGCAAAAACTAAAGGAGGGTGGTTGGACTGGGTGGGTAGGCGTATAACACGAATGTCTAGCAACACAAAGGTTGCGTGTGTTTGAACCTCATCTCGGACAACTTCAGCATTTTAGCAACTTTGCAACTACTTACTACTCTTTAGCTATTTTGCAACTACTTAGCATGTACGATAACCCTAACTCCTAACTCCTAACTCCTAACCCTACCTTTAACCCTTAACCCTAAGCCTAGCTAACGTTAGCCACCTAGCTAACATTCATGTTAGCCACCTAGCTAAAGTTAGCTAGAATTCGTAACATATCATACGTATTGCAAATTCATAACATATTGTAAGAATTGCAATTCTTAACATATCATACATATTGTAATTCGTAACATATCATACGAACTGTAATTCGTAACATATCATATGAATTGTAATTCGGAACATATCATCCGAAATGGATGAAGGACGTCTGCAAATGAATACAACGTAACATATCATACTAATTTGAATGTCCTGGATTTTCGTTTACTACGTTACATTTACCCCTGAGTCCATGTTGGTGTGTGTGGGTGTGATGTGAATGGACAGTATATGGCTGTATGTTGACTCTTGACTTGGAGTGCAATAGTAAACACCATCCTTTCACAAGTCCTCCACTTGACCCTTTGAACACAAAGCTAAAGACAGTGCCCTTTTACTAATGGTAACATGAAGGATTTTCCACAGCCTGGCCTTAGAGCCATATGAAGTAGACTATACGTATTTTTGAGCACCTTCAAGACATATTTGTAATGTACTAATGGTCTAATGGTGTACACCAGGTATTCCAAACTGGGGTATACCAAATAAAAATCTGATTCACATTTGAAAAAATAAACAAAATAATAATTAATTCAAAAAATAAATATAAATTATTCACATTTTCAAATAGTACATTTATATTTTCCAAAGGGGCTAGGTTTTTTTATCACCTGAGTAGCCTTTTCTCTGCCAAAAATAAAAAGTGTTCAGCAAAATAACAACACAATGTCAGATACAGGTAGCCATGACAGGGAGACATAGTGGAGTGGTAACGAGCGTGCAAGCAGTTGCTTCTGACACCACTTGGGTACACTGCAGCATCCACCGAGAGACTCTTGCTGCCAAGGGAATGCCTGACAGCTTGAAAGACGTTTTGGACACTAAAGTGAAAATGGTTAACTTTGTTACAGCAAGGCCGCTGAAATCTCACATATTTTCTGCATTATGCAATGATATGGGCAGCAAACATGTAACACTTTTATAACATACAGAAGTGCGCTGGTTATCAAGGGGTAAAGTATTGACTTTTTTTTTTAATTGAGAGACGAGCACAAAGTTTTCTTTACCGACCATAATTTTCACTTGTCTGACAGCTTGATGACGAGTTTCTCACACGACTGGCCTATCTAGGTGATGTTTTTTCTCACCTGAATTATCTGAATCGAGATTTACAGGGACTCTCTGCAACTACGTATATTCAATGTGCGGTACAAAATTGAGGCTATGATTAACATGTTGGAGCTCTTTTCTGTCTGCATTAACAAGGACAACACACAGGTCTTTCCGTCATTGTATGTTTTTTTGTGTGCAAATGAACTAAAGCTTTTCGGACAAGCGAGCTGAGCGAGCTGGGTGCGCAATTACACAGGTACTTTCCCGAAACGGACGACACAAACAATTGGATTCGTTATCCCTTTCATGCCCTGCCTCCAGTCCACTTACCGATATCTGAACAAGAGAGTCTGATCGAAATTGCAACAAGCAGTTCTGTGAAAATGTAATTTAATCAGAAGCCACTGACAGATTTTTGGATTGGGCTGCGCTCAGAGTTTCTTGCCTTGGCAAATCGCATTGTTAAGACACTGATGCCCTTTGCAACCACGTACCTATGTGAGAGTGGATTCTCATCCCTCACTAGCATGACAACTAAATACAGGCACAGATTGTGTGTGGAAAATGATTTAAGACTGAGACTCTCTCCAATACAACCCAACATTGCAGAGTTATGTGCATCGTTTCAAGCACACCCTTCAACATTATACCAGTTTAATATGCTGCCTGAATGTATTCACTCCCATATCAGCTAAAAATAAAATATCATAATCTTTGCTCCTGGATAAAATCCACACGGCTAGCAGCTCTTTTTACAGTTTCAAAATATCCTAAAATAGGGTAGTTATTATTTCTAAACAAAATACCTTTGGTGGGGATTCTAAGAAGGCTACAATGTTGTTTGGTTTATTGTCTGAACAGTTGTTTGGTTTATATTTGGGTATCAACACAAAATATGCTACTTTGATGCATAGCCTATAGATCAAGGAACGGCGTTTACATTTTCATCACTTTTGTTTTCATGGATTTATAGCAACACTGGTGATTATTTTTTAGAGCAGTTTAAATTGATAGAATAGACCTAAAGAGAAAGAGGAATAAAATACATTTTTCTGGTTCCATTTCAACCAACAGAATTTGGTGGTAAAATACAGCCTCGTTGAGAAAGGGTGCGTTCCACAGCTAAGGCATGGTGAATCAACAACCATTGGTTGTGTGCCATGTCATCAACTGTGTCATCGACTGACTAATAGCTGTAACATATGATTAGGTTAGCTGATACTTAAATACCTATCCAGGCATTGTAAGAGCTGTCAGGCATCAGCAATGTCTAAGCATAGGAATGCGCTCAAAGGGCGATATTTGTTACCAATGCAAAATAGACTGTTCTATGATGCATAGCCTAAAGATCAGATCAATGAACCAAGCGAGTTTGGTGGTAAAATACAGATTCATTGCCTACACACACACAACACAACCCACACGGCTGTGCAAGGAACTCTCCATCCCCTTACAGTATTTGAATGGAGCAAAACTGTGTTGTGAGCAGCATAAGCAGGACTACATAAGAAGCCGCCCGTTTTTGTGAGAATTTAAAAAATATAGATATACTGCGTTACGCTCCGGATCATTGCATTGTGTAAGATCTGCAGAGTCTCTAAGACGGATGATACTATACGTCCTCTAATTCGTATGAAATTATACAACCGCTATTAATGTAGCCAAACGTAATATATTGTACTAAATGGAGGGAACAGATATAAATCCTACAAATTTGTCATGACTTCCGCCGAAGTCGGCTCCTCTCCTTGTTCGGGCGGCGTCCGGTGGTCGACGTCATCGTTTTTCTAGCCATCGCCGCTCCATTTTTCATTGATCCATTCGTTTTGTCTTGTTCCCTGCACACCTGGTTTTCATTCCCCAATCACACTGCATGTATTTATTCCTCCGTTCCCCCTCATGTCTTTGTGTGAAATTGTTTGTGTTACACGTTAACCTTTTTGGGATAGGGGGCATCATTTTCACTTTTGGATGAAGCGTGCCCAGAGTGAACTGCCTCCTACTCTGTCCCAGATGCTAATATATGCATATTATTATTAGTATTGGATAGAAAACACTCTGAAGTTTCTAAAACTGTTTGAATGATGCCTGTGAGTATAACAGTACTCATATGGCAGGCGAAAACCTGAGAAAAATCCAACCAGGAAGTGGGACATCTGAGGTTTGTAGTTTTTCAAAGCTTGGCCTACCGAATACACAGTGAGATATGGATAAAGTTGCAATTCCTACGGCTTCCCTTAGATGTCAAGCGTCTTTAGAAACTTGAATGAGGATTCTACTATAAAGGAGGGGCTCATGAGACCTCGTTGAGTCAGTGGTCTGGCAGAGTGCCTTGGTCTCATGACGCGCACTCCCGACAGAGTTACCCATCGTTCCAGTGCTATTCTGAAGACAAAGGAATTCTCCTGTTGGAACATTATTGAGGTTTTATGTAATAAACATCCTAAAGATTGATTCCATACATCGTTTGACATGTTTCTAAAGGACTGTAACCAAACTTTTCGAGTTTTTGTTTGGATGAAGTGCCTACGCCTCATGAAGATGGATTACTGGGCTGAACACGCTAACAACAAGTGGCTATTTGGACATAAATGATGGACTTCATGGAACTTTATGGAACTAATCAGTCATTTATTGTCGAACTGGGATTCCTGGGGGTGCCTTCTGATGAAGATCATCAAAGGTAAGTGAATATTTATGGTGTTGTTTCTAACTTTGTTGACTCCAAAATGGCGGATATTCCTCTGGCTGTTTTGGGTTTTGAGTGCCGTTCTCAGATTATGCTTTTTCCGTGAAGTTTTTTTGAAATCTGACACTGCGGTTGCATTAAGGAGAAGTCTATCTTTAATTCTGTGAATAACACTTGTATCTTTTATCAATGTTTATTATGAGTATTTCTGCAAAAACACAGGATGTTTTGGAATCAAAACATTTTCTGCATGTAAGGTGCCAATTTAAACTGACATTTTTGGATATAAATATGCACATTATCGAACAAAACATACATGTATTGTGTAACATGATGTCCTATGAGTGTCATCTGATGAAGATCATCAAAGGTTAGTGATTCATTTGATCTATAATTCTGCTTTTTGTGACTCCTATCTTTGGCTGGAAAAATGGCTGTGTTTTTTCGACTTGGCTATGACCTAACATAATCATATGTTGTGCTTTCGCTGAAATCGTACACGATTTTAACAAGATGTTTATCTTTCATATGCTGTATTGGACTTGTGTGTGAAACTTACATATTTCCCCAAAATATTTTTGAATTTCGCGCACTGCCTGTTCAGCGGAATGTTGACGAGGGTTTCCGTGCGCTAGAAAGGTTCATTGTTGACGCTCCAGACTGGTTTGCTTATACCGTGTTGTTCACGAAGTTGTTTATTGTTAAACATATATTATTGTGACTGTTTTGTGCATTTTGCACTTTTGCCTATGGGCTGGAGGTTTTGACGCAGTTGGGTTCGTCTGTTGGTTTCTCCTGCCTCAATAAAGCGTGCGCCTGTTCACAACTCTCTGCTCTCCTGCACCTGAATTCGCTACCAGTACGCACACACCTGACAGAATCACACACCACCCATGGAGTCAGCAGGAGCAGGTTCCCTGGTCAGAGGAGTCGAGGAGCGCGTCCGGGAACACTTGGCAATGCTGCAACATCTCGGTGACACGATGGATTGCGCTGTCCAGACCATGGACCGCTGGGAGAGACAGGAAGTCTCCCAGCACAACTGGGGTTACCTCTACCCGTCCCTTCTGGATCCAGTCTCAGTGGAATGCGTCTCTCCCTTCCCAGGGAGTATGAAGGGACGGCAGCACGGTGCCAGGGATTCCTATTACAGATGGACCTATACCTGGCCACCGTTCACCCAGATCCCTCGGGAAGTGAGAGGGTGTCCGCCCTCGTTGTAACGGCGTTCTTCGTTTGTCGAAAGAGAGTCGGACCGAAATGCAGCGTGGTGGTTACTCATGTCTTTAATAAATGAATCGCGATACATGAAATAACTTATACAAATACAAAACAACAAACGGAACGTGAAAACCTATTACAGCCTATCTGGTGAACACTACACAGAGACAGGAACAATCACCCACGAAATACAAAGTGAAACCCCGGCTACCTAAATACGGTTCCCCATCATAGACAACAAGAATCACCTGACTCTGATTGAGAACCGCCTCAGGCAGCCAAGCCTATACTAGACACACCCCTAATCAACCACAATCCCAATGCCTACAAAAACCCCAATACGACAATACAATAAACCCATGTCACACCCTGGCCTGAACGAATAATTAAAGAAAACACAAAATACTAAGACCAAGGCGTGACACTCGTCTCATGCCTCTCGGGGAGTGCTCTGGAGTGGGCAAACGCTGTGTGGGATGAAGGAGACGGGGCGTTGGACCAGTTCAAGGAGGGGAATGGCTCTTCCACGTGAGGCAGGGGACAAGGAGCACCCAGGAGTTCGCACTGGAATTCCAGACCTTGGCCGCCGGAGAAGGATGGAACGACAGGGCCTTTATCAACCACTACCAATGCAGCCTGCACGAGGACGTCTGACGGGAGTTGGTCTGCAGGGATGCCATCACTTTTGACCAACTGGTGGATCTGTCCATCCGGTTGGATAACCTCCTGGTCACCCGCAGACGTCCGCAGAGGGCTTTGTCGGTTCCATCTTCCAGCACCCCCGCTCCGGTGCCCATGGAGCTGGGAAGGGCTGCGGGGTAGGCATGCTGGAGGAGGGGCCTTCACATGCACCATCTGTGGCCTTAGAGGGCACACTGCCTGTCGGTGCCGGGTTGGAACCTCTGGGAGTTGAGTCAGCAGGCAGGGCACTCCGGCGTCACCCCAGGTGAGTCTGCACCACTCTCATCCAGTCCTCTGTTGTCCAACTGTTTGTACCTGTTTGTTTTTCCCGCATTCCCAGCATAAGGCACTCATTGATTCAGGCGCGGCTTGGAATTTATTGACAGAGAGCTTGCCCTTAGTTTAGGGATCCCCATTATTCCTGTGGTTAGACCTTTCCCGGTACACGTTCTGGATAGTTGACCATTAGGGTCCAGGCTAATCAGGGAAGGCACCATCTCCCTGGCCATGGTGACGCAGGGGGGTCACGAGGAGAGAATCAATATCTTTCTCATTGAGTCTCCTGCGTTTCCTGTGGTACTAGACCTTCCCTGGTTAGCTCGTCATACCCCAGCATTTCATGGCAACAGATGGCTCTCACGGGGTGGTCGCGAGAGTGTTCAGGGAGGTGTGTAGGGGTTTCCGTTGGTGCTACCACTGTGGAAAGTCCAGACCAGGTCTCCACCGTGCGCATCCCCCAGAATATGCCGATTTGGCTCTCGCCTTCTGTAAAAAGAAGGCAACTCAATTCCCACCCCATCGACGGGGGGATTGTGCAATAAATCTGCTGGTAGATGCTGCACTTCCCAGGAGTCACGTGTATACCCTGTCGCAAGCAGAGACGGTTGTTATGGAGACATATGTCAGGGGTACATTTGGTCCTCCACTTCACCCGCCTCCTCGAGTTTCTTTTTTGTGAAGAAGGATGGAGGTCTGCACCCGTGCATTGACTATCGAGGTCTCAATCAAATCATGGTGAGGTACAGTTACCCGCTACCTCTTATCGCCACGGTGATTGAATCAATGCACGGGGCGCGCTTCTTCACTAAACTGGATTTCAGGAGTGCGTACAACCTGGTGCGTATCCGGGAGGGAGACGAGTGGAAGACGGCATTTAGTACCACCCCAGGGCATTATGAGTACCTCGTCATGACGTACGGGTTGATGAATACTCCATCAGTCTTCCAATCCTTTTCAGGGACCTGCACGGGCAGTGTGTAGTGGTGTATATCGATGACATTCTGATATACTCCGCTACACGCGTCGAGCATGTGTCCTTGGTGAGCAGGGTACTTGGACGACTGTTGGAGCATGACCTGTACGTCAAGGCTGAGAAATGCCTGTTCTTTCAGCATGCCGTCTCCTTCCTAGGGTATCGCATTTCCACATCAGTGGTGGAGATGGAGAGTGACGTGCGTAATTGGCCGACTCCCACCACGGTAAAGGAGGTGCAGCGTTTTTTAAGGTTTGCCAATTACTACCGGAGATTTATCAGAGGTTTTGGCTAGGTGGCTGCTCCCATTACCTCACTGCTGAAGGGGGGTCCTGTACGTCTGTAGTGGTCGGTTGAGGCGGACAGGGCTTTTGGGCACCTAAGGGCTCTGTTAACCTCGGTTCCCGTGCTGGCCCATCCGGATCCCACTTTGGCGTTCATAGTGGAGGTGGACGCGTCCGAGGCTGGGACAGGAGCCGTGTCTCTCAGCGCTCGGGCATGCCACCCGAAGCTCCGCCCCTGTGCTTTCTTCTCGAAGAAGGAGCGGAACTTTGATTTGGGGGACCGTGAACTGTTGGCTGTGGTTAAATCTGTGAAGGCGTGGAGACATTGGCTTGAAGGGGCTAAACACCCTTTCCTCATCTGGACTGACCACCGCAACCTGGAGTACATCCAGGCAGCGAGGAGACTGAATCCTCATCAGGCAAGGTAGGCCATGTTCTTTACCCGCTCTGTGTTTACCCTGTCCTACAGGCCAGGTTCCCAGAATATGAAGGCAGACGCACTGTCCCGGCTGTATGACACAGAGGAGCGGCCCATAGATCAGACTCCGTTTCTCCCGGCCTCCTGCCTGGTTGCGCCGGTCTTGTGGGAGCTGGACGCGGACATTGAGCAGGCGTTGCGTACAGAGCCCGCTCCTCTCCAGTGTCCCCTTCGGGCGTCAGTACGTTCCATCTGTTGTCCGTGACCAGTTGATCTATTGGGCCCACACGTCACCCTCCTCTGGTCATCCGGGGATCGGTCAGACGGTGTGCTGTCTGACTGGGAAGTGCTGGTGGCCCACATTGGCAAAGGACGTGAGGGTTTATGTTTCCTCCTGCTCGGTGTGCGCCCAGTGTAAGGCTCCTAGACACCTGCCCAGAGGTAAGCTACATCCCTCACCAGGTCCACAATGACCTTGGTCACACCTGTCGGTGGATCTAATGACGGATCTTCCTCCCTCACAGGGAAACACCACAATCCTGGTCGTTGTGGATCGTTTCTCTAAGTTCTGCCGTCTCCTCCCTCTGCCCGGTCTCCCTACGGCCCTACAAACTGCAGAGGCCCTGTTCACACACATCTTCCGGCACTACGGGGTGCCTGAGGATGTAGTGTCTGATCGAGGTTCCCAGTTCACTTCGAGAGTCTTGAGGGCGTTCATGGAACTTCTGGGGGTCTCAATCAGCCTTACTTCAAATTTTTCACCCCGAGAGTAATGGGCAGGTGGAGAGAGTGAACCAGGATGTGGGCAGGTTTCTGCGTTCCTATTGCCAGGACTGGCTGGGGGAGTGGGCGCCGTTCGTGCCCTGGGCAGAGATGGCACAGAATTTGCTCCACCACTCCACCACTAACCTCTCCCCCTTTCAGTGTGTATTGGGGTACCAGCCAGGTTCTGGCACCGTGGTATCAGAGTCAGACCGAGGCTCCTGCGGTGGACGATTGGTTCAGGTGCTGGGTTACGGTGGCGGATGTGTTGGACCCTGAACTGCTGCGGGAGTTCCACCATCGCCGGCCGGATCACCCTGCGCCTCGCCCCCGGGTCATCCCCGAGGCCGGTGGAGCCGCGCGTCAAGGGGGGGGGTACTGTCATGACTTCCGCTGAAGCTGGCTCCTCTCCTTGTTCAGGCGACGATCGGCGGTCGGCATCACCGGTTTTCTAGCCATCGCCGCTCCCTTTTTTCATTGATCCATTTGTGTTCCACTTGTTCCCTGCACACCTGGGTTTCATTCCCCAATCACACTGCATGTATTTATTCCTCTTTCCCCCGCATGTCTTTGTATGAAATTGTTTGTGTTACGTGTTAATTGTTGACGCGCCAGACTGGTTTGCTTATACCGCGTTGTTCACGAGGTTGTTTAATGTTAAACATATTGCGTGGTATCCAATTGGTAGTTACAGTCTTGTCTCATCGCTGCAACTACCGTATGGACTCGGGAGAGGTGAAGACCGAGAGCCGTGCGTCCCACGAAACACAACCCAGCCAAGCCGCTCTGCTTCTTGACACAATGCCCACTTAACCCGGAAGCCATCCGCATCAATGTGTCGGAGGAAACACCATACACCTGGCGAATGTGTCAGCGTGCACTGCGCCCGCCCCGCCATAGGAGTCGCTAGTGCGAGATGGGACAAGGCCATCCCTGCCAGCCAAACCCTCCCCTAACCTGGATGACGCTGGGCCAATTGTGCGCCACATCATGGGTCTCCTGGTCACGGCCAGCTGCGACAGTGCCTGGACCCAGAATCTCTAGTGGCACAGCTATCACCCCGATGCAGTGCCTTAGACCAATGCTCTACTCAGGAAGCCCTATCTGACCTTACTACGTTTAATTGGACAATATGGTTGAAATATCTCACAGAATAACAGAAATTAAGAAGACTTGACAAATACTTTCACTCCGTGAAACAATTCAGATAATCCATGAAAGTGTGGTTGATTCTACCCACATGAATAAATACTATAGTTTATTACTATAGTTAAACGGTGTCACGTTCTGACCTTTATTTCCTTTCTTTTGTATTTATTTAGTATGGTCAGGGCGTGAGTTGGGTGGGCAGTCTATGTTTGATTTTCTATGATTTGGGATTTCTATGTTTCGGCCTAGTATGGTTCTCAATCAGAGGCAGGTGTCATTAGTTGTCTCTGATTGAGAATCATACTTAGGTAGCCTGGGTTGCACTGTTTGTTTTTGGGTGATTGTCTATGTTAGTGGCTTGTGTCAGCACAGGTCTCATTTGTAGCTTCATGGTCGTCATTGGTTTATAGTTTTTGTTACTCTTTTGTATAGTGTTTCAGTGTTCTCTTTATTAAAATTCACTATGAACACATACCACACCGCATTTTGGTCCTCTGATCCTTCTCGCCTCTCCTCTTCAGATGAAGAGGAGGAAGACCGTGACAACCGGTAGTGTTTAAGCACACTCTAGTGTTTTTACGGACTGTAGTATACTGTAGTATTTACTATGGTATTCTAAATTATACTACAAAATTCTATAGTAAGTACTACACATATCGAGGGATACTGTGTAGTTTACTGTAGAATACTATTAGTAAGTACTATAGTATTCTCTAGTAAACTGTAGTATTTTTTCATGTGGGTATCCATTTTAGAGAGGACCACTAGTGGCTAAAAGAAAATAAACTTGTTACACATTCTGTCTGTTCTCTTTCTTTCTACACAAAGTCCAGAGAGAAGCGGACGAGGAGCTGTGAGCTTATGTGAACAGAATGGCCAGGCAGTTTTGTTGCTCAGTCTTTCACCACCACAGCAGCTTTAGAACACCCATAGTCCCAAGACATTAAAAATCAACACAAACTAATTGTCGCTAAAGTTAACGTTTCTATGTATTTTCCAGAGATATATGTTTAGCCAGAGCGATGGTAGTAGAGTTGGTATGACCCTGGCTCTGCGTGAATTGGCCTATAATCGACAGGGGAAAGGAGAGTTTAATGGGCAGCAGTGAAAATCTCTAGGGGTTGATGTCAGCCAAGACCATAATAATGACCGTCACCTTTGTGTACCCTATGGTCTAGATACTTGCTGTGAACGAAGGAGACAAAGAATTTGACTGGAGTAGTAAAGGCTTTGAGATGTACTGACCCATACTGTAAATGGACTTTTGTGAGCCACTCACCACCCACCCTCCAGCCCTTTGTAAATAGGGCACGGCAGTATGTGCTGTTAAATGCTGCTTTTGTTGTTTTCTGAGATCAGGCAGCTGGCTGGTGCTCCAGGGCAATGTGTCCTGAGGCATCTTCCCTGGGAGATAGCACAGGAACATCCCAGATAAAGACTAACTGGTAAGATGGGTGAGATGGGGGATCAGGGGAACTGGTGAAGGAAGGTTATGGAGGTCGGTTTAGTGGAGAAATATGTAGATATAATGGGTACTTTCCAGAGAGATAGAATTACAGATTATTCTATTTCTATGGTGCTTTCCCCCCAAAAATCAAGTCAGTCAACGATCATCATAGACACAATACAGATGCTCTCATAATATTGAAGATCAAGATTCTTGACATAGAGAGCAGTCATTATTGACAGTGTCTCAGCACTAAAAGAAGGAGTTACGAAACATGCCATGTGATTTAGATAAAAGGACACCATTCATGTTAATTGATGTCTTTAGATACTTGTTCCAATTGCATTAACCTCTAAATACCCTAACAAAAAAACATTTATTTCATCCATTTTAGAATAAAATGTGAAAAAAGGGAAGGGGTCTGAATACCTTCCGAATGCTCTGTAAGATCACTTAAATCACATGAAAGCATGTGTTTTTGGAACACTTCACGTGTTCACGTATAATTCATGTGATTTTTCAGTAAGGGTGTTTCTATAATGGAAACAGATTCTCATTACACAAAACTAACTTAAGCTGACAACCATGTATTGCCTCGTTGTATGATACTGCTTTTTGACACTGTTACGATTAAACTTAAAAAGTGAACATAAATCTCCATGCATTGAGAACATCCGTGTCTTTTTAAAGGCGTGAGTCAATGGTGTATTACCAAAACAGAGTGAAGAGAAAGTAAAGACAGCAAGACGAAAAGAGAGGGAGCGAGGACGAAAGAGGCACAGAGAGCTAAGTGCTTTGGGAAAGGTTAACAGCGAGCCGTGTAATCACAGTGGATCTGAACAGAGGGCCTACAGAGAAGTCTGCACCCTGAGGAGTCAATAAACCCAGTGGGAAAATGGCTAACTAATTGACATTACTGAGCAGGATTGAGGACACGCACACATAAACACATAAACACACACACGCAGGCACACACGCACACACACACACACACACACACATACACATACACATACACACATACCCAACCACACACACAGTTATATAGACCCTGTGAGTTTGCTGTGTGTCTTATGACTCACCGTATTGTCATCCTGAAGGGTTCCACGTAGTTTGGCTAAGCATTGTTGTTATGCTATTTCAGTAACGTGAGCATGTTAGAGTGATAGCTAAGAAACCTGAGCCGTTTATTAAGAACAAAATCTCATTCTTCCAACACAACACTGTCATTTCAGCACCATGTGTGATGTATTTATCCTGATGTTATTATAATGTGATATACAGATATACAGAAGGGGTCTTTAATGTTAAGACTGGCACAAGCCTACTGCTCTCAGGAATTCTTGGGCTGAAACACAGACGTAAAATTTTTCCCTTACTCGTTTCGATGTTCATACGTTGTTATGTTCGTCAGGCTAATACTTTCATATTGCATGATAGGAATTTTACTGTCTGGAGTAGCTAATTGGATAGGTAAGAAACCATACTCTAACTGCCACTGCCTTGGTACGAATCCTTTACACTGCTGAACAATAAGGGTGCTTTCCAGTTCTAACAACCTTTTAGAAGACTATATATGACTTAAAGTGGGTTACCTTCATGAGCTCACTATATGACCCAGTCAGTCGCATTCCTCTTCGATCAGGATATATCTGGCCACTTTCTCTGGTTCCCAAATGAATGGCTGAGGTATAGAATTAAGACGTCCCCCCTCCTAACTGCAAATCAAGTGCATCACAGTAATTTAATCAACCTGCCCTCCAAATCTTTCAACCTGTGCTCTGTTTTCATCATCTTTTGTAGAGTAATACAAATAAAGGATTTTAAGTGATTAGGGGGAAATTAAATATATAAACACACACACACATTTATTTAAATATATCTTCCCATCCAATGTATGGGTAAGTTTGAGTAGCCAGATTCCCCGCTACTTTAATTGCTTCCATGTTTATTTCAGTGGATGAGGTAATGCCATCTATTTAGTGAAGATTGAGTAGAAATTGCAGTCTGTGAAGCCATTATGTGTGATTATGAGCGTTTGCAGTAGTGATTTCTACTGAGGATCTTGTGAATTGTCTGATTAGAGACATGAACTGGGAATATGTGGCAATTCCTATTTTTTTCCACACTAAAAATACAAATCTCTCAGTATAGATCTTTATGATTTGGTAACCAAATATGAACATCAATCATCTTATAATCCACGATAGAAAATTGTAGTACACTGAACAAAAATATAAACAACATGTAAAGTGTTTGTCCCATGTTTCATGAGCTGAAATAAAAGGTCCCAGAAATGTTCCATACGCATAAAAAGGTTATTTCTATCAAGTTTTGTGGACAAATTTGTTTACATGTCTGTTATTGAGCATTTCTCCTTTGCCAAGATAATCCATCCACCTGACAGGTGTGGCATATCAAAAAGCTGATTAAACAGCATGATCATTACACAGGTGCACCTTGTGCTGGGGGACAATAAAAGCCCCCTAAAATGTGCATTTTTGTCACACAACACAATGCCACAGATGTCTCAAGTTTTGAGGGAGCATGCAATTGGCATTTCTGACTGCAGGAACGTCTACCAGAGCTGTTTCCAGAGTGAATGTTCATTTCTCTACCATAAGCCGCCTTCAACGTCGTTCTAGAGAATTTGCCTGTATGTCCAACCGGCCTCACAACCGCAGACCACATGTAACCACTTCAGCCCAGGACGTCCACATCTGGCTTCTTCACCTGCAGGAATGTCTGAGGGGGGAGGGGGGTACTGAGGAGTATTCATATCTGTAATAAAGCCCTTTTGTGGGGAAAAACTTATTCTGATTGGCTGAACCTCACTCCCCAGTGGGTGGGCCTATGCCCTCCCAGACCCACCCATGGCTACACCCTTGCTCTGTCATGTGAAATCCATAGACTAGGGCCTAATGAATGATTTCCTTATATGAACTGTAACTCAGTAAAATCTTTGAAATGGTTGCATGTTGCGTTTATATTTTATTTAGTATATGTCTCGTGAAGGTGCTGAAATCATCCATTTTCTATGACTCTGAAGTTTGTGGTAGAATGAAGTGGCCCTTAGGCACAGATCTAGGATCCGTTTACTCAGCCTACATCCTAGTGGAAATTCACAGGCCACTATAACATACCTGTGTCTGATGTGACTGATTTACTGGGCCATATTGAAAGTGTTTGGAAATGAAACCCAAATAAAGTGGTGAAGCTAGATGCACACCAAGCAGCTAGCAGACACACTCTCATTACTTTGCTCGCTGCCCTCAAAATGTCCCAAGATTAAAATCTTGTTAGCGTCCAACCAAACACTGGCTCCTTGTCTACTGAAGGCAGATCCTTTAAGCTGCCCTAAAAGAGAGGTGCCTATGATCGCACAGCAACCCCCTCTGTTTTCTGAGTCTGAACACTGCAATGAAGCGGCCAATGTAACAAAAATGCATTTTTTCCTCTGGTGAGAATGCCCATAAAGAAAAACAACGAGTTCACATTTGGAAAACACATCAACTTCACATAAGATCACGTGTTCACTTGAAAACATTTGTTTTTGGAAGACTTCACACCGGTTCACATGTGCAATTCATGTGTTTTTTCCTGTAAGGTTGGGTATGTATAATGTGCAACATGATATGTAATGCAGGAGTATTTGTCTTTATTTCGGAGGATAACAGGCCTAGATGACGAACGCGGTGCACCATCTTAATTTGGCCCTCTATGTTATTCTAGAGAGGGTCTGTGTTTGCTGAGGCAGGGGGGGGGGGGTTACTGTGTAGTGGTGGGGGTGGAACAGAGGATACTGAAGAGAGACGGGGGAGGGGATGGTACAGGCCAGAGTGCTTAAGGGGAGATGGTGAGATGAAATCAGGGTCTTCCTTCTGAGTGTGTCTCTTTGTTTCCATCCCCAGTCCTTGGCTGATTAGACTTTACCAACCCTCTCTGTTCTATGCTCCTATAATACCCAGCTACTCAGTGCCCCCAGGGAGGCATGGAGGCCATTTTGGGCTCGACCTCTCATTACAATAAGCAAATATTTCCCTCATTTTGGATCGACCTCTCATTACAACAAGAAAATATTTCCCCCCAAACGGTCATGCCCATAACCCCCCATCAGTGTCTAATCATCCTGAGACGCAAGAGGTCTGGATTCTGCTTGCCTTCCCTGACCCCCCCCATCCAGCCTCTTGTCTCCACCCTGCCCTGAACGTTATCTGCCCTTCTCATGCCCGATCATGGCCTGAATGTTTCCTGCCCCTTCTAAATAGTATGTCCTAATATTTACTTCCCTTTTCCAGGCCAGGCAGAGTAGGAGCTGGCCTGGTGAAGTCAGTCTGTTGGGGGGAGCAATTGATGTTCTCATTAATTCTGCTGATGGAAACAAACATCTGTCTTTTCAAAGCCTGTGTGACTTTGATGAGGGGAAGGGAGGGAAGGGAGGCGGAGAAAGGAGAAGCTGTGGACTAACAGCGGCAGGCTTATTGGCCAGGTTTTTGTGATTGAGTACCCTCAGCTCTGTGTTTACAAAGAGATAGCTGTAACGCCAGTGGTGGGAGACCAACCTCAATATTATATATATTTTTTTTTAAATTTAGCCTTGATTTAACTAGGCATGTCAGTTAAGAACAAATTATTATTTACAATGACGGGGGCCTGGGACAAAACACATATCACAACAAGAGACACAAACCAACACGACATAAAGAGAGACCTAAAGACAACAACATAGCAAGGCAGCAACACATGACAACACAGCATGGTAGCAACATAACATGGTAGCAGCACAAAACAGTGTAAAAACATTATTGGGCACAGACAACAGCACAAAGGGCAAGAAGGTAGAGACAACAATACATCATACAAAGCAGCCACAACTGTCAGAAAGAGTGTCCATGATTGAGTCTTTGAATGAAGAGATTGAGATAAAACTGTCCAGTTGGAGTGTTTGTTGCAGCTCATTCCAGTCGCTAGCTGCAGAGAACTGAAAAGAGGAGCAACTCAGAGATGTGTGTGCTTTGGGGACCTTTAAAAGAATGTGACTGGCAGAACGGGTGTTGTATGTGCAGGATGACGGCTGCAGTAGAGGGTTTTATAAATAAGCATCAACCAATGGGTCTTGTGACGGGTATACAGAGATGACCAGTTTACAGAGGAGTATAGAGTGCAGTGATGTGTCCTATAAGGAGCATTGTTGGCAAATCTGATGACCGAATGGTAAAGAACATCTAGCCGCTTGAGAGCACCCTTACCTGCCGATCTATAAATTATGCCTCCGTAATCCAGCATAGGTAAAATGGTCATCTGAATCAGGGTTAGTTTGGAAGCTGGGGTGAAAAAGGAGCGATTATGATAGAGGAAACCAAGTCTAGATTTAACTTTAGCCTGCAGCTTTGATATTTACTGAGAGAAGGACAGTGCACCATCTAGCCATACTCCCAAGTACTTGTATGAGGTGACTACCTCAAGCTCTAAACCCTCAGAGGGAGTAAAAACACCTGTTGGAAGAGGGGCATTCTTCTTACCAAACAACATTACCTTTGTTTTGGAGGTGTTCAGAACAAGGTTAATGGCAGAGAAAGCTTGTTGGACACTAAGAAAGCTTTGTTGTAGAGCATTTAACACAAAATCCGGGGAGGGGCCAGCTGAGTATAAGACTGTATCATCTGCATACAAATGGATGAGAGAGCTTCCTACTACCTGAGCTATACTGTTGATGTAAATTGAGAAGAGCGTGGGGCCTAGGATTGAGCCTTGGGGTACTCCCTCGGTGACAGGCAGTGGCTGAGACAGCAGATTGTATGACTTTATACACTGAACTCTTTGAGAGAGGTAGTTAGCAAACCAGACCAAAGACCCCTTAGAGACACCAATACTCCTTAGCTGGCCCACAAGAATGGCATCAAGAAAGCCAGTCAGTTGATTATTGACACGTTCTTCCAACACTTTTGATAAACAGGGCAAAACAGAAATAGGCCTATAACAGTTAGGATCATCTTGATCTCCTCTTTAAATAAAGAACGAACTATGGCTGCCTTCCAAGCAATGGGAACCTCCCAGAAAGGAGAGACAGGTTAAAAGGTTGGAGATAGGCTTGGCGATTATGGGGCAGCAAACTTAAAGAAGAAAGGGTCTAAACCATCTGACCCAGATAGTTTTTTGGGGTCAAGTTTAAGGAGCTCCTTTAGCACCTCGAACTCAGTGACTGCCTGCATGGAGAAACGTTGTAGCGGGGCAGAGGAAAAAGAGGGAGAAGCACCAGGGATAGTTGCATTAGAAGGGGTGGGAGATGGGAGGCATGGCTGAGTCAAATAGGAATCCTGACTTAATGAAGTGGTGATTAAAGAGCTGAGCCATGTGCTTCTTGTCAGTAACAACCACATCATCAACATTAAGGGACATGGGCAGCTGTGAGGAGGAGGGATTATTCTCCAGGTCTTTAATAATTTTCCAGAACTTCTTGGGATTAGACCCAAAGAGAGAGAACTGCTCCTTAAAGTTACTAAATTTGGCCTACCAGATAGACTGAGTGCACTTATTTCTCATTTGCCTGAACGATAGCCAGTCAGCCTGAGTATGCGCGTGCCGAGCCTTTCGCCAAATGCAATTCTTGAGGTGGAGTAACTCTGCAAGATCACGGTTGAACCAGGGGCTGAACCTGTTTATAATTCAAATTTTCTTTATGGGGGCCTGTTTGTCTTCAACAGAGGGGATCAAGCTGATTCTATACCATTTTACAGAGGCCAGTTCATGAAGGAAGGCTTGCTCATGAAAGTTTTTTAGCAATAGTCTATGACAAATCAGTACAGGTCGTTTCACTGAGCAGCCATTTCGAACACAGGCTGGAAAACAGTGATCACTAAGGTCATTACAGAAAACACCAGACTGATACCTATCACAATTATTTGTGAGGATAACATCGAGGAGAGTAGCCTTTTCTGGGTGTTTGGAGTCCTACCTTGTGGGATTGGTGCTAATCTGAGAAAGATTTAGGGAGTCCCATTGCTATAGGACCTGGTCAGGTGGTTTAAGCATGTCCCAGTTTAGATCACCTAGCAGGACAAATTCAGACTTAGTGTAAGGGGCCAGGAGGGAGCTTAAGGCAGGTAGGGTATAGGCCGGTGCTGATGGAGGATGATAGTACCCAGCAACAGTCAACAAAGAGCTATTTGAAAGTGTAATGCTTATTAACACCAGCAAATCAAATTGTTTGGGGACAGACATGGCGGAGACAACCAAGCACTGAAGGTGATCCTTGGTAAAGATTGCCACTCCACCACCTTTGGAAGATCTGTCTTGCCGAAAAAGTTTATAACCCGAAAGGTTAACATCAGTATTCAAAACACTCTTCCTTAACCATGTCTCAGTAATGACCAACACGTCTGGATTGGAGCTGTGAACCCACACTTTCAATTGATCCGTTTTAGGTAATAAGCTTCTAGCGTTAACGTGCAAAAAAAAACAGGCTTTTACGAAAGCAGAAATTAGTGAAGCAGATATCAGAGCACAAGTCAGAATTGGGGCTAGCAACAGTAGGTGGGCCAGGGTGTGCATGAACATTTCCAGATGTCATCAACAGTAATACAATCAAGGCACGGCATAGGACAGGGAGAGCTCTGCAGTGCTGATTTATTACATCTGAATGTGCATTATATGGCAACAAGATCATATTGTACAGCAATTACATCACGTAACATGAATACAAAGCAGGTGAGAGGTGATTAGAATAGGATGGGAGGCCAAAAGTCCGTGTAGCCAATAGAGAGTCAGAGTTCCGAGTGTGGGAACAAACAGTCTGTCCCACAGTTGGGTAAAGAAAGTTTGTAGTCAACAAAGTATGCAGGAGTCATGAGGCAAATAGCAAAATAGAAAAACGCACAATAATTAAAAAATATATATAACGACTTGGGGCTAGCCATTGTAAGTTCAGAGTCACTCGCCCTAACAGAGCGAAAGCTTGGGAGAGAGGGGTGAGTGTGGTGGAGGTACCTGTCCCAGAAAGGGGGAGACAGCCACTTGGGAGAAGCTTTTATTTCTTGTAGAAAATGCCAGTGAATGGTCTTTGAACAGCAGTGGGGGGTTCAGAGGACGCTTCAAAGACTCCTGACACTTGTTGGGCCCAAAGGCCTTTTAGTGCTAATTGCATTTGTATCTGGTCTGTCCTTGTAAGCCTGGGAGCCTTAACTCAGCATTCAGACCCCATAAAGTAAAATATATCATTGTAATGTACTTTATTTTTAATTTTTTTTAATTTTATTTTTCTTCTTGGCTTTCAAAATAGCATCAGACCAAACACTACTCACTCAGTTTCAGGTTGGAACGTTGTCCTCAAATCTCTGCTGTTTGTTGGCTAGAGTATCCTCTGTATAGCTTGGGAACCCTCCGTATAGCTTGGCATGCATAGAATACTTCTTAGCAGTACATGTACAGATATGT
The DNA here is from genome assembly GCF_023373465.1 of Oncorhynchus keta. Lineage (NCBI taxonomy): Eukaryota > Metazoa > Chordata > Actinopteri > Salmoniformes > Salmonidae > Oncorhynchus > Oncorhynchus keta. The sequence goes on along the minus strand of NC_068431.1, from coordinate 34,639,148 downwards.
GTATGTTTGTGAATACTGATCACATACTTTACATGTATGTGTGAGTACTGTTGTTGATGGTATTGGTATGTCTGAGTGGAAGCCCTCTAAATAATTTGGATCTGATCCTAACAGCAACAACCAAATCAAATCAAATTTTATTTGTCACATACACATGGTTAGCAGATGTTAATGTGAGTGTAGCGAAATGCTTGTGCTTCCAGTTCTGACAATGCAGAAATAACCAACGAGTAACCTAACCTAACAATTCCACAACTACTACCTTACACACACAAGTGTAAAGGGATAAAGAATATATGAATGAGTGATGGTACAGAACGGCATAGGCAAGATGCAGTAGATGGTACCGAGTACAGAATATACATATGAGATGAGTAATGTAGGGTATGTAAACATAAAAGTGTCATAGTTTAAAGTGGCTAGTGATACGTGGGGCGGCAGGGTAGCCTAGTGGTTAGAGCGTTGGACGAGTAACTGAAAGGTTGCAAGTTCAAATCCCTGGGCTGACAAGGTACAAATTTGTTATTCTACCCCTGAACAGGCAGTTAACTTGTTCCTAGGCCATAATTGAAAATAAGAATTTGTTCTTAACTGACTTTCCTAGTAAAATAAATACATGTATTACATAAAGATGGCTAGATGATATAGAGTACAGTAGATGAGTAGGGTATGTAAACATTATATTAAGTGGCTAGTGATACATTGTTACATCAATTTCCATTATTAAAGTGGCTGGAGTTGAGTCAGTATGTTGGCAGCAGCCACTCGATGTTAGTGGTGGCTGTTTAACAGTCTGATGGCCTTGATACAGCCTGACAGGATTCTCTCGATTATGCATCTGTAGAAGTTTGTGAGTGCTTTTGGTGACAAGCCGAATTTCTTCAGCCTCCTGAGGTTGAAGAGGCGCTGCTGCGCCTTCTTCACAACGCTATCTGTGTGGGTGGACCAATTCAGTTTGTCCGTGATGTGTACACCGAGGAACTTAAAATGTACTACCCTCTCCACTATTGTCCCGTCGATGTGGATAGGGGGGTGCTCCCTCTGCTGTTTCCTGAGGTCCACAATCATCTCCTTTGTTTTGTTGACCATTGACCCAGTTTGTGTGTGTGGCATTTGGTCACACACAAGCTTTGTTTAATTAAAGACAGTAAATGATTAAAGAAAGCTCTAGTCTCCAAAATGCTGGGCTGTCAGCTGCAGCCAAGGCTGTTTGACTGTGTCCAATAGCTATTAAATAAACACAGGCAATACAAAATGCATTTGCTTTGTTCCAAAGGTCAGAGTAGTCTGATCGATGGTAAAGCAGCAGAAGGCCACTCTCTACAGAGGCTGTTAGATTGGATTGGACTTCATATTGGGTAAAAAAATAATTCATACATCAAGAAGATATTTGATCTAAGATGATAACACATTAAACACTTCTTTCCAATGTGGTTCTCAGTGGTAAAAGCTGTATGGAGGATCCCGGTACGGTCCTGACGGGGCAGGGTGAGGGAGTTGTGTTGTGTGTATTACCACGCTCTGAGACACTGCTCTTTTTTCCCTTGACTGCAGTTAAGTTAGACAGATGAAGATTTGAACAGATGATTAATCACTTTAGACCAAGGACTGCTTTTCATTCCCTCTATTTTTCCTTCGCATCCCTCCATCTTTTCTTTCCCACTTTCTCTTCCTTATCTTTCCTCTTCTGTGGTGGAACCAGATTTTTGCAAGCTGTTGTAGCCCATTGACAAAGAGTTTTGATCCTGGTGCACAGCACATTCCAACATGAACTCCTTTCCCCTTTGGAATTTACATGGATACTCACAGAATCATTAGTGTCATGTTCGATATAAGATTCATAGCTTTGCTGCATGCAGAGAGACTCAAGAAATGAACTGCATTCCCACAGGCCAGAGAAGTGTCTTGACTTGTGTACGAAGATCTGAAACAACAGCTTTATGATATGATTAATGCTTACTAGAATATTATTTTTGGCATTGTTACTGATAAAGAAATAACTCAGTTTTAGTGTTTTGACTTCATCATTGCCAACCTCTAAAATTATATTCAAGCAAGGACTGGTATCAAGTGCATGGTTCTCCTCTTTGGAGGACAGCTTCCATTAAAACGAACACTTAGGAAAAAATGGTGTCAGTTATCTGAGGAACGGGTCAGCAACATCAAAGGGGCAATAGTTGAAGTAGCATGCTCGGTTTGGAGGGACGATGAGGTAGAGAGGGTTGGCGTGGTATCAGTGGTTTGGAGGGTGATAAACTAGCTCGACCATAAAGTGCTCGTTAAATATCCTTGAGACTGGAACCAAGGTTCCATGGCCCTTTGACATGAGTTTGACAGAGCAGACCCATACCACTTCAGCCTGTGATGGAAGGCCTCAGAAGGCCTCAGCCTGCCAATTGGGGATTACCACTACAGCTTTCGCTTCTGCCCACAACCCCCCCAATCACCCTCCAAACCACTGATACCATGCCAACCCTCTCTCCCCCATCCTCCCTCCAAACTGAGCATGCTACCTCAGCCTACAACAATCCGCTCTGCATCCCATGCCTCCCAGCCCCTCTGATGGTTCTGTTCTGGGCAGAGGGATTCGGGGGCCCGCTGGCTGGTGCCTGTCGGGCGTTTTGTTGGAGGGATATCCTGAAGACTTTCATGCCAGCGTGGCACTTGTGATCCGCAATCACTGCTGCTTTGCCTCTGCAATCACTACCTATGACAGGTGGAAAAGACCAGGGGAATTACAGTAATGGACCCCGCAAACAATAGCTGTTCTAACCTGGCTTTCAGATACCACTCCACTCGTCCACTACGTCTTCTTGGCAAACCTTTGGTTAAATTATTTATGTTGGATACATTTTGGCCCTATCAAGTAGTAAGGGATAGCAGATAAAGATCTCAGTGATTTAGCTACAATGGTATTGAATATGTTTTTATGTTTGATTGGTATTATTACACTGTTGGAGCTAGAAACACAACCATTTCTCAGCACCTGCAAATCTGTGTACGTGACCAATAAACTTTGATTTGAACATTCGGAGGGACAAGAACAGACTTCATTGACTAGACAGGATGCTTAGGATCAGGACTCCCGTTGGCCCAGTTCACTCTAGTCTATATAACAAATTGAGATCATGGCTATCAATCAATTACATTAAGCAACACTTGGAGATGTCTTTGTCCACCCTGTTAGGTGCGTCGGGGCCAAAGCTTTGAGATAAGTATGATCGTCTGAAACAAGGACCTCATTAGGAAATTAGTTAATGTTTAGAACAGTCTACATCAACTCCACAATGAAGTGTAGCTGCGTGTCCGGGCTTTTAACCTGACTGGGAATCAGATTGGGTTATCTGAGAGGACAGGGAGACAGCTCTGGTAATGACTGGCTGCTGCTCAGGTCAGGCTGATCTATGAGGGAGATGTAGTGCTGCTTCTACAAGGGACCTGTTTAAGGGAAGGCAACATAGACTGACAGAGAATATCCAGGGTAGGATTCTATTCAAATATTGAGGACAGAAACCTAAGAAAGACTTCAATGCCCCATCTATTTTTTTAGCGAAGTAATGTGTGATCAGAAATAATGAAACTACAGCAGAAATAGGTTTCAGATATGTTATTATCAGCCAGGCAAAGATAAGAGCTCTCTGCCAGACATCTCAAATGGTTTGCTTGTGTTATTGACCTCTATGGCATTTTGGAAGAGGAGGGTGGAATGTGCTATGTACACTCACACACTTCTCTCTATCCCCTCTCTCTCTCTATTCTGTCACCTGGTTTGCATTGGATGGGTGTCAGAGCACAGATGCCAGTTAAATGGCCTTAAGAAAGCCTGATTAGCAGCGAACAAAAAAGGGGTCTGGAGATGATTTGGACCCTGTTGATAGAACGAGGGGGAGAATCCTGGGCTGCATTCATGCATACATTTCCAAGCCTTTTCAATGGTACCGTCTTCCATATGAGATAGCTAATGGATTTGTAGTTGCTCTGTTGTTCTTGGAATATATCCACACTCGACTCTCAGCTCGTGCTGTGTCAATGTGCATTTTGTTTTACATTTTAAGAATCAGAGATGATTCAGATTTGGTAAATGTGTGACTACGGTTAATTTTGTTTAGCAATGCCAGATAAATCAAGACCTTCAGCCTGGAGGCAAATAAAATCAAGCCAAACTAATGTCCTCCCTGTTAATAGTACTGTTAGCGCCAAGGGTTCAATTGCTCACAGAATGTTTTCTCTCCCCAACCTCCCAGAGGAGTGCAGGCAGGTTATTGAGCGCACTGCGAGAGACTGATGGCACATGGCTACATCAATGGGGCCGCAGTGGAGAGGGTAAAAAGCTTCAAGTTCCTAGGTGCACACATCACAGAGGACATGAAATCTTCTCACCACACCACACCAACACCGTGGTGAAGAAGACGCACAAACTTCTACAGATACACCATTGAGAACATTCTGTCAGCCTGCATCCCTGCCTGGTATGGCAACTGCACCGTCCATCGACCGCTTGGCTCTCCAGAGGGTGGTACGGTCAGCCCAACGCATCACCGGGGGCACGCTGCCTGCCCTTCAGGACATTTGCAGCATCCGGTGTCGAAGGTAGGCCAAGAAAATCACTGAGGGCCTAAGTCACCCAAGCCACGGTCTGTTCACTCTGCTACCATCTATCAGACAGAGGTGCATCAGAGCCGGGACCAAGAGAGTGACCACTAGCCGGCTACCTGTCCGGTACTCTGCCCTGCACCTTGAGACTAATGCCCAATGTATATAAAGACATTGAACACTGGTCACTTCATATACTGTTAATATACTGTTGTTTACTCACTGTATATGTACAGTGGGGTCGGAAATGATTGACACCCTTGATAAAGATGAGCAAAAATTACTATATAAAATAAATCATTTAAATACTGAGCTATTTGTTCGATAAATAAATTCTGAAATTATATTATTTTATACTAATACAATTGCTCAGAGAAATATGTTTTTAACAAGTAATATATTTATTTCCCAAAAAGTAGGGGTCAAAATTATTGACACCCCTGTTTCAATACCTAACCTTGCAAGGATAGCAGCACTGAGCATTTTCCTGGAGAACACATTGGGAGGGAGGAAGGACCATTCCTCCATACAGAATGCTTCCAGATCCTTAATATCCTTCATCTGCGCATATGGACTGCCCTCTTCAATTCAAACCATAGATTTTCAATGGGTTTCAAGTCAAAACTGAGATGGCCATTGCAAAATGTTGATTATCAGTGGCCAATTAACAATTAATTTAGATTTTTTCTTGGGGTTATTGTCTTGCTGGAAGATCAAGTATCAGCCTCCTGGTAGAGGCAACCCGGTTTCTGGCTAAAATGTCATAGGTACTGGGTAAAGTTCATTAAGCTGTTGACCTTAACAAGGGCCCCAGGACCAATGGAAGAAAAATAGCCACATAGCATCAATGATCCACCACTATAATTTACAGAAGGTATGGGATTATTTTCTGCTTATGCATTCTAATTTTGACGCCAAACCCACCACTGGTGTGTGTGGCCAAAGATATCTATTTTCATGAAATCTGACCAAAGCACTATTTCTAATCCAAGTGCCAACGCCATTTAGCCAACGGTAGGCGTTAGCATTCATGATGACATGAAAATAGAGCTCTTTGGCCATGCACACCAGTGGAAAAAAAGGGAAGAGCATTGGGCATTTGATCCTCTGCCATCAGAGAGAGAGAGAGGGAGGGAGAGAGAGAGAGAGAGAGAGAGGGAGAGAGAACATGTGAGAGATAGAGAGATAGAAGAGAGAGAGAAAGCTGCAGAGGGCACATGGTCCTTGTCGCACATGAACGGATCTAGTTGTTCTATCATCGTCAGCTCTTTCTGAATATCACTTTTGAAGCCCTTTTGATTTTGATATGCCGTGTTTGTTTTTTGGCTCGAGTTTTCTTGTGGCTGTTATTTCTCATCTCTCCTCCGACATGCATGACGTGCTTGAATGGAGTGTTTAGATTGGAGTATATGAAGAAGAAAATACAGGAATACAGGAGTCTCTTACGTTCTCTATTATTGGAGTGGCACTGATCCTTCTCATAACATTATCAGGTAAGTATTACTGATGGTCAGCAAGCACTGGCAGACTCCATTTGTTTTGGTTCAAAGCTTGGTCTAATTGTGAGGCAAATCTCTTCTGCCAGAACCAATTACCAGACTTGTGATTGTTGATGCTAATAGAAAGAGCAATGACTCGGAAAACACCTTTTTAAAACTCTGACTTCACAGGACGGGCCTCATCGCCAAACTGCCGCATTTCCTCCAACACATGCCTGAGCAATGTCTTTCCTCCGCCAGCACATATTGCTAAGAACCATTCATGCGCAGCGTCCCTCCACCCACCTCCTGCCTGCCAAACACAGCCAAGAGGAAATGTCTGACAGACATCAAATCCACAGGCATTCCAAGTCTCTCAATGAAAATACCCTAGAGGGAAGACAACTGAGCTTGGTCATTCAAAAGGTACTGTAGGGAACAAGGAAGCAATCCATTTATTTTTTTCAAATATATATATGTTTTACCGAAAGCAGTTGTTTCCCTTCCTCTCCATGTGATGGCCTCTGCTAGATCTTTTTCTATTGTTCCTTTGTGCTCTCACTAACGCTCTACTGACCTTGCACTTTCCTTTTTTCCCCCAGTGCTGGGTTGGTATTGGAGTTGGACTCGCTGCACTGCCTCCTGCCTTTATGCACATAGATCATTTCCTGTGGACCTCTCGGCCCTTTGTCTGACAGTGCCTCTAATCCCCTTGGCTACATACTGCAGCTCACTGCAGCTCCAGTGCCGGCCCTATCACTCTGCCCCAGCCCCAACCCCCTTTGCCAAGTATCCACATTGATTTCCAGCTGGAAATAACCGCTGCCTACACCCGGACCCAGCTCCCGTCAACCCAACTGTTATGTGGAGTGGAAAAGGGAAACCCAAGAGCAGACTCAGACGAGGGGACTGGGAGACATTTATTGAAACACAGGGGGAAGATGGAGTGCAGGCCAGGAGAAGCTCGGGCGGGTTGCAGGAAACCAGGTGCGGAGGCTGAGGCTGGAGTGAGAGGGGTTGGGACAGGGTAAGCAGGTCCGGAGGGGAATCCAAGGGAGTAGTAGAGGGGAATCCAGGGCAGAGTAGCAGGATGAGGAGACGTGGGACTGGAGACAGGGACCAGAGTCAGAGCAGGCAGAACTGTAGCAGAGAGGAAAACCATGTCAGGCAAGGAAAACAGGCACAACAGGATCTAATAGTAACAAATGGCTAGAAATGTAGACTGACTGAGCAGAGATTACGATCTGGCAGTGTGGAAGTGGCAGGACTGAGTATTTGTAGAGGTCTTGATTATGGGCAGGTTGTAGCTGGTGGGGATCTGCTCTGACTGAGCACACCTGTCTCCGCCCACACAATCAGAGAGAGGGAGAGAGCACTGGGGGAGTTGCAGCAGGTCAAGGAGACACAGGATGAGCAGTTGAGGGCATGACCGGAGCAGATGTAACAGTAACCCCCTTCTACTGGCACCACTTGGCTTATCTGGGTGTGAGGTATAGAAATCACGTAAGAGGGAGGGGTCCAGAACATGTAGGTGGAGCACCCAGCAGCGCTCCTCCGGTCCGTATCCTTCCCAGTCCAACAGGTACTGCCAGCCGCGACCCCGACGGCGCACATCCAAAATCCGCCGAATGGTATAGGCAGGATGGTCATCAATGAGCTGAGGGGGTGGAGAAGCTGCTGCAGGCTGAGACGGGACTGGAGCAGACAGGTTTAATCAGGGATACATGAAAGGTAGGATGGATCCTGAGAGAGGCTGGGAGTTTCAGGTGCACAGTAGAGGGGTTAATGACACTTTCAAAGGGACCAATGAAATCGGAGGGAAGGTTTCTCCGATGCCACCTTCAATGGCAGATCCTTTAATGAGAGCCATACCTTTTGACCTGGGGTGTAGACTGGGGCTGAGACCCGGCAACGGTTGGCTGGGGACTGGGTCCTGCCGGAGGCGCAAAGGGCAGCCCGAGCCTTCCCCCAGGTATGATGACAACGGCGCAGATGGTCCTGGACAGAGGGAACCGCAACCTATTTGGCAGGGAACAAGAGGGATAGGTAACCCAGAGCACACTCGAAGGGTGACATACCCGACGAGGCATTGGTGAGGGTGTTGTGAGCATATTCAACCCAGGGTAGCTGAGCGCTCCAGGAGGAAGGGTTAGCAGAAGTCACGCAGCGTAGGGCAGTCTCCATCTCTTGGTTGGCCCATTTGGTCTGGCCTTTGGTCTGGGGGTGATATCCAGAAGAAAGACTGACATTGATACCAAGAGCTGAACAATAGGATCTCCTTACCTGGGGTCCCCTGTCGGAAACGATGTCAATGGGAATGCCATGCCGACGAAACACATGGCATACTGGCAGGTCCGCAGACTCCCTGGAGGACGGGAGCTTGGAGAGGGGAATGAAGTGAGACACTTTGGAAAACCTGTCAATAATGGTGAGGATTACGAAGTTACCGTTAGATGGGGAAGGCCTGTGACGAAGTCCAGAGCTATGTGTGGCCAGGGGATACTGGTTATGGGAAGAGGGAACAGCAGTCCAGAAGTGGGTTTAGTAGAAGTTTTGTTCCGAGAACAAACCAAGCAGGCTGAGACAAACTCCAGGACATCCCTCCTTGGTGGACCACCAGTAGCGCTGATGCAGGAAGGTGAAGGTCCGGTTCATACCAGTGTGACAGGTGAGGTGAGTAGAATGGCCCCACAGAAGAACCTCTGAGACAACACAATCTGGAACAAACAGAGCATTCCTAGGACCGTTACACGGGTCAGGCTGGTTCCGCTGAGCCTGGAGGATACAGGAATTGATCTCCCAGGCGATGGCAGCAATGATGCAGGTGGATGGCACAATGGTTTCTGGCTTGGTCTCTTATGCGGACAAGGTGGTAGGCATTCTGGAGGTCGAGTTTGGTAAACACCGTGGCACCATTGAGGGGGGCAAAAGCAGAGCTGATGAGTGGCAAGGGGTACTGTTCTTTACTGTGATATTATTCCGCGCACAGAAGTCTATGCACGGCCTTAGTGACCCATCATTTTTCTTCACAAAGAAAGACCCAGCACCCACCGAGGAGGAAGATGGCTTGACAAGTCCTGCAGCCAGAGAATCCTGGATGTACCTCTCCATAGCCTCTTGCGCGGGGATAGAGAGGTTTAATAACCGGCTACCGGCTCCAGCTCCAGGCTGGAGGTCAATGGCGCAGTCGTACGGCTGATGAGGTGGCAGCGATGGGGCGTGGTGCTTGCTGTACACAGGAGCTAGATCGTGATACTCGGGAGGAACTGATGACAGGTCCGGAGATTCTGGAATGAACTGGGGAACAAACAAGGCAGGGGCAGAGTAACGAAATGAACTCCAAGTGGTTACCTTTCCAGCAGTCCAGTCAATCTGTGGGTTGTGTAGCTTTAACCAGGTCTTGATTATGGAACAGGTTACAGCTGGTGGGGGATCTGCTCTAACTCAGCACACCTGTCTCCGCCCACACAATCACACACACACACAGAGAGAGCGTGAGACGGAGAGAGCACTGGGGGAGTGGCAGCAGGTCAAGGAGACACAGGATGAGCAGTAGAGGGCGTAGCAGAAGCAGATGTAACACCAACAGTGGGTGAGCAGGAAAAATGTACCCATTAGGATGTGGTTCTGTTATCTGTGTATGTGTATGTATGTGTGGGTGAAAGAGAGAGAAAGAGAGAGGGTTAAACTAAAGAGAATCAGGGTCTGCACATTCCATTGTACTCTTGTCTCTGTACAGCCTTCTTTGCCTCTTCGGTCACTTAGGTTCAACTGAAAAAGTGTATGGATCTGCTAAAGAACATGGAATCCTCCTGTTTTCTAGGTGAGCAAGACATGACATCTCCCAGAGGGAGATCTCCTCTCTTAGCCCATGAACACCACCCCTAAAAAATGTGATCTGATTCACAGTTAACTAGTATACGTAAACAATATAACCTGGTACAGAAACACATGAACTCTGTATAGGCTAATCTACAGTGACATGTTAATGCTACAGCAGCTCCCTTCCCTCTCAGTGAGAGAGGGTTTCCCCAGCATGGGGCGGCAGGGTGCGGTACAATGCCTGATTTACTGCCACCCTAATGTGGAGCAGAGCTCAAAGAGAGACTCAAGGGGGGCCTGGGATGCACCCTAACCCCGTTCCCCTTTCCTCTTCTTCTCCTCACTCTCTCTCTTCATCTGAGAGAACACTGACACTGGTCAGCAGTGGCAGAGTTCCCCTACTGTAATGCATTAGGCTGGTGTCAGGTGCCTAGAGCCAACACATGGCTATTCTAGATCAGCTTGTTTGTTTACTTTGGGTAGTTGATCAATGAAATAAGGACGTTGGGCCTCTGAACGCTGACAGACGGCAAGGTCAAAGAAATGTGTTTGTTTGTGTTCGAAATACAACAATGAATTATTGAAGTACACACGCAGGATCTTAATACCTCTTAGGCCGCCCCATCCCGCATACGGGATCGTGACTACAGCCTCAAGCTCATTACCATAACGCAACATTAGCGATTTCTGAAAATTGCAAAATAAATGAAATAAATATGCCTGTCCTCAAGCTTATCCTTTTCTTAACAATCCTGTCGTCTCAGATTTTCAAAATATGCTTTAGAACCAGAGAAAATCAATAATTTGTGTAAGAGTGGTGATAGCTAGCGTAGCATTTAGCGTTAGCATTTAGCACGCAACATTCACAAAAACCAGCAAAGGGATCAAATAAAATCATTTACCTTTGAAGAACTTCAGATGTTTCAATGAGGAGACTCTCAGTTACATAGCAGATGTCCAGTTTTTCCTGAAAGATGCTTGTGTAGGACACAACGTTCCGTTTTGTTACTATGCATTTGGCTACCGAAACTAACCGAAAATTCAGTCACCTAAACGTCGAACTTTTTTCCGAATTAACTCCATAATATCGACTGAAACATGGAAAACGTTGTTTGAATCAATCCTCAAGGTGTTTGGTCATATATCTCTTCATTGAAATGCCAGTCCTAGACACGTGCATTCTTCTCTGATTCGGATGGAAAAATACTGGGACCTGACTTTTGCGCACCAATTTCCACGCAGACACCATGCGGGACACTTGGTAATTGTAGGCTCTTATGGCCAATCTTCCAATGATATGCCTACAAAGACGTCACAATGCTGCAGACACCTGGGGGAAACGATAGGAAGTGTCCGTTGATTCCTGTGCCATTCACAGCCATATAAGGAGATCATTGAAAACGTGCCTTCAAAAATCCTGTTGATTTCCTGGTCACTCAAACATCTTGGTTTTGCCTGTAGATATTGTTCTATGGCACTCACAGTGAAAATCTTTACAGTTCTGGAAACGTCAGAGTGTCTTCTTTCCAAAACTATCAATTCCAAGCATAGTCGAGCATCTTTTCGTGACAAAATATCGCGCTAAAAACGGGCACGTCTTTTTATCCAAAAATGAAATACTGCCCCTAGAGTTCTAACAGGTTAATTTGAGCCAGTTTGCTACAGCAGGAAAATAATCCTGCAGTAACAGGAAATGTTAATTATTATGTGGATTATAATTAATCAACATTTTTTGTAGGAGTTGATACATTTTATGTTAGGGCAAATCACAACTGACATTTTAAAGTGGAAATTGCTAACTTTAGAGGCCTTTTTAAACCTTGAATAAACTACAAGTTCTCATTTCCTGCTGTGCTCAGCAACAAAAGAGTGATCAAATTAAGATCCTACATCTGTATCCATGTTTTAATGTAAACCTTGTCCTTTTTTCTAATAGCATCCACGTAATGTACACAGAGAGATTCGATAGAGGCTTTGATATAGCCTATGCTGTAAACATTTAAACCGCCAATTAAAACCATACTTCACTTCACACACAATTTGTTTATGGTGGGTAATGCTGGAGTCACACACCAATCCATGCAATCTTCCCCATCTCTTCATCCATCTGCTGTGACAGCTAAACTCAGCGCCGCAAAAAGATGGACCAAATATTTACTCTCCTTATTGTTCCTTGTGGTGGCCTCCTCCTCCTCTCCTCTGACTCTCTCTCAGCAGGAGGGAATCATAGGTTTATTTCGGGAATCATCAGCAAGAGTGCTTGTCGACTCCTTTCCTTGTGTTTTTATTCACTTTACGTCATAACACCTCTTATAACTGTACTTCCAGTTCAATGGTGTTGATGTTAAAACTGTGTATTGCTGTTGTTATCCAGTTCAAAATATTCATACATTCATACATAGATACCACTATGTTTGAGATAGTTGGCATAATAGAAGAAAACAGCTTAACCGAGAGGAGAAATGTTATTGCATAATTTATCTTCACTAAACTAATTATTCTCCAGTTTCCAAGTATCAAATCTGTTTCCAAGTATTGCAGAAATGCTAATTGGAAGGGTTTTCCAAAAAGAGACATAGAATTGATAGAAAAACCCAGACTGTTGGTAGGGATGTATAAAACATGTCATCTCCATGGCAACTGAAACATTTCAAGATGGCCATTCAGTAAGGAGAATTCATAATTACATGACCTGCCATGACCACCTCTCCTCAAAGACCCTCATCCTGAAGAGTGCTCTGAAAGCTGGGCACATCAGAGGACATTACTGCCACCAAATATTGCAGCGAACACAGGAAATACACAGACTATTCTGGCATTTTCAGATGTGTCAATTGCTCGAGAAACATTTACATGAAACCCATTCTAAAATGCCTGCACTCAATTCTGGACTCAACTCAAGTCAAATCTAGAAGAATTTGGTTTCTATTTTTTCTTTGCGATTGCATCAATGATTGTAAAGAGTGCAATGGGATCATTAAATGCCAGGAAGAATTATACTGGTGGGACCATTCTGAACAAAACAAACAGAGATCTCATCTACTTCTGAGCAAAACATAACACTTCAACTCCATAACACTTCTTCTAAATAGTTTCCTTTCAAGTGTTTGTACACTTCACTGGAATAAAGGATAAGGCCTCATTTCATAGGGAGTTCACAAAATCCTTTTAAATCGACTAAATATTTCCCAATTTGTCTCGCCCATTTCCTCTTTTCTTTCCTAACAGCAATTGGAGGACAGCCAGCCACAGGGGGGATTGTTTCCCTGTGACCCAGAGTCATAGCCTTTAATGTTGGCCTGAGATGTAGCCTTAGCCTAGTGGTCAACTCCCCTCACAACAAAGAGGCTTTATTGGAGTCACCTCCCTGCAGGGAGTTTCTCCTTTTATATTGGGAGAGCTGAGATTAGCTGGTCTGGCCACTGTCCTTTTGTCCTGTTGTAGTTACAAGGTGAGGGCTGCTCTGCTAACCTAACCCTAACCCAACAGGCTCTGAGGGGTCAGTCCTACCCAGCAGGGTGGCACAGTGGTAGGCCAACACATTCCTCTTAGTTGGCTTAGTTGGCTATAGGCTGGGGTTGTGGCTGAGTGTAACCATCTCTGGTTACTGATCAAAGTCAGGTCTGGTCCCCAGTCAGACCTGTCCATGGCACACAGCATGAGAGAGGCAGCAGAGTCACACTGAGACGCTCAGAAAAACCCAGGTGTGAGTTTGTCAGCTGACTACAGATTTACTTGAAACAAACACAGCATATGTGTGTGTGTATGTGTGTATATGTCAGGGTTTGAGTGTGTGTGTGTGTGTGTCAGGGTGTGTGTGTGTGTATATGAATATATGCGTGTGTGTGTGTCTGTGTGTGTGAGAGAGAGAGAGAGAGACTGCCAGACAATGGAACAAGCAACATATCAGCAACTCCTCGACATTTTTGGTCAATGGCATTAAGAAAATAATTCATTTAAGCCCCATTCATACCTGGTTCTAACTTGCGTCCTTTGTCCTGATCTTGTACACATTCTGATTGTGTACACATTTGTAGACAGGTGTAAACAATCAAAAGATACATTGTGATCTGATTGTGATCAGATTATCCTGCCCACCTCTGGAGGTAGTCAGACACACATTGTGTTTGGATATCTTACAAGTGTAAAGCATAATTATTCCATTCTCTAAAATAATTGACAGGTGGCACCATTGACTGATTACATCAATATGTGTTTTACAATAATTAAATATTATTTTGAAAGAATTGCTGTGATATAACATACATAAGGGAGGTAAACAATGCAGACACAGTGGATGGTTAACAGACACATTTTAATACCATGTGTAGACACATTTCTGAAAATGTGGGCACATTCTGAATGTGCCCACAAGATCAGAACAAAGGACTCATGTTAGCACCAAGTATAAATGGGGCTAGAATTTCAGTCTCTCTGGCAGCACTTGACTGCACTGTTACATCATGCACGGTGAATTCGTGACTTATTTTTACTTGCAAAGGGAGGTGACCCGGTGTCAGAGTCATACAGACAGCCATATTCAGCCTGAAATTTAGCTGTAGCCTCTGTGGTTAACTCTGATCACAGAGGGTCACATCAAGGCCATCCCACATACACAATACATTGAAACACAGAAGTACCCACATGTGGTATTCAGTAGTAAGAACAGGTGTTTTAACTATATCTCTTCTAGAATGAACAGCGGTCATGTGCTTGTGAAGGTGGTTACAAACACAAACATCTCAATGATTTTTTTGTGGGTCAGAGGCAGCCAGAGGCAGCCAGTCAGGATGGTTGCTGAAGGCCCATCCCCTCTGCAGCCCTGTTCTGCGGGGAGGATGCCCAAACCACACCAGAGTTCTGTTTTCTATCAGTCACTTTGAATTACTTCTCTCAACATCAACAGGCCAGGGGATGGGGGCTGTGTGTCCATCCACAGGGCCTGAGAAAACTCAGCAGACCCTTGGTGTCTGGGCACAGAGGCTAGGTTGCTAGGTTGACCTAATGATCAGATGGAGAGCCAGTGGGGCTGAATAGTTGCATTTCAATAGTTCTAGCCTCCTGTGGTAGCACACAGATACTGGCAAACCTATAATCAACATGAACAGCCAAAACACTATCAGATCATTTGTTATACTCAAATTTCCCATTGGCTGTGCTAGCGAGGTTGGCTAAAACTGCATCAAGGGTAAATTCCCTGTAAACTCCCCTAGGTTGACCCTTCCCACCGCCCGCAACCGTAGGGCTATTCAATGGGTGGTGCGATCAGCTCAACGCCTCATTGGGGGCATACTGCCTCCCTTCCAGGACATCTACAGATACCGTTGTCACAAGAAGGCCAAGAATATCATCATGGACCTCAGCCACTCGAGCCACGGCCTGTTCATCCTCCTACCGGGCGGAGACAGTGCAGGTGCATCAAAGCTGGGACTGAGAGACAGACACTGTTTATCAATCTCCAGACCATCACACTGTTAAACAGTCATCACTAGCCAGCCTCCACTCAGTACTCTACCCTGCACCTTAGAGACTGCTGTCCAATGTACATAGAGCCATTAAAACACTGGTCACTTTAATAATGGTTACCCACTTAATATGTGTAAACTGTATTTTATTCATGGCTCATCCTATGTACAGTGCCTTAAGAAAGTATTCATGAACTAAGACTTATTCCATACTTCGTTGAGTACAGCCTAAATTCAAAATGGACTAAATATATATATTTTTTCTCACAAACAATACCCTATAATGACAAGGTGAAAACATGTTTTTAGAATATTCAATACAGAAAGTACGTAACTATTCATACCACTGAGTCAATACTTTGTAGAAGCACCTTTGGCTGTGATTATAGCATCTCGGGTATGTCTGTATAAACTTTACACATCTGGATTTGGGGATTACTCAAACTCTTAAATTACATGGGGAGTTGCAGGGAACAGCAATCTTCAAGTCTTTCCAAAGATTTTTAATGGGATTCAAGTCTGGGCTTTGGCTGGGCCACACAGGGACATTTTAGTTCTGAAGTCATTCCAGCATTGCTTTGACTGTAAGCTTGGAATGTAAATCTTCGCCCCCAGTCCAAGGTATTTTGCACTTTGAAGCATGTTCTCATCAAGGATTTACCTATATTTGGCTCCACTCATTGTTCAATCTATCAAATCAAATGTTATTTGTCACATGCGCCGGATACAACAGGTGTAGATCTTACTGTAACTAACTAGACATGTAACATAGAATGCCCACCCAGCTCACACCCTGACCAACCAAAACATACAAAGCAAACTATGGTCAGGGTGTGACAGTACCCCCTCCCCCAAGGTGCGGACTCCGGCCACAAAACCTGAACCTATAGGGGAGGGTCTGGGTGGGCATCTGTCTGCGGTGGCGGCTCTGGTGCTGGACGTGGCCCCCACTTCACCGTAGTCTTAGTCCCCCACCTTGTCCGCTTCTGTGGCCTCCTCACCATGGCAACTCTTCTCAATGGACAGAGGGGCGGCAGGTCGGGACAGAGGGGCGGCAGCTCGGGACAGAGGGGCGGCAGCTCGGGACAGAGGGGCGGCAGCTCGGGACAGAGGGGCGGCTGCTCGGGACAGAGGGGCGGCTGCTCGGGACAGAGGGGCGGCTGCTCGGGACAGAGGGGCAGCTCGGGACAGAGGGGCAGCTCGGGACAGAGGGGCTCTGGCGGCCCCTGGCTGACTGGCGGCACTGGCGGCCCCTGGCTGACTGGCGGCACTGGCGGACCCTGGCGGCACTGGCGGCCCCTGGCTGACTGGCGGCTCCTGGCAGACGGGCGGCACTGGCGGCTCCTGGCAGACGGGCGGCACTGGGCAGACGGGCGGCACTGGCGGCGCAGGAGAGGAGGAAGGCTCTGGTAGTGCCGGAGAGGCGGGAGACTCCGACAGCGCTGGAGAGGAGGAAGGCTCTGGTAGCGCCGGAGAGGCGGGAGACTCCGGCAGCGCTGGAGAGGAGGGAGCCCCTGTAAGGATGGACCGGAGAGACAGCCTGGTGCGATGGGCTGCCACCGGAGGGCTGGTACGTGGAGGTGGTGACGGATAGACCGGACCGTGCAGGCGCACTGGAGCTCTTGAGCACCGAGCCTGCCCAACCTTACCCGGTTGAATGGTCCCGGTCGCCCTGCCAGTGCGGCGAGGTGGAATAGCCCGCACTAGGCTATGCAGGCGAACCGGGGACACCGTGCGCAAGGCTGGTGCCATGTAAGCCGGCCCAAGGAGACGCACTGGAGACCAGATGCGTAGAGCCGGCTTCATGGCACTTGGCTCGATGCCCACTCTAGCCCGGCCGATACGCGGAGCTGGAATGTACCGCACCGGGCTATGCACCCTCACTGGGGACACCGTGCGCTTCACAGCATAACACGGTGCCTGCCCGGTCTCTCCAGCTCCCGGTAAGCACAGGAAGTTGGCACAGGTCTCCTACCTGGCTTCACCACACTTCCTGTGAGCCCTCCCCCAATAAATTTTTGGGGCTGACTCTCGGGCTTCCTTGCCAGCCGTGTTCCCTCATATCGCCGGCTCCTCTCTCCGGCTGCCTCTGCTCTCCTAGCTGCCTCCACCTGTTCCCATGGAAGGCGATCCTTTCCCGCCAGGATCTCCTCCCATGTGTAGCAACCCTTGCCGTCCAATACATCGTCCCATGTACATTCCTCTTTGCGCCGCTGTTGCCTGTTACCACGCCGCTTGGTCCTGTTGTGGTGGGTGATTCTGTAACGGTTCTCTTTCGGTGAAGTAGAGTCAGACCAAAATGCGGCGTGGCTATTGCAATCCATGTTTAATGAAACAAAGTAAACACGAATCAAATACAAAAACAATAAACGTACCACGAAAACCGAAACAGCCTAATACTGGTGCAAAGTAACACAGAGACAGTAACAAGGACAATCACCCACAAAACCCAACACCAAACAGGCTACCTAAATATGGTTCCCAATCAGAGACAATGACGAACACCTGCCTCTGATTGAGAACCATATCAGGCCAAACATAGAACTAGACAAACTAGACATGT
This sequence comes from Oncorhynchus keta, assembly GCF_023373465.1. Taxonomy (NCBI): domain Eukaryota; kingdom Metazoa; phylum Chordata; class Actinopteri; order Salmoniformes; family Salmonidae; genus Oncorhynchus; species Oncorhynchus keta. The sequence continues at coordinate 34,621,227 of NC_068431.1, read as the reverse complement.
AACATAGAATGCCCACCCAGCTCACACCCTGACCAACCAAAACATAGAACCATACAAAGCAAACTATGGTCAGGGTGTGACACTTACAGTGAAAGGCTTACTTACAAGCCCTTAACCAACAATGCAGTTTTAAGAAAAACCTAAAAAAGTAAGAAATTAAAGTAACAAATAATTAAAGACCAGCAGTAAAATAACAATAGTGAGGCTATATACAGGGGGTTACCGGTACAGGGTCAATGTGTGGGGGAACCGGTATGGATCCTTACCTGTCTCCCAGTCCCTGCCGCTGAAAAGCATCCCCATAGCATGATGTTGCTATAGGCAGAAACTCAAACAGGAAGCACCCGTAGTAAGCACTATTCAACGTTGGTCTGACCAATCGGAATCCACACTTCAAGATTGTTTTGATCATGCGGACTGGGATATGTTCAGAGTAGCTTCAGAAAATAATATCTACACATATACCGATAGGGCGAATGAGTTTATCAAGAAGTGCATAGGGGTTGATGTACCCACTGTGACTATTAAAACCTACCCCAACCAGATAGATGGATAGATGGGAGCATTCAAGCAAAACTGAAAGTGTGAACCATCGCATTTAACCAGGGCAAAAAGACTGGGAATATGGAAGAATACAAACAGTGAAGTTATTCCCTCCGCAAAGCAATCAAGCAGGCTAAACGTCGGTATAGGGACAAAGTTGAGTCCCAGTTCAACGGCTTAGACATGAGACGTATGTGGCAGGGTCTACATACAATCACGGATTAGAAAAGGAAAACCAGCCACTTCGCGGACACTGACATCTTGCTTCCGGACAAGCTGAACACCTTCTTCACTCGCTTTGAGGATAATACAGTGGCACCGACGTGGCCTGCTATCAAGGTCTGTGGGCTCTCCTTCTCCGTGGCCGATGTGAGTAAGACATTTAAGTGTGTTAACCCTCGCAAGGCTGCCGGCCTAGATGGTATCCCTAGCCGAATCCTAGGGATACTATCTAGGCCAGCTGGCTGGTGTGTTTACAGATATATTCAATCTCTCCCTATCTCAGTCTGTTGTCCCCACATGCTTCAAGATGGCCACCATTGTCCCTGTACCTAAGAAAGCAAAGGTAATTGAACTAAATTACTATCGCCCTGTAGCACTCACCTCTGTCATCATGAAGTGCTTTGAGAAACTAGTCAAGGGTCATATCACCTCCACCTTACCTGCCACCTTAGACCCACTTCAATTTTTCTTACCGCCCCAATAGATCCACAGATGATGTAATCGCCACCACACTGCACACTGCCCTGTCCGATCTGGACAAGAGGCATACATACCCATGTAAGAATGCTGTTCATTGACTATAGCTCAGCATTCAACACCATAGTATCCTCCAAGCTCATCATCAAGAATGAGGCCCTGAGTCTGAACCCCGCCCTGTGCAACTGGGTCCTGGACTTCCTGACTGGTCGCCCCCAGGTGGTGAAGGTAGGAAACAACACGTCGTCTTTGCTGACCATCAACTCTGGGGCCCAACAAGGGTGCGTGTTCGGCCCCCTCCTGTACTCCCTGTTCAACCATGGCTGCTTGGCCAAGCAGGCCTCGAACTCAATTATCAAGTTTGCAGATGACACAACAGTAGTAGACTTAATTACCAACAACGATGAGACAGCCTACAGGGAGGAAGTGAGGGCTCTGGGAGTGTGGTGTCAGGAAAATAACCTCTCACTCAACATCAACAAAACTAAGGAGATGATCGTGGACTTCAGGACACAGCAGAGGGAGCACCCGCCTATCCATATCGATGGGACCACAGTGGAAAAGGTGGAAAGCTTCAAGTTCCTCGGCATACACATCACTGACAAACTGAAATGGTCCACCCACACAGACAGTGTGGTGAAGAAGGCGCAACAGCACCTCTTCAACCTCAGAACGCTAAAGAAATTTCTAAAACCCTCAAACTCACAAGCTTTTACAGATGCACAATTGAGAGCATCCTGTCGGGCTGTATCACCGCCTGGTACGGCAACTGCACCGCTCACAACCAAAAAGCTCAGAAGATAGCCCTATTTGGTAAAAGACCATGTCCATATTATGGCAAGAACAGCTCAAATAAGTAAAGAGAAATGACAGTCCATCATTACTTCAAGACAGTCAATTCAGAAAATGTCAAGAACTTTGAAAGTTTCTTCAAGTGCAGTCGCAAAAACCATCAAGCCAAAATAAATGCTTCACAGAGATCAAGTAAGACACATCTCAACATCAACTGTTCAGAGGAGACTGCGTGAATCAGGCCTTCATGGTCGAAATGCTGCAAAGACACCACTACTAAAGGATACCAATAAGAGGAAGAGACTTTCTTGGGCCATGAAACAAGAGCAATGGACATTAGACTGGTGGAAATGTGCGCATGAGAGTAGGTGAATCTCTGCATGTGTGGTTCCCACCATGAAGCATGGAGTGTGATGGTGTGGAGGTGCTTTGCTGATGACCCTGTCAGTGATGTATTTACAATTCAAAGCTCACTCTAAAAGCATGGCTACCACATCATTCTGCAGCAATACACAATCCCATCTGGTTTGCACTATCATTTGTTTTTCAACACAACAATGACGCAACACACCTCCAGGCTGTGTAAGGACTATTTGACCAAAAAGGAGAGTGATGGAGTGCTGCATCAGATGACCTGGCCTCCACAATCAACCAACCTCAACCCAATTGAGATGGTTTGGGATGAGTTGGACCGCAGAGTGAAGGTAAAGCAGCCAACAAGTGCTCAGCATTTGCGGTAACTCCTTCAAGACTGTTGGAAAAGCATTCCAGATGAAGCTGATTGAGAGAATGCCAAGAGTGTGCAAAGCTGTCATTAATGTGAAGGGTGGCTACTTTGAAGAATCTCAAATATAAAATATATTTTCACTTCTTTACACTTTTTTGGTTGCTACATGATTCCATGTGCTATTTCATAGTGCTGATGTCTTCACTATTATTCTACAATGTAGAAAATAATAAAAAATAAAGAGAAACCCTTGAATGAGTAGGCCTGTCCAAACCTTTGACCGGTACTGTGCTTTATGCCATCATCACAATTATATCTCAGAGATCTATGGACAGTTCTTTGGACTTCATGGTACAGTTTCTGCTCTGACATACACTTTCAACAGTGGGACTTTATATAGACAGGCGTGTTTATTTCCAAATCATGTCCAAACAATTGAGTTGGCCACAGGTGGACTCCAATCAAGATGTCGTGACATCAAGGAAATTGGATGCACCTGAGCTCAATATGGAGTGTCATAGCAAAGAGGTGTGAATACTTATGTAAATTAGATATTTATGTATTTCATTTTCAATACATTTACATAAATGCATAAAAACAGGTTTCCACCTTTGTCATCGTGGGGTATTGTGTGTAGATGGCTGAAACAATTAATATTTAATCCATTTTGAATTCAGGCTGTAACACAACAAAATGTGGAATAAGTCAAGTGATGTGAACACTTTCTGAAGGCACTGTAACTACTGCAGTACACACCTTTTTTTTCTTCACATACTGTCTACACACACCATTCACATACATACACTGAGTGTACAAAACATTAGCAACACCTTCCTAATATTGCCCTCAGAATAGTCTCAGTTCGTCGGGGCATGGACTCTACAAGGTGTTGAAAGTGTTCCACAGGGATGCTGGCCCATGTTGACATCAATGCTTTGCAAAGTTGTGTCAAGCTGGCTGGATATCCTTTGGGTGGTGGCCATTCTAGATACACACAGGGAACTGTTGAGCGTTAAATATTTTGTCTTGCCTATTCACCCTCTGAATGGCACACATACACAATCCATGTCTCAATTGTCTCAAGGCTTAAACATGTTTCTTTATCCTGTCTCTTCCCATTCATCTACACTGATTGAAGTGGTGACATCAATAAGGGATTATAGCTTTTACCTGGATTCACCTGGTCAGTCTATGTTATGGAAAGAACATATGTTCCTAATGTTTTGTACACCCAGTGTATCTATTCATATTCCAGACTCTGGTCCGGAAGCTAATTTCCTGCAATTCTATCCATTTTGTCATGGGGTTTTGTACTGTGTATTTATTAAAATACTACATTATTGATTTAGCTCAAACTATTATTTCTACTACTGTACATTGCATTATAGTTACACTATTGATACACCCCACATATTTATTTATTTACAGGATTCTTGACATAGCTCACTCTAAAATATCTACTGCTGTACATATCATTCTGAGTAAAGCTTGTGTAAATTCATCCGAAGTATATACATTTAAATTGCCTTTGGTTTATTGTTAGATTTGGGCTCCCGGGTGGCGCAGCGGTCTAATGCACTGCATCTCAGTGCAAGAGGCATCACTACAGTCCCTGGTTTGAATCCAGGCTGTATAACATTTGGCTGTGATTGGGAGTCCCATTGGGTGGCGCACAATTGGCACAGCATCATCCTGGTTTTGCCAAGTTAGGCCATCATTGTAAATAAGAATTGGTTCTTAACTGACTTGCCTAGTTAAATAAAAACATTGCTATTTGAGTTGTGAACTGGATTCGTTCTGACATTCCTGGATAATTTTGTATTATTTGTGTACTTGTTTGACATTACATTGCATTGTTATGAGCTAGTACCATAAGCATTTCGCTGCACCCGCTATAACTGCTGCCTGGGGCCTGTTGTGTTGCTAAAAACACAGCTAATTGGTGTCATCAAACCAAATGTATGGGTCCTAATGGTCTGGTAGAAATTATGCCTTGTAAATCAGGCAGGGTGGGAGGAGAATATCCCTGCATGACATGGCAGGCGTTCAGAATATTCAGAAGGTTTTCGAGGGAAACGTTGGAAACCGCAACCTGAATGACATAATTCTGCTGTAAAACTGGATCGACATTTGTTTGAGTTGAGTGTGCATGTACAATTCACAAGAAGCCCTTTTTGGGGATATGTGTTTCTTTTCTGAACACTGTAATGGAAAGAGTTTACTTCCTTGTGGCTAGAGTCAGTGTGATTGTGTCGCTGTGTGGTTCTAGCCAGATGGCTAAGTCAGTGTGTCTGTTTGAGGGGTGACTTCTCTGAGTCTATTGGTGGGTAAAAGGTGTGTGTTAAGTACATTACAGTATATACAGTGCCTCCAGAAAGTATTCACACTCCTTGACATTTTCCACATTTTGTTTTACAGCCTGAATTTAAAATTGATTAAATTGAGATTGTGTCACTGATCTACACACAATACCCCATAATGTTTAAGTTGAAAGAATTCAATCGTTTTGTTATGGCAAGCCTAAATCAGTTCAGGAGTACAAATTTGCTTAAATCACATAATACGTTGCGTGGGCTCACTCTCTGTACAATAATAGTGTTTTACAGGATTTGACTAACCCATCTCTGTACCCCACACATACAATTATCTGTAAGGTCCGTAAGTCGAATAGTGAATATCAAGCACAGATTCAACCACAAAGACCAGGGATGTTTTCCTATGGTATGCAAAGAATGGCACCTATTGGTAGATGGGTAAAAAAAGCAAACATTGAATATCCCTTTGAGCAATGTGCAATTAGTAATTTTACACTTTGGATGGTGTATCAATACACCCCGTCACTACAAAGATACAAGAGCACTTCCTAAATCAGTTGCCGGATGGATGGATCACCAACATTGAAGTTACTCCACAATACTAACATAAATGACAGAGTGAAAAGAAGGAAGCCTGTACAGAATAAAAATAAAACATGCATCTTGTTTACAATAAGACAGTAAAGTAAAACTATGATTCTTATGTTTGGGGCAAATCCAACACAACCAATACAAAATATGAAGAGTATCACTCTTCTTATTTTCAAGAATGGTGGTGGCTACATCATGTTATGGGTATTCTTGTAATCGGCAAGGATTAAGGTGTTTTTTAGGATAAAAATAAATGGAATTGAGCTAAGCACAGGCAAAATCCTAGAGGAAAACCTGTTTCAGTCTGCTTTCCTACAGACACTGGGGGAAAAAATGTACCTTTCAGAAGGACAATAACCTTAAACACAAGGCCAAATATGCACTGGAGTTGCTTACCAAGTCGAAATTGACTCAGGGAGTTGAATACTTACAGTGCATTCGGAAAGTATCCAGACCCCTTCCCCTTTTCCACATTACAGTCTTATTATAAAAGGGATTAAATAAAAAAATGTAAATGGGAAAGTTTATTTCTGGAGCTCACCGTAAGTTGTGTTTTGGGAGCTGCTTACCGCCTGCATTCGGGCTCTGTATATGTGGATCGTCCGTCTGTTGGATCCGCATGGGTTGATTGACACATCCAGCAGAATTTTATTCTGACATATGCTATGGGCTAGGGCATCTAGAAGATATTCCCTAGTCCTATACTGGACTAATGGCAGATTTTACGAAAAGGATATGGACACCAGAGTTTTCAAGGTGGTAATTCAGCCATTCTGTGGCTCTGGGTGAGTATTCTATACGGCCTGCCGATTGCGAGCTAAACGGAAATGCGGCGCATTGGCCATGGAGCTGGCAGATATGTTTACATTTGGTTAGATTTACCAGTGTTATTTAGATGGAAGACGTGAGCTAAATGCGGTAGATCTATAGCTAGCTAGCGTTAGCATAGAGGTAGTAAGCTAGTCTTTCAGTTACCCGGTTCACTTCCATGCCAGTGATAATACTGGTACTGCTGGCTGTTTGAGATGCTTTAGAAGCCACGTTAACGGTAGGGACTGCATACACTTCTTGTTGAAGTCCCCCTTCCATTGTTGTTAGCTGTGGAAGTTCTCAAGGTTGAAATGTACCCTGCAGATTGAAGAGTAGACACCCAATTTGCCTGCCTCCATCTCACAAATGTATCCCGCTTTTTACAACCTTTTTCATTCACCATGTGACGCTGACGCCTGTGCGTTGTTAGAGCTGATTTTGAGAAAAACGATAGCTTGAAGGCATGTTTATGACAGAAAGAGTATCTGGTTAACATGGAGACAGCGTGACTCACTTACTAAACGTCTCGTCAAAGAGATCACATTTATTTTGTGAGATAGCAATCAAGCCAGGATAACCAAATTGCATCAGAAGATATGTTTCTTATTACTATTACTTTCTAGCATGTCAATCTAGTTTACAGAGTAGCTAACTAGCTAACTAGCCAGCTAGCTTTGTAGCCATGGATTGTGCACCTTCCTGTTTAGCTAGATAAGTAGCTGGTGGATGTTTACGTTTTGAAACCAACTTTCACCTTCACAAAGGACCGCATAGGCACCCTTAACTCTTTCAGTTAATTTAAAGGAGGAAATTCATCATTAAATGTTTTGTGTGACTGACAAAGTTAAGGACACTTTTTAAGTGAAAAGATAAGGGGGAAATTAACTTAAGGGGTTTTATGCAACCGGCCCAGACACTCAAGTATGCAGCTGGTTATATTGTTTTAACTACTCCTATAGAAATGGTAGTCTGTCAGATACTCAGCAGAAAGGTCTGATTTCTCTATTATTAAAACAAGACCCAGATGGCAAATATAAAGACCCAGTCTTTATAAAAAAAACTGGAGGCCTCTTACACTTCAATGTTGTTATGCAAAAATACTAGCAAAATGCATAGCACTCAGAAAGGGTTTTACCAGGTATTGTTCATCCTGATCAGACAGGTTTGTTACATAGATGATACATTAGAGATAATATACGACAACTACTAGAAATAATAGAACATCATGAAACGTATAAGAAGCCAGGAATGGTATTTATAGCGAATTTTTGAAAAGGCATTTGATAAAGTAAGACTGGATATTATTTATAAATGCCTGGATTTTTTCCATTTCGGTAATTCTCTTATAAAATGGGTAAAAAATAATGTATAGCAACCCCATGTGTAAAATAGTAAATAACAGCTACTTCTCAGAGAGTCTTGAGTTGTCAAGAGGAGTTGAACTAGGGTGTCCGCTGTCACCATATGTATTCGTTATGGCCATCGAAATGCTAGCTAGTAAAATGTGATCCAATAACAACATTAGAGGATCAGAAGTACAAAGCTTAAAAAGAAAGGTTTCCAGGTATGCCGATGACTCAAGTTTTATATTAAGTCCGCAAGCCAGATCTCTGCAATCTCTCATTAAAGATCTAGATAACTTTTCTGTACTCTCTGGACTTAAAACTAATTATGATAAGTGTACAATATTACGTATTGGATCCTTAAAACTACAACTTTTACATTACCCTGCAGCTTACCTATAAAATGGGCTGCTGGTGAAGTAGACATACTTGGTATTCATATCACAAAAGATATAAATAAGCTCTCCACAATGAATTTCAATAGAAAAAGACAAGATCCTTAACACTACTTAGGGCGCTGCCTACTCCTGATGATTCGTTTTTCAAATCATATGAGCAAAAAATGTTTCGCTTTATCTGGGACGCTAAACCAGACAAAATAAAATGAGCCTATCTATATAATGAAGATGAATTGGGTGGGTTGAGATTATTAAATATAAAAGCATTAAACCTCTCTCTAAAAGCTTCACTCATTCAAAAGTTTAATTTGAACCCTAAATGGTTCTCAAGTAGATTAATAAGAAAAGCTCATCTATTGTTTAAAAATTGCCTTTTTGCCTTTATGCAGATTGCCATGTCTCATTTTCGATTAATTGAAAATGATACTTTTTTCAAAGTATCTGTCTTTTTCAAACAAGCATTGCAGAGCTGGCTACAATTTCAATTTCATCCCCCTGAAAAAATAAAACAAATATCACAACAAATATTATGGCTGAACTCAAATGTGCTGGTTGATAAAATACCTGTATTTATGGGAAAGATGTTTGAAAAGGGTATTTTGTTCTTAAATGATATTGTAAATTGTAATGGTAGAGTTATGTCCTTCATGGAGTTATCAGAATTGTACAGGAAGGTCTGCTCAATCCAAGAGTACAACCAATTGATTATTGCCTGAGCATTGCCCCAAAAATGGAGGACGCAGGTGGCAGCGGAAGGAGGTAGGGAACTGGTCTGTCTGTCCAATATAAAGGATCAAAACTGGCGGAGGAATAAAAATAGCATAAATAGGAAAGTATACCAGTTTCATTTGAAGACCAGGATGTTGACAACTGTGCCATACAGATTGCAAAATAGTTGGGAAGAGATGTTTGATGTACCGATTCCATGGTACAGGATGTATGAGTTGATATATAAAACAACGCAAGATTCAAGACTTCGTGCTTTTCAGCTAAAATTATTATATAGTATTCTTGCCACCAACAAAATGTTGAATATTTGGGGCATAAAATCATCGTGAGGATACAGAACCAATAGACCATTTATTTTGGTATTGCCCTCAGGTAGCCTGTTTCTGGTCTCAGGTTCAAGAATGGCTGAAAATGCATAGCATTGATCTAAAATTGACCCTAGAAATAGTACTGTTAGGAGATCTGGAGAGAACGGGTCAGTCAATTACTAATATACTCGTAAAAGTATTTATCTCCAACACGCAATCTGCAGATTCTATTCGATTAGATAAATTGAAATTGTACATTAAACATCATAGCATAGTTGAAAGATATGTGTTGCGTAGAAACACGAAGTGGGTGGCCAGCAGAGATAGATGGGATGGTCTGAGGGAAGCTGAGGGTTGGGATGGGCTGAGGGAAGCAGGTATGTGGAATTAGAGACAAGTGGGAGTGGAGTTTCTGTGTGATAGAGAGAATGATCGTCAAAAGATAAAGGGGGAAAAAAGTCCAAATAAAACATAATAAAAGTACACTTGAATGACACTAAGTGGAAGTGTTTTTACAACTAATGCCGGTTTGCCTGAGGCTGATGCCGTGCAGGTGTTTGTACACATGTATATACACACACTCTCATTCAAATAAACACATACAAGAACACACACACACATGTAATAGTGCCAGACATGCACACAAACATATACAGTTGGCATTGCTGTTAGGATTTCAGTTGACCTTGATGTCCTTTGTTTAAAAAAAATAAGAATTTGCATTGTTGTTTGCTGTTTTCTTCTGTCTTTTCCCTTTTTCTCTTTAGTTCATTCTCTTGGTTGTTGGTGCATTGTGGGGTTCTTGGGGGTGGGGAATGGAATTAATTGTATTTTGTTTTTAAATTATTCCGGGAGGGGTCTCGAATGGTTGAGGGACAGCTATTGGGGAACTGTGGTGGGATCTTGGAGGGTTCTGGTTTCACAAGATTGTGATCATGAAAAAGGAAACTATGACATATATTTTATATCACTATCATGCACACGTTCCCTCACACATAAGGATGGCTCTGTAGCGGAAAGACTGATACATGTTTGATAGTGTCTTGATGCTGTATTGTTTGTCCTTCATGTTCTAATACTTTAATGTTACCCCTTCCTTGTGTTTTTTTGTAATACTTTTTTAAAAAGTATTAAAAAGTATGTAGCTGGTACCACTCAACCTAGGATCCAAGTCAGGGTTGTGTGTTGACATAAGGCTCAGTAAAATAAGCCTGGTATAATGCTGCTTGGACATTTCTCAATAAATGTATGTCCTACAGTCAGTTGCAACAGTTGGACGTTAAAAAATTGGTCTTAAATGCTAGGTTGGGTGCAGCTACTGTACGTCTGACTTTGGGATAAGAATTTACACCTGTTGCACTAACCAAAGTTAGTGCAATAGGTGTAAGCAATGAGTCCGGCGTAAGCAATGAGCGTTCATGAGATTTGATGCTTCATAATGATGGTTGCTAGGCAGCACCCATTGCTTGGCTGTTACCATCCTTGTGGCAGTTCTAAACTTTGTGAGGCATGTCCCATCACTTCGCAAAGCCTACCACTATGCATGCACGTTTGTTTTACCACAACCGGACAATCAGTATATCACTGAATTACCAAAATATGTAAATAAAGTAGGCTAATGCCATTGAAGGAAAATATTGTAATGACCCTGGGTTTATAAGCGCGGAAATCGACTGCCACACAAGCATGCTTTTGCTCAGGCTAGAAGGTTGAGGGTTAGAGACCTGCTCCTTGCCTGTTTCATTACAATATCATATTGTTGCTTACTGAAACTGCCAAAGTCATTCAACCGTTTTGATAACTTTAAAGCAATAGCCGTGTGTGGTCAAGTATAATTGCATGATGATAATCTTTAGTGTAGTTTGCTCGCATAGCAGTGTTATCAGAACCTATATAACAGGTGGATTTTTTGCTCTTCACTCGTGTAGTAGCCTAGGCTATATACCGACTAAAACCCTTTGACTTGTCTGATAATCAATCAATGTGATTTATTTTCACTGAATCTCCATCCTTATATTTGGTTATTTGACTCTTGTCTGGACAAATGAGTGGAGGTGGCAGCTCATCTATTATTTTACTAATTAATGTCTGAACAGACACATTTAGTATGCGATAAAGTAGCATAAATTAAGTATATTATTTTTGCTATTCTAGATAAGCCTGTGGAGGATGTGAAATATGAAAGGGAGATATCATTTTAAAAATACAGATTGCTATTATTTTCTCTGCATGAAAGAAGATAGTCCCAATTTAACACCCTATGCTTGCTCCCTACTAGGCATAGCCCAGGCGTAGCTCATAGAAGGTCTTACACCCAGGTGGTGCAACAGGTATAATTCATAGGTCCGGCGTAGAGAAATGTAATGTTGAGCTAAATGTAAAAAAAGAAATACAAATAATTTTTTTAAAAGGAACAGAAAGGAACGACATAAACCAGTACTTTTTGGGGTTCGAACCAATTCAGATCTTTATTTTGCTGGTCAGAACAGTGGAACAGAACAAAACAATACATCGAATAATGGTTCTGTTCATAACTAAACGATTGGAAAATAATTTTGGTTCCAACCCCTGGACTGTATGCCATTACAGGTCTTTGGTTTCAGGCCCTGAATGGTCAACATGCTGCAGGGGGCTCAGTGGCTCCCCACCCTCCTCCAGAGCCCAGAGGTCAATCAGATCAATGCTGTCATGTGACCTCCCCTCCTTGAACCACCTCACTTCACTAACCCATATCTCTGGCATCTAGGCCCAGCCACACCAAACAAGGAGCTCCGCCTGGTACAGTACTTGGACCCCAGAGATACTAACATGCAGGGAATGGATGCAGTTTGGAACACTGAACTGTTTGGAACTGACATCTACTTAAAAAATCCATCACTCCTTCAAAACATATATGTAAAATATTGAAAACACACAAGCAATACTGCTCATTCAGTCCATAATTATGGGGTTTGTATGTTTACGGATGTACTGTACTTCTATCTGCAGACAGACTGTCAGGGGAGACAGGCTCCATGCTCTCAGTCAGCCTCTCAGTGGCTGTGACCCTCAGCTAGCAGGGGCCTGGTAGGGACTGGCAGGGGCTCCTTTGAAGCCCCTGGGCCACTGCCGTGGAAGTAGTTTGGGGGTGGGGGTGCTGCAGGAAAATATATATATTGGTCTGCTAATAAAGAACTAGGAAAGGCCCAGTGCACTACATTTGGGATTTTTTTTTTAACTAAATGTATTTGAGTGTTTACCAGCATTTGTAACTTGAGTCTGATAATTATCTGTACAAAACAGTTAATCTGATAATAGTTGTGGAATATATAGATACTTGCTTGAACTGTGTTTCTTGAAATACTTTGCAAATGCAACTTCTTTCTACGTGAAAACCGAAATGGTCTATTCATTCCTTTTTAGTAGACACTTGTTTGGGCCAAACGGTACTGTTTCGGTTTTGTAAATTCACGTTGTTATTTTGTGTTTAGTGTTCTGAGTTTGAATTAAAAATCATCATGAACACTTACCACGCTGCGCTTTGGTCCGATCCTTACTCCTCCTCAGACGAAGAGGAGGAAATCCGTTACAACTCTAGCATTGCAAGCACCATGCTCTACCACCTGAGCCACATCATCACATCATCACAAATAACTTGATGTCTCAATGTACTCAATTACTGTATCGTGCATTGTTTTTCTTCATCTATGATGGAAAGTCTACAGGTACAAATTTAGATGACCAGCCATGTACAATACAGTAATGTACATTTACATAAAGTGGTTTGTAAGAATGTTAAATAAATACTGTACAAAAAGTTGTAGTTTTCAATGTTATTTGATCAAGAAAAATATTTAATTTGAATTTGGATGTTTTGTGTCTTTGCCCATAACGTTGCAAATATTTGATGTAAATATTTGAGGACAGGGTTATGTTCTTTCTGGATCCCATTAGAATGACCATTTCAGAGAAAGGGACAGGGCAACAACTCTTACAATTCCAACTATTGAATCCTGCAAAATACAGTTTTAATTATACAACTACCTTTTTTTGCCTGCGCTACAGACGTCTATATAGGTCCGCCAATACTAGTACAGGCCCAGTGCGCTACTTTTGTGCAAAAATTAGCACCCTCAGCACCCTTACTTCCCATGGGTATACCCAGGGCATCAAGATCTAATTTGTATTTTATCTGCCTAGCTTTAATCTGGCCTCTACTACTGTCAACCATGACATCTCCAGCCAAACAATCCTGTCCTGTCTGCCTCTTGTCGTCACCCTGCAGCCCTGATGCCTTGCCTTTTCTCAGTCCCCTGCTGGCTGAGAGGAGATCTTAGAAATATAATTACAGCAACTGCAATTCCCATTCAAGTCAGATATCTGACAATGAAAGAATGATAGAGAACCATGGAGCATATTTACATTGGTTTCTATTTAAATATGTGAATTGTCTGATCACATTAAAAGCTTGTCTGAAACTCCTCATAAAAAATCCTCAACTTTATCCCCTGTTCCCCAACACAATGTGAAACTGATCAACTGAAGCAATTGAGCCTCACATTTGCATAAGTGAGAACTGGCCTCTTAACTGTTTTTCACAAAAGCCTCTAAAGAAAACCTGTTTTGAAAAACTTGGAAATGTTCTGTCTCACACTAAGCCTGGAAAATAATACTTCTGTGACTGGAAGTCCTTGAGAAATGTCTTTTGGATTTGTCTTTTCAGACCAAAACTGATACGTGGCTCCAAGCTGTCTAATCTCTTTCTCTATGATTGTCAAAGTAAAGACGGTTTTATGAAACCCACTCATGTCACTTTTAAACTGTTGGTCATGCATCAAAATCAATCACCAATAACGGAAAGTATATAGTTGTGTAAAAATGCAATAAAATGTCCTGTGGAACCATTTCTTCCCTTAATGTCTGAGCATGTCATGTTTGTGGCTTGTCATTACTGTCCCCTAATAAGTAGGCATTCATCCCACCACTTGACCTCAAGGAGAACTGCTTTTTCTCACTCAACATCAACCCAGATCCTACCCTGCCATTGGGCCCCATGGGTTCCGCCAGCCAGATCCTGCCCCCCCCCCATGCTAGAATCTGTTAATAATTTACAGGACGCACAAAAGTAAATCACCAAAGCAAGAATCCAAAGCCATGAAACCATGGCACTCCAGTTCTTTGGTGGAGCAGATATGGGCATTCAATTTCTATTGAGCTTTATAAGGCACATCACATTTAATAATTTAAAAAATGGGTATTTGATGTCGAAGTGTGGATCATGTAATCTCACACAACAAAGGACAGCTCTGATCGAAAAAACGGTAAAAGTCAAACGTTTATAGGCCGCAGTTCACTTGTGTTGGCCAACCATTTCACACGCACACAATAACCAGACCTCAATACTGGGCTCTTCTTACATGACCTGTTGGACATACTGCAGCCCATTGAGCCAATTGGGGAAGAAGTAACTATGATGGAATATATATATATATATATATATATATATATATATATATATATATATATATATATATATAATTGTGCTTACAAAATTATTCAGCCCCTTTACTTTCAGTGCAGCAAACTCTCTCCAGAAGTTCAGTGAGGATCTCTGAATGATCCAATGTTGACCTAAATGACTAATGATGATAAATACAATCCACCTGTGTGTAATCAAGTCTCCGTATAAATGCACCTGCACTGTGATAGTCTCAGAGGTCCGTTAAAAACGCAGAGAGCATCATGAAGAACAAGGAACACACCAGGCAGGTCCGAGATACTGTTGTGAAGAAGTTTAAAGCCGGATTTGGATACAAAAAGATTTCCCAAGCTTTAAACATCCCAAGGAGCACTATGCAAGCGATAATATTGAAATGGAAGGAGTATCAGACCACTGCAAATCTACCAAGACCTGGCCGTCCCTCTAAACTTTCATCTCATACAAGGAGAAGACTGATCAGAGATGCAGCCAAGATCACTCTGGATGAACTGCAGAGATCTACAGCGGAGGTGGGAGACTCTGTCCATAGGACAACAATCAGTCGTATATTGCACAAATCTGGCCTTTATGGAAGAGTAGAAGAAGAAAGCTATTTCTTCTATATCCATAAAAAGTGTTGTTTAAAGTTTGCCACAAGCCACCTGGGAGACACACCAAACATGTGGAAGAAGGTGCTCTGGTCAGATGAAACCAAAATTGAACTTTTTGGCAACAATGCAAAACGTTATGTTTTGCGTAAAAGCAACACAGCTCCTCACCCTGAACACACCATCCCCACTGTCAAACATGGTGGCGGCAGCATCATGGTTTGGGCCTCCTTTTCTTCAGCAGGGACAGGGAAGATGGTTAAAATTGATGGGAAGATGGATGGAGCCAAATACAGGACCATTCTGGAAGAAAACCTGATGGAGTCTGCAAAAGACATGAGACTGGGACGGAGATTTGTCTTCCAACAAGACAATGATCCAAAACATAAAGCAAAATCTACAATGGAATGGTTCAAAAATAAACATATCCAGGTGTTAGAATGGCCAAGTCAAAGTCCAGACCTGAATCCAATCGAGAATCTGTGGAACGAACTGAAAACTGCTGTTCACAAATGCTCTCCATCCAACCTCACTGAGCTCGAGCTGTTTTGCAAGGAGGAATGGGAAAAAAATTCTCTCGATGTGCAAAACTGATAGAGACATACCCCAAGCGACTTACAGCTGTAATAGCAGCAAAAGGTGGCGCTACAAAGTATTAACTTATGGGGGCTGAATAATTTTGCACGCCCAATTTTTCAGTTTTTGATTTGTTAAAAAAGTTTGAAATATCCAATAAATGTCGTTCCACTTCATGATTGTGTCCCACTTGTTGTTGATTCTTCACAAAACAATACCGTTTTATATCTTTATGTTTGAAGCCTGAAATGTGGCAAAAGGTCGCAAAGTTCAAGGGGGCCGAATACTTTCGCAAGGCACTGTATATATATATAACTCCAAAAGCTTTCAATTAGGATTTTAGCTGCAGATTTGAATACAACATTCTAGGTATTGGGAGGCACAGTAACTGTACACTAGTGGAAAGGTATTAATTAATACAGTGTGTGTGTGTATATATATATATATATATATATATATATATATATATATATACACATACACATACACATACACATACACACACACACACACACACTGTATATATACTGAATATACAAAACATTCTCTCAAGGCTAAAAATGTATTCTTTAACCTGTCTCCTCCCCTTCATCTACACTGATTGAATTAGATTTAACAAGTGACATCAAAAAGAGATCGTAGCTTTCACCTGGATTCACCTGGTCAGTCTATGTCATGGAAAGAGCAGGTCTTCCTAATGCTTTGTACACTCAGTGTATATATTGAAGGAAATACATGTACAGTAAGAGTACATCCTTTTTAGAAAGTCAAACGATTATTTCTGTGTAAAATCCTTCTCCATATGGTGCAACTATTCTGAGCAGCAATGTGGCTAACAGCAAAATCCTTATCATTCAGTCAACAGAACTGTCTCTCCATTACCTGTCTCAGTGACCAACAGCAGCACGCTCTCAGCTGATGGCCAGAAGAACCAGCTACTGTATTACCTGTCTACACAACATGTCATCCACTCCTGAGAGCCATTTATCTGACCAGCTTTACCACTGATGCAGAACACAATATGGCCAGTAGAAGCATGGATCGGTGGCACATTCAAACATATTCCTCATAGGAACTGTGGTGAATAACAAAGCAATACATTATATTATATTCCTTGTTTTTAATCATAAAACACAAAAATGTTGTGTGCTGTGTTTCATATTTCCAGTGTGGTCCAACTCTTTTCATCATGTAGTATCTTCCATGTGTGGAGTGCATTACCATTATTGACAAAGACATTTTCCAAGGGCAACATTTATTTGATATTGTGCAAAAATTTTTTTTAACCGTGAACAAAATGTACAGTGAAGCCATTTCGTATTTGTTCATTAGCATTAGCACATTAGCCTTCCATCAACTAATCTAAGGGACTAATAAAGTAATGCCCCATATTGCCATTTTAATTACGATGAATGGATATTTAAAAGTGTTGACACGAAACGTCAAAAGCAAGTGTAAACATTCACATACATTTAACATCACATTAAGATCCTATCACATCTGGCTGGCACCTACTTATGAAACTCTGTCTTCACTTATGTAATCTGTTCCACACAGGGTTACTGTAGCTTCGTCATCATTTTCCTTGTCTGTGAAAACCCAGGGAATGTGGAGTTTGTTCCTGTATTGATTGTTTTACAATGACAAGATGATAAACTTGAGGACTCTTGAGGTGACGCACAAGGATGGCATTGAAGAGCTTTACCACCCTCTGCCTCCCACCTCACATCAGCATCACCCATCCACACATTCCTGTCCTTTTAGTTGTGTGTATGAGTCAGTCAACCACATGGTCAGTCCAAATGGACTTCAGCTAAATGATTGTTCTATATGGCCTCTGCTTTGGACTAGGATGTGGAGGAGTTGTAGCAACAGGGTTGGCAGGCTGTGGACAAAAATAAAGCTATACTGTCTCCACTGACCTCTGGCAATAACCAGACCATTTTTTCTGAGCACAGTATAAATATTTTGACTAGGCAATTCACAAGCTTTCTCCTCTTATGGTTATATAAACTCTAATCACCTTCAATAAATAATTTGGGTTTATATATGAATGAGGACTTGCTCAGGGTGAAACAGAAAGGATGGGGCTTGTTATTTTTCTTCTGCTGCCGATGCAGAATGAGGTGGGGTGAGCTCCAGTGGGAATGAAATGGAGGCTGATTTAAAAAAAATAAACTGACCTCATATTTTACATGAGCTGGCCAAGTACGGAGCTTGAAATGGCCTCAATAGAATAAACAAATACGTACCCTGGTTTATTTGCACCTACTGTACAGTCTATGAATCCACCATTTTCAGAGAAGATCCCAATATACAGGTGTTAATGAGCATGCAGAACAACAAGTCTAGGTCCAAAAGGCTCCTTAACAGCTTTTACCCCCAATATATATGACTGCTGAACAATTCATCAATGGCCACACGAACGATTTACATTGACCCCCTCGCACATACCCCTACCTACATGTACAAATGACCTCGACTAACCTGTACCCCCGCACATGGACTCGGTACCGGTACTCCCTGTATATAGCCTCGTTATTGTTATGGAATTTTATTGTGTTACATTTTCTAACTTTAGTTTAATTTGTAAATATACAGTGCCTTGCGAAAGTATTCGGCCCCCTTGAACTTTGCGACCTTTTGCCACATTTCAGGCTTCAAACATAAAGATATAAAACTGTATGTTTTTGTGAAGAATCAACAACAAGTGGGACACAATCATGAAGTGGAACGACATTTATTGGATATTTCAAACTTTTTTAACAAATCAAAAACTGAAAAATTGGGCGTGCAAAATTATTCAGCCCCTTTACTTTCAGTGCAGCAAACTCTCTCCAGAAGTTCAGTGAGGATCTCTGAATGATCCAATGTTGACCTAAATGACTAATGATGATAAATACAATCCACCTGTGTGTAATCAAGTCTCCGTATAAATGCACCTGCACTGTGATTGTCAAGCCCAGCTGATTTGTACGGGTCCAGGTTTTGCAGCTCTTTCAGAACATCTGCTATCTAGATTTGGGTAAAGGAGAACCTGGAGAGGCTTGGGCGAGTAGCTGCGGGGGGGGCGGAGCTGTTGGCCGAGGTTGGAGTAGCCAGGCGGAAGGCATGGCCAGCCGTTGAGAAATGCTTGTTGAAGTTTTCGATAATCATGGATTTATCGGTGGTGACCGTGTTACCTAGCCTCAGTGCAGTGGGCAGCTGGGAGGAGATGCTCTTGTTCTCCATGGACTTCACAGTGTCCCAGAACTTTTTGGAGTTGGAGCTACAGGATGCACATTTCTGCCTGAAGAAGCTGGCCTTAGATTTCCTGACTGACTGTGTATATTGGTTCCTGACTTCCCGAACAGTTGCATATCGCGGGGACTGTTCGATGCTATTGCAGTCCGCCACAGGATGTTTTTGTGCTGGTCGAGGGCAGTCAGGTCTGGAGTGAACCAAGGGCTATATCTGTTCTTTGTTCTGCATTTTCTGAACGGAGCATGCTTATCTAAAATGGTGAGGAAGTTACTTTTAAAGAATGACCAGGCATCCTCAACTGACGGGATGAGGTAGATTAGAAAGGCCTGCTCACAGAAGTGTTTTAGGGAGCGTTTGACAGTGATGAGGGGTGGTCGTTTGACTGCGGCTCCGTAGCGGATACAGATAATGAGGCAGTGATCGCTGAGATCCTGGTTGAAGACAGCGGAGGTGTATTTGGAGGGCCAGTTGGTCAGGATGATGTCTATGAGGGTGCCCTTGTTTACAGATTTAGGGTTGTACCTGGTGGGTTCCTTGATGATTTGTGTGAGATTGAGGGCATCTAGCTTAGATTGTAGGACTGCCGGGGTGTTAAGCATATCCCAGTTTAGGTCACCTAACAGAACAAACTCTGAAGCTAGATGGGGGGCGATCAATTCACAAATGGTGTCCAGGGCACAGCTGGGAGTTGAGGGGGGTCGGTAGCAGGCGGCAACAGTGAGAGACTTGTTTCTGGAGAGAGTAATTTTCAAAATTAGTAGTTCGAACTGTTTGGGTATGGAACTGGAAAGTATGACATCTCTGCAGTAGACTGCAACTCCTCCCCCTTTGGCAGTTCTATCTTGACGGAAAATGTTATAGTTGGGTATGGAAATCTCAGAATTTTTGGTGGCCTTCCTGAGCCAGGATTCAGACACGGCAAGGACATCAGGGTTAGCAGAGTGTGCTAAAGCAGTGAGTAAAACAAACTTAGGGAGGAGGCTTCTGATGTTGACATGCATGAAACCAAGGCTTCTTCTTAACTCTATATTTCTTGAACTGCATTGTTGGTTAAGGGCTTGTAAATAAGCATTTCACGGTAAGGTCTACACTCACGGTAAGATCATGCATTCCATGCATGTGACAAATCAAATTTGATTTAGTAATGATTATGCTGATGTTGTTTATGATGATGATGATGATGAGGGCTGGGAGCGCTGAGAAAGTTTAATGAAAGTTAGTGGATCATTTTGACAAATATAACACAAAAACAACATAAACATGTTCAAATTTATTTATATAGCCCTTCTTACATCAGCTGATATCTCAAAGTGCTGTACAGAAACCCAGCCTAAAACCTCAAACAGCAAGCAATGCAGGTGTAGAAGCACGGTGGCTAGGAAAAACTCACTAGAAAGGCCAAAACCTAAGAAGAAACCTAGAGAGGAACCAGCTATGAGGGGTGGCCAGTCCTCTTCTGCCTGTGCCGGGTGGAGATTATAACAGAACATGGCCAATATGTTCAAATGTTCATAAATGACCAGCATGGTCAAATAATAATAACCACAGTAGTTGTCGAGGGTGCAAAAAGCACCTCAGGAGTAAATGTCAGTTGGCTTTTCATAGCCGATCATTAAGAGTATCTCTACCACTTCTGCTGTCTCTAGAGAGTTGAAAACAGCAGGTCTGGGACACGTATCACGTCCGGTGAACAGGTCATGGTTCCATAGCCGCAGGCAGAACAGGAGTCATCATGGCAGGTAGTCCTGAGGCATGGTCCTCCGAGAGAGAGAAAGAAAGAGAATTAGAGAGAGCATACTTAAATTCACACAGGACACTGGATAAGACAGGAGAAGTACTCCAGATATAACAGACTGACCCGAGCCCCCCGACACATAAATACTGGAGACTGAGACAGGAGGGGTCAGGAGACACTGTGGCCCCATCCGATGATACCCCCAGACAGGGCCAAACAGGCAGGATATAACCCCAGCCACTTTGCCAAAGCACAGCCCCCACACCACTAGAGGGATATCTTCAACCACCAACTTACCATCCTGAGACAAGGCCGAGTATTGCCCACAAAGATCTCCGCCACGGCACAACCTAAGGGGGGGCGCCAACCCAGACAGGAAGATCACGTCAGTGACTCAACCCACTCAAGTGACGCACCCCTCCCAGGGACGGCATGGAAGAGCACCAGTAAGCCCCTGTAATAGGGTTAGAGGCAGAGAATCCCAGTGGAGAGAGGGGAACCGTCCAGGCAGAGAGAGCAAGGGCGGTTCGTTGCTCCAGAGCCTTTCCGTTCACCTTCACACTCCTGGGCCAGACTACACTCAATCATATGACCTACTGAAGAGATGAGTCTTCACTAAAGACTTAAAGGTTGAGACCGAATCTGCGTCTCTCACATGGGAAGGCAGACTATTCCATTAAAATGGAGCTCTATAGGAGAAAGCCCTGCTGTTTGCTTAGAAATTCTAGGGACAAATAGGAGGCCTCTTGTGACCGTAGCGTACGTGTAGGTATGTACGGCAGGACCAAATCGGAAAGATAGGTAGGAGCAAGCCCATGTAATGCTTTGTAGGTTAGCAGTAAAACCATGAAATCAGCCCTTACTTTAACAGGAAGTCAGAGTAGGGAGGCTAGCACTGGAGTAATATGATCACATTTTTTGGTTGTAGTCAGGATGTTCATAGTGATGTTCTTTGGCCCTTTGGTGCCTGAGGGTCTCTTGGCCTTTTGATTCACCACACACCTTCTGTGAGCCTGGTGGGTTGGCGGGAGAAACAAGAACAGCGAGGGGGAAGAAAATAAATCAGTACAACAGCCCTCTTACACAAGACGATCCTTCACGATTTATTCCAAATATGTGGTTTGATATGCTTGTTTAAATTTATTCCCAGCACTGGACTTAGAAATAAGAAATTATAGGCCTAGCACATTCTCGGTCAGCCCTTGAACAAAATTACATTTTGTGAACATCTTATTACTGTGCTGTTTGAGTAAGTTTTAAAATATCTTCATAGACGTCACATAGATTTGCAGAGGTAGCTGATCCACGCTTGACAGTTGTGGAGGTCTGGAAATGGTTGTTGTTTATTTATATAAGCTATAAGCAGGTTCATGGTCATTACAACTGCAAAAAAATAAATTACATTTACATTCAGTCTGAAGCGTAATTTTCCGCTACCAAGCCTCTATACTCACAGTCAAAGCGTATTCCCGTTAGGGGTCTAGCAGATCTACATGTCCCTTTTTTCATGGTGATTTATGGGGCTGCTGAACTGCATGTAGGGTAATTAATAATAGTTGAATTTATCCCAGGCCAAGTGTACACAGACTTCACTAAATGAGAGGACAGCTCGACTCAGCCCAGAAAATCCCACATGATTTAAACCTAAACCTGCTTAATCCCCCTGGACACACACAGCTGAGGCCTTCTACGGAACAGAGCCATTCACTGAATCAGTAATAAAACAAAAACACCTGTCTATAATTCTGACACATGAAACATTGTATCTATACTGTCCTTTTCATATGGAAACAGGACGCCGAGACACCCATTCTATCTTAGTAGAACAGAGGATGGGACATACGGTGTCTATAAAACAAGCGTCATCTCTTCCAATCGTTTCCAGGGCCTGTCAGGAGTCTTGGAGGAAAGCCTGATCGCTTCAATAGAGCATGAGCAGTGGGCATAAACGTTGGCTAAAAGGTGATCTGGAGGAAAACAATGGCTTGGGGGGGAAAGCCCTCTATTATTTTCTTGCTCTCACTCTCTCTCTCTCTCTCTTTCTCTTTGCTCTCTCTCTCTCTCTCTCTCTCTCTCTCTCTCTCTCTCTCTCTCTCTCTCTCTGGTAGGCAGCTCTGCTCTATATCAACTCCTCTAGAAGGTCAGCTCCAGACAGGAGTGTGACCCCTTCTCTTTCTTGTTGTTGCATGGCCTGCCTGCGAATGAACGGCATGTCAGGTGTTAGCTGATACCTCTTTCTGCTGAAGAGCAAAGGGATATGGTCAAAATATAATACGGAAAACGGTCCCATATTAAAAGCAGGGATGCATTAGGCTGGAAAACGTCTTGTTCTGAGTGGGGCTAAAGGTGAACATTTTACAGACTGCAAAAAGTGTTGCTCTTTTTTCTCTTTCTAAAGTGTGCTGCTCGAGTGGCTCAGGTAACTAATAACACCACCGTTTGTATATAAGTCGGAGGAGTGGGGGCTGTTCTGAGCTGGGAGACAGGACCCATGGGGGACATATAGCTCTCCTCACAGTCACTCCCTATAGGTTACCTGGGAGACACATCACGGAGACAGCACTTCCTCTCCTGGAGAGCCAAACAGCCCCGTGACCAGACAAGCATGCCTTTCATTTCATCTGACCTACTTTGGTCTGTCTGGCAGAGGCATGGCAGGAATGGTTGCTTATATTTGAGGATTCTGTGAATGGAATTATACATGAAATACCATTGTGATTAACTACTGATTAAGAAATTAGTTCTATGAAAACTTTTGTCCGTTTCTTTTCTCCAATATATCAGAAGAAAATAGTCTGCCTCAGATGAGAGGAATCCTGAGAGAATGTTATTTTACTCAGTTCTTCTGCTGACGAAGATGGAACTTTGCGTTATTCTGCTTGGGTGGCTCTTTGGCTGAGGCTCAGCCTCACTCAGCAGATATGATGATTTGTTAGCTGTGTGTGATGATTTTTACCACTTTTTGTCTCCCATTTCCAACAAATTCGAAAATTCTATATTCTTATTCAAAACACCATGTTCAGCTGCCCACCACTTCTAGATCTTTACAACATGACTTGGTGGTAGAATGGAATGATAGAAGAGACTTTTCCAATCTGACCAATAAATTCAAACAATCCTCTTGAATACGACAGTTAATTCTATAGATGAAGATATTGAGGAATCGTTTTGCTGAAACATTGAATTAAAGAAAAGAAGAAACATCACATTCCTGATATTTATCCAGAATTTAAAAGAAAGAACTGTTTAAAGGTTAGGGATGATTTTCCACAAATAATAAAACATAGATAAGCAAACTACAAGCCAATGTGAAGGTATTCGCGGTGGCGTTATTTTGTGTTTTGGTGGATGAAATCTATTTCCTTGTTTGATATTATACATAACGCACACTAGATACTGTATGTTGTCTTTAATAAAGCAGTTAGTTAAGAAACAAAGCATTGATTGAGAAAAAAACTTCTCAGCACGTACAGTACCTCCCTTCATTACAATGACAAATGATTGCTTTATCACTGACCATCGTTCCCTTCGCCACAGCCATACTGTGAACTGTGCCAGTTGACCCTATGATAAGCTCACAGAACTGTTGAGAGCCATGCAGTTGAGCTCCGGGCTTTAATCTCCTCATGTAAACATGATCTGTGTGTGTATGTGTCCAGGGTTGACTCTATACCTAACTTAGTAAATACCCTTTGGCACGTAGTCGGGTTTATATGCAGGGCACACCCTGGGTTGTACCTGTGTGCGTGTGTGTGGAGCTGTCCAACAGAACACCCTCAGCACATAAAGCCTCCAGGTCAGAGAGGCTGGTTTATTTGTATTTACTACAGGGCTGGCAGGTGGGAGAAAGGTGTGGCAACATTTCCCACCAACAGACAGCATGACCAAGAGTGTGCTGCTTTGATTAAATGTCATTAGTT
This sequence comes from Oncorhynchus keta, assembly GCF_023373465.1. Lineage (NCBI taxonomy): Eukaryota > Metazoa > Chordata > Actinopteri > Salmoniformes > Salmonidae > Oncorhynchus > Oncorhynchus keta. The sequence goes on along the minus strand of NC_068431.1, from coordinate 34,596,432 downwards.
ACTCTGCCATCCCACAGACTAGCCACACACACATAATATATAATATAATATAATAATAATATATGCCATTTAGCTGACGCTTTTATCCAAAGCGACTTACAGTCATGTGTGCATACATTCTACGTATGGGTGGTCCCGGGAATCGAACCCACTACCCTGGCGTTACAAGTGCCATGCTCTACCAACTGAGCCACAGAAGGACCACACACGCGCACGCACGCACGCACGCACGCACGCACGCACGCACACACACACACACACACACACACACACACACACACACACACACACACACACACACACACACACACACACACACACACACACACACACACACACACACACACACACACACACACACACACACACACACACAGGGCTTTACAAGTGTCATCCAGAGCTCTGATGAAATAAAGACAACGTTTTTCCACTTCGCTCATAATACCATAGACCCGTCTCGTCTTTCCAGCATCCCCACTGGCTAAGCCCCTCGACAGGTCTCGTAACCCTGCCCTGCCCTGCCCTGCCCTGCCCTGCCCTGCCCTGCGCTGTGGAGAGGACATCCAAATAAAATAGAATCAAATCAAATGACATGCGCCGAATGCTTACTTATAAGCCCTTAACCAACCATGCAGTTCAAGAAATAGAGTTAATTAAGAAGATATTTACAAAATAAACTAAAGTAAAACATGTAATAAAAGTAACACAATAAAATAACAATAATGAGGCTATATACATAGATTACCGGTACCAAGTCAATGTGCGGGGGACAGGTGGAGTGGGGTGTTATCAATGTATATAGTCTGTGTGACCATTTGATGAATTGTTCACCTGTCTTAAGAGTTGGGGGTAGAAGCTGTTAAGGAACCTTTTGGACTTAGACTTGGCGCTCCGGTACCGCTTGCTGTGTAGCAGAGAGAACAGTCTAAGACTAGGGTGACAGGAGTCTTTGACAACTTTTTGGGCCTTCCTCTGACACCGCCTAGTATATAGGTCCTGGATGGCAGGAAGTGATACGGTCTCGTATGCACTGTAGTGCCTTACAGTCGGATGCCGAGCAGTTGCCATACCAGGCGGTGATGCAACCAGTGCTCTTGATCTGGGGACCCATGACAAATCTTTTCCTGAGGGGGAAAATGCGTTGTCGTGCCTTCTTCACGACTGTCTTGGTGTGTTTGGACCATGATAGTTTGTTGGTGATGTGGACACCAAGGAACTTGAAACCAAGACTCATCAATCTACACACAATACCTCATGACAAAGCGAGAACAGGTTTTTAGACATGTTTGCTCATTTATCAAACTTAAAAAACAGAAAAGTACTTATTTACATAAGTATTCAGACACCTTTGCTATGAGACTCGAAATTGAGCTTAGGTGCATCCTGTTTCCATTGATCACCTTGAGATGTTTTTACAAGTTGACTGGAGTCCACCTGTGGTAAATGAAATTGATTGGACATGATTTGGAAAGGCACACACATCTATATGAGGTCCCACAGTTGACAGTACATGTCAGAGAAAAAACCAAGCCATGAGGCCAAAGGAATTGTCCGTAGAGCTCAGAGACAGGATTGTGTCAAGGCACAGATCTGGGGAAGGGTACCAACACATTTCTGCAGCATTGAAGGTCCCCAAGAACACAGTGGCCTCCATCATTCTTCAAAGGAAGAAGTTTGGAACCACCAAAACTCTTCCTAGACCTGACCACCCAGCCAAACTGAGCAATTGAGGGAGAAGGGCCTTGGTCAAAGAGGTGACAAAGAACCCGATGGTCACTCTGACAGAGCTCCAGAGTTCCTCTGTGAAGATGGGAGAACCTTCCAAAAGGACAACCATCTATGCAGCACTCCACCAATCAGGCCTTTATGGTAGAGTTGCCAGATGGAAGCCACTCCTCAGTAAAAACCTCACGACAGCCCGATTGGAGTTTGCCGAAAGACACCTAAAGGTTTCTCAGACCATGACAAACAAGATTCCCTGGTCTGATGAAACCAAGATTGAACTCTTTGGCCTGAATGCCAAGTGTCACATCTGGAGGAAACCTGGCACCATCCCTACGGTGAAGCATGGTGGTGGCAGCACCATGGTGTTTTTCAGCGGCAGGGACTGGGAGATTAGTCAGGATAGAGGGAAAAATGAACACTTGACTGTGCTGCTGCTCCAGTTTCAACTGTTCTGCCTTGTTATTATTCGACCATGCTGGTCATTTATGAACATTTGAACATCTTGGCCATGTTCTGTTATAATCTCCACCCGGCACAGCCAGAAGAGGACTGGCCACCCCACATAGCCTGGTTCCTCTCTAGGTTTCTTCCTAGGTTTTGGCCTTTCTAGGGAGTTTTTTCTAGCCACCGTGCTTCTACACCTGCATTGCTTGCTGTTTGGGGTTTTAGGCTGGGTTTCTGTACAGCACTTTGAGATATCAGCTGATGTACGAAGGGCTATATAAATACATTTGATTTGATTTGATTTGAACAGAGCAAGGTACACAGAGGTCCTTGATGAAAACCTGCTCCAGAGTGCTCAGGACCTCAGACTGGGCTGAAGGTTCACCTTCCAATACGACAACGACCCTAATCACACAGCCAAGACAACGCAGGAGTGGCTTCGGGACAAGTTTCTGAATGTCCTTGAGTGGGCCAGCCAGAGCCCGGACTTGAACCTGATCTGACATCTATGTAGAGACCTGTAAATGCTGTGCAGCGACGCTACACCTCCAACTATACAGAGCTTGAGAGGATCTGCAGAGAAGAATGGGAGAAACTCCCCAAATACAGGTGTGCCAAGCTTGTAGTGTCATACCCAATAAGACCCAAGGCTAAAATTGCTGCCAAAGGTGCTTCAACAAAGTACTGAATAACGGGTCTGAATACTTATGTAAAGACGATACTAAAAACCTGTTTTTGCTTTGTCATTATGGGGTATTGTGTGTAGATTGATGAGGAAAAACACTAATGTAATCAATTTTAGAATAAGACTGTACCGTAACAAAATGTGGAATAATGAAGAGGTCTGAATACTTCCAGAATGCACTGTAGATGAAAACTCTCTTGGTAGATAGTGTGGTCTACAGCTTGTCATGAATTACTGTACCTCAGGTGAGCAATACCTTGAGATTTCCTTAATATTAGACATCGCGCACCAGCTGTTATAGACACACACCACCACCTCTCGTCTTACCGGACGTAGCTGTTCTGTCCTGCCGATGCACGGAAAACTTAGTCAACTTTATATTATCCATGTCATCGTTCAGCCACGACTCGGTGAAACATAATATATTACAGTTTTTAATGTCCCGTTGGTAGGATAGTCTCAAACAGAGCTCATCCAGTTTATTCTCCAGTGATTGCACGTTGGCCAATAGAACGGATGGTAGAGGCGGGTTACCCATTTGTCAACTTATTCTAACGAGGCACCCCGATCTCCACCCCTTGTACCTCGGTCTTTCCTTTATGAGAATGACAGGGATTGGGCCTGGTCTCGGAGAAACAGTATATCATCCTAATCGGACTCAAAGAAAAAATCTTCGTCCAGTTAGAGGTGTGCAATCACTGTTCTGATGTCCAGAAGCTCTTTTCGGTCATAAGAGACAGTAGCAGCAACGTTATGTACAAAGTAAGTTACAAACAATGTGAAAAAAAACACACAAAATAGCACAGTTGGAGCCAGTAAAACGGCATCCATCCCCTCAAGCGTTCTCATTACATGCTATTAGCTTCTAAAGCCCACCAAGTGTTGCACCCACAGTGGAAAAAGTCTGCTCTGTTTTCCCTTAGGAACAGACTGAAAACGTTAATCCCCCCTATGAGCTATGAGTTGAGGCCTGCCAGAGGATTAGGGGCTACATTGCTCAGCTCACTGAAGGTAGAAATAGCGGCGGCGGCCCCAACTCACAGCTCATAGGGGGGTCTGAGAAATGGTAGTCGTCATGTCCACACAGAAGTGAACAAAGTGAGATATTCTAAGGACAAATATAACCTCCTGGGACTAAAGAACCATCCAGCAGCATAGCAGAGACGGGAGGTACTAAATCAAAAGTGTCAGGGGTTCATTAATGCATTTTTGTTTTTCTCTTGGTGTCAACACTGTTATTTTATGAGCAAACAAAGTGTCTCACTTAACAGCTGTGACCCACCTGGGACATGGACATCGTGGAGGAAAGTATGTAAGGGGTAAATGCAGTAATAAGCCCATGGTCACCTTCCCAGGGCCAGTAGAGCTGCATTGCAATGACAGTGGGCTGGGGTGTGAAGCAGAGACAGGCAGGACATACACTCCTCATATAAACTTGGCTCATCTTGGGCCCCCAGACTAGGTCATGTCTAGATGGGATTCACATCTATACACACACACACACACACGTGTGTGGCCTCTGACACACTATACAGGCCCATGTGCTCAGACACACATACACATACGGTGACACACGTGCTGAATGTGGAAAAGTTCCAGTATGCTCAGAAAGAAGAGCTCAGAGTGATGTACTGTACTGTACCATGTGGGAGGGCTGTGGACTGCAGACACCCAATCCGCATCTTGTGTCTGATACCGTTTATGTCGGCTATTTATATTACATAAATTATTTCAGACTGGGATCAGTAAGCAAAAATGTAATCTAATTCAGCACATGGAAAGCGGAACGGTAAGAAGTAGGGAGTTTAAAGCTATGTGTCTCTAAGAATAATAATAATAATAATAATACAAACTTTGTAGCTACCACAGTGTTGAAACCACAGCTCGCCGCCATCACAGGAGGCAAAAATGAATTCCTGTCTCGAGATGCCAAAGGCTGTTAGAGTTAACGCCAGAGCTCAGGAGGTCTTCAATGAGAAGGGAACTTGGGAGCCAAAATGACAGTTATTTTATGGAAGGAACAGCTTGCACACAAATAGTGCACATAAGAAAGGGAGAGTAGAGGAAAAGAATGTCTGAATGTTTTCATTTAAGACTGAGGAGGTGATTAAATCAGGGAAGAGAAACATGTCCCTTGGAGACGGGCCTTAGCAACGCAACAATGTCTCTACTGAGACATAAAGAGGCATTCAGTAGGAGGAAGACAGGGGGAGAGGAGGAAAGGAGAGTTGACTTTTCTCATTCCCATGACTGACCTGTTTGACTAAGAGTCAGGAGCACAGGCTAACACCATTCACATCTGCCCTCATACTTTTGATAAACAGTCAAGTAGGCCGAGGAGTTTTAGTTACATCCGTCTACCCTACGACAGGTTTTAAATGCGGCTTCTCTTCCACTGAAGGGTTGTTGAGAACTGTGGTTGATGGGGATACAGTTAAAGTTACAGCAGCAGATGGACAAACGTCACCAAAGTAGCACTTACCTAGCCCACGCCCCTAATTGTAGCACAGTGTTTTTGTTTGACAGCTGTACAGTAACATATAAGAAGACAACAAAGCCCACACTATTTTAGCCATGAACACATTCTGGGACATGGAGCAGCTCTCTCTCTCAGTGGTGCCCGGCCTGTAGGTAAGACTTTAGCACTGTGCTAACCACACAGCCCGGCCCCTACCCTACTCCACTCCTTATTGTCCATATTGTCACCTCGTAGCCCTGATGTAACTGTTGACATCCATATGAATACCCACATACTTTCCCATTCAAAATGGATGATCTGATTACCATCCTGAGACAGAAAACAGACTGAAGAGAAACAACAATCTGGTTCTGTGTGTCAAGTCTGTATAGGCTCCTGCTCCTGCTCCAGGCCAGGTAGTTTTTTAATGCCTGCTAGCCTGAGGGAGATCCCCAGTGAGCACAAGGCATTCTGGGGTTAATGGGAAATCCTCCTCATTTCGCTCATACAGGGTGATTTATTCTGCCGACTTAAGTTGTAGCACATGTGTCTCGCATGGACATAACAGCATATCGGATATGACTGCTGCCACTATGCCATATGATTCATTTGTTAGGGAATGAAGCGGAATTGGGGGGCCCATCCAGTGGTCTGCCAACCCTTGTACTGTACACAGACGGGTACAGCACTGAAGCTTAAAATTATCTCCTACATGTCACACTGATGCCAAGAGTACCAGTAAAAAAAAATATTTCTAGCCAATAACTGTCTGACCAGTGTATGTAAAAACAGCATCTGCCTTTGTAAAATCTCACTAGAATTCTTCAGAACTTGAAGGTAGAAGGACAAATCTGTGGGATGAATTAAGATCCATGGAAAGGGCAACAATCAGGATTTTACAACCTTAGACTCCAAAATAGTGATTGTTCCTATTGAAATGTATTTCTGCCCTCCTTTTCTATTGTTCATCCCCATATCCAGTATCCACTTAGTGTCTATTCTTAGTTCTATTGTTCATCCCCATATCCAGTATCCACTTAGTGTCTATTCTTAGTTCTATTGTTCATCCCCATATCCAGTATCGACTTAGTGTCTATTCTTAGTTCTATTGTTCATCCCCATATCCAGTATCCATTTAGTGTCTATTCTTAGTTCTATTGTTCATCCCCATATCCAGAATCCACTTAGTGTCTATTCTTAGTTCTATTGTTCATCCCCATATCCAGTATCCACTTAGTGTCTATTCTTAGTTCTATTGTTCATCCCCATATCCAGTATCCACTTAGTGTCTATTCTTAGTTCTATTGTTCATCCCCATATCCAGTATCCACTTAGTGTCTATTCTTAGTTCTATTGTTCATCCCCATATCCAGTATCCATTTAGTGTCTATTCTTAGTTCTATTGTTCATCCCCATATCCAGTATCCATTTAGTGTCTATTCTTAGTTCTATTGTTCATCCCCATATCCAGTATCCATTTAGTGTCTATTCTTAGTTCTATTGTTCATCCCCATATCCAGTATCCATTTAGTGTCTATTCTTAGTTCTATTGTTCATCCCCATATCCAGTATCCATTTAGTGTCTATTCTTAGTTCTATTGTTCATCCCCATATCCAGTATCCATTTAGTGTCTATTCTTAGTTCTATTGTTCATCCCCATATCCAGTATCCATTTAGTGTCTATTCTTAGTTCTATTGTTCATCCCCATATCCAGTATCCATTTAGTGTCTATTCTTAGTTCTATTGTTCATCCCCATATCCAGTATCCATTTAGTGTCTATTCTTAGTTCTATTGTTCATCCCCATATCCAGTATCCATTTAGTGTCTATTCTTAGTTCTATTGTTCATCCCCATATCCAGTATCCATTTAGTGTCTATTCTTAGTTCTATTGTTCATCCCCATATCCAGTATCCACTTAGTGTCTATTCTTAGTTCTATTGTTCATCCCCATATCCAGTATCCATTTAGTGTCTATTCTTAGTTCTATTGTTCATCCCCATATCCAGTATCCATTTAGTGTCTATTCTTAGTTCTATTGTTCATCCCCATATCCAGTATCCACTTAGTGTCTATTCTTAGTTCTATTGTTCATCCCCATATCCAGTATCCATTTAGTGTGTATTCTTAGTTCTATTGTTCATCCCCATATCCAGTATCCATTTAGTGTCTATTCTTAGTTCTATTGTTCATCCCCATATCCAGTATCCATTTAGTGTCTATTCTTAGTTCTATTGTTCATCCCCATATCCAGTATCCACTTAGTGTCTATTCTTAGTTCTATTGTTCATCCCCATATCCAGTATCCATTTAGTGTCTATTCTTAGTTCTATTGTTCATCCCCATATCCAGTATCCATTTAGTGTCTATTCTTAGTTCTATTGTTCATCCCCATATCCAGTATCCATTTAGTGTCTATTCTTAGTTCTATTGTTCATCCCCATATCCAGTATCCATTTAGTGTCTATTCTTAGTTCTATTGTTCATCCCCATATCCAGTATCCATTTAGTGTCTATTCTTAGTTCTATTGTTCATCCCCATATCCAGTATCCACTTAGTGTCTATTCTTAGTTCTATTGTTCATCCCCATATCCAGTATCCATTTAGTGTCTATTCTTAGTTCTATTGTTCATCCCCATATCCAGTATCCATTTAGTGTCTATTCTTAGTTCTATTGTTCATCCCCATATCAGTATCCACTTAGTGTCTATTCTTAGTTCTATTGTTCATCCCCATATCCAGTATCCATTTAGTGTCTATTCTTAGTTCTATTGTTCATCCCCATATCCAGTATCCATTTAGTGTCTATTCTTAGTTCTATTGTTCATCCCCATATCCAGTATCCATTTAGTGTCTATTCTTAGTTCTATTGTTCATCCCCATATCCAGTATCCACTTAGTGTCTATTCTTAGTTCTATTGTTCATCCCCATATCCAGTATCCATTTAGTGTCTATTCTTAGTTCTATTGTTCATCCCCATATCCAGTATCCATTTAGTGTCTATTCTTAGTTCTATTGTTCATCCCCATATCCAGTATCCATTTAGTGTCTATTCTTAGTTCTATTGTTCATCCCCATATCCAGTATCCATTTAGTGTCTATTCTTAGTTCTATTGTTCATCCCCATATCCAGTATCCATTTAGTGTCTATTCTTAGTTCTATTGTTCATCCCCATATCCAGTATCCATTTAGTGTCTATTCTTAGTTCTATTGTTCATCCCCATATCCAGTATCCATTTAGTGTCTATTCTTAGTTCTATTGTTCATCCCCATATCCAGTATCCATTTAGTGTCTATTCTTAGTTCTATTGTTCATCCCCATATCCAGTATCCATTTAGTGTCTATTCTTAGTTCTATTGTTCATCCCCATATCCAGTATCCACTTAGTGTCTATTCTTAGTTCTATTGTTCATCCCCATATCCAGTATCCATTTAGTGTCTATTCTTAGTTCTATTGTTCATCCCCATATCCAGTATCCATTTAGTGTCTATTCTTAGTTCTATTGTTCATCCCCATATCCAGTATCCATTTAGTGTCTATTCTTAGTTCTATTGTTCATCCCCATATCCAGTATCCATTTAGTGTCTATTCTTAGTTCTATTGTTCATCCCCATATCCAGTATCCATTTAGTGTCTATTCTTAGTTCTATTGTTCATCCCCATATCCAGTATCCACTTAGTGTCTATTCTTAGTTCTATTGTTCATCCCCATATCCAGTATCCATTTAGTGTCTATTCTTAGTTCTATTGTTCATCCCCATATCCAGTATCCATTTAGTGTCTATTCTTAGTTCTATTGTTCATCCCCATATCCAGTATCCATTTAGTGTCTATTCTTAGTTCTATTGTTCATCCCCATATCCAGTATCCATTTAGTGTCTATTCTTAGTTCTATTGTTCATCCCCATATCCAGTATCCATTTAGTGTCTATTCTTAGTTCTATTGTTCATCCCCATATCCAGTATCCACTTAGTGTCTATTCTTAGTTCTATTGTTCATCCCCATATCCAGTATCCATTTAGTGTCTATTCTTAGTTCTATTGTTCATCCCCATATCCAGTATCCATTTAGTGTCTATTCTTAGTTCTATTGTTCATCCCCATATCCAGTATCCATTTAGTGTCTATTCTTAGTTCTATTGTTCATCCCCATATCCAGTATCCACTTAGTGTCTATTCTTAGTTCTATTGTTCATCCCCATATCCAGTATCCATTTAGTGTCTATTCTTAGTTCTATTGTTCATCCCCATATCCAGTATCCATTTAGTGTCTATTCTTAGTTCTATTGTTCATCCCCATATCCAGTATCCATTTAGTTCTATTGTTCATCCCCATTCCAGTATCCATTTAGTGTCTATTCTTAGTTCATCCCCATATCCAGTATCCATTTAGTGTCTATTCTTAGTTCTATTGTTCATCCCCATATCCAGTATCCACTTAGTGTCTATTCTTAGTTCTATTGTTCATCCCCATATCCAGTATCCACTTAGTGTCTATTCTTAGTTCTATTGTTCATCCCCATATCCAGTATCCATTTAGTGTCTATTCTTAGTTCTATTGTTCATCCCCATATCCAGTATCCATTTAGTGTCTATTCTTAGTTCTATTGTTCATCCCCATATCCAGTATCCATTTAGTGTCTATTCTTAGTTCTATTGTTCATCCCCATATCCAGTATCCATTTAGTGTCTATTCTTAGTTCTATTGTTCATCCCCATATCCAGTATCCATTTAGTGTCTATTCTTAGTTCTATTGTTCATCCCCATATCCAGTATCCACTTAGTGTCTATTCTTAGTTCTATTGTTCATCCCCATATCCAGTATCCATTTAGTGTCTATTCTTAGTTCTATTGTTCATCCCCATATCCAGTATCCATTTAGTGTCTATTCTTAGTTCTATTGTTCATCCCCATATCCAGTATCCATTTAGTGTCTATTCTTAGTTCTATTGTTCATCCCCATATCCAGTATCCATTTAGTGTCTATTCTTAGTTCTATTGTTCATCCCCATATCCAATATCCATTTAGTGTCTATTCTTAGTTCTATTGTTCATCCCCATATCCAGTATCCATTTAGTGTCTATTCTTAGTTCTATTTTCTGTGGATTATGGTGACATGTTCTCTTTTATCGCTGCTACAGCACCTTGAGTGTACGTCACCTCTAGGCAACTGGAGGTCACCCAGTGCAACACGATCTACTGTATCCACTACTATCTCTTCAGCTTTATGCAGTGTTCTGCTGTGACAATAAATGGTCATCCTGAAGTTGTCGGTCTCCTTAGAGAAAGTAAACACATCTTTTAAATCGAGCCATTGTGGATGTTCAACCTTTCTTTCTTGTGTTGTCAATATTTTCAAGAGTTTATTTATTTGTCCTGGAACGTATCAGCACATATATTGCCGTAGCAGGTCTTATCTGAAAAGTGTGAACCTTAATATGAAGGCTAGTTAGATAGAGAAAGTATTTCCACTAATGAAAATCATCTTGATCCACTATTCCAGTGGTCTCCAGTGTCACTGATTGGAGGATAAAGATAAAGAGGTAAAGACAGTATATACAATGTGACATGTGGTTGTTGTGGCTACAGTGGAACAGCTAGATAATCAGTGTATTTGAAGTCAATCTGAACAGAAGTCATGTCACGTGTGTCTTCATGCTCATCAGGTTAAGTTAGACCTGGTAGGAACACAACTGAAACAGCTGTTGTGTTACCTATAAGGAAGGAGGGACTGATTTTGACAGCTCACACATACTTATGCATCCAATAAAACCCAGAGGTAGAGGGGTCCAATTTGAGCTGCTAAAACCAACAAAACATCTGAGCTGAGCATCCTTTAGCTGATCTCGCTCTCATTTAGACCAATCGTGTTAGCTCTTTGCTCTGTGGTGCTGCTCTCTGATCCTCACCCAGCAGCTTCTACTGTAATCCACATAGCAGAGCTCCTTCCCTTTCTCCCTACCTCCCTCCCTCCCATCCATCCATCCATCCATCCATCCATCCATCCATCCATCCATCCATCCATCCATTCCACCACCACAAATAACTCACCTCAGCTGACAGGTAACTCAGAGTGAAACATGAGGTGCTATGTCTCATCTTTCTCAAGGTGGTGTGAATGAGAATCAAATTATTTTTGATTGGCGACAAGTAATTGTATGAAACTTTCTGTGAATGTCAAACGAGATTAAACATATTGATATTTACTATCATTTTTATAATATTTCTATGTAATAAGATAACGCTTAGGATTTAGTGTATTAGTTACCCTGGTACGCAGTGTTGGGGAGTAACGGATTTCATGTCGTTTAAAAAAACGTTAACTATAATCCATCATGTAACCAGCAAAAATATTTAAATCAAATTACAGATACTTTTGAAAAACTAGAGGATTTCTTCAAAGATGAATTTTAAATTTCAAATCAGCATTGAAAAAAGGCACAAGTGTAAGTTTGTTCCACCTGAGCGAGTCTGACCACAAATCAGAGACCACTATGATGACACACCAACTGTGTTTGATGGATCGTGGGAAAAGAGCAGGAATAGGCTTTTGTAGGCTACAGTCCAAGCTATGTCTTCCAATGCTGCGACTGCTGTCGGCATCCACAGATTATCCAATTAAAATAAACGCTTGGAGGTAAGGATGACAGCAGTGGTGTAGTCTACGGTGATACGTATATCACTTACTATTGATATCTACATAACACATTGATGTGATTGTGAATCACACTGCTGCTCTCTCATTTAGCTATTTGTGCCTTACGGATTATGGATGGCTATTCACAAATCTAAATGTGTATTGGAACCCAATAATGGTTTAATTCAAGAATTTTAAGCTGCCTATCAATCATGGTTTTTGAAACCAGTGGACAGCCAGTGAAAAATGCACTTTTGCAACAGCTACATAGCATGGATCCCAGACTATGGAATAAAAGTGGGGCTTTTATTGCTCAATCTAATTCATGCTGATAAAATAAAAAAATAAAAATCACATGCTCAAACTCGCACACTTTTTAAAGGGGCAATCTGTAGTTGCAACATCTATTTTTGGACTTCGATATATATATATATATATATATATATATATATATATATATATATAATATATATATATATATATATATATATAACCATTGATTCTTGAAGAATATCTCATAAATGCCTCATGAGTTTAGTTCAACTGTCACACTCCAAAATATAAGCTTGTTTTTCTCCAATGTTTGTAAACATCGTAAATGTAAACAAACACAGTATAGCCTCATAACATGGTTAAATCATTCATTTTGATATCATGGATGGTCAGTCCTTGCATCCATAGCTCTGTCTATTAATCTGAGAGTGGTTACATTTCTCCAGGCCCATCCCTCAGCTTTTTACCAAAGCAGAAGCGGTGTGGCCGTTTTGTTATTGCTTCATCTGTGAATTTGCTCTTTAAACAGCTGCATATCATCAAGATATCAAAGTGTCACCAACAAAAAGGTAAACAATAGGCCGATAGCAAATGCAGCACACGGCATTCATTTTTCACATGTAAATAGCACTTTTCAGTAGCGCTGAAAGCATGACATTCATTGAGCGCAGCGTTTATTTTTCAACTCGAAACTATGAGCCCAATCAGTCCTCCATGACAGCAAAATCATAAACAACAGAGTAGGGCTGGCTAATATGTCCTTAGTTTTGGGGGTTATGCTCAGGTAAAACAATTAGGATAATCTATACTTCCATGCATCCAAGTGCGATCCTTGAAGCTCAAGGGGTATAACATTTATTGGAATTCTGATAGACTTTGGTTTTTAATGTAAATATATAATTGAATCATATTGTTATATGTAACAGATTGTTATATGTAATGTAACATAACCAACCCATGAAGTAAAATTTAACATCCATATCTGGCCAGCTATGTAAACTTTAACATTGATTTATTCTGCAATAGATGTCGTTCAATTGATATCATTAATTTCTCTCTTCTAATGCCTCTTAAGAGGAAAATAATCTAAAAGTACCTGAATGTAATCAGATTATGTTACTGAGTTTGGGTAATCCAAAAGTTACGTTACTGATTACAATTTTGGACAAGTAACTAGTAACTGTAACAGATTAAATTTAGAAAGTAACCTGCCCAACCCTGCTGGTATTTAAATAGTAGCTTGGTCTTGGCAGGCCTCAAAGTAGTATCATGTGCCACGTAACAGTACTGCATAAATAAACCAGCAGGACATCCAGAAGAAGTAGGCAGTCGTTGGCCGCCCTTACAAAGTCAGGGGCAATTCATGATCTCTACGTGACCCGCTGCAGTTAGTACAGGCCGATATTAAATCACACCACTCGTAATTGATTCATTTCAGACGGCTCCCTAATCGTGCCATAGACTGGGTCCTGGCAGACAGACCTTATACTAGGCCGTAACCCCAAGAGGCCTCTCACATACCCCTCAGTGATAAAGGTCCCCAGTGGGAGCAGAGCTGGGATTAAGGAGGCTTTATGCTTCATGTTTGTCAGGCGTACAGCTCAGGCAGCTAATGACCGCTTCTTCATAAATCTCCCCCTGGCCTGCCTGGGACCTGCCTGGGACCTGGCTGGCTCAGAGTTCTGGATGGGAATTCCTCCTGTCTTGATCAGACACATCCTCTCTTCTCTAAAATCCAAACCAACCTGCCTCCTGTCCTATTTATAATAACAAAAAATCCATTCTCAGACCGGTAGTGTCTATGCTCTGATGTGGAGGGGAAAGCATTCTAAGGCACACATAGGCCAAGGGATCATTTGACTGGATGCAGCAATCACTATTAGGAGGCCATCTGCACATTGACACATACAGCCAATGAAATGGGTACGCCCCCCTGGTACGATTTAAGACAACGTTGATCCCACTTATCATTGAACGAGACACTCCTGACATTGCGCAATAAAATACATTGAATCCAATAACGTCTGACTATGTCTGTAGCAAGCCGTTTCAATTTAGCCCCCTGTTCCATATCGGCAGGAATTCCACAGTAGGGGAAGACTGGAAACACATGTGGTTACAGGAGCTTCAAGATATGTTGCTGCCTGCTGAGCAGATGGATGCTCTGATGCTCTGCTCTTAACGTGGGCCAGACCAGGGACCAACAGAGGCCTTGCTTTTATCACCCCTACCTGTCTGGCTTATCTTTAGGGCTTCTGGAAGAAATGATGGAGAGGTGGGGAGCAGAGGGGAGCCAAAATCAGAGGTAGTAGGGAAGACAAGGAAAGAAAAGAGACTGCTGTAGAGTCTCCGAGGGAGACTAGCTGTCAATCACAAGTGGTAAAAGCTTTTACCTTTACACTCACACCTCACCTGGATGTCAGGCTTTGATGCCGATCTCTCCGGGTGAGACCACCAATGTGGTCTGATTTGACATTTCATGCTGCCACTCAAGATTATATTACATGCCGTCTGTCTCTGGATGTACAGTAACAAGAATTAAATATGTCCAGGAACAGGTCAAGAAAGAAATGCCCTCACATTGTTAAGACACTTCACTGAGGCCTCAGTTGATCAACCTATATCCCACTAGCACTGATGGAGAGGCTTTGCAGGGACAGTGTTGGGTAAAGAAGTGGGGGCAGGTGTAAAGGCGTGCAGAACCATGAGTGAGAACAGAGGCTGTGGTGTCTGTTGTCTGGGGTTGCTGTAGTCCAGGGGTGGAGCCCTCTGCTCTGTAACTCAGTATCTGTGAAAATGTGGGTTCTGTTTTGGAGGCACTGTCTGTATACCATAAACAGTTTCCTGACCGACTCTCCGTTGCCATATTTATGTTCCGTTGTGATTTGTCAGTCAACAACAAGTCTGTTTAATTGTCTGCCCTCTGTTGACAGAATGTGTTGTTGGAAAACATGACTAATGTAAACAAGAGTTTTCCCTGTTAGTTAACACCATCAACGTTTCCCTTTACTGTGGCAATTTTGATCGAAAACACAATATTAGCCACTTTAAATGGAATATACCAAAACAAACTATGCACAACGCATCAGAGTACGATTCTACGGCATTGACATGCAAGACTCAGCCCTTACTCTATACAGACCTGTGCGGAATAACCAATCAGAGCTGCAGTAGGCTTATATGGGGCGGCAGGGTAGCCTAGTGGTTAGAGCGTTGGACTAGTAGCCAGGAGGTTGCAAGTTCAAATCCCTGAGCTGACAAGGTACAAACCTGTCGTTCTGCTCCTGAACAGGCAGTTAACCCACTGTTCCTAGGCCGTCATTGAAAATAAGAATTTGTTCTTAACTGACTTGCCTAGTTAAATAAAGGTAAAAGAAAATATGCAAATAGACCATACATACGTGACATTTAAACTGGACTGTTTACGGCATGCGCTTGTTTTGAGAGCTGCCACGTGTGCACATTTTGTTAATATCCTTTGCTAGTTAGTGAGTTATTAGCCCACATATAGATCATTTGTGGTCAGCAATACGGGAGTGATTGCTTCCTACAAGAGCACAAAACATGTACATTCCTAGACTTTGAAAAGAGAGTCAGGTAAAGAGCTTTTTTTTTTACTTAAAGGGGCAGTGTTGTATTTTGAGACTAATTAATAGTATCGAAATAATAATGCATTTTATTTTGTAAAGTGGTTTCTTTCATCAAACAACACAACAAGATGTTTGTCACCTCCTTGTCTGAAGGACAAGTGGATAAACAGGTTAATTTCAAGCCCTGCATGTTTTTTTCAAAGGTCTCATGATATGTAGGTCTACATTGAACACCACACATTGGCTGCCACTGTAGGCTGAATGACAGAACAGCTTTTTCCATGTTAAAATGTTATGGGATGCATTTTCTCCATTTTTTAAATGGTAGGCCACTCTGATAGGCTTACACAGTGTTCACAGTAAATGCACGCTGGAAGTTGCACAGAATGTTTGTGCTCAGTAGACCTGAAATTTGCTCAGTATTGGAACAAATTGGAGGGAACATAGGGCAACATATATAGTCATTTGTGTCAAAATAATTAATTTGCCTTATCATGAAATAGCAGGTCAAAGCCTTGTCTTCCTATGTGATTGCTTCCCCAAGATAGAAAGAGCACTCCTCTAACCAACGCCAAAAGTGAGAGCAAAGTGTTTCCAGAGGATCTAGACTACAACACATTCCATAGTCCATATCCCTATCAAAGTGAGGACATTCTATGGAATACAGTGACACTATCAGACATCTTTATCAAAAACAACAATGACATAATAGCATTCTATCCTAACGAGAAATAGCTTTCCTCAGATAATCCAATAAACAATATAATATGGAATGTCAATCCTCACTTTCTGCACGAGGCATTCATACTGTGTCCAATTGCAGTGTAAAACCAGTAATGACAATGAAGTTAATAGCATAATAGTTCTATTATATTATTAAAGGAAGGGCAAATAATATCAATTTCGAGGGTTTCTAATGGACCACTAGCGTGACAAAGACAGCATTAAACCCTGGAATGTTCTAGGAATCATTTACAACCTTGACATGTTATACTTCTGCTAAAAAATCTTGTTGCATTCTTCATGGTCGATCAAAATCAAATCATTACAAAGGGAGCAAGGGGATACTCTGCTATACAGTAAGAGCAGGTAAGTCTCTATACATTAGAAGGGAGGAAGCAGGAGGATGTGAGAATCTTGTCTGTGACTAACTGTTGTGGCCCATCGATCACCAGTGAGAGATCTATCTATATATCTTCAGTTCTATAACAACAATTTTTCGGGGTTCGTCTCTCTGAAAAGTTGGTCAGAGAAGTGAGTGTGAACATAGCGTGTGGAATGAGTGGTGTCTGCCGAATGAGTGACCGCAGAGGAGAGCAGAGCTGGAGCCAAGGAGCAAATCGCTGGAAGGGTCCAAAGTTGCAGAGCCATGGCATGTTCCTTCCCCTGGTGGAAACGAGGCCATATGGAACTCCAGATGGATATGGAATGCCTGGACCACAGAGCCTTCTCCACCTCCATAGCACCCAACTGAGGGTGTGTAGAGTGTGTAGTTTGTAGAGTGTGTGTGTGTGTGTGTGTGTGTGTGTGTGTGTGTGTGTGTGTGTGTGTGTGTGTGTGTGTGTGTGTGTGTGTGTGTGTGTGTGTGTGTGTGTGTGTGTGTGTGTGTGTGTGTGTGTGTGTGTGTGTAGGAGTTTGAAAAATAATGAATATGTGTGAGGGAAAATTAAACAAGGCTTTGATACAGACTACCATGAAAGTTGCAACTGAAGGGTAACACAATGTGGATTACACAACTTTCCTCTGCATGCTCAAATGCCTTGTAAAATACTCTGTACATTAAACAAATCACAGGTTTCTCTTTGCTGGATGCTTAGTGAGTCTAAAATGTACTGTTCTGCACCATTACTCAAAGCTGAATCAATAAAATACTACATTATATGTTTCCTTCTATGTCGCTATGTCTAATGTACTAGCTTTTCAATGGCAGGAAAATCTATGATTTGATCCAAGATGTTTATGTATTCTGCAGAGAGTGCCAACATTTCGCAGGAAGCAAGTGAATAGAAACAATCCACAGACAACATGACAACTAAGGAGGAATGGAGGGAAATGGGGAATAGGCTAAAGGACAAATGGCAGAGAACTGCTAATCCGGGCCGAGCTGAGACTGAAATTATTATGGTGGAAGAGGAGGACCAATGAATGAGCGGTGTGACTTGACCCTGAGGAACCTCACATAATTAAATAGAACACTATTTCATATCAGTGTATGTAAAATATTATGTTATAGTAATACATTATATTGCATATTTATGGTGAACCTTGGCTTCTACAGAGCACGCTTCCCCCCATCAGACCACAAGCCTGATCTGATTGGGTTCCTGACTACTATTAATGGAGCCCGATCAGTTCCAACTGCACTCTGAGGCCCAGAGGATACCGGGCTGGCTGAACCCCATGTGGCATAGCATGTGGATACTTGAGGATGGACTTGTGTGTGCATTAAGAATGCTAATGAAGATGTTAGCAATGACAATGTTTCCTCAGTTATTTACTTAAATCTCTTATTTTGGCTTAAGAAGCAGCATCTCTAAATATATAGTAAACTCTCAGATTTGGAGGTTGAATACCTAGAGCATGTCCCAGGATGACTTGGTCATTGAATTGTACTTTCATAGACATTTGACAAGTTTGCAAGAAGACCAGAGAGGTTTGTAATAAATTAAACTGACACATTGATGAATGGTTGTGAAAATAATAATCCCAGATACATATCTAAAACCAATTGTTGGGTTTGTCCATCTAGGGCGGTCTGCCGCTGCATATAGATGTGCATAGCAACCGGGAGGATGGAGATAAAAAACATTCACAGCATATTTATCAGCCAAGGGAAATATTGTATTATTTCTGAAAAGATATCTATATATACAGTGGCTTGCGAATGTATTCACCCCCCTTGGCATTTTTCCTATTTTGTTACCTTACAACCTGGAATTAAAACGGATTTGAGGGGTTTGTATCATTTGATTCACACAACATGACTACTACTTTGAAAATGCTAAATATTTTTTTTGCAAAACAAACAAGAAATAATACCAAACAAACTGAAAACTTGAGGGTGCAGAACTATTCACCCCCCAAAAGTCAATACTTTGTAAAGCCACCTTTTGCATCAATTACAGATGCAAGTCTCTTGGGGTATGTTTCTATAAGCTTGGCACATCTAGCCACTGGGATTTTTGCCCATTCTTTAAGGCAAAACTGCTCCAGCTCCTTCAAGTTGGATGGGTTCCACTGGTGTACAGCAATCTTTAAATCATACCACAGATTCTCAATTGGATTGAGGTCTGGGCTTTGACTAGGCCATTCCAAGACATTTAAATGTTTCCCCTTACACCACTCAAGTGTTGCTTTAGAATTATGCTTAGGGTCATTGTCCTGCTGGAAGGTGAACCTCCATCCCAGTCTCAAATCTCTGGAAGACTGAAACACGTTTCCCTCAAGAATTTCCCTATATTTAGCACCATCCATCATTCTTTCAATTCTGACTAGTTCCTAGTCCCTGCCGATGGAAAAACATCCCCACAGCATGATGCTGCCACCACCATGCTTCAATGGTGTTCTCTGGGTGATGTGAGGTGTTGGGTTTGCGCCAGACATAGCGTTTTCCTTAATGGCCAAAAAGCTATATTTTAGTCTCATCTGACCAGAGAACCTTCCATATTTTTGGGGAGTCTTCCACATGCCTTTTGGCAAACACCAAACGTGTTTGCTTATATTTTTCTTTAAGCAATGGCTGTTTTTCTGGCCACTCTTCCGTAAAAACCAGCTCTGTGGAGTATACAGCTTAAAATGGTCCAATGGACAGATACTCCAATCTCCGCTGTGGAACTTTACAGCTCCTTCAGGGTTATCTTTGGTCTCTTTGTTGCCTCTCTGATGAATGTTTATTCCATGTGTAACTCTGTTGTTGTTTGTGTCGCACTGCTTTGCTTTATCTTGGCCAGGTCGCAGTTGTAAATGAGAACTTGTTCTCAACTAGCTTACCTAGTTAAATAAAGGTGAAATTAAAAATGTTAAAAATTAAATAAAAATGCCCTCCTTGCCTGGTCCGTGAGTTTTGGTGGGCTGCCCTCTCTTGGCAGGTTTGTTGTTGTGCCATATTCTTTCCATTTAAAAATAATGGATTTAATGGTGCTCTGATCTGTACTTCTCCACAACTTTGTCCCTGACTTGTTTGGAGAGCTCCTTGGTCTTCATGGTGCCGCTTGCTTGGTGGTGCCCCTTGCTTAGTGGTGTTGCAGACTCTGAGACCTTTCAGAACATGTATATATATACTGAGATCATGTGACAGATCATATGATACATAGATTGCACACAGGTGGACTTTATTTAACTAATTATGTGACTTCTGAAGGTAATTGGTTGCACCAGATCTTATTTAGGGGCTTCATAGCAAAGGGGGTGAATAAATATGCACACACCACTTTCCTCTTTTAAATTTTTTTAAATTTCACTATTTTGTCCATTACATGAAATCCAAATAAAAATCAATTTAAATTACAAGTTGTAATGCAACAAAATAGGAAAAACGCCAAGGGGGATGAATACGTTTGCAAAGGCACTGTATTTTAGGATGTAGTGCATCCCTGGAAATAATCAGAATGAATGTAAACATAACAGTTTTGAAAACATAGCTTTCTCTTGGCACAACTTACCCTGAGTATGGGGTAAGTTGAGCATAGGGACAGGGTAAGTTCAACCACCTTGGGATAAGTAGGTAATGGTGTCCTGGGACTGTGGTGAAATTCATGGCAAGGGGGTGTGGCCTACATTCATATACAGTATAGATCTCTCTGTTCAATATCACTTATCCTTTTATTTCTTGACCAGTTGTCTGGGACAGGCATGTTGTTTTGATGTGCCAATTCGTAGGCAAGTTCTCTGCATTTGAGGTTTCTAAGCCCATAAAACGGGTCCATAAGATTCTTGATCTGTTAGCAAGCTGACTCCATATCATCAAATAAGACCTTATTGTGCCTCTTTTACTCTATCACAGCCTATCCTTTGCACAGGTTCATGTTTGTTTTCTTTTTTTTGTCAAGGTTCTTCTTCAGTGTCATTCAGTAAATGTTTTCATCCCTTGCTGCTGCTTGAATGGACTTCCCTTCTCTGACTTCCTTGGCTGCTCTCTCAAGAACCTCAAGTGAGGTTAGACCGCTGCTTGTTTCACATTT
Organism: Oncorhynchus keta; assembly: GCF_023373465.1. NCBI lineage: Eukaryota > Metazoa > Chordata > Actinopteri > Salmoniformes > Salmonidae > Oncorhynchus > Oncorhynchus keta. Next base: position 34,575,432 of record NC_068431.1, on the reverse strand, counting down.
GTATACACGGGGATGATGATGTCTGCTCTGTAACAATAAAAATGCACCATTTTGAGTTCATATGCATGCCACTGCAAAAATACTATGCATATTATGCATAAAACTGACTAAACGTAATCATTATTTGTATGGGGTATGGTGGCCATTACTCAACATACACCATGGCCATTGGCTCATGTACAAAACAATCTTAAACCTTTGACGCGTACGATCACATATTTGTGATCCTTGTTGAGTAGTCCCTGCAGTGTACGATCACATATTTGTGAGCCTTGTTGAGTAGTCCCTGCAGTGTACGATCACATATTTGTGAGCCTTGTTGAGTAGTCCCTGCAGTGTACGATCACATATTTGTGAGCCTTGTTGAGTAGTCCCTGCAGTGTACGATCACATATTTGTGATCCTTGTTGAATGGTCCCTGCAGTATACGATCACATATTTGTGAGCCTTGTTGAGTAGTCCCTGCAGTGTACGATCACATATTTGTGAGCCTTGTTGAGTAGTCCCTGCAGTGTACGATCACATATTTGTGATCCTTGTTGAATGGTCCCTGCAGTATACGATCACATATTTGTGAGCCTTGTTGAGTAGTCCCTGCAGTGTACGATCACATATTTGTGATCCTTGTTGAGTAGTCCCTGCAGTGTACGATCACATATTTGCGATCCTTGTTGAATGGTCCCTGCAGTATACGATCACATATTTGTGAGCCTTGTTGAGTAGTCCCTGCAGTGTACGATCACATATTTGTGATCCTTGTTGAGTAGTCCCTGCAGTGTACGATCACATATTTGTCATCCTTGTTGAATGGTCCCTGCAGTGTACGATCACATATTTGTGATCCTTGTTGAGTGGTCCCTGCAGTATACGATCACATATTTGTGATCCTTGTTGAGTAGTCCCTGCAGTGTACGATCACATATTTGTGATCCTTGTTGAGTGGTCCCTGCAGTGTACGATCACATATTTGTGATCCTTGTTGAGTAGTCCCTGCAGTGTACGATCACATATTTGTGATCCTTGTTGAGTAGTCCCTGCAGTGTACGATCACATATTTGTGATCCTTGTTGAGTGGTTCCTGCAGTGTACGATCACATATTTGTGATCCTTGTTGAGTAGTCCCTGCAGTGTACGATCACATATTTGTGATCCTTGTTGAGTGGTTCCTGCAGTGTACGATCACAAACATGTGATTGGAACAGGAGCAAAAGAACGTATGATACAACAAACGTGTTTAAACAGCATTCTTGTCTGAAAAGTATCGAAACAATGTTTTGTACTAATGGGAAATAAAGGTCTTCACAACTTTATTCTTCAATTTCACCTTTTATTTTAAAAGATAAATGTGAACTTCATCATCCAAACATCACACGGTACACATTCACAGCTAAACTCATTCCGTTAACCAGTCTAAATAACAGGTTGCGCTGACAAACAAAAAACAAGTTATTGACCTAACAGCTAGACTTGTTTACAATGTACCACATCTCTGGTGAGCACAAGGGAGAAATGTAATATTGTTTAGAAAAGAGATGTGTGTCAGTTAAGCTAACAGAAGCTAAATTCTTTATGATGTCAGCAATGTTTATTTATGTTTGACCTTGCGAAAACTCCATAATTCCAGAATGCCATTATAAGACTGCCACTATAAGACACAAATAAAGTCAAAAGATGGCTGCGCTCATTTCCTGAAAAATATTAACTTAGTTTAGTCACTTTTCAGCATATAACAAATTGTCAATGTACATGTTACAGTGTATACAAGACCAGGAGCACATGACTTGAAAAGTTGTTTACCGTTTTTGACAAATAACAAAGCAAATAAAATGTTTTCACCTTACAGATCATCACACCAAATACAAGCCTACCGCCTAGCCCAACTGTAGCGTGAAAGCTACTGTAAACAGGGATGAAACCATTTTAGGGGGGTTTCATTTAATTTGTGGGGGGTTTTCAAGTCCATGGGGTGTAGAAATGGGTGAAGGTACAGTGAAATGGGCTACTTCTTATGTGAATTAACGAGGAGGTGGAACACACCTCAATTCAAACGGTGGTTAGAAAATAATTATAAATTGACAAGTTGAAACATAACTTATGGATAATTAGCAGGCAGCGTTCCTTGGTTTGAGGCCAGAGCGGGTAACTGTCCTGTTGTGTAACAATCACATTTTGGAACAGTGAGAGTTCAACTGACATCACACAAATGAAAAAAAAAACTCACACAGGTGCGACGGTTAGAGATATTTGGAACTCGAACGTTAAAACTATCTACTTTGGTTTAGATACACGCATCACGAAACCTGTAACATACGGAAAAATTGACTTTGTGAAAATCTGTCTTTTGGACCTAACTTGCTTACCACTTTTTACATGTAGTTTATTCGTTCACAGACTCCATGACTTCTTCCTAAATATTTAATATAGAAACAACAGGTGGCTCAACTAACTCGTTGGCTCCACTTACCCCACTCTCTCCTAATGTACCTCAATCAGTGAGCTATTGCCTCTGATATCAAAGCATCACCACAGATTGGAAGCCATCCTTCCCTTCAGTGAACATATTTTATACTCTGACTGACATACAGCCCACAGAACAGAGTAAATCTTCTAGCAGGGTCTTCATACCTGCTGATAGGGTTTATATAACGAGATGCCAGGCCATGCTAGGCAAGGTCAGAACCTTTTCCTCCCTATAGCCCTCTAACTTCACCTCCTCTTTTTGTTCCTCATGTAGCAGCTCCCTCTCTCCTTTCTTTCTCTCTCTCTCTGTCTCTCCCCTACCTCTCTACTCACAGCTGCCTGGTTGCAGAGTGAAGAACAGCATCAGATGTACGTGAGTCCTGTGGTCAGGAATGGCTTCTGATCAAAGGCTTCAATACACCTCGGCATCATAACCAGATAATTAATAGGGAGAACTCCTTCTGGTTCTTCTCATATGAAAGGTCTTCTCTGGTAAAATAAATGATTGCCGTGTCATATAAAATATATGATTGGCTTCTTATGTACATCCTTGCTGACAGTGTACATGTGTGTCTCATTAAAAGATGCGCTCTGAATAAGTCAGAGCACAGACGGCCAAATGTCTTCAGGCATTTCGAGAGACAGTTTGGTCCAGGGGAGAAGCTGTCCAGAGAACGGTTCGAACTGCTCTGTCTAGGCAGTTGAGGAAGTCTGCAGTAATGCAGAAAAGAGGGGATTTAGAATGTTGATAGACACTTACAAATGACGTGTGGGTGGGTTATACACTGAGTGTACAAAACATTAGGAACACATCTTTCCATGGCAGACTGACCATGTGAATCCAGGTGAATTATTATTGACGTCACTTGTTAAATCCACTTAAATCAGTGTAGATGGGGAGGAGAAAGGTTAAAGAAGGATTATGACATGGATTGGGTATGTGTGCCATTCAGAGGGTGAATGGGCAAGACAAAATATTTAAGTTCCATTGAACAAGGTATGGTAGTAGGTGCCAGACGCACTGGTTTGAGTGTGTCAAGAATTGCAACGCTGCTGGGTTTTTCACGCTCAACAGTTTTTATCAATAATTGTCCACCATCCAAAGGACATCCAGGCAACTTGACACAACTCTGAGAAGCATTGGAGTCAACATGGGCCAGCATCCCTGTGGAGCACTTTCAACACCTTGTAGAGTCCATGCCCAGACGAATTGAGGCTGTTCTAACTCAAAATTAGGAAGGTGTTCCTAATGTTCTGTACATTCAGTGTACATGGCTGAAAGTGTCAACATAACTGCACTCTCCTCTTCCCATGCATATTTTAACAGAATTGGTGCATTAGGTCTACTAATCCTCTCAATTAGGTCTGCTGCCTGCAAAATGTGTCTGGGCATACATGGGTGAAAGGGTCACTGTCAACCACAGGAGGTTGGTGGTATCTTAATTGGGGAGAACAGGTTTGAGTTATTGACTGGAGCAGAATAAGTGGAATGGTATCAAATACATCAAACACATGGTTTCTAGGTGTTTGATGCCATTCCATTTGCGCCGTTCCCACCATTATTATGAGCCGTCCTCCCCTCAGCAGCCTCCTGTGCTGTCAACATTATAAATACCCTCTCCTCGCCTCATGTATATTCATTCAGAACTGATGCAATCCTAATCCCCTAAGAAAGGTCTGCAGGCTGCCATTGTTGTGAAGAGTATGGTGAGAGGATGGTCATCCATCCTATCAGTCACAAGATACACATAATCTATTAATGCATGGCTGTCCCTCAAAGGGAAAAGAAAGAATGAAAATAATTGAGAAATGAGGACAGAAAGAAAGAGAGAGCGATGCAGTGTCCAAGAGAGCACATCTTACATCTCACAGAAAAACATGTAGCCATCTATAGCTGTACAACAAACTGATCATCCGGTAACAAAAATCTGATAATTCCTTTGGTGTAGTGAGAGATATTTCGGTGATATTGTTACCCATTGTTAGCCGAAAGGGACTGTTGCAAAAAATGTATTGTGTATTCCTCTCCCCCCCAATTACACCACTCATAGCTTGTAAAGGTACTTATAGAATGACACAAAGTGTTAATTTAACACACAGTGTTCATATGAGCTTGTTAGCTAGCAAGCACTGCGTTGACGTCAGCCTAAGCGATTGTGTCCTATGGATTTCATCTCACAAAGGTCCACAAAGGAACCGTCACGGTCACTGCAATGTTATTTTTTGCCCAGTATATTCCACTGTCATCTCTCCAATCCCAATATTGATATCTCTCTAATGAAATCAGTTCCACACAAATTCATTTCATGAGGCTCAACATGTGCCTGTGGAGAGAAGTGATTCAGCCTCATAAAAAGGCAGGTTTGCGGAGAGGGAGGGAAAGATGTGGGTTTTTAAATGAAAACACTGGAGGGGTGACTGGACCGGGGGGCTGAGATGGGTGAAACAGCTGACTGGACTGCAATGCGGCGTTGCATGGCCTAGACATGCTCACATAGTCCAGACCCCAGGAGAGGAGAAGAGAGGAGAGGCTGGGACACCTTCTTTTAGTATATTTTTGCAAACAATATTATCAAATGTTCCTTCATTGATCTTTTATTTTCTAGTACTCCTTATTTCCGTAATTACTTTTTTATTGTTGTTGCATTGTCGAGAGGTGAACCTGGAAGTCAGCATTTTGTTGCACTGTGTACTTCACGTGTATATGACGAATAATCAAACTTTAACTATTTCTCAGACATGGGGACCGGAGCAGAGCGTTTTCCCTCCATACTTGAAACCTATTCCCCTTATCCTTGTATTATGACTATAATCCAGCTATAAATAATTATGGTCCCAGTATGAGGTATCTGCTCACTAATGACTTAAAAACTCCACTCCACATTCCTCTCTCTGTCAACTTAAATCTATACTGTTGAACACCTGCCAGATGTGATTTTTGACTCAAGCTCTCATCTCATTCTCATCACCTCTGATTAGTCTTAAATGGACTGTTGATGGTGCGAGGCAAATAGCATTACTCATACAATCACTACACACAATGGTACAGTAGGCTACACTCTAGCTGCATTTCATTGAACTCTATGACATTGAAGTAATGTTGATGGAATGGAGCAATCGGAATGGAGTTTTCTATAGATGCTCCCACAAACTGCCGTTGTTTTAAACGAGGCAAGGCGCTGTATGTGTGTTGGTAATGTTCGTGTACCATGAGGGGAAGGGGTATTCTCATATTAATCCATTTATAGACAAACACACCACTATAAAGCGAGCTGTGCACTGATTTGAACAGTGTGTATCTTTTGCCAAGATAATCCATCCAACTGAGAGGTACGGCATATCAAGAAGCTGATAAAACAGCATGATCATTATGCAGGTGCACCTTGTTTGGGGGAAATAAATGGCCACTCCAAAATGTGCAGTTTTGTCACACAACACAACGCCACAAAGATTTGCGGGAGCATGTAATTGTCATGCTGACGGCAGGACTGTTCAACAGAGCTGTTGCCAGAGAATTGAATGTTCATTTCTCTACCAACCTCGTCTTAGAGAATTTGGCAATACAGCCGACCGGCCTCACAACCGCAGACCATGTGTAACCACACCAAGAACCTCCACATACGGCTTCATCACCTGCAGGCCCACCCATGGCTGCGCCCCTGCCCAGTCATGTGAAATCCATAGATTAGAGCACAATTCATTCATTTCAAATGACTGATTTCCTTCTATGAACTGTAACTCAGTAAAATCTTTGAAATTGTTGCATTATATATTTTTGTAGTATAATTGTGCATAAACTTGTGCATACAGCGCATTCGGAAAGTATTCAGACCCCTTCCCTTTTTCCACATTTTGTTAAGTTACAGCCTTTTTCTAAAAATAATTTAAAAATATATATTTCTCATCAATCTACACACAATACCCCACAATGACAAAGCGAACAGGTTTTTAGAATTTTTGCAAATGCATGATACCCAAAAAACAATACCTTATTTACACACGTATTCTGTTGCTATGAGACTCGAAATTGAGCTCAGGTGCATCCTGTTTCCACTGATCATCTTTGAGATGTTTCTACAACTTGATTGAAGTCCACCTGTGGTAAATTCAATTGACTGGATATGATTTGGAAAGGCACACACCTGTCTATATAAGGTCCCACAGTTGACAGTGCATGTCAGAGCAAAAACCAAGCCATGTGGTCAAAGAAATCAGTAGAGCTCAGAGACAGGATTGTGTCGAGGTACAGATCTGGGGAAGGGTACCAAAATAGTTCTGCAGCATTGATTGTCCCCAAGAACATAGTGGCCCCTATCATTCTTTTAAAAAACTATTTTGTGATTACGATTTTGTCTTATTGCTGCAACTCCCCAACGAGCTCGGGAGAGACGAAGGTCGAGTCATGCGTCCTCCAAAACATGACCCGCCAAACCGCACTTAACACCTGCTCGCTTAACCCAGAAGCCAGATGCACCAATGTGTGGGAGGAAACACTTTTCAACTGACGACCGAGTGTATGTAAACTTCTGACCCACTGGAATTGTGATACAGTGAATGATAAGTGAAATAATCTGTCTGTAAACAACTGTTGGAAAAATGACTTGTCATGCACTAAGTAGATATCCTAATCGACTTGCCAAACCTATAGTTTAACAAGAAATTTGTGGAGTGGATGAAAAACGAGTTTTAATGACTCCAACCTAAGTGTATGTAAATGTAATAATTTCAGTAAAAAAAAACAAACATTTGCCAACATTTCTAAACCTGTTTTTGCTTTGTCATTATGGGGTATTATGTGTAGATTGATGTGGAAAAAAACTATTTAATCCAAAGGCTGTAACGTGGAAAAAGTCAAGGGGTCTGACTACTTTCCAAATGCACTGTACAGTTGTGGCAAAAAGTTTTGAGAATGACACAAATATTAATTTTCATAAAGTTTGCTGCTTCAGTGTCTTTTGTCAGATGTTACTATGGAATACTGAAGTATAATTACAAGTATTTCATAAGTGTCAAAGGCCTTTGACAATTACATGAAGTTGATGCAAAGAGTCAATATTTGCAGTGTTGACCCTTCTTTTTCAAGACCTCTGCAATCTGCCCTGGCATGGTGTCAATTAACTTCTGGGCCACATCCTGACTGATGGCAGCCCATTCTTGCATAATCAATGCTTGGAGTTTGTCAGAATTTGTGGGTTTTTGTTTGTCCACCCGCCTCTTGAGGATTGACCACAAGTTCTCAATGGGATTAAGGTCTAGGGAGTTTCCTAGCCATGGACCCAAAATATAGATGTTTTGTTCCCCGAGCCACTTAGCTATCACTTTTGCCTTATGGCAAGGTGCTCCATCATGCTGGAAAAGGCATTGTTCATCACCAAACTGTTCCTGGATGGTTGGGAGAAGTTGCTCTCTGAGGATGTGTTGGTACTATTCTTTATTCATGGCTGTGTTCTTAGGCAAAATTGTGAGTGAGCCCACTCCCTTGGCTGAGAAGCAACCCCACACATGAATGGTCTCAGGATGCTTTACTGTTGGCATGACATAGGACTGATGGTAGCGCTCACATTGTCTACTCTGGACAGGCTTTTTCCAGCTGCCACAAACAATCGGAAAGGGGATTCATCAGAGAAAATGACTCTACCCCAGTCCTCAGCAGTCCAATCCCTGTACCTTTTGCAGAATATCAGTCTGTCCCTGATGTTTTTCCTGGAGAGAAGTGGCTTCTTTGCTGCCCTTCTTGACACCAGGCCATCCTCCAAAAGTCTTTGCCTCACTGTGCGTGCAGATGCACTCACACCTGCCTGCTGCCATTCCTGAGCAAGCTCTGTACTGGTGGTTCCCCGATCCCCCAGCTGAATCAACTTTAGGAGACGGTCCTGGCGCTTGCTGGACTTTCTTGGGCGCCCTGAAGCCTTCTTCACAACAATTGAACCGCTCTCCTTGAAGATCTTGATGATCCGATAAATGGTTGATTTAGGTGCAATCTTACTGGCTGCAATATCCTTGCCTGTGAAGCCCTTTTTGTGCAAAGCAATGATGGCGGCACGTGTTTCTTTACAGGTAACCATGATTGACAGAGGAAGAACAATGATTCCAAGCACCACCCTCCTTTTGAAGCTTCCAGTCTGTTATTCCAACTCAATCATCATGAAAGAGTGATCTCCAGCCTTGTCTTCGTCAACACTCACATTTGTGTTCACGAGAGAATCACTGACGTGATGTAAGCTGGTCCTTTATTGGCAGGGCTGAAATGCAGTAGAAATGTTTTTGGGGGGGATTTAGTTCATTTGCATGGCAGAGGGACTTTGCAATTAATTGCAATTCCTCTGATTACTCTCCATAACATTCTGGAGTATATGCAAATTGCCATCATACAAACTGAGGCAGCAGACTTTGTGAAAATGTATATTTGTGTCATTCTCAAAACTTTTGGCCACGACTGTACATTCCAAACAGTTTAACATGTTCAACAGTTCACAGTGAGGTCATCCAGATAGGATAGTGTATTTGTAGTAGCTGAATACTCACATATCTATATGGTTCCCAGGATGTATGGAACAAGTGAATCCAGTTGTTTGTAACTCAATTTGAGCAAACCAATGCAGTTCTTTTGAGATGTGTTATTAGGTTACCCAGATTATTTGGGTTATTTCCTACAGTGGTAATGAAGGGCTTCAAACGGGCAGGATGGATTCATTGCAAGACGATATCAGTCTTGTAACTCTTTAAAAGATGACCAGAGGACATATTAGTTTCCAGAGCCATGCGGTCTGTCAGGGTGGAGTAGACTAAAAGTGCATGATACAACTGGCTGGATAACCTCAGAATCGGACAGGGACATGACTTGGGTAGTACAAAATGGAGGGAACTCTTAGTTCCTTTTAAGACACGAGAAAACTAAGAGGTTTAAGTAAGTTCCTAAAAGCTAAATATAGAATAAAGAGAAGGAAGGGGGTAGAGGTACAGTATACTGTTTCAGTATGAAGTCATGTCTTGAATTGTTAATCGAATCATAGAGATATAGTAGAAAGATATGAGAAAAAAGAAAATAGATATGTAAAACATCAAGCCCTTTCCTTGTCTCCTCCTCTCTGGTCATTTAACTCAATTACAGATGAAAGGCTTTCTAAGGACAAGACCGCTGAACCTGAAAGCCCCTCCCTCCACACAACCATCTAATGGGGTGCAGGAATTTCAGTTGAGTTCTTACTTGACCACTGTATTTTCCTTTCCTTCTTAAAAATACTTTTGATGGCTCCATTATGAATGTATGTCAGCTATGGATAGGACATACACTGATTTCCTTTATGCCGTGGGATGTTTGGCTGGAATGGTTGGAATTTAAGGTGCTCATTGGTCATCTCTTCACCTCACAGCTGCAACTAGCCAACAGATCCAACACCTTATGCTTGCTTACAGCTGCACTACAAGGTCGGACAGGTTGTTTGCTTAAATTAAGACACCGTGGAGGCGAGATATGGCTTGGAAAACGTACCTCAATCCAGAGAAAAGAAATGGCGTTGTACTCTGAATTGTCCAATTATCCCATCTGTTACACCGAGAAGATTAAACTGCTATTTTTTCTTCAGAAAACTGTATGCGTCAGTGTATTTGAGTATGTGCCATCGAACTCATGTTGGTACAGGGTCCAGTTATGTTTTTGGAGCTCCAACAAAGAAATTAACTATTGAAAGACAACAACAATGTTCTAGTGTGTGGCTGTTTATTGCCTTAGTTACTGCACCCTTCACAACACTGACATGGATTACCAATTCATTATTGTACTTCAGACGAGCATCATAGTTTTGGGAGAGTTGAACATATTCTAAGCCATTCCCCGCACTGGATTATACTTTTGTAGTTCAACGCACGTTCTAGTGCCATTCATAAAGGGATGCTGTGGCTTCTGCTACCTAGCACGAGGACGAAAAGGTCCGTTTTTCATTCAATCTTCTCGGCTTAACAGTTGGGATAATGGGACAATTCAGAGTCAACACCATTTTTCCTCTCTGGATTGAGGAATGTTTTCCGAGCCATAGCTAGCACTGGCCCCGTGGTGTCTTCATTTAAACAAACCGCCTGTCCCACCCTGTTGTGCAGCTGTAAGCAAGCGTCAGGTCTGCTGGCTAAACTGCAACCAACCAACCACTATCTGGTACATTAGCTATGATGATACAGTTACCTAATAAAGACAAATCTAATCTACATGCCTTACAAGCTCTTACAAAATGCAACTTCATTGACTTCTTTATATCTCATTCTGAAGACATCTGGCTGCAGACATGACCATTGATCGACAGTTAATAAAGGGGTCCCATTTCTCTCCATGAAAGATAGAAGCTTGGATATCTGGCGATTTAAATAAAACTAACTGAAAAGCAGATTGAATAGTCTTTCATTTAGAACAAGTGAGAGTGTTTGCAGCTTCAATTCTAGCTAATGAGGTGTGCATGTGTGATCCAGAAGGGGGACTGAGGGGGAGCCAGAGGACAGGGCTGGATTGCCTGACTGACTGCATCATTATCCTGCTGACAGAACTACACCGCACTCATTAATTTACACTCAAACATACATACACTCACAAACACACCATCCCTGACTCAATAATGCACTCACACACATGCATGCACACATGCATTGGTCTCTCATACAAAATAGGTTTGATTTCAACAGCTGCATTTAGACAGGCAGCCCAATTCTGTTTTTTCCTCAATAATTGGGATTTTGACCAATCAGACCAGCCCTGAAAAATATCTGACATGAAAAGATCTGATGTGATTGGTCAAAAGACCAATTAGTGGGAAAAAAGATCAGATTTGAGCTACCTGTTGAAACACAGCCTAATCTCAGAAACCCAGAACTAAAATCATGAGAATTGCATCAGATGCTTGATTATGTTCTGGGGCAGAGCGGTAGCTTCATCTCCATCTCTTTGCAAGTTACAGGCTATGGGCCAAATGTTCCTTCCCCTTCTGAAATTGAAAAGATGCGAACACCTGAGAAATTGGGATTTGTCCAAAGGATCAGTGACAAGAGATCAGTGCACCAGAACAAAGTTACTTGTAAGTTGTCCTATCTCACGGTCTGTTGACAGATGCTACAATACCAGTTATGTTACAAGAGATTACGAGCCTAAACTGGATAAATAAAGGTTAAATAAAAGGCATACGCATGCACACCTCTGAAACAAACACAGGTAGACCACAGTGTAAACGGGGCTACAATACATCCATGCTATTGGACTGTAAGTCTTTATTAACAAAAAACTCTTCATACAAAAGTATATGTACAAGGTCACATGCTGTATAGCATTTAATGGAAATGACCCACAATGGTTTAATCTCTCATTTTAAATACAATACATTTCAACATCCACCACAGTACTTGATCATAATACACCCCCCCCCCCCCCAAAAAGGGGGCTTGTTGCGAGTCCATCTATGCTGTACTGTATACGGTGGGCAGTATGCAAATCAGTTGTCTATATTCGCTTCTGTCTACAGGGATCTCTGGTCCTTTCCTGAGGGGACACAGTTAGATCCAGATTATATGTACGTATTTGAAAGATTTGAACCCAGGGCTGATGACCATTAACACTTGACAATATCAATGAATGACCGACTGACTGCCCATGAGAGGAAAAGAGAAACCATGATTTCCTTTAAAACAAGCAAACAAACAAAAGCAGTGAGAGACATAAATAACACACATAGTGGCCAATGGACACCAACGCAAGAATACAAAAAGTAGCTCAACAGGGAAAAGAAAAAGAAAGCGGATAAAATAGATAAGCGGACTAAAATGTAAAAAGGTCATTATGTGTCATTAATATGTAGGGCCTGAGTGCAACATTTCAACAGCATACAGTACACATCATTCATGTTTTGGTCTATTGAATAATATCTGGATAATTGGACTTCATATGAATACTTATATCAATGGTGCTTATTAAAATAGTCAAATAAGGAGAAAGCAGGTATGGAGGAAAAAGCCAGAAAAATTGCACTGTATCCCTGCCATGTGCCATGAGCTCAAGCCTGCCTGCTTCGCTCCTCTCTTTTATTTTCTCTTCTCGTACTCAACCAGCACAGAACAGTGATGGTCCCTGGAGATAGAGACAGGGCAGCCCTGTCCAATGGCTGGTGGGGTTGATGGACCTGGAGGTGCAAGGTGTAACAGTTATGGAGTATCTGATTGGGCCAACGGTCTAAGCTGCACTGGCCTAGTGACTGGTCGGTTTCCTAATAGGTGACAGAGGTCAGAGGTGGGATAGGTCTTTGCTGTAAGTCATTTCCTCTGTCAGCCATGCCGAAGGCTTTGGCTCTGTTCTAATGAACCTTTCCTTCCTCATTACCTTTAAGTCATTACTGATTTAGCAGGACTGTACAGGTACAAGTAGGGACTCCACTATAGCTTTCATGAACCTACTCGTGTTAGATCACTGCTTACTTCAAGGAAGGATGCATTTTATGTGTGTAGTTACCACACACACACACACACACACACACACACACACACACACACACACACACACACACACACACACTCCCTCCCTCCCTCTCACAACACTGCCATGCACCCTGAAAGAAGAAGGCCCAGGAAGCATTTCAATCACAAACATTCGCTTTATTTCATTTAAAGGATTATAGAAATATTTTTCGAGAAGAAGTGCAAATTGGTCATCATTCCAGATAATGTAGCGCCTATGTTTGTTTTTCTATTGCTGCTTGGGGAGAGGGACAATCACACCAAAGCACACACACAGGACCCCCCCTGCACTATGTTCATGTCCCTGACTCATGTGCCATGTGACTCCTGTCCTCACTCCTAAGGTCCCACCTGTCCTCACTTCTCAGAGTTCTTGCGTGGCCTGCGGAAGCTGGACATGTTCTCGTTTAGTGCATAGATGCGGCGGGAGAACTCCTCGAAGCCGGCGGCATCCAGCTCGCCCAGAACCTGCTCGTCACACTCCACAGCCACGGCGTGCTCCACGGGGATGCAGGGGTAGTCCTCCAGCCTGGCCCCATCCACAAGGCCCATCTCTAAACCCAGGCCTGTGGCCTCTGTCCCCATAATCTCCTCTGCCTGCTCCACTGAGCAGCACATCTCTGGGTTTAATGCTATGGTCAACATTAGCCCTGTTGCGGGCCCCCCCAGCCCCTCGCCTTGCACTACTGAGCCATTCATGGTATGGTCTGCATGCTGCTCACTGGTGGTGCTTCCCGCCAGAGTGGGAGAATCTGAGCCTCCTGTAGTAGTGCTGGAGGGCTGTTGCTCTTGCTCCTCCACAACCTCCTTTACCTCTCTTTCTACCTCTCGTTCTCCCTCCCCCAGGGCTGGTCCCTGAACCTCCAGAGTCTTGGCCAGGTCAATGCTAGAGTCCAGGGAGGAGGACAAGTGCTTGGGGGAGGGTTTGGGGTCGGGCGGTGCACTCTGGGGCTGGTCCATGGATATGGTCGTGTCGTAGCTGGGAGGAGGGGAGGCCTTGTACTTCTGCTTGTCTGCCTCGGAACTGGCCCTTTTCCTCAGAGAGCCCGGATCTGGAGTGCTGGTGTGGCTGGGGAAGCCCACTTCGGACGCAGCCGAGACACTGAGCTGAGACTTGGCTCCTGTCGGGACCGGGATGGAGCTGGAGACATGGTGCCGGTCACTGTGGGAGAGGAGAGAGAGGGAGGTAGAGAGAGAAAGAAAGAGTTGATGGATATGCTCATAAGTCTTTCACATTCAACGAGAGTCATGGAGAGAGGGAGGAAGGGAGGCCCCCCTCCCCTGCCCAGCCCCCAGGCCTCTCTGATCGGACATGGTTCTGCATTGATCTCATCTCCCCCCTTCCTGATCCAGAGCCCAGACAGCTGGCCCACTGCAAATCACTCCCCATTATTACATAAAAAACATTTGCTCAGCTCATGTGACAGCAGGGCCCTGCAGAGTGGAAGTTCACAGCATGCCTCCTATAAAGTATTCAATACATTTTTGTGGAATAACAGATAACGGACGTAGCAGTGCAGATCTCATCTGTAGACTGCAACCCCCATTCGTCCCATGCTAACCCCAACTGTAAATTAACTTAAAAAAGGGGGCCATAGCCGGGCCAACGTCACCACCCTGTTTAGCAATACTTAACCTGTTCATTCAGGTATGGAGGAGTCATTGGTGGCATATCTCACATGGTCAAAGGTGAAATTGGGCCCCTGTGCTGTTAGAGGTCCACCTGTGGCTGGTCAGAGAACAGAGGAGCCTGGGTAAGTGACCCTGGCTAGTTAAATGGCTTAATGGGGTGGTGTCCCTGTATCAGATGCCTGGTTGTCTGTTAGATAGTCTAGTCTAGCATGTGACAGCAGGACACACACAGAGGACATAAAGGCCTTTGCCAGGGGATGTTTCAAACACGACTGACTGGTCATTGCCTAACTGTTTGATGGAATGCTTCAGGACTCAACACAAGGTAGCTTGTAAAGAGGGTCCTGACTGTGGCCCCTACCCCCTGTGGAGACAGTAGAGCACAGGGCATTGATGCAGCGTTCACACACAGGGTTTAAAAACCCACATGTGCACGGCTCATTCCTGATGAGGGAGTCACGAGACAAGACAGCGGTTTTCACCCAGTCTACAGACCGCTCTATAAAGGATATATCCCATAAACCGAGTCAAATAGAAACAACATGCTGTTCAAAACTCTTGATCAGTTTTCTCCAAGACAAATGGTTTGCCATTAGTGATTTGTATCTGTGAACTCTTAAAACAAAATCATTCTGGTGTGTGTTGAGATGATTTGGAAGACGGGAATAATAACAGACCTCCCAGGCCTACCGAGTGCCGCAGCGGTCTAAGTCACTGCATTGCAGTGCTGAGACACCACTACAGCCTCGGGTTCGATCCCAGGCTATGTCACAGCTGGCCATGACCAGGAGACCCATGGGGCGGTGCATAATTGGCCCAGCATTGTCCAGGTTAGGGGAAGGTTTGGCCGGACGGGATTTCCTTGTCTCATCGTGCTCTAGCGACTCCTTGTGGCGTGCCTGCAAGCTGACTGCGGTCGTCAGTTGGTGGTTCGGGGTGAGAAAAGCAGCCAACAAGTGCTCAGCATATGTGGGAACTCCTTCAAGACTGTTGGAAAAGCATTCCAGGTGAAGCTGGTTGAGAGAATGCCAAGAGTGTGAAACGCTGTCATCAAGGCAAAGGGTGGCTATATTGAATAATCTCAAATATAAAATATATTTATATTTGTTTAACACTTTTTTGGTCACTACATGATTCCATATGTGTTATTTCATAGTTTTGATATCTTCACTATTAATTCTACAATGTAAAAAATAGTAAAAATGAAGAAAAAACTTTCAATGAGTAGGGGTTCTAAAACCTTTGACCGGTAGTGTATATATTATTATTATTATTTTGAACTGATTTTGAACTGAATTATCATTCTAACGAGCGAAACCAAACCGTGGCCCAGGCTGGGCTCCTACCAAACAGAGGACAGGTTGTACTGTTTATTAAGCAGGAGTTTCAAACGTTCCATCCGTAATTTATAACAAGCTAATGACTGCATTCAGTCCGTTATTCACTGAATGACGTCCTCGGGGCAAGAGCTCAGACTGATCCCATCTCTGATTTGAATTAATATCAGGCCTTCTAGTTTCTCCCTGGCTCTCTCCCAGTGCCCCTACCACACAGAAATCCATGTCCGCTTTAGGAGAACCTAGGTTTGGACCCAGGAGATAGCTGGCCAACACAGATGCCTACATGTGTTTCGGCCTCGTCCCAGAAACACAGTAATATGATATACAACCAGACTGTGTAAAACATATGGCCACTTCTTCTTCTCTGGGAATGTTTAGATTTCACAATTTCCCTGGCCTGGATAAAAGAGAATTTCTTGTTTGGAGCACATTTGTTTGTTACATTAAGTTCCCCTCCAAATGGGTTCCTTTCAACATCTGTCAAATTAAGCATCTGTCAAATTAAGCACAATCAAGAGTGTAGTAGAGAAGATGAGGGGTTGCGGGGTTGGAAGGAGAGGTGATCGAGGCTAGCCCAGACAAATTTCCTGCAATGCGCGGTCATAATATTTTTTTATGCAGCACATCTGATGGCAGAGCAGTTGTGACCAGAGCCTGGACTCAAACCCAGAACCTCTAGTGGCACAGCAAGCACTGTGATGCAGTGCCTTAGACCACTGCGCCACTCGGGAGGCCCCACTTGGGACGTTTTAACTCATCATTAAGTTTGACTATTTCTCCAAGCAATGGTGGACTTCCTTGTCAATGATTTCACCACAAACACTACCTGAGCCCTCCGCCTAAACCATTAGGCTCATACTTAGCGGGTTCAGCAGCAGATATGCCCACTTCTCCCCCAACATGTTTGTTTTAACGCGGGTCTCTTCCTCTCTGCAGTGTCAGACTCAGCCCTGGATATTCCAGGTAGGCCAGGAATGTACTAAACCAAACATTTTCCACTGTCTTATCCTCAGACAGGCCTCATTTCAACTTCAAGGCATAGCTCTTTTCATATCCAATTCCTGTTAAGGAACCGTGATCAGAGCCAAAACACACAATGTCAGATAAGATTCAGGCTTTGATGTCATTGAAACTGAAAATCCAACAGGAACTACTAAACCAAATGCTATAACAGAAATATTGTAGTACTCACTACGGGGGGTGGAGGGGAATTTAAGTGAACATCTCCTGTCTCCAAGTCTGGCCCTTTGATGATGGAGAACTTAACATTCATCTCCACATCACCATAGCACAGCATGTACAACATATTGTACAAGTTGATAGTATAAACACCAACACTGTTGTCAATAGTGACTACATTGTAGTTTACTTTATTCTCAGCAGTTTTGTATGGCACAGAGATAAAGACATAGCCTAGCTATAGCAACCCATTCCAAACAGAGGTGAGAACTACAGTATCCCACACTGTCTCACAGTACAACAGATAGTGTGACTTCTTGTCTACATTCTGTTCATTACAAGGTAATAGCTGTCTGGAGTCAATGCAATATCACAACTATTAATGATATCGGCTGGCCTTGTTAGTACAGTACCCTGCGTCTCAGCGACACAAAGGAGAGCAGGTCTACTCTGTGCTGGACTGGGGTGTCTGATTCATAGAGAGGCCTGGTGGTGAGGAGCGTTCCTCCAGAGGTGATCTCATCCATAGGGACGACTGTACAGCTAACACACACACACACACACACACACACACACACACACACACGGCTGTGAGTTGCAGGGTGTGTGTGCGTGCGTCGATCTGTGTAGGAATGCTCACACTCATCCAAGCCCTTTCGTTTTATTTGATTCATTATACTGCATGAGTTCCTCCCCAACATTAGGCGTCTGCTATTACTATCTCAACAATTACCATCCCTTTCCTGGAACAATAATATCCGCATAAAGAAACACCTACTGTGCTGTATGATGACATTTAACAGCTTCACCACAATGCATGTTCAGTTATTTACTGATACTAATCAGTACCAGTACTCCTGACCATGTTATTGGTGATTTGGTCTGAACCTGTTTGGTTGTCAGTCACACACGGCTAAACATTTCCTTTATTCCTTCCTTCCGTCCGTCCGTGTGTCCGTCCGTCCGTGTGTCCGTCTGTGTGTCCGTCTGTGTGTGTCTGTGTGTGTGTCTGTGTGTGTGTCTGTGTGTGTGTCTGTGTGTGTGTCTGTGTGTGTGTGAGAAACAACCAAGCAGATTCAGACCAAATCACCAATAACATGGTCAGGAGTACTGGTACTGATTAGTATCAGTAAATAACTGAAGGCAGATGGGAGGGGTCCAGCTTTACATCTGTTATCACTGTTCTCTCACCAGGGGTTTTGGGGGGGGGTTCTTCAAAATCTCTGGGGGGCGGTTTAATTTACAAAGCAAGTAGAACTGCCTTAGGTAATGTCTAATGTTTAACACTGTCTTTTCAGTCCCTCGGTTTTAGTTTAGCATTCACCCTGGCTCCCTTATCCACATGCTTGGTTCTGTAACATTAGAGGGCAAGGTTCACAAGCCCTTCACAAGCCCTTCCATTTCTATACACCTGTGTCTACAGTGGCACTGAGATCGACAGAAGTCTAGACTCTGTTTGCAACTGTTTTAGTAGAAAGGGATCAGTTTAGAAACATTAAAGAAGACACACAGTCTCCTGTAAAGTACAAACCCTAAACACACCCATATATTTCCCAATGAAGTCCCCTGGATAAATCCCATGGACCCATGCATGAGAGGATCCCTCCTAGTCAGCTTATTGTGCATGTTGAATTAGCAATATACGGAGGGGGAAAAATCTCTACAGTTCATGGATGGAAACGGTTCCTTTGGACATGTCCTCGCCCCGTATAGAGGGGAGGAGAGGGGAACGGATATCAAACCTCTCTCCCTCTGTCTACCGGTTAACTCCCTGCAGCTGCCACACAGCATTTTTATGCGTCCATATTTCATTCGCTTGGCCCCTCCGCTGGAAATAGTATCTAAATTGAGGCTTCTTAAGGCTGGGAGAACTGGAAGTGATACGGTTGTGAGGAGGGTCAATAAAATAAGTCCCATGCAAAAGGAGAGTAGAATTGAATGCATGTCCTCCCTGTTTCAGTGTTTCACTACTGCAGGGTGGAGTCCCAGAGTCAGGCCACCTTCCGGTCCCCCAGTACCTACTGTCTGAGTCGGTTAGAGGGGAGAACTATGTGGGTCCTGTGACAAGGACCAAACTTATGGCCTGCTAAGACTAAAGGTTCTCACACAGACGGTCTGAGCTTAGTGCGAGCAGCCAGCCACCGCCCCTTGACGAATGTTCTAGCACTGGGTGTGTGTGTGTATGGGTAAGGCAGGCTCTCAAGACGGAAACAAAACCATGTACACCATATATAAAAAGTAGGTGGATATCCCTTCAAATTAGTGGATGCGGCTTTTTCAGTCACACCCCTTGCTGACAGGTATATACAATCGAGTACACAGCCATGCATTCTCCATAGACAAACTTTGGCAGTAGAATGGCCTTACTGAAGAGCTCAGTGACTTTCAAGGTGGCACCGTCACAGGGTGCCACCATTCCAACAAGTCAGTTCGTCAAATTTCTGCCATGATAGAGCTGCCCTGGTCAACTGTAAGTGCTGTTACTGTGAAGTGGAAATGTCTAGGAGAAACAACGGCTCAGCTGCGAAGTGGTAGGCCACACAAGCGGGACAGGACTGCCGAGCGCTGAAGAGTGTAAACACTTACCACCGAGTTCCAAACTGCCTCTGGAAGAAACGTCAGCACGATAACTTGTTGTCGGGAGCTTCATGAAAAGGGTATCTATGGTCGAGCAAACGCACACAAGCCTAAGATTACCATGCGTAATGTCAAGCCCGCCACCATTGGACTCTGGAGCAGTGGAAACGCGTTCTCTGGAGAGATGAAGCACGCTTCACCATTTGGCAGTATGACGGACTAATCTGGGTTTGGCGGATGCCAGGAAAATGCTACATGCCCCAATGCATAGTGCCAATCGTAAAGTTTGGTGGAGGATGAATAATGTTCTGGGGCTGTTTCTGTGCTTCCAACTTTGTGGCAACAGTTTAGGGAAGGCCCACGCATAAAGCGAGGTCCATACAGAAATGGTTTGTTAAGATCTGTGTGGAAGAACTTGACCAGCCTGCAGAGCCCTGACCTCAACCCCATCGAACACCTTTGGGATGAATTGGAAAGCCGACTGCGAGCCAGGCCTAATCGCCCGACCTCACTAATGATTGTGAGTAAATGGAAGTAAGTCCCCGCAGCAATGTTCCAACATCTAGTGGAAAACCTTCCCAGAAGAGTGGAGGCTGTTATAGCAGCAAAGGGGGACCACCTCCATATTAACGGCCATGATTTTGGAATGAGATGTTCAACGAGCAGGTGTCCACATACTTTTGGTCATGTAGTGTATGTGTGCACATGGGTGCATGTTGCGTAAGCGCCTACGTGTATGTGCGCCTGTGTGTGTGTGTGTGTGTGTACATGGCCAGCTCCGGAGACAGAAACATAACTTTTACGGTCCTCAGAAAGGGACACCTGAGTCAACACAGTGGAACCCTAGTTCCCCTGTGTACAATTATTGTGTTACTTTTTGATTGATTCCAATTTTTTTTTTACTTTAGTAAATATTTGATTAACTCTACTTCTACAACTGCATTGCTGGTTAAAGGGCTTGTAAGTTAACATTTCATGGTAAGGTAACACCTGTGTCGGTGCATGTTACAAATCAAATCTGATTTGATTTGCGGCCTCATTGTCTGGCAGTGGAGTGGGGCCCCAGAACCCAGAGGAAAGGAGTCATGGAATCCCCGACCTCCACTCCCAGGCCTCACGACACACCGCCAGGTCAGCCATTTTCATATATCTTCCTCTATCTTAACCCTTTACACTCATACCAGTATGTATACCGGTTGAAAATGGCAGATTTGGGCGCCGATAAACACCTACATTTGTTTAGGGTGAACAGTAAAATGATGTACATGATGTCAGAGCTCAGGGTCTGCGCTTCGCAGCTCTGAATGGGTTTTGACTGACAGCCGGTCAGAGCTCAGGGTCTGCGCTTCGCAGCTCTGAATGGTTTTTGACTGACAGCCGGTCAGAGCTCAGGGTCTGCGCTTCACAGCTCTGAATGGGTTTTGACTGACAGCCGGTCAGAGCTCAGGGTCTGCGCTTCACAGCTCTGAATGGGTTTTGACTGACAGCCGGTCAGAGCTCAGGGTCTGCGCTTCACAGCTCTGAATGGGTTTTGACAGACAGCCGGTCAGAGCTCAGGGTCTGCAGTTCACAGCTCTGAATGGGTTTTGACTGACAGCCGGTCAGAGCTCAGGGTCTGCGCTTCACAGCTCTGAATGGGTTTTGACTGACAGCCGGTCAGAGCTCAGGGTCTGCGCTTCACAACTCTGAATGGGTTTTGACAGACAGCCGGTCAGAGCTCAGGGTCTGCGCTTCACAACTCTGAATGGGTTTTGACAGACAGCCGGTCAGAGCTCAGGGTCTGCGCTTCACAGCTCTGAATGGGTTTTGACAGACAGCCGGTCAGAGCTCAGGGTCTGCGCTTCACAGCTCTGAATGGGTTTTGACAGACAGCCGGTCAGAGCTCAGGGTCTGCGCTTCACAGCTCTGAATGGGTTTTGACTGACAGCCGGTCAGAGCTCAGGGTCTGCGCTTCACAGCTCTGAATGGGTTTGGATTAAGAGGACTCAATGTATTTTGAAAGACAAGACCTTGAGGATTATAATAAATACAACTTTGATGTCATACAAAATGTGCACTTCACATCCCAAATCATAAAACTCATGTAATATACACTGTCAATGTTTATGATCACTCTGTTTGATGTACAGTTACAAGAGGACATGGCGCTATACCCTGGGTTGTTCTGAACAGAATGAGCCTTTGTTTATTGTGAAGGAAATGTTCTGCTGCACAAGCACCTAAATGCAATCATGACTCCTTTCTATGCGCACCAAAATGATGATCTGTTTCCCGGAACTGCATTGGGAAAGCCTAACACTGTAATATTGTATTTTATAACTTTCAAATGATGCCCACCTGACCCAGATTACCATTTATAACGGACCGTTTTAATTGCGGAAACAACAACATCTCTACAGTAGGTGAAATGATTGAGAGAAGTCTGACCCAGGGGTGTAAAGGTGAACAGAAAGGCACTGGAGCGATATACTGCCCTTGCTGTCTCTGCCTGCCGGTTCTCCTCTCTCCACTGGGATTCCCTGCCTCTAACCCTATTACGGAGGCTGAGTCACTGGCTTACTGGTGCTCTTCCATGCCGTCCCCAGGAGGGGTGCATCACAGACGTAAACTTCCTGTCGGGGTTGGCGCCCCCCTCGGGTTCGTGCCGTGGGGGAGATCTTTGTGGGCTATACTCAGGGGAGTAAGGTATTAGATATCCCTCTAGTGGTGTGGGGCCTGTGCTTTGGCAAAGTGGGTTGGGTTATATCCTGCCTGGTTGGCCCTGTCCGGGGGGGTATCGTCGGACGGGGACACAGTGGCTCCCGACCTCCTGTCTCAGCCCCAGGACAGGGGGGCTAGGGTCTGACTCCCTCCCCTCCCTCCCTCTCTACCTGGATTAATATATTTCCCATAATCTCCAAACTGTTCCCTTTCAATTGCTACCATGGTTATGCATCTGCTTTTCATATTTCTTCTGTTACAAACAGTTCAATTTAGCCCTATACATATAGGACAATTCCCATGAGTGTAAAGGGTTATTAAGGGCTTCCACTTCCCATTAGGAGGATATGGAGGATTCAATTGCTTTGCTTAAAAATGGCCTCTTTCCTTTCAAAACAAAAGGTTATTCAATTAAGGTTGTAAAACACATTTTCTCCTTTTGCTGACCCTGGGAGAGCAGAGCAGATCAAAGAGGATCATTTCCCCTTTTATAGGGCTGTGTGCTGGATGGTTGGAGTCATAGAATTAGAATTACAAGAACAGGTATTCCCATTCAAGTCAATGTTCTGTGATGGTTGAACTGACGGCTGTAGTCTGAGAAAGTCTCTACTGTGGACTGATTCTCAGGTTCTATGGTGGCGTCATTCAATGTCTGCGGCCTGAGGCTCGGCAGATCTGAATGAATGTCTGACGTCCATCAGACCCCATGAAATAGCTGCACACAAACACAGTAAGTTCAAACGCATGTGGAGTTTAACTCTGAACTCCTTAGGCTGGTTTTGAAGAACCCCTTAACCAAACATACACTGCTGTATTCACCAATATTTTAAACTGAAACCATCTGAAGTGAAAAAATATGTAACGTAAGAGATAGTGAGAGCAAGAGTGCTATGTGGGGTGGCCTAGTAAGACAGTGAGAGAATGAGAGTGCACTTATACAAGTACCTACCATCGGACTAGAAGGCCGTGCTCCAGGAAGTTCTTGAGGTTGGGCAGGGTCTGACGGAGGTCTGGAGTGGACAGGCCATGCTGGTATCTCAGCTGGGAAGGAAAATCAAAGCATACCTTAGCAGCGAACAGAGCATTTTTTACCATATCATACTGAACCATACCATAACCAAGCATATCATACTGAACCATATCATACTGAACCATACCATAACCAAGCATATCATACTGAACCATACCATAACCAAGCATATCATACTGAACCATACCATAACCAAGCATATCATACTGAACCATACCATAGCCAAGCATATCATACTGAACCATACCATAACCAAGCATATCATACTGAACCATATCATACTGAACCATACCATAACCAAGCATATCATACTGAACCATACCATAGCCAAGCATATCATACTGAACCATACCATAGCCAAGCATATCATACTGAACCATACCATAACCAAGCATATCATACTGAACCATACCATAACCAAGCATATCATACTGAACCATATCATACTGAACCATATCATACTGAACCATACCATAACCAAGCATATCATACTGAACCATATCATACTGAACCATACCATAACCAAGCATATCATACTGAACCATATCATACTGAACCATACCATAACCAAGCATATCATACTGAACCATACCATACTGAACCATACCATAACCAAGCATATCATACTGAACCATATCATACTGAACCATACCATAACCATGCATATCATACTGAACCATATCATACTGAACCATACCATAACCAAGCATATCATACTGAACCATACCATAACCAAGCATATCATACTGAACCATACCATAACCAAGCATATCATACTGAACCATACCATAACCAAGCATATCATACTGAACCATACCATAAACAAGCATATCATACTGAACCATATCATACTGAACCATACCATAGCCAAGCATATCATACTGAACCATACCATAACCAAGCATATCATACTGAACCATACCATAACCAAGCATATCATACTGAACCATACCATAGCCAAGCATATCATACTGAACCATATCATACTGAACCATACCATAACCAAGCATATCATACTGAACCATACCATAGCCAAGCATATCATACTGAACCATACCATAACCAAGCATATCATACTGAACCATACCATAACCAAGCATATCATACTGAACCATACCATAGCCAAGCATATCATACTGAACCATACCATAGCCAAGCATATCATACTGAACCATATCATACTGAACCATACCATAACCAAGCATATCATACTGAACCATACCATAACCAAGCATATCATACTGAACCATACCATAACCAAGCATATCATACTGAACCATATCATACTGAACCATACCATAACCAAGCATATCATACTGAACCATACCATAACCAAGCATATCATACTGAACCATACCATAACCAAGCATATCATACTGAACCATACCATAGCCAAGCATATCATACTGAACCATACCATAACCAAGCATATCATACTGAACCATATCATACTGAACCATACCATAACCAAGCATATCATACTGAACCATACCATAGCCAAGCATATCATACTGAACCATACCATAACCAAGCATATCATACTGAACCATACCATAACCAAGCATATCATACTGAACCATACCATAGCCAAGCATATCATACTGAACCATATCATACTGAACCATACCATAACCAAGCATATCATACTGAACCATACCATAGCCAAGCATATCATACTGGACCATATCATACTGAACCATACCATAACCATGCATATCATACTGAACCATATCATACTGAACCATACCATAACCAAGCATATCATACTGAACCATATCATACTGAACCATACCATAACCAAGCATATCATACTGAACCATACCATACTGAACCATACCATAACCAAGCATATCATACTGAACCATATCATACTGAACCATACCATAACCATGCATATCATACTGAACCATATCATACTGAACCATACCATAACCAAGCATATCATACTGAACCATATCATACTGAACCATACCATAACCAAGCATATCATACTGAACCATACCATAAACAAGCATATCATACTGAACCATATCATACTGAACCATACCATAAACAAGCATATCATACTGAACCATATCATACTGAACCGTACCATAACCAAGCATATCGCTTTTATTCATCCATTCCCATGTTTCTCTAGTTTTTGATGTCTCTGGACAAGGCAGAGAATTACAACCCTACAGGGAGACTGAATCATATCTGAAGCATTCTAACTTCTCCCTTTGGACTATTCTTTACATAATGGTTATCATCCTTCCATGCTAACAGAGGTCTGTGCTAATGTGGAAAGGTGTGTGGAGAGGCAGATGAAACGTGGACGGTGAGAAGGCAGAATGACGAACATCTGGAAGAGATGGGGTAAAACCACAGAGAACAACCATAACCCATCATACTGAACCATATCATACTGAACCCCATAACCAAGCATATCATACTGTCAGTCCTACTGAACCTCCCCAAGCATATCTCTGAACCATACCATAAACAAGTCCATACTAACCTCCCTGAACCATACGTAAACAGTCCTACTAACCATCCCATCTGAACCGTCAGTCCTCTAACCTTTTATTCATCCATTCCCATGTTTCTCTAGTTTTTGATGTCCTCTAACAAGGCTCCCCTCAGGGAGACTGAATCATATCCATTCTAACTTCTCCCTTTGGACTATTCTTTACATAATGTCATCCTTCCATGCTAACAGAGGTCCTAATGTGGAAAGGTGTGTGGAGAGGCAGATGAAACGTGGACGGTGAGAAGGCAGAATCCTCTGGAAGAGATGGGGTAAAACCTCCAACCTCCCCTCTCGTCAGTCCTCTAACCTCCCCTCTCGTCAGTCCTCTAACCTCCCCCTCTCGTCAGTCCTCTAACCTCCCCCCCTCTCGTCAGTCCTCTAACCTCCCCTCTCGTCAGTCCTCTAACCTCCCCTCTCGTCAGTCCTCTAACCTCCCCCTCTCGTCAGTCCTCTAACCTCCCCCCCTCTCGTCAGTCCTCTAACCTCCCCCCTCTCGTCAGTCCTCTAACCTCCCCCTCTCGTCAGTCCTCTAACCTCCCCTCTCGTCAGTCCTCTAACCTCCCCTCGTCAGTCCTCTAACCTCCCCTCTCGTCAGTCCTCTAACCTCCCCTCTCGTCCTCCTCTAACCTCCCCTCTCGTCAGTCCTCTAACCTCCCCCCTCTCGTCAGTCCTCTAACCTCCCCCTCTCGTCAGTCCTCTAACCTCCCCCTCTCGTCAGTCCTCTAACCTCCCCTCTCGTCAGTCCTCTAACCTCCCCCTCTCGTCAGTCCTCTAACCTCCCTCTCGTCAGTCCTCTAACCTCCCTCTCGTCAGTCCTCTAACCTCCCTCTCGTCAGTCCTCTAACCTCCCTCTCGTCAGTCCTCTAACCTCCCTCTCGTCAGTCCTCTAACCTCCCTCTCGTCAGTCCTCTAACCTCCCTCTCGTCAGTCCTCTAACCTCCCTCATCAGTCATAAAATCAACGTCAACTTACGACTGACAGGGACGTGAGCCAAAGTCAGAGTGGACAGGTTGTTCAATTTGCAGGTGTAATGACATCACTATATACAGTATATGACAAGACAGCACCACACCAAGGCAGTCAGGGAGGGAGAGTAGTCCTAGCCACCCCTGCTGTCCTCAGGTTAAATAAACAATCTCGTATCTCTCCCCAACAGCAGAGCAGCACCATGCTCGATGTCAGTCATATAACTCACTAGGCCCTGTGTCACAGACACTCACCGGTCAGTCTACATCTGTTTTCTTTACATTATACTGCGACCCTCATTCTTCTCTACACACCGCCATAACCTGGATCCATCCCGCTCTCCCTCGCTCCATGCCTTACACTACAGTGATTGATGAAGCACATGTGATTCTAATTAGGCCAGACACAGTACCAGTGTATTGCTCCCACCAGTCCAACACTCACCCATTACATACCACTGCAAACCAACCATACACCATAGACTATATACACACACACCATAGACTATATACACACACCATAGACCATATATATATATATATATATATATATATATTGGAGCCCCGTGGGCCAAAGGTCACATTTCCCAGTTTGTGTTTATAGTTAGAGGAAAATAATGGTTTTCTGGGATCAGCAGTCATGTCAACACATTCATTGAAGTCTGTTTTTTTGTGGCCTGGGCTGTAATATTCTGTCAGGACTGCAATGCTGTATGGTGGTTCTAGTAAAGCTTGACTAATGGCATGAGGAGTGGCATAAGCATTAACACATGGGTCCCTGCTGCCACTGCCAGAGCACACAGTACAGCAGGGTGTGTGTGTGTGAGAGAGTGTGTGTGTCAGCACGTATACAGTACATATTCACGAATGCTCATGCCCATGTGTATCTTTGGCTCGGTATACCCCTCTCTCCCCTCTGGGGGACCCATGGAACCAGAGTTATCTATGGTATCTGCACAGACCTCCCAATCTCTGTGGTAGGTTTTGTGTTTGACCAAGAGCAGCACAGATTGAACAAGGCAGGGAGAGGGGCGTACAGTGTGTAGCTCCAAACCCCTGTTGGTGATACTACAACAACACTGGGATCCATTCATGGTTTTAAGTAAAACTTTGGGTCTGACCAAATGACGGTGTAGCGCTGTCCACAAGGCAGACCAAAAGGAAATCGGTTTTGAAATGGTCGCCCAAGATCAATATTTCCTGTTTTAAAACCCAGAAAGAATCCAGCTACGTTTGGCAGGGGGCCTTGAATGTTCTCTCTCCCCCCAAAGAGGAAAATGAAATAAAACAACAACAGCTTACACTGAAGATACTGATGAGATATAAGCATAGAGTAAATGTTATGTTTCGAGCGTAGGTAAACTTATTTTGATCAGCCATATTACTGAGTCAAGGACAACAAACTCATGGCCAAGCTACAAGGCTCAGCAAAACACATTTTTAATCCTCACTCTTTGTTAGTGACTGAATGGGACTCGGCTCAGAGGTGCGCGTGATGTGAGCTTTCTGACATGCTATTGTGTGTGTGAGCATGAATGCATGTACGTGAGACCGCTATCATTTCCCCCCAGGCTGTGTTTGAAACCCTGCCAAGTGTGCAGCACAGAAATGGGATAGGGGCAAAGACAGAGTGAGGGGTGACATCACTGGATTGTCCCACGCACACTATTGTTGGGGTAATTGTTAGGGGGATAAAGAGGAGAGGATCCTGAGTGTGTGAATGCTCAGAAGACTGAGAGATGACTCTCCTGGAACCTGGACAAAAGTATGTATGTATCTTACTGCTGAAGCCTCCAGGAAAGATACAAGATAGATAGACGCCATTCCAGCAGCACTTCTCTCTACAAGTTCCATCATGCTCACACAGGTCTGTGCCAACTCTCTGCCAATGGGCACTACACACAACACTTGACCAACAAGTGTCTGGTTGGCACCATCCCTGATATGGCCTGCCTCCGTGTCATGGCGTCTACCTAAACCATATAAATGTCATCTGTGCCACGTCCTTAAGACCATGTGTGGTAGGCTAGTTGAGAGCTTCTGTGTGGTAGGCTACCCCGAGAGCTTCTGGTCAGCGGGGTGGTGGCACCGGGATCCTCATCTCTCCCAAGTGGTCTTTCTCTCTTTCTCCCCTTACCCATCTGTCTATCGCCTCCTTTGAATTCCATGCTGTCACAGTTACCAGCCCTTTCAAGCTTAACATCCTTATCATTTATCGCCCTCCAGGTTCCCTTGGAGAGTTCATCAATGAGCTTGATGCCTTGATAAGCTCCTTTCCTGAGGACGGCTCACCTCTCACAGTTCTGGGCGACTTTAACCTCCCCACGTCTACCTTTGACTCATTCCTCTCTGCCTCCTTTCCACTCCTCTCCTCTTTTGACCTCACCCTCTCACCTTCCCCCCCCTACTCACAAGGCAGGCAATACGCTTGACCTCATCTTTACTAGATGCTGTTCTTCCACTAACCTCATTGCAACTCCCCTCCAAGTCTCCGACCACTACCTTGTATCCTTTTCCTTCTCGCTCTCATCCAACACTTCCCACACTGCCCCTACTCGGATGGTATCGCGCCGTCCCAACCTTCGCTCTCTCTCCCCCGCTACTCTCTCCTCTTCCATCCTATCATCTCTTCCCTCTGCTCAAACCTTCTCCAACCTATCTCCTGATTCTGCCTCCTCAACCCTCCTCTCCTCCCTTTCTGCATCCTTTGACTCTCTATGTCCCCCATCCTCCAGGCCGGCTCGGTCCTCCCCTCCCGCTCCGTGGCTCGACGACTCATTGCGAGCTCACAGAACAGG
Organism: Oncorhynchus keta; assembly: GCF_023373465.1. Classification (NCBI taxonomy): domain Eukaryota; kingdom Metazoa; phylum Chordata; class Actinopteri; order Salmoniformes; family Salmonidae; genus Oncorhynchus; species Oncorhynchus keta. The sequence goes on along the minus strand of NC_068431.1, from coordinate 34,545,754 downwards.
GCTCCGGGCAGCCGAGCGGAAATGGAGGAAAATCGCCTCCTGCGGACCTGGCATCCTTTCACTCCCTCCTCTCTACATTTTCCTCCTCTGTCTCTGCTGCTAAAGCCACTTTCTACCATTCTAAATTCCAAGCATCTGCCTCTAACCCTAGGAAGCTCTTTGCCACCTTCTCCTCCCTCCTGAATCCTCCTCCCCCCCCCCCCCCCTCCTCCCTCTCTGCAGATGACTTCGTCAACCATTTTGAAAAGAAGGTCGACAACATCCGATCCTCGTTTGCTAAGTCAAACGACACCGCTGGTTCTGCTCACACTGCCCTACCTTATGCTCTGACCTCTTTCTCCCCTCTCTCTCCAGATGAAATCTCGCGTCTTGTGACGGCCGGCCGCCCAACAACCTGCCCGCTTGACCCTATCCCCTCCTCTCTTCTCCAGACCATTTCCGGAGACCTTCTCCCTTACCTCACCTCGCTCATCAACTCATCCCTGACCGCTGGCTACGTCCCTTCCGTCTTCAAGAGAGCGAGAGTTGCACCCCTTCTGAAAAAACCTACACTCGATCCCTCCGATGTCAACAACTACAGACCAGTATCCCTTCTCTCTTTCCTCTCCAAAACTCTTGAGCGTGCGGTCCTTGGCCAGCTCTACCGCTATCTCTCTCAGAATGACCTTCTTGATCCAAATCAGTCAGGTTTCAAGACTAGTCATTCAACTGAGACTGCTCTTCTCTGCATCACGGAGGCGCTCCGCACTGCTAAAGCTAACTCTCTCTCCTCTGCTCCCATCCTTCTCGACCTATCGGCTGCCTTCGATACTGTGAACCATCAGATCCTCCTCTCCACCCTCTCCGAGTTGGGCATCTCCGGCGCGGCCCACGCTTGGATTGCGTCCTACCTGACAGGTCGCTCCTACCAGGTGGCGTGGCGAGAATCTGTCTCCTCACCACGTGCTCTCACCACTGGTGTCCCCCAGGGCTCTGTTCTAGGCCCTCTCTTATTCTCGCTATACACCAAGTCACTTGGCTCTGTCATAACCTCACATGGTCTCTCCTATCATTGCTATGCAGACGACACACAATTAATCTTCTCCTTTCCCCCTTCTGATGACCAGGTGGCGAATCGCATCTCTGCATGTCTGGCAGACATATCAGTGTGGATGACGGATCACCACCTCAAGCTGAACCTCAGCAAGACGGAGCTCCTCTTCCTCCCGGGGAAGGACTGCCCATTCCATGATCTCGCCATCACGGTTGACAACTCCATTGTGTCCTCCTCCCAGAGCGCTAAGAACCTTGGCGTGATCCTGGAAAACCTGTCGTTCTCAACTAACATCAAGGCGGTGTCCCGTTCCTGTAGGTTCATGCTCTACAACATCCGCAGAGTACGACCCTGCCTCACACAGGAAGCGGCGCAGGTCCTAATCCAGGCACATGTCATCTCCCGTCTTGATTACTGCAACTCGCTGTTGGCTGGGCTCCCTGCCTGTGCCATTAAACCCCTACAACTCATCCAGAACGCCGCAGCCCGTCTGGTGTTCAACCTTCCCAAGTTCTCTCACGTCACCCCGCTCCTCCGCTCTCTCCACTGGCTTCCAGTTGAAGCTCGCATCCGCTACAAGACCATGGTGCTTGCCTACGGAGCTGTGAGGGGAACGGCACCTCAGTACCTCCAGGCTCTGATCAGGCCCTACACCCAAACAAGGGCACTGCGTTCATCCACCTCTGGCCTGCTCGCCTCCCTACCACTGAGGAAGTACAGTTCCCGCTCAGCCCAGTCAAAACTGTTCGCTGCTCTGGCCCCCAATGGTGGAACAAACTCCCTCACGACGCCAGGACAGCGGAGTCAATCACCACCTTCCGGAGACACCTGAAACCCCACCTCTTCAAGGAATACCTAGGATAGGGTAAGTAATCCTTCTCACCCCCCCCCCCCTAAAAAGATTTAGATGCACTATTGTAAAGTGGCTGTTCCACTGGATGTCATAAGGTGTATGCACCAATTTGTAAGTCGCTCTGGATAAGAGCGTCTGCTAAATGACTTAAATGTAAATGTAAATGTGCTTTGCTGTCTCTGGAGTCTGGACTGAGGTGTGTAGGACTCAGGCTGTCTGTTGAGAAGGCGCGTGCTTGCCATGGACTGGTTTCCCTGCTGTTCATTTACATTAAGTTATTCCTCAGAGCACCGAATCATATGTGTGTGACTGTGTGTGAAAGCCTGTGTGCGTGTGTGTGCCTGTGTGTGTGCCTGTGTGCCTGTGTGCCTGTGTCTGTGCCTGTGTGCCTGTGCGTGGACGGCTCTTGGCTCTGGACTTGGAGGGGGAAGGATTACATCCTGGCCCTTCACTGCTGTCAAAGCAAACAACTGCCCTTTCCCCCTCCTCCTTCTTTTCACCCTCTACTGAGGGACAAATAGAAAAACATTCAATGTTCTGGCCACATAAAGAGAGTTGGGAAAGCATAACAGGGAAGCTGTGAGTGTGAAAGAGAGAAATGTGAGACAGCTTTGCCTGACATGAAGCGGGATGTCGCTTTCAATTAAAAGCAACAACACAGGCTTCAACACAGAGAGAAACAAACTGCTCAGAGGGAGGGAGGGTCTGGCTTGTTAAATAGACCATTTGTTTAGGAAACTGACAAGGCGAGAAATAAACTCTGATTTTGTTCTCCTATGATACTCAAATCACATGGCGTGTTTCATTTTGGATTAAATGAGAGGGTTGACTGAATAAAAATTTAAATAAATATCGTAAACATGAACATTTCCAGCTCAACAACTAATTAGCAAATTTCTAAGTCATACAAATAGCTCATATGAGTACAACATACAGTACCAGTCAAAAGTTTGGACACACCTACTCATTCAAGAGTTTTTCTTTATTTGTACTATTTTCTACATTGTAGAATAATAGTGAAGACATCAAACATATGAAGCAACACATATGGACTCATGTAGTAACCAAAAAAAGTGTTAAACAAATCGAAATAGATTTTAAATTTGAGATTCTTCAAAGTAGGCACCCTTTGTCTCGATGACAGCTTTGCACACTCTTGGCATTCTCTCAACCAGCTTCACGAGGAATGCTTTTCCAACTGTTTTGAAAGTTTCCAAATATGCACTTGTTGACTGCTTTTCCTTCACTCTGCTGTTCAACTCATCCCAAATCATCTCAGTTGGGTTGAGGTCGGGTGATTGTTATCCTGTTGAAAAACAAATGATAGTCCCACTAAGCGCAAACCAGATTGGGATGGCAAATCGCTGCAGAATGCTGTGGTAGCAATGCTGGTTAAGTGTGCCTTGAATTCTAAATAAATCACTGACAGTGCCACCAGTAAAGCACCCCCACACCTCCTCCTCCATGCTTCACGGTGGGAACCACACATGCGGAAATCATCTGTTCACCGACTCTGCGTCTCACAAAGGCACATCGGTTGGAACCAAAAATCTCAAATTTGGACTCATCACGCCAAAGGACAGATTTCCACCGGTCAAATGTCCATTGCTCTTGGTTCTTCTCCCAAGCAAGTCGCTTCTTATTATTGGTGTCCTTTCGTAGTGGTTTCTTTGCAGCAATTCAACCATGAAGACCTGATTCACAGAGTCTCCTCTGAACAGTTGATGTTGAGATGTGTCTAGATTTTTTAACTCTGAAGCATTTACTTGGGCTGCCATTTCTGAGGCTGGTAACTCGAACAAACTTATCCTCAGCAGCAGAGGAAACTCTGGGTCTTCCTTTCCTGTGGCGGTTCTCATGAGAACCAGTTTCATCATGGTTCTCTGTCTGTCCCCTCCCTGTCATCTTAAAGTAATGATGGACTGTTGTTTCTCTTTGCTTATTTGAGCTGTTCTTGCCATAATATGGATTTGGTATTTTACCAAATAGGGCTATATTCTGTATACCACCCCTACCTTGTCACAACACAACTGATTGGCTCAAACACATTAAGAATGAAAGAAATTCCACAAATTAACAAGGCACACCTGTTAATTGAAATGCATTTCAAGTGACTACCTCATGAAGCTGGTTGAGAGAATGCAAAGAGTGTGCAAATCTGTTATCAAGGCAAAGGGTGGCTACTTTGAAGAATCTCAACTATATTTTGATTTGTTTAACACTTTTTTGGTTACTACATGATTCCATATGTGTTATTTCATAGTGTTGATGTCTTCACTATCATTCTATAATATATAAAATAGAAAAAATAAAGAAAAACCCTAGAATGAGTAGGTGTGTCCAAAATTCTGACTCTAGGTCAGCCTGTCATTTCACATTTTCGGCTGGCCGCACCCATAGGGGGAGGGTTATTTCACATGACATGATGCTAGCTGGGGGCCTGACAAACAGATCCAGCACAGCTCCTCACACAAACCTTTGAGTCTGTCCCCTCCCTGTCATTCAGACACCTGCATTTAGCCACTTCACAGACTCCTGTATAGAGCACTGGTACAACACAGGAAACTGTCTTAAGTGTTTTGATACCGCCTGTGGGCTGGGCATGATGTGTTGCAGGATGTGTGAATGGACCTCTAACCACAACTAGAAGAGTCAAATACATCTCCCAGTCCCATCCACCACAGTAGGGCCTAAGAGCAAGAGGAATGTAGTGTCTGTGTACAGCTCAGCTACTTCAATCCAACCGGGCCAAAAAAAATGCACTTCAGCTGAATAAAGCATTTACATGCTACCCATCACTTTGTGAGGCGCTGTTTGTTCTCAACTCAGGCTCTGCTGCAGCGATGTAAACATCCCGGCGTATGCCATGTCTTACTGTTTACGTTGATTTTGTCACAGCCAATCGTCCTCAAATCTGAGAATGCCTTGGCGGGGGCCTCTTCCAGTTCTGAGGTTAATTGCTGGTGACCTTCCTTACCAGAGCCGTCGGGCCGGCTTTCATAATGGAGTGCTCCTTTTCACCATGAGATCATTTGACACGCCGTTTGTCCGCACAGCAGTCACAACAGTTCAAGCAGTTATTAGAATCACCTGACAAGTGGTGTTCCTAGACGTCCACCAGGGATGGGGAGCAGACTCACTACAGGAAACCTGTAATGTGGTTCATCAGGAGGGTTATTTTCACGTCACAAGGTTATAGAGACTCAACCATCTCATTAGCAACGGAAAATGTTGAAAGGTTATAAAAACGATTCTAATAAATGCAACAGCTGGACAATGGATGAAGATACTCAACTTTTTAAAATGTATTTTTATAATCCATCAGATATTGACAGAATTATAGCACAAAATGTTTACTGGCATGGACAAATTATGGAGTACAGGGATTTGTGTGTGAATTCAGGCATGTATTTATTGTCTAATTGAATTTTGTTATGTACTCAAACATTTTCTTATTGTAGGCTGTATTTAAAAAAAAAAAGATTCTGATAAAATAAAGAAAATGAAATGTGCCTCATTTACATAAATACAGCAGGTGTATCTGAATACAGAATATCAATTAATTAACATAAATGGGTGGAACAGGGCTGCAACGACCAAACACCTGCTCTGTCTACTAGAGGTCGACCGATTAATCGGAATGGCCGATTAATTAGGGCCGATTTCAAGTTTTCATAACAATCAGTATTTTTGGGCGCCGATTTGCCGATTTAAATTATAATTGTATTTTGTATACCTTTATTTAACTAGGCAAGTAAGTTAAGAACACATTCTTATTTTTTATGACGGCCTAGGAACTGCCTTGTACCTTGTCAGCTCGGGGGATCCAATCTTGCAACCTTACAGTTAAATAGTAATAATAGCAATAACGACGTGCCTCTCTCGAGTTGCCCTCCACAAGGAGACTGTTAGGCGAATGCAGTAAGCCAAGGTAAGTTGCTAGCTAGCATTAAACTTATCTTATAAAAAACAATCAATCATAATCACTAGTTAACTACACATGGTTGATGATATTACTAGATATTATCTAGCGTGTCCTGCATTGCATATAATCTGACTGAGCATACAAGTATCTAAGTGTCTGAGTGAGCGGTGGTAGGCGGAAGCAGGCGCGTAAACATTCATTCAAACAGCACTTTCGTGCATTTTGCCAGGAGCTCTTCGTTGTGCCTCATGACTTCAAGCCTATCAACTCCCGAGATGAGGCTGGTGTAACCGAAGTGAAATGGCTAGCTAGTTAGCGCACGCTAATAGCGTTTCAAACGTCACTCACTCTGAGCCTTCTAGTAGTTGTTGCCCTTGCTCTGCATGGGTAACACTGCTTCGATGGTGGCTGTTGTTGTTGTGTTGATAGTTCGAACACAGGGAGGAGCGAGGAGAGGGACGGAAGCTATACTGTTACACTGGCAATACTAAAGTGCCTATAAGAACATCCAATAGTCAAAGGTTAATGAAAGACACATGGTATAGAGGGAAATAGTCCTATAATTCATATAATAACTACAACCTAAAACTTCTTACCTGGGAGAATTGAAGACTCATGTTAAAAGGAACCACCAGCTTTCATATGTTCTCATGTTCTGAGCAAGGGACTGAAACGTTAGCTTTCATACATAGCACATATTGCACTTTTACTTTCTTCTCCAACACTTTGTTTTTTCATTATTTAAACCAAATTGAACATGTTTCATTATTTACTTGAGGCTAAATTGATTTTATTGATGTATTATATTAAGTTAAAATAAGTGTTCATTCAGTATTGTTGTAATTGTCATTATCACAAATAAATCAGCAGATTAAATCGGTATCGGCTTTTTTGGGGGTCCTCCAATAATCGGTATTGGCGTTGAAAAATCATAATCGGTCGACCTCTACTGTCTACCCTACCTGTGCTGTCTAGACTGCCCCATGAATTACTGTTGTTGAATTATGCTAGAGAATATGACATGTGTGTCAATTGGAGGACACCTTCCGATTAAAAATCTACAGTTGAAATCAGAAGTTAACATACACCTTAGCCAAATACATTTAAACTCAGTTTTTCACAATCCTGACATTTAATCCTAGTAAACATTCTCTGTATTAGGTCAGTTAGGATCACCACTTTTATTTTAAGAATGTGAAATGTCAGAATAATATTCGAGAGAATTATTTATTTCAGCTTTAATTTCTTTCATCACATTCCCAGTGGGTCAGAAGTTTACATACGCTCAATTAGTATTTGGTAGCATTGCCTTTAAACGGTTTAAACTTGGGTGAAACATTTTGGGTAGCCTTCCACAAGCTTCCCATAATAAGTTGGGTGAATTTTGCCCCATTCCTCCTGACAGAGCTGGTGTAACTGGGTCAGGTTTGTAGGCCTCCTTGCTCGCACACGCTTTTTCAGTTCTGCCCACAAATCTTCTATGGGATTGAGGTCAGGGCTTTGTGATGGCCACTCCAATACCTTGACTTTTTGTCCTTAAGCCATTTTGCCAGAATTTTGGAAGTATGCTTGGGGTCATTGTCCATTTGGAAGACCCATTTACGACCAAGCTTTAACTTCCTGACTGATGTTGCTTCAATAAATCCACATAACTTTCCTTACTCAAGATGTCATCTATTTTGTGAAGTGCACCAGTCCCTCCTGCAGCAAAGCAACCCCCAGAACATGATGCTGCCACCCCGTGCTTCGCGGTTGGGATGGTGTTCTTCGGCTTGCAAGCATCCCCCTTTTTCCTCCAAACATAACGATGGTCATTATGGCCAAAGAGTTATATTTTTGTTTCATCAGACCAGAGGACATTTCTCCAAAAAGTACAATCTTTGTCCCCATGTGCAGTTACAAACCGTAGTCTGGCTTTTTTTAATGGCAGTTTTGGAGCAGTGGCTTCTTCCTTGCTAAGTGGCCTTTCAGGTTATGTCGATATAGGACTTGTTTTTACTGTGTATATAGATACTTTGTACCGGTTTCCTCCAGCATCTTCACAAGGTTCTTTGCTGTTGTTCTAGGCTTGATTTGCACAGTCAACTTAGTGTATGTAAACTTCTGACCCACTGGAATTGTGATACAGTGAATTATAAGTGAAATAATCGGTCTGTAAACAATTGTTGGAAAAAGTACTTGTGTCATGCACAAAGTAGATGTCCTATCCGACTTGCCAAAACAATAGTTTAACAATAAATTTGCGGAGTGGTTTGAAAAACAAGTTTTAATGACTCCAACCAAAGTGTATGTAAACTTCCGACTTCAACTGTACATGCTTGGCTCTAGATTAAATTGATCTAAAAATACTTTACATTGTTTGCAAAATCAGAGACAATATCAATAGAATCTGAGTGTTCAGTTTTGGAATTTGCTTTAATTTCGGCGCCTCTAATTTGTAAACATTTCAATTGTATTAAAATTATTTACTATTTTCAATTCCACAAAAAATGTACACCCATCAAAATAAAGTTATCTTTCTTCTCTTCCTTGTGATGTAAGTGTTGAGATGGTGTGTTAAATAAAATATTTAAGTGACAAGTGGATTTTGCACCCCTCAAACACGGGAAATAGATGGCTGAAAAAGACAGATCCTCAGGTGGGCGGGGCATGCGTGTTGCTACTCTCATTACCCTCAGTTGACTCCACCATCGACAATTAGGCCTACTCATGAATTCCAATCAGAATAGTACTAAGTACTAATCCTGCTGGTCAAATCTGGGGTTCTGTCCCCTATGGTAAACATTAAAATAGTATTAGTGTTTCTCATAATACATGAGGGAGACTACGCTTAGTTCTTTTCGACTCCCTAAGGACAGCAATCAGGGGCCCTCTGTTGGCTCGACTTTAACCCACTTTAGAGGGGCCCTAGCAGGTGTGGCCTCCCAGGCCAGTCCCAGGTCAATAACAGGGCCTCCAGTAGAGGTCAGGATAATATGTAGTGGTGGTCCATATAACTCCATACGGTCTCTAATGAGAGTCCCTGGCTGTTACGGGAACAGCACTATGGCTATGGGAGAAGGCTGTCATCAACAATACTTCAAGTGCTTTTTCTTTATAAAACTGTGGCATGTGTGTTAACCATTACTGGGTTTGGTTGGGTCACTCATATAAATCTGTATCATATAACAGTAGCTAGATAATGTAGTGAAAACGCAAAAACAACTTTCCTTGATCTGAGACCATAGTAACCAAAAAAAAGAGCAACATCTTCCATCTACCACACAAATTATGACAACAAACAAGACTTGAATGAGTAAGCAGTTCATCCTTATGGACCAGTGCTTTCCTCTCTCTTTATGCTTCATAACTTCTCCTCCTCCACAACATCAGGTCCACATGCATGTTGTGTTGATAAGCAGGCCTGTGTCCACTGTGATTACTCGCCTGTTTCCTCTAGATTCTAGCTGACGCAGCCATAGCATATCTTAATGACCCGTGAGCGCAGACCAGACTGCTTGGAACACAGCTACGAGAATGGACTGCTTATGTGAAACTGAATAACCAAAACCGGTTAGCATTTTTCGTCATGAATCTTGTTCTGGAAACAGCTTTGCAGAGTCGTCACTAGCTGGCGCAGCCACAAAGTAATGAAATCAGATTTTAAACCTAATGGCTAACACTAACCTTGTATTAAGAACAAAAACCACATTTTTGTTTTTATGAACTTTTACAATATTGTACATTTTTACTTTACAGCTGGCCTAAGGGGAAATCGCTCAGTTCTGCCTTCAGGACAAGACTCATGACAATAAATGTCAACCTGCAAAAGAACTATGGGTTATTACAGCAGAAACTACACATACTGTAAGCATCCCACTCATTCATAGAGCAGTCCAGTATATAGGGAGGGCAACTCAATAACAGGAAGGTGTTCCTAATATGTTGTACACTGAGTGTAAAAGCTGTTAAATCTGACAAGAGGCCCTGTTGAAACTGCCATTACCATTATCATGGTACGTCCTGCACCAAAATGAGGACCGAAGTTTTACAGTACATAAACAACACACGTGTTTCTGTTTATGAGATATATCCCCACATTTACCAGAATTCCTGCAGTCTTCAGTAGCAGTTAGGGATGAGTCAGATTCCAGATTCAATGTTTCCCCGGGTTTATACTCCACTAGACCCATCCACTGTATGGACACTTCTACACCTCTATTAGATTAGCTTGGTATATATGCTAAAGATTATCTAGTCCCTCGTGGCAGACTGTTGCATAGGGCAAGATTTGGTTCTGAGAGCCGAGATGAAAGATTATGAGCATTCAAATGTAATTATTGATGTCGGCAGTGACAGTAAGAAATTCATGAAACTAGCCAAACCTAAAGAAACACTGGCCATAGGCAGCTCCTGGACCAAGCAAAATCAGATATTTATACTGTAGATTTTTTGCATTTCCCTTCTAAGCATGAATACGCAATAATATATTCAATTGAGAGATTTCTCAGCGTGTAAAGAGCTTGTTTGTACTGTAGACAACCAAATGACTCCTTGGGCCACTGTCTGCTCAGTCTGTTGGCTCACGCTAACCAAACCACAGCCCCTTCTAGTGAACACATGCCATCAGTCAATAGCACTATGATGGAGATGGTACGTTAATTATGTCTGAAAAGCCAACGGAGCTATAGCCAAGGCGATGCCCACCAGTCATTCTCCACGGCCAGGGCAGAGTGCCGGTTCTCCTCTTGACCGGCCCACCACCATGGGAGCAGCCGGGGACTACATATTCACCTCATTATGCTGCTTTGTTCGGTGTTCTTGATACAGGTTCTCTCACACAGCAGCAGTCCTCTCCTAGTATGGTTAAACCAGACTGAAGAGTGTAGCATTCAGTCTGGTTTAACCAAGCTATGCTAGCCTTCTGCCCCATCCAGTCGGCCATTTTCAGAGGCCTTGTAAATAGCACTGCATGCGAACCAAACCACACACCTGTATGAAGCCAGGAGGACTGACAGGTCTGAACCCAGAATGGTTTTTATGAGGCGCTCAAGCATAAACAGCCTCATCAATCACTGTGAGGCACCATGGGATATGAAGTCCAGGTTCATTCATCAGTGGAGCCTCGTAATATGAGCTTCACTACTACAGACTACAGAGCATGACTGCCTGCAATGCTCTCTCCTGACTGATAACATGCATCCCTGACCATTACCACACCAGGGTTCAAAAGGTATTTGTTTCTTTCAAATAACATAGCTGCACTCAATGAGCAATGGAACCAATGGAATAGTATCAATAGTGCAAAGCCTACCAATCTGGCACTCTAGAAGGCTGAATCAGATGCTCAAAGTACTGAAAATTGGCCAATATGGATATGGGCACATTGAAATGTTTCTAACAGAAGAACTATAAAAAGCAAATGCCTAACCATGGACACAATCGAAAGAGAACCCTTGAGATTATGGTGAAATTATCAGACAACAGTTCACCTGAGACAAGACCGAATACAAACATTACACTTTTAAAAAATATCTATTTTTTATTTAACCAGGTAAGCTAGTTGAGAACAAGTTCTCATTTATAACTGCGACCTGGCCAAGATAGAGCAATGCAGTGCGACTCAAACAACAACAGAGTTACACATGGAAAATACATGCGTAGTCAAAAACACAATAGGAAAAAAAAGAAAGTCAGTGTGTGGAAATGGCGTGAGGAGGTAAGGCAATAAATAGGCCATAGTAGTGAAGTAATTACAATTTAGAAAATTAACACTGGAGTGATAGATGAGCAGATGGTGATGTGCAAGTAGAAATACCAAAGAAAGAACAGAAAAGTAAACAAAACCAATATGGGGATGAGGTAGGTAGATTGGGTGGGCTATTTACATATGGGCCATGTACAGCTACAGCGATCGGTTAGCTGCTCAGATAGCCGATGTTTAAAATTTGTGAGGGAAATATAAGTTTCCAGCTTCAGTGATGTTTGCAATTCGTTCCAGTCATAGGCAACAGAGAACTGGAAGGAAAGGCGGCCAAAAGAGGTGTTGGCTTTGGGGATGACCAGTGAGATATAACTGCTGGAGCGCGTGCTTCAGGTGGGTGTTCTTATTGTGACCAGTGAGCTGAGATAAGGCCGAGCAAAGACTTATAGGAAGGATGCTCTGTTGCGAAATTGGAAGCCAATTCTAGATTTAATTTTGGATTGGAGATGTTTGATATGAGTCTGGAAGGAGAGTTTACAGTCTAGCCAGACACCTAGGTATTTGTAGTTGTCCACATATTCTAAGTCAGAACCGTCCACAGTATATATGCGCTTTACGCACCAAGTACGTTCATCTCTCGGAGACATAACACATATTCTTCCTGAGTGGTATGACGGCTGCGTGGTCCCACGGTGTTTATACTTGCATACTATTGTTTGTACAGATGAACTTGCTACTTTCAGGCGTTTGGAAATTGCTCCCAAGGATGAACCAGACTTGTGGAGGTCTACAATTTCTTTCTATTGTCTTGGATAATTACTTTTGATTTTCCCATGATGTCAAGCAAAGGGTCACTGAGTTTGAAGGTGGGCCTTGAAATACATCCACAGGTACACCTCCAATTGACTCAAATGATGTCAATTAGCCTATCAGAAGCTTCTAAAGCCATGACATAATTTTCTGTTATTTTCCAAGCTGTTTAAAGGCACAGTCAACTTAGTGTACTATATGTAAACTTCTGACCCACTGGAATTGTGATACAGTGAATGATAAGTGAAATAATTTGTAGGCAATTGTTGGAAGAATTACTTGTGTCATGCACAAAGTAGATGTCCTAACCAACTTGCCAAAACTATAGTTTGTTAACAAGAAATTTGTGGTGGTTGAAAAATGAGTTTAAATGACTCCAACCTAAGTGTATGTAAACTTCCGACTTCACCTGTATGTACATAGCTTCTTCAATTTCGCCCTACCGCTGCACATTGACTCGGTACTTGTACTCCCTGTATATAGGAATGTTATTTTTATTCACTGTGTATTTATTTCTTGTCACTATTTTAATCTGGATCTTTAACTCTGCATTGTTGGAAAAGGACCCGTAAGAAAGCATTTCACTGTTAGTCTACATTTGTGGTTTAAGAAGCATGTGAAACATAAAATGGGATTTTTTGCATTATATCCTGGGTTGTCCTGAACAGAATTAGCCTGTTTGTCGTATTGTGAAGGCAATTTGCCGCGGAACATGCACTTGAATGCACTCATGACTCTGTTCTATGCACACCAAAATTATGATCAGTTTGTCTTAATTGGCTTTTCAAGCCTAACATTGTAAGATCATCTTTAAAAAAAAAACTTAGTTAGCCATGTTGGCAATAGAATAAGCCTTCAAATTATACTAACCTGACCCAGATTGCGCTTTATAATGGAACGATTTTTGGATTGCGTAAACAACAACAGTAATTATGTGATTGTGAGACGCAGGCCTGTGTTCCAAAAAAAACTACAATTGTGATTGTTTCAGTTCCTCATTGGCAAAGCTAGGAGAGCTTAAAAAAACACCTTATAGTTGAAGGCTCTTTCCTTGAGTCATAAAAGTGCATTGAAATGACTTAAGAACTGTGTACAGTTTGGAGAGGTGTTTGGCCACCTCTCCAACCCTAATTTGTTCTTGTCTTGCACCTGCTCTACTCTAAAATGTAGTTCAATATTCCTATTATCTTACTGAATGTATCCAGACTATTTTCAGATTTCATTATTGACAAATGCTGTGAAAAGTACAGTAAATGTAAAATGCACATAAAAGTCCCAGCTGCCCACTGCACTTAGGCTAGGTAACACTGTCACCACCGATAAATCCATGATAATCGAGAATTTTAATAAGCATTTCTCTACGGCTGGCCATGCTTTCCTCCTGGCTACCCCAACCATGGCCAACAGCTCCGTACCCCCCGCAGCTGCTTGCCCAAGCCTCCCTAGCTTCTCCTTCACCCAAATCCAGATAGCAGATGTTCTGAAAGAGCTGCAAAACCTGGACCCGTACAAATCTGCTGGGATAGACAATCTGGACCCTCTCTTTCTAAAATTATCCGCCACCCTTGTTGCAACCCCGATTACCAGTCTGTTCAACCTCTCTTTCGTATCGTCCAAGATCCCTAAAGATTGGAAAGCTGCCGCGGTCATCCCCCTCTTCAAAGAGGGTGACACTCTAGACCCAAACCGTTTCAGACCTATTTCCATCCTGCCCTGCCTTTCTTCGAAAGCAAAGTTAATAAACAGATCCCTGACCATTTTGAATCCCACCATACCTTCTCCACTGTGCAATCCAGTTTTCGAGCTGGTCACAGGTGCACTGCAGCCACGCACAAGGTACTAAACGATATCATAACCTCCATCGATAAAAGACAGTACTGTGCAGCCGTCTTCATTGACCTGGCCAAGGCTTACGACTCTGTCAATCGCCTTATTCTTATCGGCAGGCTCAACAGCCTTGGTTTCTCAAATGACTGCCTTGCCTGGTTCACCAACTACTTATCAGACAGAGTTCAGTGTGTCAAATCGGAGGGCCTGTTGTCCGAACCTCGGGCAGTCTATGCGGGTACCACAGGGTTCAATTCTCGGGCCGACTCTTTCTCTGTATATATCAACGATGTCGCTCTTGTTGCGGGTGATTCCCTGATCCACCTCTATGCAGACGACACCATTCTGTATACATCTGGCCCTTCTTTGGACACTGTGTTAACTAACCTCCAAACGAGCTTCAATGCCATACAACACTCCTTCCGTGGCCTCGAACTGCTCTTAAACTCTAGTAAAACTAAATGCATGCTTCTCAACCGTTCGCTGCCCGCACCCGCCCGCCGACTAGACCCGCTCCACTACAACCTCATCGTTGTGGATGGGGGCGTGCTCGCCCCTCCGTTTCCTGTAGTCCACGATCAGCTCCTTTGTCATGCTGACGTTGAGGGAGAGGTTGTTGTCCTGACACCACACTGACATGTCTTTGACCTCATCCCTAGAGGCTGCCTCATCGTCGTCGTCAATCATCACTGTAGTGTTGTAAGCAAACATGATAGTGTTGGAGTCGGGCACGGCCACATAGTCATGGGTGAACAGGGAGTAAAGGAGGGGACTAAGCACACACCCCTGAGGGGCCCCCGTGTTGATGGGTAGTGTGGCAGATATGTTGTTGCCTACCCTCACTGCCTGGGGTTGTACTGTCAGCAAGTCCAGTTGTAGTGGGAGGTGTTCAGTCCCAGGGTCCTGAGCTTGGTGATGAGCTTGGAGGGGATTATAGTGTTAAATGCTGAGCTGTAGTCAATGAACAGCATTCTCATATAGGTAATCCTTTTATCCATCCTGGATCAAAAATAGAAATCATATAAGGGTTGATACTGTAAATTACATTAATTTTCAAATACAGAGATGTGAAGTGCACATTTGGACTCATGGGTGTGTGGTTTGCTTGTATGACATCAAAGCGGTATTTATTCTAATCCTCAATGTCTCATCTATTAGAACAGATTGAGTCCTCGATTTAGCACATTTCCCTCACTCAGACAACAACAAATGTATAACCCAAGTAGCCCAAATAGCGGGAGGGCTGGGGGCATCTTCTTGGTGCACGCAGTGCTCAAGTTTATAATAACTGTCAGTCATGATGTGTGATGTGTTCATTGCAGTACCATCTCTCTAATTCAAACCAGGTGTGATGTGTTCATTGCAGTACCATCTCTCTAATTCAAACCAGGTGTGATGTGTTCATTGCTGTACGATCTCTCTAATTCAAACCAGGTGTGATGTGTTCACTGCAGTGCCATCTCTAATTCAAACCAGGTGTGATGTGTTCATTGCAGTACCATCTCTCTAATTCAAACCAGGTGTGGTGTTCACTGCAGTACCATCTCTCTAATTCAAACCAGGTGTGATGTGTTCATTGCAGTACCATCTCTCTAATTCAAACCAGGTGTGGTGTTCACTGCAGTACCATCTCTCTAATTCAAACCAGGTGTGATGTGTTCACTGCAGTACCATCTCTCTAATTCAAACCAGGTGTGGTGTTCACTGCAGTACCATCTCTCTAATTCAAACCAGGTGTGATGTGTTCATTGCAGTACCATCTCTCTAATTCAAACCAGGTGTGGTGTTCACTGCAGTACCATCTCTCTAATTCAAACCAGGTGTGATGTGTTCACTGCAGTACCATCTCTCTAATTCAAACCAGCCCGGCACGCCCCATACTGTTACACATTATTGAGAATTATAATGCCGCCAAATCCAGTCAACAGAGTCACATAATTATGGGAAAGGCTGTGTAAAATGAATGGGAAAGGCTGTGTGAGATTAATGGGAAATTCGGTTAGGAAACCACCGAATTTCCCATTAATCTCACACAGCCTTTCCCAAGAGCCCAGTTATTCCCCATTGACCCCAACCACTGAAGGGTAGGATGGGGGCTAGACCTCATCTCTATCCATACACAGCCATACAGAGCCTCACAAACAACCTAAAGGGGCTATTTGTGTGTTTGGGATGACAAATAAGCAGACCAGTGGCAATAACATATGGTTATTATACAGTAACAACATGTTGTGCTATAGTGACACCTATTGAAAGAGCCACCCTCTGTCTGTCCATGGGGTTGGGGTCTGTCTGGTCTGGTCCTAAGGAGGAGTGGTGAACTCTCATCCACTGTAACACTAGATCCAGGTTACAGTAGAGCAGAGAAACCCAACACCCACACTGCCTCTTTTACTGTACACACAGGGGTCAAAACGTCCTGTTAGTAATGCAGGAAAACTAGCAGGACCATAATTTATCCTCTCTGTTAATTCTATGGCAGTTAGTTCTCATGGTGACTCTGTCCGGATCTCCTTAAACAGTTTGACGAGGCTGACCTCACAGTCACAGTACATTCCCCTTTCAAATGATTCTGGTTCCATCCTTGAGGGCAGCTTCAAACCTTTGAAGGCAAAATGGTAAATGGAACCTAGCAGGGGTAGGGTTTGGAACGCACTCACTATGGCTGGTGAATGGAGTGAAAGGGTGGGTAATTTTGGCTTGAGCCAGCACGTGTCTAAAGTCTCCTGCTTAGCATGGAAATATGTATTAATGGAGGAAATTGTTCCTCAAGAAACAAAACAAACTTTGCCTCAGTTGTGGCGTACGCCTTTCACAAGGCACTGCCAAATATAACCATTAAAACATTAATGACATTTTAGCCAAAGTCTGGTCGGTCACATAAATTGTTTTATTTGGGAGAAAGTGTTGCAGTATTTTAATAGGAACCTATATTTCATCTTTATTTTTTTAAGCATGCATGTTTCCACAAGGCCTCTAAAAACAGTGCACTGTGTAGCTGGGGGAATATACAAATCGGTCTGTGGTCAGGTGCCCATCCTGGCCCTGCTGGCCAACCACAGCTCCTCTAACTCGTCCACTAACTCCCTCTCGCTGAAAGGGTACATTTTCTCTTTTTATGAGAGGACTTTACGACCAGGTTATTTTGTATTAGTCCTTACTACAGGTCACAGTCAAAGCCTGACTCGTTACACTGAGGCTTCAAAGTCTCCCATGGTAACGATGAACCTGGGATTTTCTTGCCGCTCTGTTTTGGTGGGTGAGAGCTAAGAGCTATTTTCCAAAAAGCTGAATTTATAGTGATGGGGGGGTTGGGTCGATAGTTACATATTGGGATATTATTGATATTAATTGATATCATATCGGGATATTTTTATCGTATTGATTTGACATTGCAATATTATTTTTGCGCTAGCTGGCTGTACCTGCACCAAACGCCAGTATAGCCTCTTGTCCATCTTTTTAAATAGGGAGAAGAAAAAAAATGCAGCACTTTTATTTCCATGATTGTATAAAACTTGTTATCTCATGGCTCTCTTTTGTCCCTCTGCAGCAGACATATGGGTAAAGGAAAGGGAAAAGGAATACCTAGTCAGTTGCATGCAACCCAAACGAGGTGTGGGGGTTGGCCTTAATCGAGGTCTGCATCATCAGCACCCACGGAGCAGTTGTTAGGGGTTAACTCACTTGCTCAAGGGTAGAACGGCAGATTTTTCCACTTTGCAGACTCTGGGATTTGGACACACCTACTCAAAGGTTTTTCTTTAATCTTACTATTTTCTACACTGTAGAATAATAGTGAAGACATCAACGCTATGAAATAACACGCATGGAATCATGTCATAACCAAAAAGGCTTTGCCTTGATGACAGCTTTGCACACTCTTGGCGTTCTCTCAACAAGCTTCATGAGGTAGTCACCTCGAATGCATTTCAATTAACAGGTGTGCCTTGTTAAAAGTTCATTTGTTCAATTTCTTTCCTTCTTAATGCAATTGAGCCATTCAGTTGTTGTGATAAGGCAGGTAGGTGTCTTATACAGAAGATAGTCCTATTTGGCAAAAGACCAAGTCCATATTATGGATAGAATAGCTCAAATAAGCACATAGAAACGACAGTCCATCGTTACTTTAATTTCAATAACTTTGATAGTTTCTTCCAGTGCATTCGAAAAACCATCAAGTGCCATGGTGAAACTGGCTCTCATGAGGACCACCACAGGAAAGGAAGACCCAGAGTTACCTCTGCTGCAGAGGATAAATTCATTGGAGTTAACTGCACCTCAGATTGCAGCCCAAATAAATGCTTCACACAGTTCAAGTAACAGACACATCTCAACATCAACTGTTCAGAGGAGACTGCGTGAATCAGGCCTTCATGGTCAAATTGCTGCAAAGAAACCACTACTGAAGGACACTAATATGAAGAAGAGACTTGCTTGGTCCAAGAAACACGAGCAATGGACATTGGACTGGTGGTAATCTGTCCTTTGGTCTGATGAATCCACATGAGATTTTTGGTTCCAACCGCCTTGTCTTTGTGAGACGCAGAGTAGGTGAATGGATTATCTCTGCATGTGTGGTTCCCACCATGAAGCATGGAGGAAGAGGTGTGATGGTGCTTTGTTGGTGAATTCCAAGGCACACTTAACCAGCATGGCTACCACAGCATTCTGCAGCGATACACCATCCCATCTGGTTTGCACTTAGTGGGATTATCATTTGTTTTTCAACAGGACCCAAAACACACCTCCAGGCTATGTAGGGGCTATTTTACCAAGAAGGAGAGTGATGGAGTGCTGCATTAGATGACCTGGCCTCCACAAACACCTGACCTCAGCCCAATTGAGATGGTTTGGGATGAGTTGGACTGCAGAATGAAGGAAAAGCAGCCAACAAGTGCTCAGCATATGTGGGAACTCCTTCAAGACTGTTTGAAAAGCATTACTCATGAAGCTGGTTGAGAGAATTCCAAGTGTGCAAAGCTGTCATAGAGGCAAAGGTTGGCTACTTTAAATCATCTCAAATATAAAATATATTTTGTTTAACACTTTTTTGGTTACTACATAATTCCATATGTGTTATTTGATAGTTTTGATGTATTCACTATTATTCTACAATGTAGAAAATAGTAAAAATAAAGAAAAGCCCTGGAATGAGTAGGGGTGTCCACATGTTTTACTGGTACTGTATACTGACATAATAAAATAGGATTAAAGCAAATAGGATCAAAACACTAACTACAGAGGAGGGCAGTCCTCCATGGAGGAATTTGGATCAGAGGGGAAAAGGGTAATCGCTTCAGAAACAAGTGGTCTTTCTCTCACAT
Organism: Oncorhynchus keta; assembly: GCF_023373465.1. Lineage (NCBI taxonomy): Eukaryota > Metazoa > Chordata > Actinopteri > Salmoniformes > Salmonidae > Oncorhynchus > Oncorhynchus keta. The sequence continues at coordinate 34,526,296 of NC_068431.1, read as the reverse complement.
ATCTGACTACCAGTGTGTGTAAGTCTAACTGCTAAAGTGTGTGTGTTTGTATGTGTGCACACTCATGTGTCTATGTGTGCACATTCATGTGTGTAAGAAAGGGAAGGAACCAAAGGGATAGGGTTGTGAACATAAAGTATTAGCATAACCTGTCACTCCTGAGCTCCATTATCATAAAGCCTTAGATTGTGGTCAGCTTCTCAAGGGCCAGCCAGGCAGGCACTGAAACATACAATGTCCACATTATGCCTCAGAATCAATAACAGAGGTTTTTACATCATAAATTCAAAAAAGAAGAGCAAGGTACAGTATAAAAGGGAATATCATTCCAGTGTTTTCATGGGCAAAATGGACCAACTCAGGAATTATGCCTAATGCAATAGTAGAAATCAGAGAACCTATTTTGGTGGCCAAGCACAGTAAATACCTCCATTGATGTTAAACACTGGGACACACACATGCAGTGGTAGATAGAGAAACAAGCAGGCAGGCATGCCAGCTCACTGTCCCCAGTGGCAGGCCTTGGAGAAGCAGATCATCACAGAGAATGTCGAGTACTCGGGACAAGCTGGAAGTTAACTGAAATGACAGGCTCCATCTCCAAGGCTTTCAAGTGAAAACCAGATTTACCCACACCTCAACTTACAAATGAACAAATGAAAGTCGCTCTGGATAAGAGCGTCTGCTAAATGACTTAAATGTAAATGTAAATGCCGCTTGACACAGAGACAATAGGAAGGATGGAGAGAGACAGTGGGGCGAAAGAGAGAGATTTAAAAAGAGAGTAGTGGATTATTGGATTGAGGGTAATAGAGTAATGAATAAACCTCATCTCCAATAGCCATAAGACTGGTTGAGAAATATCAGTTTGAAGAGAAAAAAAATCCCAAACCCAATTATAATCAAGAAAAAAAAAATGATTCAGCTTTCTTTTCCATTGGCTTTTGTCAAGTATCAAAACTAGACACAGCGGTGTTAGGTAAAGGGGTATGGCCCATGTCCGGTTTACTTTGGAGTGTCCTAAATATTCCCCCCCATCACCTGGGTTGGTTCAACAGTGACCCAGCCTAGTGTTAAAGATGGAATCCACATTAGGGGAGAAAGCTGAACTGTCCACCCCATCACCTGGGTTGGTTCAACAGTGACCCAGCCTAGTGTTAAAGATGGAATCCACATTAGGGGAGAAAGCTGAACTGTCCACCCCAGCACCTTTGTTATTGTTTTTGTTTTGTGGACTAAACAGAGGTGAGGTGCGTCGAGCAGTGTGACAAAAAAATAAAGAACAGCAGAATTCCTACTGCCATCACAGTGCAATGATGCCCGAGGGAAAGAAACAGTGTTGTCTGCAGTAACGTCTTTGTTGTTGTAATAGCCCAAACGGATGTGGCAGTATCACCATTGAAGAATCCAGCTTTAAGGACATTTAAAAAAAAATGTATTTCACCTTTATTTAACTAGGCAGGCTAGTTGAGAACAAGTTCTCATTTACAACTGCGACCTGGCCTAGATAAAGCAAAGCAGTGCGACACACACTACACACGGAATAAACAAGCATACAGTCAATTTTTCAATAGAAAAAAATAAAGTCTATATACAGTGTGTGCAAATGGCATGAGGTGGTAAGGCAATAAATAGGCCATAGAGGAGAAATAATGACAATTTAGCAGATTAATACTGGAGTGACAGATGAGCAGATGATGATGTGCAAGTAGTGATACTGGTGTGCAAAAGAGCAGAAAAGTAGATAAAGGTAGATAGGGTGGGCTATTTACAGATGGACCATGTACAGATGCAGCGATTGGTTAGCTGCTCAAATAGCTGATGTTTAAAATTAGTGAGGGAGATAAGTCTCCAACTTACACATTTTTGCAATTCGTTCCAGTCACTGGCAGCAGAGAACTGGAAGGAAAGGAGGCCAAAGGAGGTGTTGACTTTGGGGATGGCCAGTGAGAAATACCTGCTGGAGCACGCGCTACGGGTGGGTGTTGTTATCGTGACCAGTGAGCTGAGAAGGCGGCGCTTTACCTAGCATAGACCTGGAGCCAGTGGGTCTGGCGACGAATATGTAGAGAGGGCCAGCCGACTTGAGCATACATGAAGCTCTCTCTCAACACTGTGACATGGCTAGGGGAAAGAGACAGGAAAACCAAAGCCAAATGTATGTGTGAACAAAAAAAAATTCTCACAATTATTGATAAGAATTGGAGGGCTAAAGTAATCTCAATAGCATTCCATCAAACAATTCCAAACTGATTTGTTCTGCTGCAACAAACTCACAAAATATAACATTTTATCCCAAGAATCCTGCAGCCAATTATTGTTACCAAACTCACATATTTTGTTTCCCTCTTATTTGTTTTGTATGAGATAAAAGGCGGAGTAATCTTCGACTAGACGAGCAAATTAAAATAAGCTGGTTATGATCTCTCTATATCAAAGACTGTCCAGAATTCACCCTGTTCTAAACCTTTAGACTCCATTTGTAATAACTCATAACTAAGTTTGCCTAGCCATCTTACACCAATTGCATTCATTCTCTCTAATTTCTCTCCAGTCACTCACTGCCAACCCTCATTTGAAACAGCCAAAACCAGGTAAAAAACAACAACATATTTTAATATCAGACGGGTAGTGGTATAATGTCTCCCCTCAAGATAACACCATTGATCCTGGGTATTAAATGCCTGCACAGGGAGATGAAAGACAACTCTGATATTGCTTTATGCAACACTGCTGTGTGTGTGCGTGTGGGGGCACATTATGTTATGAGAGAAGTCAGGGGGGAAATATTATAATACAAACTCCATCTCTTGCTGCTCTTGGAAAATGAGTGAAGAGTACAAATGTTGAATGTCTGGAGTCTGGGCCCTCCATGTAAGGTAACTGGCTGCCTCTCAAACGGTGCTAACCAATATCAGAGCTACCACAACTTCAAGAGGGAGAGAAAAAAACCACACAAAAAAAACATATGTATTGTTTGGTCCAAAAATCAAAGGATGACCTAAACTTTAAATCAGCATGTTTTTTGGAGGCCAACCTAGAGAGAGAGGTGGTGTGTTCCTAACGAGGAAATAGAGAATGGGGTTATGTACCAAATGAGCTGGTACAGGAACTGGGTTGAGACAGTCTCTCATGCTTCTAACTGTATGTGACTTTTTATTTCAAACTCTTAAATTAAGTGTGTACGCAGCCAATTATTCCATACAGAGTAAGTCATTAAGTACATGTAAATAAGTAATTGGGATAAACTTTAGTTCAAACAATATGGGATGGGACGCTATATCTTGTCCAGAGCACTGAGTTGGAGAGGAGACCCAACTCCACTGTATGTCTGCAGGAATGGATAGATGAAGAGTCCGGGCTGGGATGTTGACAGGTGGCCCTTTCCTCTCCTCCTGCCAACCCTAGAGATGCAGCTCTTTCCACTCTCTACCTCTGAAAGGAAGGGTGTGCTCCAAACTACTTCACTGTGGCTGTTGTAGGGACAGTGGGGCAAAAAAGTATTTAGTCAGCCACCAATTGTGCAAGTTCTCCCACTTTAAAACATTTTTTTTTAACCTTTATTTATCTAGGCAAGTCAGTTAAGAACAAATTCTTATTTTCAATGACGGCCTAGGAACAGTGGGTTAACTGCCTGTTCATCTGTACAAACAATAGTACGCAAGTATAAACACCACGGGACCACACAGCCGTCATACGGCTCAGGAAGGATAAACGTAGTCTCCTAGAGATGAACATACTTTGGTGCGAAAAGTGAAAATCAATCCCAGAACAACAGCAAAGGACCTTGTGAAGATGCTGGAGGAAACAGGTACAAAAATATCTATATCTATATACACACAGTAAAACAAGTCTTATATTGACATAACCTGAAAGGCCACTCCGCAAAGAAGAAGCCACTGCTCCAAAACAGACATAAAAAAAGCCAGACGGTTTGCAACTGCACATGGGGACAAAGATTGTACTTTTTGGAGAAATGTCCTCTGGTCTGATGAAACAAAAATAGAACTGTTTGGGCATCATGACATCATCCCAACCATGAAGCACAGGGGTGGCAGCATCATGTTGTGAGGGTGCTTTGCTGCAGGAGGGATTGGTGCACTTCACAAAATAGATGGCATCACGAGGCATCAAAATGATGTGGATATATTGAAGAAACATCAGTCAGGAAGTTAAAACTTGGTCTCAAATGGGTCTTCCAAATGGACAATGACCCCAAGTATACATCCATTGCTTAAGGACGACAAAGTCAAGGTATTGGAGGGGCCATCACAAAGCCCTGACCTCATTCCTATAGAAAATTTGTGGTCAGAACTGAAAAGCGTGTGCGAGCAAGGAGGCCTACAAACCTGACTCAGTTACACGAGCTCTGTCAGGAGGAATGGGCCAAAACTCACCCAACTTATTGAGGGAAGCTTGTGGAAGGCTACCAGAAACGTTTGACCCAAGTTAAACCATTTAAAGGGAATGCTACCAAATACTGAGTGTATGTAAACTTCTGACCCACTGGGAATGTGATGAATTTTTTTTAAGCTGAAATAAATCACACTACTATTATTCTGACATTTCACATTCTTAAAATAAAGTGGTGATCGTAACAGACCTAAAACAGGGACTTTTTACTGGGATTAAATGTCAGGAATTGTGAAAAACCGAGTTTAAATGTATTTGGCTAAGGTGTATGTAATCTTCCGACTTCAACTGTAAATAGTTAGACCCTTTACTCAGTACTTTGTTCAATCACCTTTGGCAGTGATTACAGTCTTCTTGGGTATGACGCTACAAGCTTGGCACACCTGTTTTCGCGGAGTTTCTCCCATTCTTCGTTGCAGATCCTCTCAAGCTCTGTCAGATTGGAAGGGGAGCGTCGCTGCACAGCTATTTACAGGTGTTCGATCGGGTTCAAGTCCAGGGCCAATCAAGGGCATTCAGAGACTTGTCACGATGTCAATCCTGTGTTGTCTTGGCTTTGTGCTTAGGGTCATTGTCCTGTTAGAAGGTGAACCTTCATCCCAGTCTGAGGTCTTGAGCGCTCTGGAGAAGGTTTTCATCAAGGGTCTCTGTACTTTGTGCCGTTTATCTTTCCCTCGATCCTGACTAGTCATCCCCACAGCATGATGCTGCCACCACCATGCTTCACCGTAGGAATGGTGCCAGGTTTCCTTCAGACATGACGGCAAAGAGTTCAACCCTGGTTTCTTCAGACCAGAGAATCACGGTTCTCATGGTCTGAGAGTCCTTTAGGTACCCTTTGGCAAACTCCAAGTGGGCTGTCTTGTGCCTTTTACTGAGGGGCTTCCGTCTGGCCACACTACCATCAAGGCCTGATTGGTGGAGTGCTGCAGAGATGGTTGTTCTTCTGGAAGGTTATCCGATATACATAGAGGAACTCTGGAGCTTTGTCAGAGTGACGATTGAGTTCTTGTCCACCTCCCTGACCAAGGCCCTTCTCCCCCGATTTCTCAGTTTAGCCCGGCTGACCAGCTCAAGGAAGAGTCTTGGTGGTTCCAAACTTGTTCCATTTAAGAATGATGGAGGCCACTGTGTTCTTGGGGATCATTTTTTTCTATCCTTCCCCGGTTCTGTCCCTAGATACAATTCCGTCACGGAGCTCTAAGGACAATTGCTTCAACCTTATGGCTTGGTTTTTTCTCTGACATGCACTGTCAACTGTGGGACCTTATATAGAAAAGTGTGTGCCTTTCCAAATCATGTCCAATCACAGGTAGACTCCAATCAAGTTGTAGAAACATCTCAAGGATGATCAATGGAAACAGGATGCACCTGAGCTCAATTTCAAGTCTCACAGCAAAGGGTCTGTTATTTAATGTGAATACATTAGCAAAAAAATCTAAAAACCGCTTTGTCATTATGGGGTATTGTGTGTAGATTCATGAGGGGAAAAAAGTATTTAATACATTTTAGAATAAGGCTAATGTAACAAAATGTGGAAAAAGTCAAGGGGTCTGAATACTTTCCAAATGCACAGTACATGTGTGTGCATGACTTAAGAATGCATTTGTCTGTAGTCAAACACTACCTTAACTACTTCGCCACATGTCTGTTTAAGTATTGGCACTGTGTGGTACCGTCGGGCACCATGCAGGCAACTCGTGGGACAGGGGGGACAATTATTCTCCACCCAGACAAGCTGTAGCCAGCCCAACAACCGAAGGAACGGGTGTTAGACGTGTTTAACCCAAAGAGAGGCGTTTCCATGGTGACCTGAAGTCCCATACCCTGAGAGGCAGCCTACACCAATTAGTGTAGTTTTGTGGGAAGGAGGGTGACGAAGATGGAGGCAATTTCAATTCAAGTCCAATCAAATGCACAAAAAGAACCCATCCACCCCGACACCCCCTTTAAAGCAAGGCAGTGTTTATTTAACTAGCTCTTTCATTAGCCACTTAACTCCTCTTTCTCAAACAACTGTGAAACGATTTTGTGGGCCCTAGGACAGTCAGAGGCCCTCCAGTCCTGCCACAGCTCAGCTCATCACAGACACTTCATTAATAAGATTTGGGAATGGCTTTGGCTCGATGGGGAGGGATTACATGACAGTAAGGGCTGACACCATCCATAACCCTCACTCTCCCAGTCAGAGTAATGCATCCTGACATCAGGGGTGCTAGGAAGGGAGGGAGCCTCCCTAACGGGGTGAGATTTTATTTGATGGGAGGGGAGCGAGGGGAGTGTGGAGAGATTCTGACATCCTCACAATATCTGTGTTTGTGGGATACATGCTTAAGGGAGAGGGGGCGAGAGACAGATTGCTTCTGTTGGGATTTTTTGCAATGAGTAGAGTTTAAGGAGCAGATCTGTTAAGTCGGATGAAAAGGACTGCCGCTCTGAAGAGAGAGGAGTAAAAAAAAGACCTGAATGAAATCCAAAGGAGAGTAGGGGAAAAGGAAAGGAGGAGTGACTAGTAATGACGAGAGAGAGAGAGAGAGAGGCTTGACACGGCCCAGACAGAATGGTTGATATTTTTTAAACATCGACCAGATGGGGCCAGCATTGTTTTATTCCAAAAGCGGTTTAATTTCATTGAGGTGGAATAGGCCTTGCAGATGATGAAAAGCCATTCAGCCAGAACGCACATGAGAAAGGCACACAGAGCATTTTGATGAATATACTACAAAAACAAGTTTTCTGAACTTGCTGACATAAAATATAATTCACACGACTTGAGGGAGAAAAGCGAGCTTCGTGCTTGGACGGCCCAAAACACCCACAAGTACAGAATTTCTATTTTTTTTGTTTAAGACCTCAGTTTTACACGTTATGACACAGCTCTGATAAGAGGACCAATCTAATCCCAGCAGGCACAGGGAAACTTAGTAACTTAATACAACTTAATAAAAACAAACCTGCCACTGACTATGTGAAGTCTTTACATCTTCTACTACCATCTTCTACTACTTATCATACAGTTGCATTATTATTTTCCCTCTGCCTGCCCCCCCACCCCACCACCACACCGTCATTCCTCAGATATTATGAAAATGTATTTTGAAGTGGGACTGGCTGGGAGAGAGTTTTTTTTGTTGAAATTATTGGTTTTGAAATGTCTAGAGACAGACCCAAACTGTAACCTAACGGCTGGGTTACAGAGGACAACAGACCACACCTGGGTTCAAATAGTATTTAAAATAGCTCAAATACATGAGCTGTGCTTGATTGAGCTTGCCTGGTGAAAGGGAACCAACTAGAGTAGTCCCAAAAGTGCAAACCCAGTTCATCTGCCACTGCAAGCAGGTAACTTCAAACACTCAAAACATTTGAAAGAATTCAAACACTATTTGAACCCAGGTCTGTCTGGAGCCAGACTCCGGCAAACAAACAGCCTCGGCTACAAATCTCAAGCAGCTGGAAACTTCAGCCACACTATTAAGTTAAATGACGGAGCATTGGAGCCAACACTTTCCTAACACCCATAACCCTTGTTGTTGTGTTCTCCTCTCCCCCTGCAAACTGTGGAGGAAACTTTAAAAGCAAACAGATAAAAACTTTGATAACGATATAATTTTACTACAGCTTTTCACTGAGGACGCAACATGACAGGTCATAATGGTTTCATCGGATAAGAACACGTTTTCTAATGTGTTCAAGATTTAGGGTCCAATATTGGAAGACCAAATGTGAAGAGACTGCAATCCATCAATGCCTCTTGATGTAGGAATTACAATTGGCAAGAAAAGAAGAGCATGACTAGAAACCAACTCTTTCCACTGATCCCTTTGTCCTCATCAATCTCTTTAACTTCTAGTTTGCAACAATTGTGCTGTCGCCTCCCTTGCAAAGACAGCAGAAAACCCACACACAAGAAAGAGTGTGAGTATGGGGAAACAGTACGCATGATTAGGCCTTTTTCCACACATATATTAAGTGTAGTGGGCTGCTCTGGCACCTCTTTGCGGTGATAGGCAAACCCTGAGCTACTGACCTCAAACCATGGAAATTCAATTAGAGGAATTTAAGTGTTTCACAAAGCCGTAGGTGGCTGTCCAGAGGAATGCCTGTAAAAACCTGGCAACCCATGCAGCCCAGGCGTAATCGCCGCTCCCCGCTCCACTCACAAGCCCTAAATTGGAAACCACAGGATGGTGACAGTGGGGCAAAAAAGTATTTAGTCAGCCACCAATTGTGCAAGTTCTCCCACTTAAAAAGATGAGAGGCCTGTAATTTTCATCATAGGTACACTTCAACTATGACAGACAAAATGAGATGAAAAAATTCAGAAAATCACAATGTAGGATTTTTTATGAATTTATTTGCAAATTATGGTGGAAAATAAGTATTTGGTCACCTACAAACAAGCAAGATTTCTGGCTCTCGCAGACCTGTAACTTCTTCTTTAAGAGGTTCCTCTGGAAATGGAAGACATACAAGACCACTGATAATCTCCCTCGATCTGGGGCTCCACGCAAGATCTCACCCCGTGGGGTCAAAATGATCACAAGAACGGTGAGCAAAAATCCCAGAACTAGCCAGTCTCCAGATCTCAACCCCATAAAAAATCTTTGGAGGGAGTTGAAAGTCTGATTTTCTGGATTTTTTTTCTCATCTTGTCTGTTATAGTTGAAGTGTACCTATGATGAAAATTACAGGCCTCTCATATTTTTAAGTGGGAGAACTTGCACAATTGGTGGCTGACTAAATACTTTTTTGCCCCACTGTATGTATGTACACTGAACAACAATATAAATGTAAAATGGCTGTCATTCAAACAGAAGGGATTGACAGTGTTACTCTGCTTCAGCTGGACGGACATACCAAAAAGAACCAAGTAAGAGGTGGTATCGACAACCTACGTTAGCTTTGGGTGTAAATGTTGGGCCGAGCTCCAAGATCCAGTGGTGCCACTATTCCCTCAAGTGTTAACTGCCTTCCCTGATATGGGTAGGCAGTTAACACTTAAGAGACGGTAACATTGGGCACACTACCACTTCTGCAGTTAAGGGGAACGGGAGCTCTTGGTTCCGGTCGTAAAAGGTTCCACCATCGACCGACCCAATCTACCCATTAAGTGGCTCTGGATAGGTACTGACCATAGCTTACAGCAACATCTGTGATGGAAAATGGAACAAGAACACACAATGACAGGAGCAGCAGTAGCCACACTTCCTCCCTCCAGTAGCAGTGGGCAGCCAGCAGTTCAGGTCTCCCCTCTCCTCCAGACTACCCACACATCTCCTGCTTCTCAGACTTGGCCAGAGAATAGTAAACTAAACTCCGGGAGGGAGGGAGGGAGGCTGGGGGAGACCTTGGCTGTTCCTATTTGTCTCCCCCATATCCCTCCATGCCTGGAAACATTCATCACTACACTCACTGAGGGAAGAACATTTTATTAATTTATTTAAACAAAAAAATACTGAAGCTGTGTGATACGGAGAACCTGCTGATTTCTTCCAGCTCCAAGGGTGGCCGGTTCATATAGAGAAAACAGAACTATGTGATATGCAGTGTGTTGCTGCTACTGTATAACGGAAGTTATGAATGTAACTATGGTTCTATGAATACCTGGAAGACCGTCAGTATAGTTGAAAGTATGGATTATATCACTCGCGCTCATTGCAGGTCGAGTAATAATAAATAAAATAAATAAATAAATATATGCCATTTAGCTGACGCTTTTATCCAAAGCGACTTACAGTCATGTGTGCATACATTCTACGTATGGGTGGTCCCGGGAATCGAACCCACTACCCTGGCGTTACAAGCGTCATGCTCTACCAACTGAGCCAAAGTCAAGCCGGTGACGTGACAGCATGGGAGGACATGCCCTCGGGGTTCATATAAAACCGTACGTCAGACCACGCACTGTCTGAGATTCTTCTCCCCCAAAAGATTTAAAGCGACAGGAAAGTACTGATGGTAATCCAGGTATTCATAGAAACATAGTTACATTCAATAAGTCAGTACATTTGAAAGTTGGATGACTCATACAAACAAGGTCACACTACTAACCTCTGATTAATGAACCAATGCCCCTGAAAGAATGACAGAGCCCATGGTGTGGCAGGATGCAACGTTGATCTTGTAAAATCTTGAGAACAGGGATGTTGACCAAGCACATTCAGGGGGATGCCTCTCAGGGCAGCCCAGGATGTGGCAACACTTCGGGTCAAGTGACATATCACACTAACAGGACAGGGAGCCCTACACCCTTGTAAGCCTGAGTGATGGCATCCACAACCCAGTGTGAAAACATCTGCTTGGACAATGCAAGGCCTTTTTCACTTCCACCGAAGAACAAAAACAACTGGTCTGACTTCCTGTAGTGCTCCGTGGCTTGCATATAGTATTTGAGAGAACGGACTGGACACAGGAGATTTGCTCGCTCCTCCTCCACATTCTGGAAAGGAGGGGGGCAGCAGGCCACCAGCTCAATGACTTGATTGATGTGAAGGGGTGATAAAACTTTAGGCAAAAAGTCTGGATTGGGTCATAAGGTCACACCTAGGTCATCTGCCTTCCAGCGTAGGCAGACCGGACTCACAGAAAGAGTGTGGAGCTCATTCACAAGTTTCGCAAGTAGCTAAGAGGAATGCTGTTCTCGGAGATAACCATTTAATGTCCGGCTTCTTTGTGTGCTCTAAAGAAGGTTTCGTCACAACCTCCAATACTAGTGGCAGGTCCCAGGATGCAGCCGACGGACACCTTATAAGAATTGGCAGATGAGGTAGTGGGCCACTGCCAATTTTCGATTGATACGTAAATGGTTAGCCAATAAGGCTGAGGCATACACCTTCAAGGTATAGAGGCAGAGCGACAGGAGTCCAATAGTTTCTGAAGGAAGCTCAATATAACATGTACAGAGCAGGACACTGGTTCCTCCGCCCTGGTAGACCACCATTCGGTAAACAGCTTCCAGCGACCAGCATACATCATCCTGGTCGATGGGGCTCTGGCATTCTGTAACGTCTCGATAATAGCAGGATCGCAGCTGATCTCCCTCCAGAAGACTGAGGAGGGTTTGAAACCAGGGTCTCGCTGGCCACATAAGCCTGTGCTGAGCCTGAGAGACCCTATGCAGCGTTGCTAAGATCAGGGGGAGGGGTGGTTCGGCGGGAGAGCATACAGTAGGCCCTCTGGCCATGTGTGAGAAAAGGTGTCCATGCCCAGGGGGCTCTTGAACTCTGTCACATGCTGGGTATGTACATAGTCAACGGTAGGCTTCGAGGGGACTCCTATGGTAGGTACACCTATAGCTCATCTCTTGGCAGTAGTACTGTGGACTACTTTATCACTGACCTCAACCCAGAATCTCTCAGAGCGTTCACAGTCTGGGACACCACTGACACCCCTATCAGACCACAGCAAAATCACAGTCTACTTAAACAGAGCAATACTCAATCATGAGGCATCAAAGCCAAAGGAACTGAGTAACATTAAGAAATGCTATAGATGGAAGGAATGCAGTTTGGAAACCTACCAAAAAACAATTAGGCAACAACAAATTCAATCCCTTTTAGACAATTTCCTGGGTAAAACGTTCCACTGTAATAGTGAAGGTGTAAACCTGGCAGTAGAAAATCTTAACAGTATATTTGACCTCTCAGCTTCCCTATCAAATCTAAAAATCTCAAATAGAAAACCGAAGAAAATTAACAATAATGAACAATTGGTTTGATGAAGAATGCAAAAATCTAAGAAAGAAATTGAGAAACCTGTCCAACCAAAAACATAGAGACCCGGAAAACCTGAGTCTACGCCTTCACTATGGTGAATCACTAAAACAATACAGAAATACACTACGGAAAAAGAAGGAACAGCATGTCAGAAATCAGCTCAATGCAATTGAAGAATCCATAGACTCTAACCACTTCTGGGAAAATTGGAAAACACTAAACAAACAACAACACAAAGAATTATCTATCCAAAATGGAGATGTATGGGTAAACCACTTCTCCAATCTTTTTGGTTCTATAACAAAGAACAAAGAGCAAAACCATATACATAATCAAATACAGATCTTAGAATCAACTATTAAAGACTACCAGAACCCACTGGATTCTCCAATTACATTGAATGAGTTACAGGACAAAATAAAAACCCTTCAACCCAAAAAGGCCTGTGGTGTCGATGGTATCCTCAATGAAATGATCAAATATACAGACAACAAATTCCAATTGGCTATACTAAAACTCTTTAACATCATACTTAGCTCTGGCATCTTCCCCAATATTTGGAACCAAGGACTGATCACCCCAATCCACAAAAGTGGAGACAAATTTGACCCCAATAACTACCGTGGAATATGTGTCAACAGTAACCTTGGGAAAATCCTCTGCATTATTATTAACAGCAGACTCGTACATTTCCTCAATGAAAACAATGTACTGAGCAAATGTCAATTGGCTTTTTACCAAATTACCGTACAACAGACCATGTATTCACCCTGCACACCCTAATTGACAACCAAACAAACCAAAACAAAGGCAAAGTCTTCTCATGCTTTGTTGATTTCAAAAAAGCCTTCGACTCAATCTGGCATGAGGGTCTGCTATACAAACTGATGGAAAGTGGTGTTGGGGGTAAAACATCCGACATTATAAAATCCATGTACACAAACACAAACAACAAGTGTGCGGTTAAAAATGGCAAAAAACACATTTCTTCACACAGGGTCGTGGGGTGAGACAGGGATGCAGCTTAAGCCCCACCCTCTTCAACATATATATCATCGAATTGGCGCGGGCACTAGAAAAGTCTGCAGCACCCGGCCTCCCCCTGCTAGAATCCGAAGTCAAATGTCTGCTGTTTGCTGATGATCTGGTGCTTCTGTCACCAACCAAGGAGGGCCTACAGCAGCACCTAGATCTTATGCACAGATTCTGTCAGACCTGGGCCCTGACAGTAAATCTCAGTAAGACCAAAATAATGGTGTTCCAAAAAAGGTCCAGTCATCAGGACCACAAATACAAATTCCATCTAGACACTGTTGCCCTAGAGCACACAAAAAAACTATACATACCTTGGCCTAAACATCAGCGCCACAGGTAACTTCCACAAAGCTGTGAACGATCTGAGAGACAAGGCAAGAAGGGCATTCTATGCCACCAAAAGAAACATAAATTTCAACATACCAATTAGGATTTGGCTAAAAATACTTGAATCAGCAAGACTTCACAAAATGGGACAAACACCAAATTGAGACTCTGCACGCAGAATTCTGCAAAAATATCCCCCGTGTACAACGTAAAACACCAAATAATGCATGCAGAGCAGAATTAGGCCGATACCCACTAATTATCAAAATCCAGCCGTTAAATTCTACAACCACCTAAAAGGAAGCGATTCACAAACCTTCCATAACAAAGCCATCACCTACAGAGAGATGAACCTAAGCAAGCTGGTCCTGGGGCTCTGTTCACAAACACAAACACACCCTACAGAGCCCCAGGACAACAGCACAATTAGACCCAACCAAATCATGAGAAAACAAAAAGATAATTACTTAACACATTGGAAAGAATTAACAAAAAAACAGAGCAAACTAGAATGCTATTTGGCCCTACACAGAGAGTACACAGCGGCAGAATACCTGACCACTGTGACTGACCCAAAATTAAGGAAAGCTTTGACTATGTACAGACTCAGTGAGCATAGCCTTGCTATTGAGAAAGGCCGCCGTAGGCAGACATGGCCCTCAAGAGAAGACAGGCTATGTGCTCACTGCCCACAAAATGAGGTGGAAACTGAGCTGCACTTCCTAACCTCCTGCCCAATGTATGACCATAGAGAGACATATTTCCCCCAGATTACACAGATCCACAAAGAATTCGAAAACAAATCCAATTTTGAAAAACTCCCATATCTTTTGGGTGAAATTCCACAATGTGCCATCACAGCAGCAAGATTTGTGACCTGTTGCCACGAGAAAAGGGCAACCAGTGAAGAACAAACACCATTGTAAATACAACCCATATTTATGCTTATTCATTTTATCTTGTGTCCTTTAACTATTTGTACATTGTATATATATATATATATATATATATATATATAATATAATATGACATTTGTAATGTCTTTACTGTTTTTAAACTTCTGTATGTGTAATGTTTACTGTTAATTTTTGTTGTTTTTCACTTTATATATTCACTTTGTATGTTGTCTACCTCACTTGCTTTGGCAATGTTAACACATGTTTCCCATGCCAATAAAGCCCCTTGAATTGAATTGAATTGAAAACCAGAGAGCAGTGGGATGTTTGCTCTGGGGCGAACAAGTCCACGTGTGCTGTTCCAAACCACTGCCATATCATCTTCACTACTTGTGGGTGAAGTCCCCATTCCCCCGGGGGTGGTTTCTGTCACGACAAGAAATCTGCCACCTCATTCACCTTGCCCAGGAGATAAATGGCTTGTTGGGAGGCCAGATGTGGTAGAGCCAATATCAAGAGTTGTTGGGCCACCTGTAGAGATCGTACAGACCTTGTTCCCCCTTGATATGAGGACAGGATTGTGTTTGAGAACCGGCAGAAAGTGATTTAGGGTTAGGTAAACTGTCTGAAGTTCTAGCAGGTTGACGTGCTCTTTCCTCCACCACGTTCCCTGTACAGACCTGTGTTGCTCCACTACTCCCCAGCCTCTTAGTAAAGTGTCGGTCATCACTACTTCCCACCTTGCCGGAATTGATCCGAGAGGGACACCTGTAGTTTGGTAGGCTCTCTTGCTCCACAGTCGCAAAGTAGAGTAGCATACCCTTGTCACCTGTATTTTGGTGTTTCTGTCCTTCTTGGGGTCCAAGCAGAGGTTGTTTAACCACACTTGTAGTGGCCTTAAAGAAAGCAGGCCTAACAATACACAGTAATTTATAAAACACTCTTAGGCCTCACTCCCCCCTATCTGAGATTTCTACTGCAGCCCTCCTCCTCCACATACAACACCATTTCTGCCAGTCACATTGTGTTAAAGGTTCCCAAAGCACACACATCCCTGGATCGCACGTCTTTTCAGTTCGCTGCAGCTATATCTCAATCTCTTAATTTAAAGACTCAATCATGGACATTCTTACTGACAGTTGTGGCTGCTTTGCGTGATGTATTGTTGTCTCTACCTTCTTGCCCTTTGTGCTGTTGTCTGTGCCCAGTACTGTTTGTTCCATGTTTTGTGCTGCTACCACATTGTGCTTCTGCCATGTTGTGTTGCTACCATGCTGTGTTGTCATGCTACCATGCTGTGTTGTCATGTGTTACTGCCATGCTATGTTGTCTTAGGTCTCTCTTTATGTAGTGTTGTCTCTCTTGTCGTGATGCGTTTTGTCCTATATTTTTATTTAATTTACTTTTGGTAGGCTGTAATTGTAAATTAGAATGTGTTCTTAACTGACGTGCATTGTTAAATAAAGATTGAATAAAAATAACAAATAAATACGAGAACAGCAGTGGAGGATATCTTGACAAGGTTCGCCGCGGAGTACGGAGGCTAACACACACTCTAGCTGGTGGGCTAAGTCAGCACAAGACAAGGAAGCCCGATATCCTTAGATAGAAGGGATAGGAATGGGAGAGCGGTCACACCCACAGGCTGTTGGTGACTGACTGACAGTACACACAGCTCACACAGAGTTTAGCTTACCCTACCGGGACCTGAGAAGATTCAATCCGAAAAACAGGAGTCGCGGAGCAGACAACTTGTGTGAATACGCTAAGGCAACTGCGAGAAGAAATAAGAGATCTGGAAACCCTTCCTATCAAGGGACGCTCAAACACAGAAAGTGTTTGAAAGAAAACAAATCCTATTTGAACACAGGTGTGGGGAGTTCATAAATAATGTGAGAGAGGGTTGGGAGTGCTGTCAGAGTTCTCCCTCTCTGGTGCTGTTATTGCTAGACAGTTAACAATCTCTCAATCCAGCGGGCATCAACCCCCTCTCTCCCTTACCCGTTTACTTAACCCACTTACACTGCCAAAAACAATTTCTTGCTTGAAATGTGACAAATAAAGTTGACTAATGAAGTGCTTTTTACTGTCTGAGAAGTTAGAGAGATCCCCTTTAAAGTGGCAGCTTAATGCCATTACAATGTAAACCACATTGTCAGAGGCAGGGGTGTGGAACGGGCTTCGTATTAGATGTAAAGGGCCTATTACCCAGGCAGTTATTCCTCAGCATGTGGCCATATGGGACTTTGCTTTGAGCATCGCAGCTATTCTTCACCACCAGGCTCAAACAAAAACAGACACATGTTTATGACCCTTCCTGCAGTCTCAAAGAGAACTTGACTTGCTCCCTCCCTCCTCAAAGGGACTTGCAGGGGGGGAATGTAAAGTGTAGTACATTGAGAAGCTGCATCTCTGGGCGTGTCTGTCCCATCCATTACGCCACAGGTTTACCACATCAATCCCGGTGAAATTGAAAACCGATGTTGCCTTTGTGGGGGAAGAGTAGATCGGCGAGCGTGTGAGTGGCAGCAGGCAGTTTGGTTTGGGAAGCTGATCAACTCCAGGTCCTGCTGTACCTCTTGATGAGGTATGTATGTAATGTGGGTGGGGATGGGATCAGGGTCAGGTAAACAAACAGGGTACAGTGTGTTGCTGCCCTGGTTTGGGAGGACACAGAAACCTGGTTTGTGAAGTTTTGCGGAGGCAGATGAGCAGAGCAAAAGAAAGAGGCTGGTTGTTTAAGAGGGGACTGTGCAGAGTGCAGACTGACGCGATATCTTGGATTCTTCAGAACCCTGGACAGACCAGGCTGTGTGGTTGAGTCACGGATCACAAGTCTCTGCACTCCCCAGAAGACGCAGTCCTCTCCATAGGAATGAATGGAATTCAACAGTATTTCAATTAAATGTTTCAAGGACAAAGTTACATGTATTTAAGTGTTTTTGTTGTTGTTGTAGTGTGGACAGTAACATTAAAAACTTCCTAAAAAGTATACTATAAGGAACATGTTTTAATATATTTTTTCATTTAAATAGTTTATGTTTAGCTCACATAATATAATTTAAAAGTATGCATTAAGAGATCTGCACTAGAATAAATTTGGCAAAAAAAAACAAACGTAGAAATGAATAAATGCATTTCTGAAGCTTCCAAATATTTTTTTTAATGTGTGGGGAGTGCCTTCAAAACAGCACCCCCTGTGAATATAAATAATTGGATACAGGCAGTACATGACATACTGTTGTTATTTTGGAGCCTTGTAGGTTGAACGTTGACTGACCAAGGGTAAACGCACAAGTGTTTAGGGAAATGCCAACATGGAAAACCTAAAGTAACGTCCACTTCTATCCTCTTCATTTCAGTAATAAATCATTGCCAGCTTATTCAGGTCACAAAGCCCCATTGTCGGCTGAAATCCATCCAGAAAATAGAAAATAACCGACCAAGGAAATAAGGTAATAGCTGGAGATAATTTTGACGGGGCGTTGTGAACATTCAGTCAGAGTTACACATGCTATGTAGCTCTGACTGGGTTTGAAAGAGAGGGAAAGCAGCCAATACGGAGGAGGGGTCTGGGTAGAGTTCTAACTCTGTAGCACGATGCCCTGAGTAGTGCTAATATGGTTTCCATCCACTGCGAACATCATCAAGTGAGACAAACACAGACGGATATCCTGCCAAGCAGTTCTCACACCACTCCTGTTGGGGTCCAAAAGGAGCTTTGTCAGAACGGTGAGGAGCGGATGTTATGTAAAGGAGAGAAAGACTCAAATACTAAGCAAGGAGAATAGATGGAAAAGAGGGAGTAGGTGATGGTGGAACAAGGAGGGTGGAGAGAGAGTGTGAGGGGAAGGGAAAGAGGGGAAGGGAAAGAGACAGAGTTGTAACACTGATGCATTCTATACACGGATGGCTAGGATACATAAACAAATAAACCACCAAAAATAGCTGACGGCATCTCCACCACTCCACATCATTATTACCATCGTCATAATCATTGGTTAAGATCACTCTCCAATCAGACATCCTGCCAGCCAAGCTAGAACACCTTATCTTTATTATTGTCATTCATTCGTTAAGATCACTCTCCAATCAGGCTAGAACACCTGCCTTTTCCAGCCGCTTGGCTCCAGCAATAAAAGCTAGCTACGTCCCAGCTCATGCTCCTGTTCCCAACGTAGCATGCTGGCAGCCCAGCCAGGCACCTCCACTAACCACAGTGGCTCCCTCATGAGTCAAAGCCTTGTTTTATGGAGCCACCACTCTCTCTCAATGGCTGGTGCATTCCTTTGATGTGCTCCAGACCACCAGTATGGCCAGAGGCACCGCCAAGGGTGCATTGTGGGTAATGAGGTTGTGCTCAGCCAGAGACCTGGAAGCTGGAGTTTGGAGGTTGACAGAGCCATGCAAGTGGAAGGTTTTCCCCATGGACCTCGTTGCTGGGCATGGTGGTGTGCCCATGCCTTCTGCCCCCCCCTTCCGTCAGCTAGCTCAAGGTTGGTCTCGTTTTAATTCCCATGCAACACAGAGCATCCTGCTCCCAGACCAGGCAAATACAATACCCCTGGCTTAGTGACTCAGAGCTAATTGTTGTGCCCACCAACCTACCCCTACTCTCGTTCCCCCACCCTTCAACCTTTACATAGCGTCATTTGGAGTCCAATCAGGCCCACATGCCTGTTTCACAAAAGAGCGTATGGATAACAGGGAGGAGAGAGCGAGATGTATAGAGCGAGCGAGAACACAGCAGCATGGCAGAGATCCAGCTTTCCCAGTCTCACAAACATGGCTAATTTGTCTGTGTGAAACCCAGGATCTGAGGGTTTAGTGATTCTGCCCCCTGCAAAGAGACTTTCAACACCTGTGGCCTCCTACTTAAGATACAGTAACGTTATATAACACCTGTTACCATTTCGATATAAAGTATGCTCCAGCTTCTGGCACAGAGGGGGGTGCTCCCTCACTTCATTACGTAGTTCACTCATTCAAAGGGGCTAGAATAGGACAGGCCCCTCTGTGAGAAGCACAGGGCATTAGTAACGCTTAAATCATGTTACTGGGGTGCAAATAGGGACCAGAGTGCAAAGATGCATGTTAACAAACTTTCAAATGTCTCCACTTCAAATCCTAGTATCCATTTGGGAGTCGTTCGCACAAGGAAGGAAAAAGGAGGGCAAACAGGGTTCTGTCCAAGTAACAAGATGGCGTCGACAGACACGGTGGCCCTGTTTCACGCTTCTAGTCAACTTTACAATATTTCGTTTTTTGTTGTTATTATTTATATTTTATTCTCAGAACATTTATTGTATTATTACGTACAGACAGAAATAACTTTAGGATATTAGATCAGCGGTCACACCAGAAATCGACCAGTAATTCGACTTGAACTTCCCGATGCAGCTCTATTCAACCCGGGGGCTGCCCCAAAATGCCAATGACATAAGAGGTAGAAGGACTGGAGCCCTAGTCAGACTCAGGGGGCGTGCATACCATCCACCACTGTCGAGTATATTACTCACTAACGCTCAGTCCTTTGACAAAGTAGAGGAGCTCAGGGCGAGGATCTCTTTCCAGAGAGACATCAGGGACTGTAAAAATACTCTGTTTTACGGAGTCATGGATCTCTATGGATATATTGTCCCCGTCCATCCAGCCAGCAGGGTTCAAATCAAATTCAATTGGATACATTCACATGGTTAGCAGACGTTAATGCGAGTGTAGCGAAATGCTTGTGCTTCTAGTTCTGACAGATTAGAGCTTACTGCACTAGCAATTCACCAACAATTACTTAATACACACAAATCTAAAAGGGGTGAATAAAAATATGTACATATAAATATATGGATGAGCGATGGCCGAGCGGCATAGGCAAGGTGCAATAGATGGTATAAGGTACAGGATATACATATGAGATGAGTAGTGTGAGATATATTAACGTTAAAGTTGCACCGTTTAAAGTGACTACTGATCCATTAATGAAAGTGGCCAGTGATTTAAGTCTACGTAGGTAGCAGCCTTTCTGAGTTAGTGATTGCTGTTTAGCAGTCTGATGGCCTTGAGATAGACAGAAAAACAGCTTCTATCGGTCCCGGCTCAGGTGGTTGTTGTCCTTGATATTTTTGGCCTTCATGAGACATCAGGTGCTGTAGGTGTCTTGGAGGACAGGTAGTTTGCCCCCGGTGATGCGTTGTGCAGACCGCACCACCCTCTGGAGAGCCTTGTGGTTGAGGGCTGTGCAGTTCCAGCCTGTGATATAGCCCGACAGGATGCTCTCGTGCATCTGTAGAAGTTTGTCAGGGTTTTCGGTGACAAGCCAAATTTCTGAAGAGGCGTTGTTGCACCTTCACCACACTGTCTGTGTGGGTGGACGATTTTAATTTGTCCGTGATGTGTACGCTGAGGAACTTAAAACTTTCCACCTTCTCCACTACTGTCCTGTCGATGTGGATAGGGGGGTGCTCCCTCGGCTGTTTCCTGAAGCCCCCGATCATCTCCTTTGTTTTGTTGACGTCGAGTCAGAGGTCGTTTTCCTGACACCACACTCCGAGTGCCTTCACCTCCATGTAGGCAGTCTCGTCGTTGGTAATCAAGCCCACTACAGTTGTCTTCTGTAATCTTGATGATTGAGTTGGAGGCGTGCATGGCCACGCAGTCGTGGGTGAACAGGGAGTACAGGAGGGGGCTGAGCCCACATCCTTGTGGGGCCTCAGTGTTGAGGGTCAGGGAAATGGCAATGTTGTTTCCTACCTTCACCACCTGGTGGGCGGCCTGTCAAAGTCCAGGACCCATTTGCACAGGGTGGGGTTGAGACCCAGGGCCTCCAGCTTGATGATAAGGTTGGAGGGTACTATGGTGTTGAATGCTGAGCTGTAGTCAATAAACAGCAATCTTACATAGGTTTTCCTCTTGTCCAGATGGGATAGGGCAGTGTGCAGTGTGATGGCGATTGCGTCGACTTTGGACCTGTTGGGGCGGTATGCAAACTGAAGTGGATCTAGGGTGGCAGGTAAGGTGGAGGTAATATGATCCTTGACTAGTCTCTCAAAGCACTTCATGATGACAAAAGTGAGTGCTACGGGACGGTAGTCATTTAGTTCAGTTCTTTTTGCCTTCTTGGGAACAGGAACAATGTTAGCCATCTTGAAGCATGTGGCGACAGCAGACTGGGATAGGGAGCGATTGAATATGTCCATAAACACACCAGCCAGCTGGTCTGCACATGCTCTGAGGACGTGGCTATGGATGCCGTCTGAGCCAGCAGCCTAGTGGGGGTTAACACATTTAAATGTCGGCCATGGAGAAGGAGAGGGGGCTGCAGTCCTTGTTAGTGGGCAACAACGGTGGCACTGTATTATCCTCAAAGCGGGCAAAGACGGTGTTTAGTTTGTCTGGAAGTGTGACGAAGGTGTCCGTGACGTGGCTGGTTTCTTTTTGTAGTCCGTGGTTGCCTGTAGACTCTGCCACATGTCTTGTGTCTGAGCCGTTGAATTGCGACTCCACTTTGTCCCTATATCGACATTTCGCTTGTTTGTTAGCCTTGGAGGGAATAACTACATTTTTTATATTCAGCCATATTCCCATACCTCTTTCCATGGTTAAATGATGTGGTTCGCACTTTCAGTTTTGTGTGAATGCCGCCATCCATCTACGGTTTGAACACTGTTCACTTTAATCAAGTTCACCCACTTTATATGTATATACTGTATTCTCATCAAGGCTCATCCTATATAACTACTGCTGTACACACCTTTTCTATTCATATACTCTCTATACGCACACTATGTATATATATTTATATTCCAGTCTCTGACATTGCTTGTTCTGATATTTTTTTATAAAAAAAAATGTATTATGTGTGTATTGTTTTTTATTGCCAGGTATTACTGTACTGTTGGAGCTAGAAACAAAAGCAGTTTTTCGCTGCACTTGCTAATCTGTGTAGGCAACTGTCTTGTCAGACAAAGGAAGCTGAAAGGGAGCCCTTATTGACACCTGACACTCGATGCACCCCACTACACACAAACACACACCCTGCCCTCCTGACATAAAAACAACATATTCCCAGACTGCCACTTCAAAGCTGTCCCTCCTGCTGCGCCCTGATCCCGTTGCCATATCACTTTCTACGCCAGCCAACTTAATAAAAGATGGAAGTATAATAAAGAAAATATTTAAACTAAAATCGGCCTAGATTGAACTTTCCATTCCTCTCAAAAATGTTACAAAAAGCTGTTGCGCAGCAACTCACTGCCTTCCTGAAGACAAACAATGTATACGAAATGATTCAGTCTGGTTTTAGACCCCATCATAGCACTGAGACTGCACTTGTGAAGGTGGTAAAGGACCTTTTAATGGCGTCAGACCGAGGCTCTGCATCTATCCTTGTGCTCCTAGACCGATCACCACATTATTTTGGAGAAATTGGAAACCTAAATTGGTCTACACGAACAAGTTCTGGCCTGGTTTAGATCTTATCTGTCAGAAAGATATCAGTTTGTCTCTGTGAATGGTTTGACAAATCAACTGTATATGTCGGTGTTCCTCAAGGTTCTGTTTTAGGAACACTATTGTTTTCACTCTAGATTTTACCTCTTAGGATGTCATTCGAAAACATAATGTTAACTTTCACTGCTATGCGGATGACACACAGCTGTACATTTCAATGAAACATGGTGAAGCCCCAAAATTGCCCTCACTGGAAGCCTTTGTTTCAGACATAAGGAAGTGGATGGCTGCAAACTTTCTACTTTTAAACGCGGACAAAACAGAGATGCTTGTTCTAGGTCCCAAGAAACAAAGACATCTTCTGTTGAATCTGACAATTAATCTTGATGGTTGTATAGTCGTCTCAAATAAAACTGAAGGACCTCGGTGTTGCTCTGGACCCTGATCTCTCTTTTGAAGAACATATCAAGACTGTTTCAAGGACAGCTTTTTTCCATCTACGTAACATTGCAAAAATCAGAAACCTTCTGTCCAAAAATGAATCCATGCTTTTGTTACTTCTAGGTTAGACTGCTGTAATGCTCTACATTCCGGCTACCCAGATAAAGCACAAAATAAACTTCAGTTAGTGCTAAATACAGCTGCTAGAATCTTGACTAGAACCAAACAATACTCCAGTGCTAGCCTTCAAGGTTTGCCGTACATACCTACACGTACGCTACGGTCACAAAACGCAGGCCTCCTAATTGTCGCTAGAATTTCTAAGCAAACAGCTAGAGGCAGGGCTTTCTCCTATAGAGTTCCATTTTTATGGAATGGTCTGCCTACCCATGTGAGAGACGCAGAATCGGTCTCAACCTTTAAGTCTTTACTGAAGACTCATCTCTTCAGTAAGTCATATGATTGAGTGTAGTCTGGCCCAGGAGTGTGAAGGTGAACGGAAAGGCTCAGAATGGCTCTGGAGCAACGAACCGCCCTTGCTGTCTCTGCCTGGCTATTTCCCCTCTTTCCACTGGGATTCTCTGCCTCTAACCCTATTACAGGGGCTGAGTCACTGGCTTACTGGTGCTCTTCCATGCTGTCCATAGGAGGGGTGTGTCACTTGAGTGGGTTGAGTCACTGACGTGATCTATCTGTCTGGGTTGGCGCCCCCCCCTTGGGTTGTGCAGTGGCAGAGATCTTTGTGGGCTATACTCGGGCCTCGTCTCAGGATGGTAAGTTGGTGGTTGAAGATATCCCTCTAGTGGTGTGGGGGCTGTGCTTTGGCAAAGTGGGTGGGGTTATAACCTTCCAGTTTGGCCCCGTACGATATTATCCGATGGGGCCACAGTGTCTCCTTACCCCTCCTGTCTCAGCCTCCAGTATTTATACTGGAGTAGTTTATGTGTCGGGGGGCTAGGGTCAGTTTGTTATATCTGGAGTACTTCTCCTGTCTTATCCGGTCCACCTTGCCTAGTCACTTCACTCCTACCTATATGTACATATCTACCTCAATTACCTCGTACCCCTGCACATGGACTTGTTACTGGTACACCGTGTTT
Organism: Oncorhynchus keta; assembly: GCF_023373465.1. Classification (NCBI taxonomy): domain Eukaryota; kingdom Metazoa; phylum Chordata; class Actinopteri; order Salmoniformes; family Salmonidae; genus Oncorhynchus; species Oncorhynchus keta. The sequence goes on along the minus strand of NC_068431.1, from coordinate 34,501,921 downwards.
TTAGCCAAGTTACCATTACTCATTGCATTTATTTCTAGTGTTATAATTGAAAGATTGATTAATTGAAACCTATTTTTTTCCTCTCTCTGCATTGTTGGGAAGGGCCTGTAAGGAAGCATTTCACTGTTAGTCTACACCTGTTGTTTCCAAAGCATGTGACAAATTTGATTTTGAGATACTGGACTGAGAAAAACGCATGACCTCACCATTATCTGGCTCGCCAACCACATATACATGCACGCACATATGTACCATCGTACAGTACGTACATACCATCGTACAGTACGTACATACCATCGTACAGTACATACTCCCAAACATACAGCACTGATATCCCTCCTTCGACATGACAGTTACTGCAGTACATTAATATCAATCAAATCATGCAATCCTCAACCCTTTTTTTCCAGGCTAGTATTTTAACTCTAAACATGGCGGAGAAGCAGAAGAGAGAATATTTAGGGCAACTCACCACAGAAAAAGATCACCAGGCTATAACTCTAAAAATCCCTGGAAATATATGAACCTTTCATGTAGAATGTAAATCATAAAAATACATCAAACATACCGTGAAAAAAGTTTTGTTGCATAAAGCACATACTCTAGAATTTTCACAACATAAAACACTATTTACCCGGGATCCACACATATATATGTCCAAAATAAAGAGTACTGCTGATGAAGGTCATAACGTGCACCCTTTACCACTCTCCTTGGGGATTTTCAGGCTTATTTTAATTTGCTGTCTAAAGTTTTCCCCCACATCTCTTTCTCTTTTGTTGTTGGACAAAGGATGGCAGCAGTTTGGATGGCAGCTAGCTAGCAGGTTACGTCAAAGACCAAACCTCCTAAAATGCAGTCATTTGAACCCAGCCACCTGTTGGAGTTAATTGCCCTGCCTAATAAATACACTGGAGAGATTCGAATTCCTTCATTCCACATTCTCACTGCTGGCTTGAGAAAGAGACAACGACAGGGAATGGAATGCAAATGTATATATTTGGTGCTAAATGATTGAGGGAGGGGACTCACACAGGTCAACACATTAGATTCACTTTCATCAGCCTCAGACAGGGCAAGAGTTTGGCCCCTTTTCCAGAGAAGAGAAGAGTGAGTGAGTGTCTGCATGCATCCCAGTTTTTCCATATGTTTATTGAGAGTTTCCAGGCCATTCAAAGGGATAGGAACACAGGAACAAGGCTCCAGTACAGATGGACATGATTGAGCCATCCAAAACATGTGTAACAACCTGTAGACCAGTGCAAACTCTAAGGCTGTTTCCCCACACAAGAACCTTTCAGTGCCATCAGACCACCTGGCATGTTTGTCACATCTTACCCGGGAAATAGTTGGTATGTGTCTGACAGATATGTGAGTGGTCCATGGTCTTACCTGGGCGATGTTCTTGTTGATCAGGTAGACTCCATATTCAAACTGAAAGCGTTCTCCTCGAGGGTACAGGGGGAATCTGTGAGATCAGGGGAAGAGAGGAAGAGGTGATGAGTGTACAGTACTGGAGCAGGTGGTTCACATTAGATTGTATTCTGTTGGTTTAACTTTGTGAGATTCACCAACTAGACTTCTGAGCACTGTGAAGTGAATTCCTTCCCTGTTGACACTGCCATGTATTACTACAGTCCGGACCTGGCAGGGTACAGTTTGGATAGAACACTTCAGCAGAAGCCGAGTGAATATAGTCACATTCACATACGGACCGCTCTCCTCCCACCCCAACCCTCACCGTCCAGGCTGCATACTGTAGGCCCATCAAACAGCCTGCCCACCTGCTTCTACATTACAGGGAACAAAGACAGACCGACAGATGGAGAGGCTCAGTGCAATTCCATTGAGCTTTCAGGTGCCAGTCAGATGTCTAGGTAGCAGGGCAGGCAGAAACACAGTGCTGAAAACCCCTGGATTGTTTATGTGGAGATATTGGAGGGATGGCCTCAGGCCGAGCCTGCTGACACCATTAGTGACAACAACACTCTCCTCTCATTCCATTATGGCTAAAGTCAGCCTCATCCCCCATGAAGAACAGTTCCTGTCATTATGTGCTTGTCTGCAACCAACTGAGAGGATGTACTGAGAGACACGCCCAGGGCAGTCTTACTCTGCTCGCTCGCTCACACACACACACCACACACACACACACACAACCACACACTAACCCTGTACAACAACTGACTTATCTTCTGCTGTCAGGCTCAGCAGTCAGTCTGGGCAGGAGGTGTGAGCGAACATCCGGCCCTCTTCCCTCCCCTCATCCATATCTCATTCCTGTCAGGGGCCATGGCTGTGCCCCGTGGGGCATGTTATACTGTTAATCCTTTGTTAGAGGAGACATGCCCTCTCCCCTCTAACTCTGACCCTCAGATGCCGGAGAATCAGTGCCGAGGAGCGCAGGGCGAGAATCGGGAAGCCCTCCTTATCACGCCACATCACTGTTACAGGGCAAGGTGCATGAGGTACTGACGGTAGCCCTAACAGAGCTGCCGTAGCTAGACTATATCTAATGCTTTAACGCTTTAGTACACACTGAAGTCTAGTCCTTATCGTCTGTCCAACCATACACACAATAAATGACATTTCTTGTGAGGTGCATTACATAGAAACTCTTCACCAAACAAAGTAGACACATATTAGACACTGTTCGTTTGACAGATAGCCGCACAGCCGGAGACACTTGTTCTACTCCTACATACTCTGACTAGTCAAACCCCAGAGGAAGCTACGTGCCAGTGGTAATATCTCATGACCAGGAAATAACTAACAGAGGGAGAAATAACATCACACACACACACTGTCATAGCAGGCATTCCAACAATCACATTCTCCTGACAACATATGATTAGTTTGCTGATGAGACGGACAGAGAGAGGCTGACACGCGCACACACACAGAAAAGCAAAGGCACCCATGAACACACACACACACACACACACACAGTTTGCCATCACGGGGAGGTGATTAATGAGTGCTGTCCAGTGGGTCTGAAATCACATTGAAGGGACTCCGGTTCACCAAATACCAGGAATTCCTCTAATACATCCAGTAAAGTGAAATATATTATAACACACCAGCAGGGGGGAGGGGAAGAGGAAGTCAGAGTTGCCAAAGTGTGGGGGGGGGATATAGGGAAGTAGAAAGAGCAGTTAGAGAAGAGACAGACAGCAGTCAGAGAAGAGACAGAGAGCAGTCAGAGAAGAGACAGAGAGCAGTCAGAGAAGAGACAGAGAGCAGTTAGAGAAGAGACAGAGAGCAGTTAGAGAAGAGACAGAGAGCAGTTAGAGAAGAGACAGAGAGCAGTTAGAGAAGAGACAGAGAGCAGTTAGAGAAGAGACAGAGAGCAGTTAGAGAAGAGACAGAGAGCAGTTAGAGAAGAGACAGAGAGCAGTTAGTGAAGAGACAGAGAGCAGTTAGTGAAGGGACAGAGAGCAGTTAGAGAAGAGACAGAGAGCAGTTAGAGAAGAGACAGAGAGCAGTTAGAGAAGAGACAGAGAGCAGTTAGAGAAGAGACAGAGAGCAGTTAGAGAAGGGACAGAGAGCAGTTAGAGAAGGGACAGAGAGCAGTTCGAGAAGGGACAGAGAGCAGTTCGAGAAGGGACAGAGAGCAGTTCGAGAAGGGACAGAGTTGGAGAATAGAGAGAGAAAGAAGAGCCACGGGATGGAGAGAGAAGGAGAGGGAAGGGAAGAAAGAGAGAGAAAAGAGGGGAGGTGGAGTGGAAAGCAGTGATTTTTATCACTGGGCCGGTCTTGTCTTGGAATCTGTGATAAAACAATCTGTTACACAAGCGGGATGAAGTGGATCACCATCAGCCTTGGAGCAGCTCTCCAGCTCTCCATCCATCCACAGGCCAGATCACACACACACATCCCCTTTCTTGGTTCAATTATAATTCCTCTCTCATCAGACAAACGCACACAGACATGCACACACACACATGCATGCATACACAAATGTATGCGCACACACGCACACAGCCACCCACCACAGGTTTCCTTTCCTTCATTAAAACAGATCTATTGCTACCATGTCCCGACCCTCTAACACACCCCTCCTCTGGCAGCTCTGTTGAACGTCATCTCTTTGCACATGGAAAACTAAATATGACACGAACAGGCACCATGACCAACACTGTCTTTGACATCTACCTAAAAAAAATGCAAAACTATATATACAGTGGGGCAAAAAAGTATTTAGTCAGCCACCAATTGTGCAAGTTCTCCCACTTAAAAAAGATGAGGCCTGTAATTTTCATCATAGGTACACTTCAACTATGACAGACAAAATGAGAAGAAAAAAAATCCAGAAAAACACATTGTAGGATTTTTTATGAATTTATATGCAAATTATGGTGGAAAATAAGTATTTGGTCACCTACAAACAAGCAAGAATTCTGGCTCTCACAGACCTGTAACTTCTTCTTTAAAAGGCTCCTCTGTCCTCCACTCGTTACCTGTATTAATGGCATCTGTTTGAACTTCTTATCAGAATAAAAGACACCTGTCCACAACCTCAAACAGTCACACTCCAAACTCCACTATGGCCAAGACCAAAGAGCTGTCAAAGGACACCAGAAACAAAATTGTAGACCTGCACCAGGCTGGGAAGACTGAATCTGCAATAGGTAAGCAGCTTGGTTTGAAGAAATCAACTGTGGGAGCAATTATTAGGAAATGGAAGACATACAAGACCACTGATAATCTCCCTCGATCTGGGGCTCCACACAAGATCTCACCCCGTGGGGTCAAAATGATCACAAAAACGGTGAGCAAAAATCCCAGAACCGCACGGGGGGACCTAGTGAATGACCTGCAGAGAGCTGGGACCAAAGTAACATAGCCTACCATCAGTAACACACTACGCCGCCAGGGACTTAAATCCTGCAGTGCCAGACGTGTCCCCCTGCTTAAGCCAGTACATGTCCAGGCCCGTCTGAAATTTGCTAGAGAGCATTTGGATGATCCAGAAGAAGATTGTGAGAATGTCATATGGTCAGATCAAACCAAAATATAATTTTGGTAAAAACTCAACTCGTCGTGTTTGGAGGACAAAGAATGCTGAGTTGCATCCAAAGAACACCATACCTACTGTGAAGCATGGGGGTGGAAACATCATGCTCTGGGGCTGTTTTTCTGCAAAGGGACCAGGACGACAGATCCGTGTAAAGGAAAGAATGAATGGGGCCATGTATCGTGAGCTTTTGAGTGAAAACTTCCTTCCATCAGCAAGGGCATTGAAGATGAAACGTGGCTGGGTCTTTCAGCATGACAATGATCCCAAACACACCGCTCGGGCAACGAAGGAGTGGCTTCGTAAGAAGCATTTCAAGGTCCTGGAGTGGCCTAGCCAGTCTCCAGATCTCAACCCCATAGAAAATCTTTTGGAGGGAGTTGAAAGTCTGTGTTGCCCAGCAACAGCCCCAAAACATCACTGCTCTAGAGGAGATCTACATGGAGGAATGGGCCAAAATACCAGCAACAGTGTGTGAAAACCTTGTTGTCATTGCCAACAAAGGGTATATAACAAAGTATTGAGATAAACTTTTGTTATTGACCAAATACTTATTTTCCACCATTATTTGCAAATAAATTCATTAAAAATCCTACAATGTGATTTTCTGGATTTTTTTCCCTCATTTTGTCTGTCATAGTTGAAGTGTACCTATGACGATAATTACAGGCCTCTCTCATTTTTTAAGTGGGAGAACTTGCACAATTGGTGGCTGACTAAATACCCTTTTGCCCCACTGCATATGTTTTGCTTAATGAGATAAACCTGAACTGTCAAGGAGCCTAAAACAGAAACAGCCAGTGGAAAACAGTAAAAGTAAAACCCCTCTATCTCACACGCCAGTAGAGCCCTAGATGTCGGCATGCAGATGGACGGGTAGAGGAGATCTGTAATTAATAAGAAGAGAGGCGTGGGGAACTCCTCTCTTCTAACGGAAAACTCCTTCTCTTTATGGGGTTAGAGTATTTACACAGCCCTCCGGCTAATCAACCCGGCCAGTCAGGCCTCTACTGCAGGCAGGTCCAGGCTCCCTCACACACAACCATAAAATGTGATAGCAGGAGAGCCCATGCCTCTTCCGTTCTTTTATGTGTGTGTACAGTATCTCTTCCTCTCTCTTTCACTTCCCTTCAGTCTCTGTCTCGCTTCCTCCTTCCTGTTGATGTACAGTAGGTTGTTTATTCGAAGAGTCTATGTAATTGTTCTCTCTACACAGGAAGGACCAGCTGAAGACCACCAGTGTCTACGGAGTGTGGTCAATTTATGAGTGACAGTTAAGTGGCAGCATTCACATTTTACTGTAGGCTGGCTTTTTGAGAGGGGGATGGAGGAAAATGGAGGAAAAGCAGTCCAAAGACCAGGTTTTGTGTTGGACTTGGTAAGCTAAACTGGCTGGCTGGGGATTTTGTTAGTATGGCTATGTGGTGGTGAAGTCGATGATTGGACCAAGATGAGAGCTTAGATTCATTTTAAACCTTGACCCCTGACCTAACATGGTCATCTTCAGAATAGACTGACCTTTTAAGAGAACAAAACAGACTTTTACAGAACAGCAGGTTAATGAGTGCACCTTGCACATAGTGTGCATAATAGGGCACTTGCTTCTTTCCCCCCTAGGGACATTACATTGTACAAGCCTAAGTGCTGTAGGGTTGTAAAGGGTGATATTATAGCTGTGCTGCAGGTGGGTGGTCAGATAATTCAGACTTAATCTGGCCCTGAACAACGTTGAACTATTCACAGTGACTCAGTGGCCTGCTGTAATGTACACACAGCCTGTGATCCTTCCGCCACAGCACATCTGTCCCACCGAGAGCCTGTTTACATATAACTAATTAATATGCCAAATGTACAAAACAACAGCTCTGGTTCACATAGTGGAGTTGGGAGTTAGCCACCCGTAACCATTACTTACACTTAGCTATCCGTGGCTGGCAAAAAATCCCCAGAAGTTCCCCAGAATGTCTTTAATGTGCGATTTCAAACACACCAGAACCATAAATTACGTGAGGCCTGCTTTTTTAAAAACACCTGCCACCATGCAACTTTCACAGATAATGGCACCGGTTACTATATAAATCACAGGGAGTTGTAATTTCCAATATTGGAGAAATTATTACATTGAGCATCTGTCAGTGAATGCTATTTTAATGACTGCCACACTGCTCCACTTACAACTGGGGTAACTCTAACCGCAACGGCATCTTGGAGCGAAAGCACTGCTGTAAAAGTGTCTCCTGAGTGATGTGCCATCCGGTTGCCCGCTTGGTCACTCTGTCGTTTGGTCTGGTTTCATCATTAGACAGAGACGCTTTTAGACGATGCAGCAGCCAGTCTGTCGGTGGTGTTTTTTCTTCTTCCATTCTCCCTCTGCTTTCATCTCCCTCATTGTTTTAATTAGAACCAGAGAGCTGGACCCAGAGGACAGGGTCTGGCCAGCTCTCTATGGGGCTAGCTAGCTGCTCCCTCTCCCTCCCAAGGAGCGCCTCTTTATTTATCATGGGGTATCTAAACTTCCTCCCATGTGCAGCCTTTTAAAATGGTCCATTAAGTGCACGCTGACCTGAAGTGAAACGAACAGAGAACAGGGATTTAGAATTTGTGTTCCCAATCTTGTGGCAGGCCATCGCAGGCCGTACGGCTGACTGCTAACACAAGGTCTTAATGCGAGAGAGGAGAGAAAGAGATGGAGAGTGAGACCATGCCGCTATTGGCAGTAAGACGATACTAGTCAAGCCAACGGTTACCCAGCCATGAAAAAGCTGTGTAAAATATCATACACAGATGAACTGAGCCAGCTGAACCATTCCATTCAGTGAACGATCATAGCTATAACTTATTATTTTCTGTTATTTTCCGTGTTTTAAAGAACTAATTGATGTCGGTTACATTATTTGACTTCCATTTTGTTCTGTTTTTTTTCCTGTGTGCTCAATGCACACATCGCACAGTTTCTCTGGAAATAAATCCGATCCAGCCTAAACAGTGTAGTTTTGTGTAGTGATGTAGTCGGGAGTTGTAGTTTCCAACAGGCCAATATTCTTCATAGTTCAGCACATAAAATGTGGTAATTAACCACAATGACCACAATCCATTGCACATCTACTTGTCCAGTATGTGTTTCCTTTACACCTGCTACAGAAGAGGTGAAATAGAGAGCAGCTGTTGCTTCCCGAACTATCTCTACCTGAAAATACATTATCTAAGTGATTGATAGTTGTTATTCAGCAGTCATAAAGGTATGTATTATTTACTACTAAAATTGTGATTTTGTCAGACAGAAGCTCTATTAGAGATGAGATAACTTGGAATAAAATAATTGTCATAAAATAAAACAAATGTAATATACACAACAACTGAAATATTTTATTAAAGTAATGCGAATAATTTATGGTCAATAAGTGATGAGCAGTAATGGACAGTCACTACCATCATGGGACTTTTATTAAATTGTTTTATTCTGTGTTACGTAATTCAACCCACAAAATGCATTTAATGTTTTTTTATTTTTTTATTATCGAAATCGGTGATTATTATTATTTTTAATCAAACAGAAACCGAACCGACCACAAAAAGTACTAATCACTAAAGGCAGATGCTTATTATTAACATCTTATGTATCCAATTTATTATTAACGTCAGAGCGACAGGCTCCGCGAGACTGCTAAACTATCTGCACTAACTCTGTCGTGCACTGACCCTACACACTCACTGGAATTTATACACACACTTCACTACACTGTCACTCCCACACAAAAATCTCACACATACAAATACACTAAATATACAAATATACACACACACACTTTTCTGCTGCTACACTGTTCTTCATTTTACTCTTATGATCATCTATCCAGATGCCTAGTCACTTAACCCTGCCTTCACGTACAGTATCTACCTCTAATACCTCGTACCTCTACACGTTGATCTTTACTGGTACTCCCTACATACACTCAATTAGTATTTTGTAGCACTGCCTTTAAATTGTTTAGCTTGGGTCAAACATGTCGGGTTGCCTTCCACAAGGTGAATTTTGGCCCATTCCACCTGACAGAGCTGGTGTAACTGAGTCAGGTTTGTAGGCCTCCTTGCTCGTACACGTTTTATCAGTTCTGCCCACAAATGTTCTATAGGATTGAGGTCAGGGCTTTGTGATGGACACTCCAATACCTTGACTTTTGTTGTCCTTAAGCCATTTTTTGCCACAACTTTGGAAGTATGCTTGGGGTCATTGTTCATTTGCAAGACCCATTTGCGACCAAGCTTGAACTTCCTGACTGATGTATTGAGATGTTGCTTCAATATATCCACATCATTTTCATTTCTCACGGAGCCATCTATTTTGTGAAGTGCACCAGTCCCTCCTGCAGCAAAGCATCCCCACAACATGAGGCTGCCACCCCTGTGCTTCACGGTTGGGATGGTGTTCTTCGGCTTGCAAGCATCCCACTTTTTCCTCCAAACATAACGATGGTCATTATGGCCAAACGGTTCTATTTTATTTTAATCATCAGACCAGAGGACATTTTTTCAAAAAGTACGATCTTTGTCCCCATGTGCAGTTGCAAACCGTGGGCTTTTTTACGGCGGTTTTGGAGCAGTGGCTTCTTCCTTGCTGAGCGGCCTATCAGGTTATGTCGATATAGGACTCGTTTACTGTGGATATAGATACTTTTGTACCTGTTTCCCCCAGCATCTTCACAAGGTCCTTTGCTGCTGTTCTGGGATTGATTTGCACTTTTTGCACCAAAGTAGGTTAATCTCTAGGAGGCAGAATGCATCTCCTTCCTGAGCGGTATGACGGCTGTGTGGTCCCATGGTGTTTATACTTGCATACTATTGTTTGTACAGATGAACGTGGTACCTTCAGGCATTTGGAAATTGCTCCCAAGGATGAACCAGACTTGTGGAGGTCTACAATTTGTTTTCGGAGCTCTTGGCTGATTTCTTTTGATTTTCCTATGATGTCAAGCAAAGAGGCACCGAGTTTGAAGGTAGGCCTTGAAATACATCCACAGGTACACCTCCAATTGACTCAAATTATGTCAATTAGCCTATCGGAAGCTTCTAAAGCCTTTATGACGTTTTCTGTAATTTTCCAAGCTGTTTAAAGGCACAGTCAACTTAGTGTATGTAAACTTCTGACCCACTGGAATTGTGATACTGTGAATAATAAGGGAAATAATCTGTCTGTAACCAATTGTTGGAAAAATGACTTGTTTCATGCACAAAGTAGATGTCCTAAACGACTTAACATTTGGAGAGTGGTTTGGAGAGTGGTTGAAAAATGTGTTTTAATGACTCCAGCATAAGTGTATAAAAACTTCAGACTTCAACTGTAGCTCCACTCAAGTATTTTATTCTATTCCTCGTGTTAGTAACTATTTAATAAAAAATGTTTTACTTCGCATCGTTGGTAAAGGTTCATAAGCATGTATTTCACTGTAAAGTCAACACCAGTTGTATTCGGGCACATGTGATAAATGCAATTTCTCAAAGCAACAGGGAATGAATGGATCCTAAGTAATAGAGTTGAGAAATTGACAGAGTGATGGCAGAGTAGAGGCGAGATCTGGTGGATGCCTGAGGCATCAAGGCATTGGAGCACTGAATATGGGGAAGCAAGCCTGGAGCTCACTGGCCCACTCTCAACCCATCTTCACGGGATTACAGGGAGGTTTTACAGGGTAACAGGGCCAGTCAACCACTTACACAACTGCCATCTGGCACACCAGAGAATCATTCCCTTTCCCGCGGGACATCCAACTGACTTGACCATTACAGTATTTCCCATTGTCCTCAAATGTTACTGTACGATAAAAAGAGAAGTGAAAGTATGTGCCTGACTCTAGTCTGTGTCTTGTCATTGAGCAACTATACTACTCCCTCCCTCCTCTCCCCTCTCTCGTGGCTGCTATGTGACCCTGATAGGGGTGCGGGGGGGGTTGACGGCCCTTCCCCTGGTCCCACATGGTCCATGTTAAGGGACGTGAAACAAAACGCCACATAACAATAACCTCCTTCCTTTGCGTTCAGGTCCAGCCGAACCAAGGCCCTCTCTTAGCCTCCTTCCCTCCATCCACTGGCAGTCACATAGAGCACTTCCTCCCCAAACCACACTACACTAGAGCCACACATTGATGTGTCAATCCCTACTTAGGTGGTTATTTTCTTCAGCCTTCCATTTCATGAAGAAAATTAGGCAACAAAATGGGGTTTTCCCTTAATATTCCTAGTAACGTGTATGTATGAAGCAGCGCTTGGGTTTTTAACGGCCAGGCTCTGGTCTCAATCATACCGGTGACATCTGGATTGCATCTCCCCTATTCACCCTCATTCAATCAGACACACTGGAGATGGAGATGGGTTCTCTCTGCTGCTGCTCTGTAAAGTGAGGAAGCAACATATTGTTCGAGCTCATTGCATTCTGAGAATATTTTTAGAAGGGTGAAAGCTTCCAAGATTCCAAATAATGGTGCGTTCAAGGCAGGATTACTGCCCACAAACAAGCCAAGTGGAGTCATCGCCATTTACCACCTTTCTCCTAAATACAGCCTCCAGTCCCCATGCTGCCCCATTCATTCACTCCACACTGACTGAGACTTCTCTACCCAGGGGTAGAGGGAGCACTAGTTCAAGCTGTACATCGGTCTGCCTGCTCTTACTGTGGCTAAATGGCAACATACATAAAAGCCAAGGCAGTCATTATCTGAGACGGCAGGTCTGGAGTGGAATATAACAGTAATGCCCTCGCTCTACAGGTCAAACATTTCTATATGGCTGGCACAGTCAAGAGAACCTAAATGGTTGTTCGGCTCGTGTTAGCACAAAAAAACACAAAAAAAATGTATTACGTGAGGGATAGGAAAGTTGTCTTAGTCGACTATATGATGAACTGTAGGTAGTGTTAAAAAAAAGAAAGTAAGCTGGCTCCTTGGGAATATGAACATGAGGAATTTTCACATTTTTAACTAGACTGGCAGGGTACGATGTAAGAGATGTTTGGCCTCCACAGAATCAGTCAGTCAAAACAGCTCCACAGTGGAGACACTCAGCTTCATCTAGCAGCGACCAAGCTTTGCCAAGACGTCACTGGCATCTGGAACACACCACTCAGAGAAAGTAGTACACAGACAGAAGAACGCCCCACACCACCCCATATTACAAGTGCCAACTGGTGACCAGAGAAGCATAGTGAGTGGTGGATGAATTGAGCACCTTTGGGATGAATTTGAACGCTGACTGCGAGCCAGGCCTAACCGCCCAACATCAGTGCCCGACTTGTGGCTGAATGGAAGCAAGTCCCCACAGCAATGTTCCAACATCTAGTGGAAAGCCTTCCCAGAAGAGTGGAGGCTGTTATAGCAGCAAAGGGGGGACCAACTCCATATTAATGCCCATGATTTTGGAATGAAATGTTCCAAGAAGCAGGTGTCAACATACTTTTGGTCATGTAATATAATGGTGTATACAGTATGGACAGTAGTTGACTAGTAAAGGTTTGTACAGTAGAAGTTTTATACGATGAACCATTACAGGACAAGCATTTCGCTACACTCGCATTAACATCTGCTAACCATGTGTATGTGAAAAATAAAATTTGATTTGATTTGAATAAAATTTGATTTGATTCTAGAATACAGTATATACATAAAGTGGGTAAAACAGTGTAAACATTATTAAAGTGACTAGTGTTAAATGACTATGTACATAGGGCCTCAGTCTCTAAAGTGCAGGGTAGAGTACCGGGTGGTAGCCGGCTACTAACCATGACTAAGGTCCAAGGCAGGGTAGTAGTGGTGACTGTTTAACAGTCTGATGGCCTGGGGATAGAAGCTGTTTCTCAGTCTCTCAGCTTTGACGCACCTGTACGGTCTCCGCCTGGTAACGGGGCGAACAGGACGTGGCTTGGGTGGCAGAGGTCCTTAATGATCTTCTTGGCCATCCTCTGACACCGGGTGCTGTAGATGTCCTGGAGAACAGGCTATGTGACCCCGATAATGCGTTGGACTGAAGGCACCACCCTCTGGAGAGCCCTGCGGTTGCGGACGGTGCAATTGCCGTACCAGGCAGTGAAACAGCCCGACAAGATGCTCTCAATGGTGCATCTGTAGAAGTTCATAAGGGTCTTAGAGTAGTTTCATCAGCCTCCTGAAGCCTTCATACATCACATCTATATGAAGGGAACATTTGAGGTCATCAGTGATGTATGTGCACGCCGAGGAACTTGAAGCTTTTGACCCTGTCGATGTGGACATGCTCTCTCTACGGTCTCCTGTAGTCCACGATCAGCTCCTTCATTTTGTTGACATTGAGGGAAAGGTTAGTTCCCTCGCACCACTCTGCCAGGCCTTTCCTCTCCTCCCTGTATGCTGTCTTATCATTGTTGGTAATCAGAGCTACCACTGTTGTGTCATCAGCAAACCTGAATGACTGAGTTGGAGAGGTGCGTGGCCATGCAGTCATGGATTAACAGGAAACACCAGAGGGGGCTGAGCACGCAGCCTTGTGGGACCCCTTTGTTGAGAATCAGAGCGGCAGATGGGTTGTTGCCTACCTTCACCACTTGGGGTCAGCCTGTCAGGAAGACCAGGACCCAGTTGCAGAGTGACAGGTTCACATTCAGGGCCTGAGCATAATGATTCATTTGTTTTATTTCACCTTTATTTAACCAGGTAGGCCAGTTGAGAACAAGTTCTCATTTACAACTGCGACCTGGCCAAGATAAAGCAAAGCAGTGTGACAAAAAACAACACAGTTAGACATAGGATAAACAAAAGTACAGTCAATAACACACTAGAAAAATCTATACACAGTGTGTGCAAATGGAGTAAGGAGGTAAGGCAATAAATATGCCATAGTAGCGAAGTAATTACAATTTAGCAAATTAATACTGAAGTGATAGATGTGCAGATGATGATGTGCAAGTAAAAATACTGGTGTGCAAAAGAGCAAAAAAGTTAAAAAAAAACAATATGGGGATGAGGTAGGTAGTGGGCTATTTACACATGGGCTATGTACAGCTGCAGCGATCGGTAAGCTGCTCAGATAGCTGATGCTTAAAGTTAGTGAGGGAGATAAGTCTCCAACTTCAGAGAGTTTTGCAGTTCGTTGGCAGCAGAGAACTGGAAGGAATACCTGCTGGAACGAGTGCTACAGATGGGTGCTGCTATGGTGACCAGTGAGCTGAGATCAGGCAGTGCTTTACCTTGCAAAGACTTCTAGATGACCAGGAGCCAATTGGTGTGGCAACGAATATGTAGCGAGGGCCAGCTGACGAGAGCATACAGGTCGCAGTGGTGGGTGGTATATGGGGCTTTGGTTACAAAATGGGTGGCACTTTGATAGACTGCATCCAGTTTGCTGAGTAGAGTGTTGGAGGCTATTTTGTAAATGACATCGCCAAAGTTGAGGATCGGTAGGATAGTCAGTTTTACGAGGGTATGTTTGGCAGTGTCAGCGAAGGATGCTTTGTTGCGAAATAGGAAGCCGATTCTAGATTTAATTATGAAATGGAGATGCTTAATATGAGTCTGGAAGGAGAGTTTGCTGTCGAGCCAGCCACCTAGGTATTTGTAGTTGTCCACATATTCTAAGTCAAAACCGTCCAGAGAAGTGAAGTGATGCAGGCGGGTGCGGGAAGCAATCGGTTGAGAAGCATGCATTTAGTTTTACTAGAGTTTAAGAGCAGTTCGAGGCCACGGAAGGAGTGTTGTATGGAATTGAAGCTCGTTTGGAGGTTAGTTAACACAGTGTCCAAAAAAGGACCAGATGTATACAGAATGGTGTCGTCTGCAGAGGTGGATCCAGGAATCACTCGCAGCAAGAGCGACATCATTGATATATACAGAGAAAAGAGTCGGCCCGAGAATTTAACCCTGTGGCACCCCCATAGAGACTACCAGAGGTCAGGACAACAGGCCCTCTGATTTGACACACTGAACTCTGTCTGAGAAGTAGTTGGTGAACCGGGTGAGGTAGTCATTTGAGAAACCAAGGCTGTTGAGTCTGCCAATAAGAATAAGGTGATTGACAGACTCGAAAGCCTTGGCCAGGTCGATGAGGACGGCTGCACAGTACTGTCTTTTATCGATGGCGGTTATGATATTGTTTAGTACCTTGAGCGTGGCTGAGGCGTACCCGTGACCAGCTTGGAAACCAGATTGCACAGCGGAGAAGATCATTGATCTGTTTGTTAACTTGCCTTTCGAAGACTTTAGAAAGGCAGGGCAGGATGGATATAGGTATGTAACAGTTTTGGTCTAGCGTGTCTCCCTTTTGAAGAGGGGGATGACCGCGGTAGCTTTCCAATCTTTAGTAGGAGGTTGAACAGACTAGCAATAGGGGTTGCAACAATGGTGGCGGATAATTTTAGAAAGAAAGGGTCCAGATTGTCTAGACCAGCTGATTTGTACGGGTCCAGGTTTCGCAGCTCTTTCAGAACATCTACTATCTGGATTTGGGTGAAGGAGAACTGTGGGGGTGTGCGGAGCTGTTGGGTTAGCCAGGAGGAAAGCATGGCCAACCGTATAGATATGCTTAGTAAAATTCTCGATTATCATGGATTCGGTGGTGACAGTGTTTCCTAGCCTCAGTGCAATGGGCAGCTGGGAGGAGGTGCTCTTATTCTCCATGGACTTTAGTGTCCCAAAACCTTTTGGAGTTAGAGAGACAGGATGGAAATTTCTGTTTGAAAAAGCTAACCTTTGCTTTCCTAACTGACTGTGTGTATTGGTTCCTGACTTCTCTGAAAAGTTGCATATCCCGGGGACTATTCGATACCAGTGCAGTACGCCACAGGATGTTTTTGTGCTGGTTGAGGGCAGTCAGGCTTGGAGTGAACCAATGACTATATCTGTTCTCAGTTCTACATTTTTTGAAAGGGGCATGCTTATTTAAGACGGTGAGGAAATGACTTTAAAGAACAACCAGGCAAAAAGAACAACCAGGCATCCTCAACTGACAAGATGAGGTCAATATCCTTCCAGGATACCCGGCCAAGTCGATTAGAAAGGCCTGCTTGCAGAAGTGTATTAGGGAGCGTTTGACAGTGATGAGGGGTGGTCATTTGTTTACTTCCGGGTTGGAGCGAGCGGTCGCATTCGCACTTCGGTCCGCAGGTAGTATTACTTTTCATTACATTTCATTATAGTACAACGGTTTGATTTGTCTAATCTTAGCAATTTCTTCTTAGCTAGCTACATAGCCGTCTTTGTATCAAAGATAATTGCGTAATTATCGTATTTCGTCGTCCTAACGTAGTCTACTGCAGCTAGCCACATAGCTAACGTCCACCGTATAGCAGCACCGTAGAAACTATTACACTCAACTGAACGACTTGATTAGTGTAGTGTTAGCTAGCTACATAGTTGTCTTTGCTGTCTTCGTATCCAAGATAATTGTGTAGTTTAGAGTGTGTAGTCTTAGAGTGATTATCTTAATTTACAGAGGTTAGCTAGCCAGCTATTTGTCGTCCTTAACGTAGGAGACACTGCAAGCTAGCTAACAGCTAACAGCTAACAGCTTGCCAACAACAACCCGGTCGCATTCCGCTTCGCTCCACAGGTAGTATCACATTTTCATTTCATTTCATTACAGCACAACGGTTTGATTTGCTTGATCGTAGCTAGCTACATAGCTAGCTACATAGCCGTCCTTGTTTCAAAGATAATTGTGTAGTCTAGAGCGATTTTCTAGGTTAGCTAGCCAGCTATTGTCGTTCTTTTAACGCAACGTAACGTAATCAACACTGCTAGCTAGCCAGCTAGCCCCCGAATAGTAGCACTGTAGAAACTATTACACTCAACGGAACGACTTGATTAGTGTAGTGTCAACAACGCAGCCACTGCCAGCTAGCCTACTTCAGCAGTACTGTATCATTTTAATAATTTTAGTCAATAAGATTCTTGCTACGTAAGCTTAACTTTCTGAACATTCGAGACGTGTAGTCCACTTGTCATTCCAATCTCCTTGCATTAGCGTAGCCTCTTCTGAAGCCTGTCAACTATGTGTCTGTCTATCCCTGTTCTCTCCTCTCTGCACAGACCATACAAACGCTCCACACCGCGTGGCCGCGTGCCACCCTAATCTGGTGGTCCCAGCGCGCACGACCCACGTGGAGTTCCAGGTCTCCGGTAGCCTCTGGAACTGCCGATCTGCGGCCAACAAGGCAGAGTTCATCTCAGCCTATGCCTCCCTCCAGTCCCTCGACTTCTTGGCACTGACGGAAACATGGATCACCACAGATAACACTGCTACTCCTACTGCTCTCTCCTCGTCCGCCCACGTGTTCTCGCACACCCCGAGAGCTTCTGGTCAGCGGGGTGGTGGCACCGGGATCCTCATCTCTCCCAAGTGGTCATTCTCTCTTTCTCCCCTTACCCATCTGTCTATCGCCTCCTTTGAATTCCATGCTGTCACAGTTACCAGCCCTTTCAAGCTTAACATCCTTATCATTTATCGCCCTCCAGGTTCCCTCGGAGAGTTCATCAATGAGCTTGATGCCTTGATAAGCTCCTTTCCTGAGGACGGCTCACCTCTCACAGTTCTGGGCGACTTTAACCTCCCCACGTCTACCTTTGACTCATTCCTCTCTGCCTCCTTTCCACTCCTCTCCTCTTTTGACCTCACCCTCTCACCTTCCCCCCCTACTCACAAGGCAGGCAATACGCTCGACCTCATCTTTACTAGATGCTGTTCTTCCACTAACCCCATTGCAACTCCCCTCCAAGTCTCCGACCACTACCTTGTATCCTTTTCCCTCTCGCTCTCATCCAACACTTCCCACACTGCCCCTACTCGGATGGTATCGCGCCGTCCCAACCTTCGCTCTCTCTCCCCCGCTACTCTCTCCTCTTCCATCCTATCATCTCTCCCCCTGCTCAAACCTTCTCCAACCTATCTCCTGATTCTGCCTCCTCAACCCTCCTCTCCTCCCTTTCTGCATCCTTTGACTCTCTATGTCCCCTATCCTCCAGGCCGGCTCGGTCCTCCCCTCCCGCTCCGTGGCTCGACGACTCATTGCGAGCTCACAGAACAGGGCTCCGGGCAGCCGAGCGGAAATGGAGTAAAACTCGCCTCCCTGCGGACCTGGCATCCTTTCACTCCCTCCTCTCTACATTTTCCTCCTCTGTCTCTGCTGCTAAAGCCACTTTCTACCACTCTAAATTCCAAGCATCTGCCTCTAACCCTAGGAAGCTCTTTGCCACCTTCTCCTCCCTCCTGAATCCTCCTCCCCTCCCCCCTCCTCTCTCTGCAGATGACTTCGTCAACCATTTTGAAAAGAAGGTCGACGACATCCGATCCTCGTCTGCTAAGTCAAACGACACCGCTGGTTCTGCTCACACTGCCCTACCCTGTGCTCTGACCTCTTTCTCCCCTCTCTCTCCAGATGAAATCTCGCGTCTTGTGACGGCCGGCCGCCCAACAACCTGCCCGCTTGACCCTATCCCCTCCTCTCTTCTCCAGACCATTTCCGGAGACCTTCTCCCTTACCTCACCTCGCTCATCAACTCATCCCTGACCGCTGGCTACGTCCCTTCCGTCCTCAAGAGAGCGAGAGTTGCACCCCTTCTGAAAAAACCTACACACGATCCCTCCGATGTCAACAACTACAGACCAGTATCCCTTCTTTCTTTTCTCTCCAAAACTCTTGAACGTGCCGTCCTTGGCCAGCTCTACCGCTATCTCTCTCAGAATGACCTTCTTGATCCAAATCAGTCAGGTTTCAAGACTAGTCATTCAACTGAGACTGCTCTTCTCTGCATCACGGAGGCGCTCCGCACTGCTAAAGCTAACTCTCTCTCCTCTGCTCTCATCCTTCTAGACCTATCGGCTGCCTTCGATACTGTGAACCATCAGATCCTCCTCTCCACCCTCTCCGAGGTGGGCATCTCCAGCGCTTCCCACGCTTGGATTGCGTCCTACCTGACAGGTCGCTCCTACCAGGTGGCGTGGCGAGAATCGGTCTCCTCACCACGCGCTCTCACCACTGGTGTCCCCCAGGGCTCTGTTCTAGGCACTCTCCTATTCTCGCTATACACCAAGTCACTTGGCTCTGTCATAACCTCACATGGTCTCTCCTATCATTGCTATGCAGACGACACACAATTCATCTTCTCCTTTCCCCCTTCTGATGACCAGGTGGCGAATCGCATCTCTGCATGTCTGGCAGACATATCAGTGTGGATGACGGATCACCACCTCAAGCTGAACCTCGGGAAGACGGAGCTGCTCTTCCTCCCGGGGAAGGACTGCCCGTTCCATGATCTCGCCATAACGGTTGACAACTCCATTGTGTCCTCCTCCCAGAGCGCTAAGAACCTTGGCGTGATCCTGGACAACACCCTGTCGTTCTCAACTAACATCAAGGCGGTGGCCCGTTCCTGTAGGTTCATGCTCTACAACATCACACAGGAAGCGGCGCAGGTCCTAATCCAGGCACTTGTCATCTCCCGTCTGGATTACTGCAACTCGCTGTTGGCTGGGCTCCCTGCCTGTGCCATTAAACCCCTACAACTCATCCAGAACGCCGCAGCCCGTCTGGTGTTCAACCTTCCCAAGTTTTCTCACGTCACCCCGCTCCTCCGCTATCCCCACTGGCTTCCAGTTGAAGCTCGCATCCGCTACAAGACCATGGTGCTTGCCTACGGAGCTGTGAGGGGAACGGCACCTCAGTACCTCCAGGCTCTGATCAGGCCCTACACCCAAACAAGGGCACTGCGTTCATCCACCTCTGGCCTGCTCGCCTCCCTACCACTGAGGAAGTACAGTTCCCGCTCAGCCCAGTCAAAACTGTTCGCTGCTCTGGCCCCCCAATGGTGGAACAAACTCCCTCACGACGCAAGGACAGCAGAGTCAATCACCACCTTCCGGAGACACCTGAAACCCCACCTCTTTAAGGAATACCTAGGATAGGATAAGTAATCCTTCTCACCCCCCCCCTAAAAGATTTAGATGCACTATTGTAAAGTGGCTGTTCCACTGGATGTCATAAGGTGAATGCACCAATTTGTAAGTCGCTCTGGATAAGAGCGTCTGCTAAATGACTTAAATGTAAATGTAATGTAATTTGACCGCGGACCCATAACGGATGCAGGCAATGAGGCAGTGATCGCTGAGATCCTGATTGAAAACAGCAGAGGTTTATTTGGAGGGGAAGTTGGTAAGGATAATGTCTATGAGGGTGCCATGTTTATGGATTTAGGGTTGTACCTGGTGTGTTCCTTGATGATTTGTGTGAGATTGAGGGCATCTAGCTTAAATTGTAGGACGGCCGGGGTGTTAAGCATATCCCAGTTCAGGTCACCGAACGAACTCTGAAGATAGATGGAGAGGCAATCAATTCACATATGGTGTCCAGGGAACAGCTGGGAGCTGAGGGGTTATGAAACAGGCGGCAACAGTGAGAGAATTATTTCTGGAGAGATTAATTTCAAAATTAGAATTGTTTGGGCAAAGACCTGGAAAGTATGACAGAACTTTTCAGGCTCTCTCTGCAGTAGATTGCAACACTTCCCCCTTTGGCAGTTCTATCTTGACGGAAAATGTTGTAGTTGGGTATGGAAATCTCAGAATTTTGTGGCCTTCCTAAGCCAGGATTCAGACACGGCAAGAACATCAGCGTTGGCGGAGTGTGCTAAAGCAGTGAGTAAAACAAAATTAGGGAGGAGGCTTCTGATGTTAATGCATGAAACCAAGGCTTTTACGGTTACAGAAGCCAACAAATGAGAGTGCCTGGGGACACACAGGGCCTGGGTTAACCTCTACATCACCTGAGGAACCAGAGGAGGAGTGGGATGTGGTTACGGCTAAAGACTATCAAAACTGGTTGTCTAGTGCGTTGGGGACAGAGAATAAAAGGTGCAGATTTCGTGGTAGAATAGATTCAGGGCATAATGTACAGACAAGGGTATGGGTACAGTGGAGGTAAACCTAGGCATTGAGTGACAATAAGAGGTTGCATCTCTGGAGGTACTACTTATGCTAGGTGAGGCCACCCCATGTGTGGAAGGTGGGACAAAGGAGGTATCTGAGGCATGTTGAGTGGGGCTAGGTGCTCCACAGTAAAATAAAACAATGATAACTACCCTAAACAACAGTATACAAGGCATATTGACAGAGAGAGACATAAAGCGATCACAGGTGTTGATTGGGAGAGCTAGCTAAGACAACTGGTAAGACAGCAACAGCTAATCAGCTAAGATAACAACAACAGGTAAAATGGTGATGAATGGGCAGAGGGTCAGTTTTTTAATTTGACCTTTATTTATACAGATTTTTTCTCATTGAGATAACATCTCTTTTCCAGTTAACTACATACAGGGCCTGAGTTTGATGCTGGGGGCGACAGATAAACAAACCAAACCAAATGGAGTACCGTGATTAATGAACAGTCCAGCAGGCATCAGCTATGTAGCCAGGTGATCATAGGGTCCAGTGAACACCAATAGATGAAACAGGGAAGTCGTTACACGCTAGCAAGCGGGAGACACTGCGTTCATAGAGTTACCAGGCCGGGCCAAGCAGAAGCGTCTTCGTCGACGTCCGACAAAGGCCGGTTGAGGGCACATCGGATGGAATTATATCGGCAGTTGTGATGGATCTGCGGGGCTCCATGTCGACAAAGGGTCTAGGCCAAACTGGAAAAGAGTAGCTTTGTAGCTGGAGTAATATCGCTAGCTAGCCGGGAGATGCGCCTGGCTCAAGGCTAACTGGTGCTAGCTTTGGGACAAGGGAGTTAGCCACTATAGACACTCGATAGCAGCTCGCTAGTTGCGATGATCCGATGCAATGGTCCAGAGCTTACGGCAGGAATTCGGCTATGTAGTGGCTTCTAGTCGTGTTAGTGAAGAGTCCGGGAGTCCTCAGCTGTGTACCTGAGTGATCATAGGGTCCGCTTAGCAGGCCTGGTTCAAAGTCTAGCTTCGGGGCTGGGCTACTCGGTAGCAGCTAGCTAGCTGCGAGGATCTGGAATAATGGTCCAGTAATGGAGTAGTCTGGAGTAAAGATGGAGAAAAGCCATCCTGATATGCTCAGGGTTGATATCGCGCTGTGCAGACTGGCGTTGTACAGGCTGGCTGGTATTATCCGGGGTAAAAGCAGCTGGTGTCTGAGCTAGAGGTAAAAGCCGCTAGCAGTGGCTAACAGTTACTAGATAGTTAATTAGCTGGTTAGCATCTGATGGCTAGCTTCTGATGGAGGTTCTAACTATAAGGTCTAAAAATAGAGGACCCGTATCACATTACGTGAGACGGGTTGCCGGAAGGTATATTTAATTTTAAAATGGAAAAAGAGATTGAAATAAACACCAAAAAAGACTACATTTACATGGGACAACGACAAACACGTCTGCACTGCTACGCCATCTTGGATTGATGTATAATGATGTGCTTGGAGGGGAACTATGGTGTTGAAGGCTGAGCTGTAGTCAAAGAACAGCATTCTCATATAGGTATTCATCTTGTCCAGGTGGGATAGGGCAGTGTGCAGTGCAATGGCGTTGCGTCGTCCGTGGATCTGTTGGGGAGATATGTGAATTGTAGTGGTTATAAGGTGGTTGTTGGGTAAGGTGGAGGTGATATGGTCCTTAACTAGCCTCTCAAAGCACTTTATGAGGACAGAAGTGAGTGCTGCGGGGCGATAGTCATTTAGTACCTTCACTTTCTTCGGTACAGGAACAATGGTGGACATCTTGAAGCAAGTGGAGACAACAGACTGGGATATGGAGAGATTGAATATGTCTGCAAACACACCAGCCAGTTTTTGTCTGCACATGCTCTGAGGATGCGGCTTGGGATGAAGTCTGGGCCAGCAGCCTTGCAAGGGTTAACACTCTTAAATGTTTTACTCATGTTGGCCGCGGAGAATGAGAGCACAGCAAAATTGGTAAGCAATGGGGGTCCGAGTCGGCGAGCCTCGGTTGTTTTCTTCAAAGCGGGCAAAGAAGGTGTTTAGCATGTCCAGGAGGGAGGAGTCAGTTTCCATGAGGTGGCTGGCGCTGGAATAGTAGCTGGTTGGAGTGACGGGTGGTGGAGACCCCATGTGAGCCCCTCCAGCTGCCATGATGACACTCAGAGGAGGAGAAGAAATGGCCCGATACTGGCTGTAGTTGTCTCTGATTAGGACTCACACTCTCACCATGTGCATGTTTTCGTTTAAGGGTTTGAATATATGACATATGGATGTGTGTGTGGAGGAATGCAATAATTTATTTACATGCCTTCCCCTGTGTCTGACTAAAACAATGATGAGCAGCATCCATATGTGCATGTGAGAGAGTATGAGAGAAAAACAGAGATAAACACACTGGGAACATCTCATCCTTACATGGTTATTCAGTTCAAGCCCAGAACAGTCAAAAGTCAAATGAGGCATTGGTTAGGGGTTACTGGGGGACTTAATGGGGTCCAAGGGGCTTGCTGCCTGTCTACGGACCTGTTAGTTACTATGAGTTAATTAAGGGGTGTGGTATGGTCCTTCTCCCTCTCTTATTAATTAATTGGGCAAAATGAAGATGTATGCATTAGCTTTTCAAATAACAGTCTGCCTGCTACCCCCTCAACCACCTAAAACAGCACAGCGCAGAGCAGAAAATACACTGCCACTCTCTTCCTGTCCCACTCTGGCCATTAGCCACCACTGACACGGGACTCACAGCTGCTCCTTTTACAGTAGGCCTGTGTTGGTATAGACAAGAGGGGGGCAATAAGCCCCTATACCTAAACAGCCTCGTAAGGGGAACACGACACACCATATAATATTGTATTTCTACCGAATGCTGGTGACCTCCATCTGCTACAAGCAAAGAATAACAGTTTAATTTGAGCAAGCTGTGCAGAACCGGAGATGACAGGCTACGACTATGTAGCGTGGCAAGATGCAATACAGACTTTGTGTTGCTTTTTCATTTCTTGGCGGTTGGCACTTTACTTACATTTATAATTAATCAATCTAGCACCAAAGGGATCAAATGTGCCCACATGTATACTTTACCCAACAGTACAGTGTCTGATAATACCTATTCTCAAAGCATCTTGTTCTTTTCATTTTTAAATCCGATGTATTATTAATTTTGATGCCCATTGGGTTTTTTTCCTGGTCGATGGGGGTCTTGCCTGGCTGTGCACAGAATGTACAGGAATGTACAGTTGCATACCTGACAGCATATGTGTGCATTCCCAAACATGCAATTATCACAAGGAAACAGGAGTTTTGTTGGAAGCTTGATGCATAGTTACCGGATCCAAACAGATACAAATAATCATTTCAATACAGTGTCCTTAGTGTAATTGTGGTGCCCGGTACAATTTAAACAGGATTTAAACAAGCAGGCTGGTACAGCCCAGAGGCAAGGCCCCAAGAGTGTTATCCTTTCCTTGTGTCCATGGCAACAATATTATCCAACATATCCGTACATCTTAAATACCTCTCTCCATTCAGGTAAATTAGTCTAAATACAGTGTGGGTAGAACAGTGCCTAGCTTAGCCCCTGGGGTACAAAGATAAAGGCACAGGCCAAGGTGAGCAAAACAGGAATCTTCAACAATGTGCTTCATCATTATGAAAAATAGTACTGTCTACTGTCTGGGTTTTTATATGAAACGACAAAGGAACGTTCAAAACAGTGGTTGCGGCATGGTAAAGAGGATTGTAAAAAAAGACCTGAGTGAACCTGACACCATTTGACATGCTGCATAACATAAGGCTTAGCTGTCCAAAGCAGTCAAAAGTTTACTACTTGCACGGAATGATTACATCAAGCTTGTGACTCTACAAACTTGTTGGATGCATTTGTAGTTTGTTTTGGTTGTGTTTTGTGTTATGTTTTGCCCAATAGTAACTGAAATAGTGACTGGAGTAATTTTATTTCGAAGTGAGTAGATAAGATGTTTATGAACACTTCAAAATGAATCATGATAATGCCACGATTAAGAAAAAACACAACTGAATCATCAATAATATTGAGTGAGAAGGTTAGAGACTTCAACAATAGGCTAACCTCTCACCATTATCAATAACAGGGGAGGTTAGCATGTAGTATATTAGGTACTAAACCTTTAACTACTATAATACAGTATAAGTGAATTTGTCAAAATGGGGGGACTAGATACATAAAGAGCTATCATTACTAAATGGTAAAACAGATATGAAAATACCCTAAAATAAGAGCTGGCATCCTGTACTGTTGCCTAATATGAAACATTCTCAAATATAAATATTTACGTTCACTCTCCAAATACATATGGAGAGGAGAGTACATGCTGTCCTCATTTAGCACCTACAGTACATAAGTCCCTTGTTATGACCAGAATCACAATGAGCTCTCCAGTCGTTTAGAGTTAATCTCTACTCAACTGCAAAATTGTTGGGTACTAGGAATCCTTGGCATCCATCAACTGGCTACAGTAGGATTAGCTATTGTCCACATTTGGCCCCTTTCTGCCGTTGGCACTTTCTTATGAGCAGGATCAATACCCTCCATGCTCCTAGTTTGTCACTTTTGTCAACTATATAATAAATAAATAAATGTGTAACAGTATATGTGTGGAAGTGTTAATGAATGGAAAATGCACTTTGAATACTCAATAATTCAAATGTTCAACATAAATAACAAAAAATATTGAAGGCTGTTGTAGGTTGCTTACTCTCTCTCCTTCTCGCTGAGCTTGTCTGTGATGGTGTCCTTGATGGAGGAGCGGGAACCCTTGTGGATCACAGGATATCTAAGAGGGATCTGCAAGAAGCAGCTGATCATCAGCACCAGGTGGGCCGTGTAACCCAGGGCAACCGCCACGCTCCCATCATCCTTCGCTGTAGGAAAAAACAAAAACCGAGGTCATTCAATTTCTGTTCGAAGGTTTTACTGTGAAATGTTAGCAGAGGGTTTGAATGAAAAACTGTTTAATTGGATCTGATTTGAAACACCATGCCTGTTAATCACTTCAATGGCTGTGTTTTAATGGTTTATTACTCCAACACACTATAATGCTAAGACTAGAAACTGAAGCTGGTCAAAATGGCAACAACCATCTAAACAGTCTCAGTGTTTCATATTTTCTTCAAAGCAAGAGGTCAGGAATGCTGTGACTGCAATACTAATGCATTTGATATACGTTTGATATAAATTAATCATATTGAAATGAAAGATCAAATCACGAAGGGCTAACATAATTTCAGTTTCTATCCTCAGAACGCAAACACCAAATAAAGGCATCACAACATGGAAAACACTTTGGTAAGTAATCACACCGATAAAAAGCAGTCATTTATGTGGGCGAAGTGTTTTGAAAATGACAGTGTGTTTTTGGTGACGCAACACACATGAAAACTTCAACTGCTGTAGAATACTGTACCTAATTTACTTCAAAATATCTCATATACTTCAGAAATGTACATGAAAAGCACAAGTGTCACATAAAACTAGCCCCTCGTTGGTCAATTATATTTTAGGGGAAAATGTGATGTTTCATCAACATTTCTGACTAGAAAACAGGCCTGCCGCCTGGAGCTGCTTTCTTTGACACCACATTAAGTTGTTTCAAGTTCACAACAGCAGAGCAGGACATCGCTCCAGGAGAAAAGCTGATGCTTTCCAAATTCCCAAATCATAGTGCTTTTGTCTTAAATGTTTAGAATAACAGACTGCTGCCTTCGTGAATCTCAGACTAGTAGGGCTTAAATATGGTGTGTTGGTGCATATCTACAAGACCCTGTATTATATCATTACTGAGTCTGCAGCACCTCTGACACCAGCGCCGAGGCCATGGAGCTGACTATCTCTCAGACTGCCAATATTTTCATATATTTCCCCATAAAACTAGTTCTATCCAACATGAATGTCAGATAAAGGGAACATAAGTTTAACTGACATGTACTGGGGACACTGAAGAACTACAGCTAGGTAGCCTCAGATGACAGGGAAGATTGTCACCTCAGAGAGAAAGCACTGGGGGGCACTTGTTTCCACCCTATGATCCCCTTCTCCTTGGCAGCATCTCTCCTCTCCCCTCTTATATCTCCTCCAGCCTCTCCCCTGTCTCCTCTAACCAACACCCTCTATTCTCTACCTTACCCTTATCCAGCCTCTCCCATCTCCACTCTCCCATTTCCTGTCCCCTGTCTCTTCCAGCATTACCCTTCTACCCTCTCCCCTCAGTCTCCACATGCTGTGCAGCCCTGACACCGTTGGGTCACTAATCTACCACAGCCGTCCCCTGTATGTCACCCAACAGCCACACAGTTCTGGACATGGTCGGCTTAACACTGGGCAGGGCCACACAGAAATCAGAGGGTCAAAGGACAGGCCTACATGATGAGGTAGGGTCAGGGAAGTGGGGTGCTGTATAGCTGTTATGGTTAAGGTGGTTAGACAGGATGTGTGGCCAGGCAGTCCCTCTTTCTCACCTCCTGTAGGCCTCTGTCCATCTCACTCGCTGTTCTACAACACAGTCACACCACATGCTCCACATCCACATGAGAAGGGAGGACAAGACAGGTTGGAGGGGGGTTGTGAGTGTGTTAGGACGCCTCTTGTAGCCCTCAGTCTCCTAGTACACTCTCACACCACATGCTACGTGGTTTACTCACTAGATTTACACCACCCCCGAAGCGCGAAGCAGCCGCACACCTCCACAGGGGATGGGAAGCCACTCAACGCTGCAGACACAAACGACGAGCCATCACGTCAGGACGGGGATAGAGGGGCTGCATGCTCACACCGGGTTTTACGGTTGGAGTGGTGGTAGATCGCCTCGTATGAGCCATCCTGATCTCGATGGATCACGATGGTTCGGACGAGGCTAGGGGGGAGGGAGGAGGCTGCTGCATCCAAGGATGAGCAGGGAAATCTGACTTTCCACAACACACATAGGTGTGACATGGAGGAAATGTAAACCACTCTTCAATCTTCATCATCATCTAGACCTCTGCCGTGTAAAGACGCGCACACACACACAATCCTCATCTGCTGTCCACAGTAAATGAGGCAGACTTCCGGCATATTTTGCAGATAATACTATGCTGTATAAATAAGAAGTGGAGATATGAACTAACAGTCCAGTAGAGGAGTAGAGGAGTATGAGTCCAGCAGAGGAGTATGTAAAGAGAGAAACTGTGACTGAAACAGGAAGCCGTCTCATCCCTACACACTACCTCCAGTTACCCATGGATCTCACCACTCACTCCTTCGCCTTTTATCAATTAGATTTGCTACTGCTTCCGCTCTCCTTCATCCTCTCGCCTCCTTTTGAAAGAGATGAAAGTTAATCAAGGACAGTGAACGTTGATGGAAATGTGCTCATTTGAAATGAGACGGTCCTTCTCCACTCGCGTGTCATTAGGCAAATTACTTTTACAGGGGGTAGATCCCAAAATAAATGTAAAGGGATCAAAAAAATATTGAGTAAGCGGCGCAAGACATTTTATAACTAAGACCGTAAGTAGCATATCGTTTTTAAACGTGTGCATGTTTTTCTCCTCTGACACAAAGGCAGATTTCAAAACACTTCGACGTAGGATAAACTTGTCCTTCTGCGCCAAAGGGAGGAGTATGAGGAGGGGAGCTTCTTCCGTTTGCCCACTAACTGACACCGTTCAAGAATTTATCGGTTTCTGGGTATCAGAGGAGAGAGGACAGAGGACAGACTTTTTCCCCAAACGAGAAAACCCTATTCACTCTCTGGTCATTATAGAGTATATTGGCAGCAGAAATCAGACTCCAGAGGTCAAATAGACCGGAAGCAATTTCCACATTCTTGGATGATGGGGAGCACTTTGTTGGCCATGGACCAGCTTCCATTGACTAAAGGTTGATTCCAAGAAGTATGTTGAAACCGTTCCTGTGTTAGTACCTGGACTTTCTATCAGAGTATTTAATCTAGCCCAGTGGTCACCAACCGGTCGATCGCTATCTCCAATCCATTCCTTGTCGATCGCCAAATATTTCTGTAAAAAACAACAATAAAGCCTGGCTTTCCCATTTATTTTTTTATTTTTCTCACGCTGTTGGCACAGGTACACCAGATCCAGCTGCCCTGCACGCCAGATAGGTGAAGTGTTCCCATTTTGAACCATTTCATATGTCTGAAGATATGAACTCCGCTGCCAAGATACTCTCCCAGCAGGCCAAGAGCACATCAAGTAGGGCTGGGCGATATTGGCAAAATATCATATCACAGTATTTGACACATTTTGCAAGGTATTTTACTGAATTTTATCTTATTGAATAATAAACGTTAATTTGCTTTATGAGTAGTGCACGACACTAGGATGCCAACAAATATATTCTAAGTGATTTCAATGAGTCTTTCTACATTCTGATTGAATTAAACAGTATAAAACAAATTCAACCAAAACTCATTTTGAGCATTTTAATCCATTTCTGCATTTCCTGTACTCATTTCAGATCATTTCCACTCTGCCACGTAGGGCTGCACGATACAAACAACAAATAATCTAGGCCTTATTTTATAACAAATGTTCCAATTGCGATTTGACTTGCGATTTAGAGCAAAAAAACTTGGGTGAACTGTTGGAATCATGGAAATACAATGAGTATTCTAATTCTATAGTTAGAAAATAATAGTGGGCACTTAAAATACAGTGTTGTTTGAAATGTATTTATTTACCTTTATTTAACTAGGCAAGTCAGTTAAGAACAAATTCTTATTTTCAATGACGGCCTAGGAACAGTGGGTTAACTGCCTGTTCAGGGGCAGTCCAACGCTTTAACCACTAGGCTAACCTGCCGCCCAAAATGCCATGGATGAGTTATTGTGACAGAGTAAGAGCAAGTGTTGATAAGAGTTTCCGATGAGACACAATCATCTTTGGCTGCATAAATGTTCTCTCTTAGCTACCTTATGTAGCTAACATATTCATACTTCACCTATTCCTCTATGATTTAGAAGATACTGTTGCACAAACAACATGCTGATTTAGGTCTACACCAGCACTAGTATTATCAGGCTGTATAGCTAGTTATGTTTGATCTAACTCAGTACAATAGCTAGATATCTAGCTAGCAATTAGCATTAGCGTCTAACACAATTTAGGCCCAACTTCCTAAGAAAAGACAAACATGCGGTTTTCAGATGTAAGAAACACAAACTAATAGTGTAATTATAGAACACTAGTGGATTTACAGCAAAGTGAAAACAGCATCATTGTCATCAACATTGTTGCATGTGCTGCGTTGACCATGCAGGCTGAACACAAGTGTCTTGTGGTCGAGGAAGAACAAATGCGCTCCTTGAATGACAGGGGGCAGGGCTAGGTATGTGTGGAAAACGGCATGGAGAAAGAGAGGACTCAAGTAGCGGACTAAACTGTAAAAATAGATATTACGTCACGTGTATCACATTTAACAAACCAAATATTCAAATACCGTTATAGAAGGTCAAGTAAAAACCCAAAACAGGTTCGTGCATCAATACTGATAAATAGTAAAATACGGTACAAAGCACAGCCATAAAATCAAAGCAGCTATAGGCCTACCGATGGCCAATCAGATGGCTCAAATTACCATGTCTGCAGGCGATGAAAGAAAGCCTCATTGAGTGCACAGCAAAGTTGTTACTGTGAGATTTCAAAACGGTTAAAACCATGACTAGAGAGAGACTATCAATGAATACAGCAAAGAGCTGCTGTTTTTAAGAGCGTGTTCATGTTTACATTTTTACTCAGGACTGTCAACACTTTTTATTCAACACTTGTGCGTTCTCCCTACTTCCACTTGTGCAACAACCAGCACTGCATCTGAAATAAATTAGTAGGAAATTGTATCGATAGGCTTGCTTTGTTATTATTAGTGGCTTGGCTCTTTTTTTAATATTTCACTTTCTCTGGTCATAGGAGTAACATCAAACTTGCGCATGAGGCACAAGACGATGTCCCTTTTTTGCTCAGTGTCAGTGGCGGAAAGGGAGAATGGAGGGACGTTGAGAGGGAAACTCTCTGAGTCTGCTGCTCTCTCCCTCTGCTGAGACTGGCCATCAGATGCAAGCACCACCAGTCCAGTAAAAAGACTAAATTATTCAAATGTATCCTCACTCAGCTGTGCCTCACAAGTAACACAACAACTGATCTATTACCAGTGTGATCATACAGCCTACCTAAAACAAATGGTCTGAGAAGAACAACAATGCTTTGGCAGGGCAATTCAAGCAAATGCAATATGCAGTGATAATGTATTGGGCCTCTAGTCTCCTGAACAAACCCAATTGCTATGGTACTGTTTTTAATAGGTTAATGTTGCATATGCGTACATTTTTAAAATCACGTTCCCCAAAAATGTGAGCGTTAGATCTCTGCTTGCATTTTGACTCAGAAAGTGATCTTGACCACTGATCAAGCCCATACAAACACAGCTGCCTCCGCCACTAAAGTCACACAGTTTCCTCCATCAGCTGCAACTTCTGAAACAC
Source organism: Oncorhynchus keta (assembly GCF_023373465.1). Classification (NCBI taxonomy): domain Eukaryota; kingdom Metazoa; phylum Chordata; class Actinopteri; order Salmoniformes; family Salmonidae; genus Oncorhynchus; species Oncorhynchus keta. The sequence goes on along the minus strand of NC_068431.1, from coordinate 34,470,481 downwards.
TTGTCATTGAACCTTAGAGCAGATATTGTACTGTTGTAGTGGACTATAGGGAATAGTACCATTTGGGTCACAAAACGTAGTGTCCCTACTACAGGGTCAGAAGTTTGAACCTTCAATAAAAGGAAACAAATGAGCCCCGTGTTATGCACGTCTCTGTCACTCCAAACCCCTCCATTTCCTGGTGAAATAGATAGGTTACCTTGGAAATCCTCCGAGTTGGGCAGCTTCACTCCACAGATGACATAATCGGACTGATTAGCCTGTAGGACAATTAAACAAGAGTTTTATGAGGATGAGAATCCAAGAACCAAAAATACCATATTCAGAGCAAGAGAGAAATTGTAGCGTGAGGGGAAGGGAAAAGCTCGAAGAGCAAAGGGGGCACTCTCCTTAGAAATTGTAATGACCACTGATTATTTAAGCCATTCAGCTCTGTCACAGCTCTGCGTGCGTTACTCAGGAAGTTACTCACGGCCGTGGTGACCAAGTCGATGGGGTAGATGTAGGACAGCTCAGAGAGGAGCTGGCGACAGCGGAAGGTGAGCTGAGCATTGGACTTGAGGAACAGCTCCCTGGGGAGACAGGCACAGAGACAGTAACACACACAACCACTTCATGACTCACTGCCCTGACCGACACAAAAAGGACAATAACCAAGGAGGAAGAGAACAGAGGGAGGACTGGGGATGGAGAGGACAAGAGACTGGCTCAAATAGACAGGGTCAAAGAGGCAGGAGGATAGAAAGGAGGAAAGGAAAATGGGTGGAATAGATAGATGAGGAAGAGGAGAAAGACAGAGGGAAGGTACGGTACATTAATATATACATATAATATAGGTGAGGGAATAATAACCAAAGTGGCGATGGGGAGAGATGTGAGGCGAGACCTGACATCTCAGCTCTAGAGAAAGGGAATAAGTGGTGTATGTAGGGGGATAGGGAGGTGGGGTGAGGGACGGATGGAGGGTAGCTATGGTGATCGTTAGTAATGAGGGGTGGCGGTGCGTTGATGGGAGCCTGAGGTTGAAGAGGAGAATAGCAGGGTTGTGTTTGACTTGGCCCAGGCCTGGATGAGAGAGACCTAATGGCTCTGCTCTGAATCATTTCCACAGTAATTGTAAGAGCAACTCAATTATCATAACTTCCAAACTACCCCCTTCCCCACCTCCACATTACCGGATTTGGCAGGGAGGGTAACTCACAAACCTAACTTGCCTAGGTGAGAAAGATAAAACATCTGGAATCATGTTTGTTTTCTCATGTCCACCACTTGACAGCTACTGGAGTCTGACTTCAGAGCAGTCTGAGAAGTCAGAAGTATGTGAGTGAGTGAGAGAGAGAGAGAGAATGTGCGTGCACAGTACTGTATAAGTGTGAGTCTGTACAGTACAGTATGTCCCAGCACTGGGGGAGTACAGTTTTGTGGGTAATGGGCCATCATTTCAGACACATGAAAAGGTGTTGGGGAGAAAATGATAATTGGATGTGAAATGGGCTTGTGAAAGATCCTTATCTTTGACATGTACTCCTCCCCCATCCCGCCTGCCGTGCCTCCCTGCCCTGCCTCCCTCCCTGCTGTGCCTGCCTGCTTGCCGTGCCTCCCTGCCTGCCTCTGTGCGTCCCTGCCTGCCTGCCTGCCTCCGTGCGTCCCTGCCTGCCTGCCTCCGTGCCTCCCTGCCTGCCTGCCTCCGTGCCTCCGTGCCTCCCTGCCTGCCTGCCTGCCTCCGTGCGTCCCTGCCTGCCTGCCTGCCTCCGTGCGTCCCTGCCTCCGTGCGTCCCTGCCTGCCTGCCTGCCTGCCTCCGTGCGTCCCTGCCTGCCTGCCTGCCTGCCTCCGTGCGTCCCTGCCTGCCTGCCTGCCTGCCTCCGTGCCTCCCTGCCTGCCTGCCTGCCTGCCTGCCTCCCTGCGTCCCTGCCTGCCTGCCTGCCTGCCTCCTGTGCGTCCCTGCCTGCCTGCCTGCCTGCCTCCGTGCGTCCCTGCCTGCCTGCCTGCCTCCGTGCGTCCCTGCCTGCCTGCCTGCCTCCGTGCGTCCCTGCCTGCCTGCCTGCCTCCCTGTGCGTCCCTGCCTGCCTGCCTGCCTCCGTGCGTCCCTGCCTGCCTGCCTGCCTCCGTGCGTCCCTGCCTGCCTGCCTCCAGCCTGCCTCCGTGCCCCTGCCTGCCTGCCAGCCAGCCAGCCTCTGTGCGTCCCTGCCAGCCAGCCAGCCAGCCTCCGTGCGTCCCAGCCAGCCAGCCAGCCTCCGTGCGTCCCTGCCTGCCTGCCTGCCAGCCAGCCTCCGTGCTGGTCCCAATCTCCCCCACAGGTCATTTAGAACCATTGACAGCATCCCTGCCTGCCTGCCTGCCAGCCAGCCTCCGTGCGTCCCTGCCTGCCTGCCAGCCAGCCAGCCTCCGTGCGTCCCTGCCTGCCTGCCAGCCAGCCAGCCTCCGTGCGTCCCTGCCTGCCTGCCAGCCAGCCAGCCTCCGTGCGTCCGTCCCTGCCTGCCTGCCAGCCAGCCAGCCTCCGTGCGTCCGTCCCTGCCTGCCTGCCAGCCAGCCAGCCTCCGTGCGTCCGTCCCTGCCTGCCTGCCAGCCAGCCAGCCTCCGTGCGTCCCTGCCTGCCTGCCAGCCAGCCAGCCTCTGTGCGTTAAACCCAAACCACCACAGACAGACACACTTCCAGGAACCTGCTTATTACATGAACTCAGCAACTCTCTCTAACAAACACTTTTTCCACCTACTGAACCATACATACACATTTTTCCAGTCAAAGTCAATTTCCTTGTTTACATGATGCATTGGTGGGTATCTTTTCATGCTGCCCAGCCAGCTAGTGTTTATACTGTAGCATTGTGCTTTTACTCCTGTTCTGGTCCCATCACTGCCAGGTAGCCAGACAACCAAACTGTGTATATACAAGGTCGACACAGTGTGCACCCCTGCAGGCAAAGGCATCAGACTGGTCTTTGATGCAATCTGCTTACTCTCGTTCAGGCTAAAAACACAAATAGGCAGCGCTAAGCCAACATCCCCTCTTGGTAAGCAGGCTGTAATCTCCCCACAGCATTTAGAACCATTGACAACATATTAGAACACGCCATTCTGTGGGGCTTGGGTAATTTCTAGCAGATGGCACGGTGAACGAACTGGGAGCGTGTGTGTGTGTAAAAAGATATACTTTAATTACAGGTTGACACTTACCTTTTGGCAGTGCATTCTTTCTGCTGCTCTGTTAACGACTCCCTCTCAAGCTCCAGACTCCGGTGTTTGGTGGAGAATGCTTCCTCTAGGGAATGAGAAGGGAGGATGAGAGAGGAATACGAGAAAAGAGGGAAAGAAAAGAGCGATGAATTTGAGAGAGATAGAGAGTGATAAGCGAAAGAGATGAAAGCAACAGGGAGAGAGAAAATTAGGTGGTAAATTACCAGGTGTGTTCTGTTAATTTGCACTAGTATCTAAATGTGATTGTTCAAATCAAAACTTTGTCACATCTGCCAAATACAACAGAATACCAAATACCTTACCATGAAATGCTTACTTACCAGCCCTTAACTCTTATTTTTCTTCACTGCATTGTTAGTTAAGAAAATGTTTAAGAGCACAATAACGAGGCTATATACAGGGGGTACTGGTACCGAGTCAATGTGCGGGGGCACAGGTTAGTCAAGGTAATTGAGCTAATATGTACAAGTAGGTAGGGGTAAAGTGACTATGCATAGATAGAGTAGCAGCAGCATAACAAACAAATGGGGGGAGGGTCAACGCAAATAGTCTGGGTAGCCATTTGATTAGCTGTTGAGCAGTCTTATGGCTTGGAAGCTCATAAGAAGCCTTTTGGACCTAGACTTGGCGCTCTGTTAGCACTTGCCGTGCAGTAGCAGAGAGAACAGTCTACGACTACGGTGACTGGAGTCTTTGGCAATGTTTTAGGGCCTTCCTCTGACACCGCCTAATATAGAAGCCATGGATGGCAGGAAGCTTGACCCTAGTGATGTACTGGGCCATATGCACTACCCTCTGTAGAGCCTTGCGGTCAGAGGCCGAGCAGTTGACATACCAGGCGGTGATGCAATCGGTCAGGATGCTCTTGATGGTGGAGCTGTAGAACTTAAGGATCTTAGGACCATTGACAAATCTTTTCAGTCTCCTGAGGGTGATTAGGCTTTCTTCACAACTGTCTTGGAGTGATAGTTTGTTGGTGATGTGGACACCATGGAACTTAAAGCTCTCAACCTGTTCCACTACAACCCAGTCTATGAGAATGGGGGTGTCCTCCTTTTCCTGTAGTCCACGATCATCTTCTTGATATGTTGTTGCCTACCCTTACTACCGGGAGGCGGCCCATCAGGAAGTATAGGATCCAGTTGCAGAGGGAGGTGTTTAGTCCCAAGGTCCATAGCTTAGTGATGAGCTTTGTGGGCACTATGGTGTTGAATGCTGAGCTGTAGTCAATGAATAGCATTTTCACATAGGTGTTCCTTTTGTCCAGGTGGGAAAGGGCAGTGTGGAGTGCAATAGAGATTGCATCATCTGTGGATCTGTTGGGGCATTACACAAATTGGAGTTGGGTCTAGGGTTTCTGTGATGATGGTGTTGATGTGAGCCATAATAGTGCTTTCAAAGCACTTTATAGCTACAGACATGAGTGCTACGGGTCGGTAGTCATTTAGGCAGGTTACCTCTGTGTTCTTGGGAACAGGGACTAGTGGTCTGCTTGAAATATTTAGGTATTACAGACTCTGTCAAGGAGAGGTTGAAAATGTCAGTGAAGACACTTGCCAGTTGGTCAGAGCATGCTTGGAGTACACATCCTGGTAATCCATCTGGCCCTGCAGCCTTGTGAATGTTGACCTGTTTAAAGGTCTTACATTGGCTACGGAAAGCATGATCACACAGTCATCCGGAATAGCTGGTGCTCTCATGCATGCTTCAGTTTTGCTTGCCTTGAAGTGCACGTAAATATCATTTAGCTCTTCTGGTCGGCTCGTTTCACTGGACAGCTCGCGGCTGGGCTTTCCTTTGTAGTCCGTAATAGTTTGCAAGCCCTACCACATCTGGCGAGTGTCAGAGCCGGTGTTGTAGAATTCAATCTTAATCCTGTATTGACGCTTTGCCTGTTTGATGGTTCATCTGAGGGCATTGTGGGATTTCTTATAAGCGCCCGGATTAGTTTCCCGCTCCTTGAAAGTGGCAGCTCTAGTCTTTAGCTCGATGCAGATGTTGCCTGTAATCCATGGCTTCTGGTTGGGATATGTACATACCGCCACAGTGGGGATGACGTTGTCGATGTACTTATTGATGAAGCCGATGACTGAGGTGGTATACTCCTCAATGTCGTTGGATGAATCCTGGAACATATTCCAGTCTGTGCTAGCAAAACAGTCCTGTAGCGTAGCATCCTCCAGTTTTTTTTTCTCTGGTTGCATGTGACATGCTGGTAGAAATGAGGTAAAACGGATTTAAGTTTAACTGCATTAAAGTCCCCGGCCACCCCGGCCACTAGGAGCACTGCTTCTGGATGAGTATTTTCTTGTTTGCTTATGGCATAGAGTTACTTGGTGGTAAATAGACGGCTATGAATAATAGATGAGAACTCACTTGGTAGAAAGTGTGGTCTACATAAGGTACTCCTCAGGCAAGCAATACCTCGAGACTTCTTTAATATTAGACATCACGCACCAGCTGCTATTGACGAATAGACACACACACCCACCCCTTGGCTTACCAGACGTAGCTTCTCTGCTCTGGCGGTGCATGGAAAATCCTGCCAGCTCTATATCAAGATATTACAGTTTTTAATGACCTGTTGGTAGGATAATCTTGATAGTAGGTTACTGATTTAATTTTCCAATGATTGCAAATTGGCCAATAGAATGGATTGTAGTGAAGGTTTATTCGCTCGCCTACGAATTTGCAGACCTCCGCCCCCTTTGTCTCAGTCTTTTCTTTCCGCAAATGACGGAGATTTGGGCCTGTTCCCGGGAAAGCAGTAAATCCTTCTCGTCGGACTCGTTAAAGGAAAAAGCTTCTTCCAGTTTGAGGTGAGTAATCGCAGTTCTGAAGTCCAGAAGTTATTTTCAGTCATAAGAGATGGTAGCAGCAACATTATGTACAAAATAAGTTTTTAAAAATGTTTTAAAAGTTACAAACAATGTAAAAAAAACTAACAACATAGCACAGTTGGTTAAGAGCATGTAAAAAGTCAGCCATCCTCTCTGGAGCCAGCCATCCTCCACCAAATATTCCTCCTGGCTTGGTTTTTGCTCTGACATGCACTGTCAACTGTGGGACCTTATATAGACAGGTGTGTTCCTTTTCAAATAATGTCCAATCAATTTAATTTACCACAGGTAGACTCCAATCAAGTTGTAGAAACATCAAGGATGATCAATGGAAACAGGATGCACCCGAGCTCAATTTAGAGTCTCATCGCAAAGGGTCAGAATACCTTATTTACATACGGATCTGTTTTTTATTATTAATACATTTGTATGAACAAATACATGTATTAAAAACTGTTTTCACTTGGTCATTATGGGGTATAGTGTGTAGATTGCTGAGGATGTATTTTTTATTTCATTCATTTTAGAATAAGGCTGTAATGTAACAAAATCTGGAAAAAGTCAAGGGGTCTGAATACTTTCCGAAGGCACTGTATGTACGGTCACGGTGGGAACGATGTCATCAATGCACTTATTGATGAAGCCTGAGATGGTATACTCCTTAATGCCATCAGATGAATCCCGGAACATATTTCAGTCTGTGCTAGCAAAACAGTCCAGTAGGTTAACATCTGCGTCATGAGACCACTTCGGTATTGAGCAAGTCACTGGTACTTCCTGCCTTAGGTTCTGTTAGTAAGCAAGAATCAGGAGGATAGAATTATTGTCAGATTTTCCAAATGGAGGGTGAGGGAGAGCTTTGTATGCGTTTCTGTGTGTAGAGTAAAGGTGGTCTAGAGTTTTTTCCTCTGGTTGCACATGAAACACATACTGGTAGAAATTGTTGGTCTGATGCCTTCTCCATTAAACACTGGTAACTTCACACTGCTACTTTGATCAGGAAAAAAAAACTCCCCACACACAGCACATAAACCAGCTACACATGAATAATGATGGCAGGATTTGTTTTACTTTTGTAAATAAACATTTAGTCAAATAAAGAGAAGCATAAATACAAACCCCAACTCCCTCCAAACCATCCCATGTACACAACTGTTGACAGGCTGAACGCAGCACAGATAGAGTTGCTCCAATACACACAACTTCAAACCCAGTTGGTTCAAATGACCCGCTCTTCCACTTCATGTTACATGTCAAAGTTGTTATGCCCAGACAGAAACACCAAAGCGGGGTGGCAGGGAGGATATGGGGGGGTACATGGAGGATAAGCGAAGGGGAGGTTCGGAGGCCAGGGCCAAATCTTCATCAGATTAAGAATGATAAGAATTACTGTCTGGAATGGAACAGAATAGCCAGCCCTTTTGGTTGAAGCAAAGACTTGAAAACAGCTTTCTAAAGGCCCCCTTCACCTGCATAGGCCCTTAGCTTGCCCTGGCTTTTATGGAACCACCACTACTACCCCTCCACCCCAGTCTCCTAGGCATCAAGCCTCTGCTGCCAAACTAAAACAAATGGAGACTGTAAAAATGTGTGTGTGTGGAGGGCTACCCTGTGGTGCTGTTTGGCTACGTCACACAGCTTTAGAGATGTTGATCTTTCACCACTCTCCAATGTTGTTGTGTTCGCCCTTCAGAGACAAAATAATAATATCCGCCTTCACTACCTCTATGTCACGGGTGGAAAAACACCCACACACCCTACTATAAAGAGCTACCTCTTTCCATCTCAGTAAAGAGTAGAGAGGGAGAGAGAGGGGGGAGAGAGTAAGAGAGAGTTGGAGGGAGAGAGAGAAAAGGAAATGTGGAGGAAGAAGGGGATAAAACCATGAAGCAAGGACAGGGTGTGTTACTGTGTAACGATGGAGGACGTGACTGTTGTGGCCCGTGTTGGTACAAGACAGGATGTCTGCCCTTCAATAAGCCCTCCTTTCCTTTTCCACAGCCCTGCTACACTCTCTCCATCCTTCTCTCCTCTGCCCTGATGAAAGGCCTGGAGAACATCTTGAGGTTGCTCACGCTCTCCGTGCAAGGGGGGCGAGAGAGCAAGAGAGCGAGAGAGCGAGAGAGCGAGTGAGAGAGCGAGAGAATTAGAAGGCTGGAACGCAGATAGTTTTCAACACAAAGCGATCCAACAGACCGGCCTTGTCGTCATCAAACCCCTTCAAGTCTCTCACACACACAATGTTAAGTGTAGAGAGAGAAAAAGGCTGACAGAGATTGAAAGAGAGGGCGAGATAAATAACAAGAGAAAGAGGTATCTCTCAAGTTGCTCCTACCTGCTCTTATAGGCCCCCTCCAGTCCAGTAATACCACTCTATCACTCATTAGTAAAAATGTCAGTCACAGTCGCCCTCTCTCGCCCTCAATAATTCAACATGGTCGCTGTGCAGCTGAGGGAGCTGGTGACTGTGGGTATACTGTTGATAGGTTTAGTGGGGGACCAGAGAGCTGAGCTAAGTCCAGTGATAGATACCCCCCCCACATCTCTCGCCACTTTATAAATCCTGACTCTTAACTCTGGGTAACTAACTCCGCCACTGACGTTTATTGGCCTACAGTCGCCTCTGTGCCGCGGCAGAGGGGGAAAATAACTACTGTTAATAACCGCGATAAATACTTTTTACCACCCTAATTTATAACAGCTGCTCAAGGTGGTAGAGGGGAAAATTAGGTGAGAGGAAATTGTGACCCCTCTGAGCCCGTTTATTCTAAAGGACGAAAGAAAGATGTTGAAAAGCAGAGAAGTAGGAGTTAAAATAATAATAATTGGGACAGCATGATTAAGCAGAGGACTGTGGGGGTGAAGGTTAAAATAATGCTCCGTTTTCTCTGGGCTTTGTCTCTACAAAGAATTACAGCTCTGCTCAGGCCTCTTACACACGCATAGACACACACAGGGATGCATGCAGTCCACCATCACAGCAGATCAGCAGCCATTGGACAGCCTGTTAACTTACCCTGGTGCTCTCCTGTATGCTGTATCTTCACACAGTCATAGTGGCCAAGCGCGGCGCACTCACTCACGCATGCACAGTGTCTACCAGCTTCATAGCATTCATCACATACCTGTGGCAATATTAAACAAGACTCATGAAACCCCCAACCCATCACTACACACACACACACGCACACGCACACGCACACGCCACCTCAGTACTGTATATTTGTGTTTTACCCCATTTGTTGACAGTAAAGGGGATTGTCAGAAAAACAGTCATTTCACAGAAAAGACTGAGGATTGGAAACAGACAGTGCAGATGTGATTCCGACACGGTTTCAGAAAAGCTCAATATAATGTAGCCTAGTCGGTAGCATGGGGTGGACAGAGACTGGAGCTAATGACAATGCTCTCTGGTCCTAGTAGTTTACTGAGGTGAGTCAAATGATGGTGTTACCATGGAAACCATACATACCTAACCTGCTCTTATCTACTACCAGGTACTTTTCCTTGTTCGTTTAAATAAGCACCTGTCCTCTCTTCACAAAGGACATTCTCTATTTGTGACCAGGATTTCCCTCCAGCAGTGGTCTAAGTGGTGACAGAGGATTACGGTCCATTCATCAGGACAGGGACACAAAGAGAACCTTTCCTTGACCCCTCCTTGTAGTGTCTGTGTGTGTGCGTTCATCCATGCATGTTGGTTGGTTGGCTTACTGTGTGTGAGCCTGGATGTTAAGAACACAGTGTGTGCAGGGATGATGTGCTGCAGTGCAGACGGCCAGCCAATCATTAACAGAAGTCGTTTTAGGGAGAATTAAGCTAGCCCCTTGGTCAAACACAGAGCTTGGATCCCTCAGAGCCTTAGTCTACCCAAGTCCTCTCAGAACCCACCCTACCCTGATGTTAAACTAATACAAAAACAGACTGTTCAGAGAAAACAGAAGAGGTAGAAGGAGGGACCTGGAGAGAGGGGGTCAGAGAGTGAGAGAATGATACATTTGCACGTGTACAGTATATGTATGTATGCGTGTCTGATTGTGTGAGTGCACCTGTCTGTGCGTGTCCATCATGGTATGGTGGTGTGGATATGAACTCTGCTTGGTGTTTCATCTCCCTGTGGACATACCAGATACGCAGCAGTAAACTGGCCTATAAAACAAACCCACCCATCCCAGACATGATACAACCTGCAGTTATTCAACCCATATAATTGGCTGAATGACACCATAAAAGGCAAAGGATTTACTTTACCGGCCCTGGTAGGACAACTTGGCTGGCCGGCAAAGACATTTCTCTGTCTGAAAGTGTCACACGGCCAGGGAAAACAGTCACTGTGAAGGAGTGACTCAGAGCCTCCAGGCGTTCAACAGTGAAAGAGGTTTCCTGTATGTGAGGTGCTGTAGTGTACTCTACTGTAAATGTTTGGAGTGGAATATGCAGTAAAATACAGTAGAGCACACCAAGAACAGCTGTTGGCTGACCCAAAGTGTACCTGTCTGTGGGTTGCGTTCCAAATGGCCACATATTTCCTTTGTATTGAACTACTTTTGGCCAAAAGTAGTGTGAGCTATATAGGGAATAGGGTGCTGTTTAGAAGGCACCCTGTGTAAAGCACGTATTAGGAATACAATCCCATGTGAACCCCAGTCCCACAATGTACGCTATTTAAAATTGTGGCCTTGTGGAAATGCCTGTCTATTGTGTCTTTAAGGTGCAACTCCAAATGCCATTTACCTTTCTTCTGAAGCACTGCTCTCTCCTTCTGTCGCAGGTCTGTCTCCCGGCCCAGGGCTTTCCTCTGTCTCTCCAGCTCACTGCGTAGCGTTCCCAGACGCAGCTGCATACACTCCCGCTCCTTCTTCTGCAAACAGAGGCAGGTATGGAGAGAGAAACATTTGAAAAGAAAGAGATAGAAAAGAGACAAAAGATCAAGGGAGGGAAAAAGGAAGGATAAACAGAAAGAGACAGAATACACAGTGATTCACCACAGCAAGTGCTTTTAATTGTCCCCGCCTACCACCATACCCCCATTAGGTCCTTTAGAACAAACCATGTAATCTAGGGCCAATCACGTAACGAACTCATTCAATACGCCTCTACTAACCCAAAAGACACGATTAATCCTGGATGAGCGAAGACAAGTGGGGCCCACAGAGAATGACAGAGGACTAAATAATATATTTATATAATATATTTGCATGGGCAGCACCATTGAGGGCTTCCGCCATTTTCATTTAGTCAACTGAGTGGGACTTGCAACTTCATTGGCTGATCCCTCCTGGTGACAGGATGGATCAGTCAATCGTGAAGAAGAAAATGAAGAAGACTACTTCAAAATGGAGATTGCTTCAATGGTGCTGCCTACGCCATCACAGACGCCACAATGGCACAGATCCAAAGATGAGTCCTCTTATCCATCTATGGTGAGGCCTCAAACAAATTATTTCAAAACAACCCCTAAAAATCAGCCTCCACGAGAGAAATCTGAGATCCTCATGAGAAATTCCACGGTAACGGAATTACACTTACATTTTGAAATGAAAAATCATAGTGTATGCCAAACAGAAACCATTGATTTCAAACCATACAACTCTATGCACAATGACTACTTTGAACTATTTACACAGTAAATAAATATATTTAGTTAACATTTATTGGAAAAACTGTGCCGATACAGTTTGGTAATAGAATTACGGTAAAATCTCCGTCATGCAGAGGGCAAAAGTGAGATAAGGTCACTGTCAAGCGAGAGAAACAATACCGTGTGAAGGACCAGGATGTTATGCAGCAAAATGGTATCTGATGAAAGTTGTGGACAAGAGCAGGATGCACTTGCGTTTGTGGAGGTAGGAATCAGTGCCGATGGGTTAGGCTGAGTGTGCAGGGAAGGGTTCATTCTGGGACGGACATTGTGGCTGAACCCTCACTAAGGCCTGGAGCAAAGCTGACTGCAGTCAGGAGAGGAGAGGCTGGGCCCTTAGCTGCCACATCCTGACTAGAACTTCCTCACTTCTGCCCTTTTCTCTTACATTGAAGGCTGTATGTTAAGAAAGGCTTGGACTTTATCAGAGCTGAGTCAAAGTCTAGGAGGAGAGGAAGATAAGAGACCACCAACATCACCTATTCATTCATGTCAGCTGCAGACTAACCAACAGACTTGTCCTGATGGGAGCTTCATTTCTAGTAATTTTATTACAATACCAGTATCGCGATACTACGATAGCAGATTTTCCATGGCAAAAAAATAAAAACACAAATTAGACTAAACTCTATGGTCTTATAAAAACCTACTTCATGTAAAAGTATGGGTGATATAGCTTGCCAAATAAACAAATGTGACAACAGAATGCTGTTTGTTTTTAAAAAAACAACTACATCCACTTCAGGCTTTGTTTCCTTGCCACAATATATCCAAGTATAGAGATACTGGTATCGTGACAAGCCTAATTTCTGGCGTTTTCTCTTACACTGCAGAGTGTGTTTGTAAAGACAGGCTTTGTCTTTAGCAGGGCTTTAGCAAGACTGGAGTCAGAAAGTCTGAAGAGGGAGCATCCTCTTCGCACTCCTTTCATTTGACAGCTTCAGACTATCCAACATCCTTGACTTCCTAACTTCTCCTTCTTGGTGGGGAGGGGAGCATTGAGTTACAGTTAGGCATCGTATGACAGTCCAAGGCCATTCCAGGTAGACGATAACCCCTTCTCTTCCCTGGTCGGTAGACAGCTGGCTGTAGATTGATAATGTCTGAGGGAGGAACTGCAGGGCACAGGGGTGACGGAGGGGGCAGGGCCAGTGAAACATCTGAGTGGACAGACAGACTGAATCCTGCTGTGAATGAATGGGTAGCCCTATAGCCCCATGAGGGTAATAAACACAGCCTGACGTTCCAGTCTATCACCATATCAAACACTGCAGACTGTCAGAGCAGTAAGAGTGAAGCTGCGCTGTGTGTTTGTGTGTGTTTCCAGATGGCTTCCAAATGGTCTCGATTGGAGGGAAGGAAGGGGCATATGAGAAATTATCATGAGACACAAACTATTGTGGAGGTGACGTGATAAATGTGGTACCATCTCAGAAATTGTACAGTACACCATAAGTATCCTAGCAGGCTTTGGTGTTGGGAGGAGGTGGTTCAGGGTCACACACACACACAGTGCTGGCATCAACACCAGATGACTCTCCCTCCTAACACCGAGTGTCAGGTGACATCTAGCTCACCACATGCTCCATGGCCTGGGTAGACCTGGATAGAGCGCTCAGTATGCACGTCATTAGTCAACATGTCCAGCCACCACAGGGTGTCTCCCCATCAGCCCCTAACATCTCACTCTATCTGGGGTTAATTTAAGACCCTGTTGGGAGGACCCCTCCAGCCCTGGATGTACTACTCCAAATGAAGAACAGCGCTTGCTCTTTCGCTGGGCACATAGGTGAGTGAGTGAGTGAGTGAGTGAGTGAGTGAGTGAGTGAGTGAGTGAGTGAGTGAGTGAGTGAGTGAGTGAGTGAGTGAGTGAGTGATAGAGGGATTTATTTATTTTTATTTAACTAGGCAAGTCAGTTAAAAACAAATTCTTATTTACGATGACGGCCTACCAAAAGGCCTCCTGTGGGGACGGGGGCTGGGATAAAAAATATGTTTCAAAAAAGGACAACAACATAAGGAGAGACCGAAGACAACCACATAGCATGGCAGCAACACATGACAACAACATGGTAGCAGCACAAAACATGGTACAAACATTATTGGGCACAGACAACAGCACAAAGGGCAAGAAGGTAGAGACTACAATACATCACGCAAAGCAGTAAATATGTCCATGATTGAGTCTTTGAATGAAGAGATTGAGATAAAACTGTCCAGTTGGAGTGTTTTTTGCAGCTTGTTCCAGTCGCTAGCTGCAGCGAACTGAAAAAACAAGCGACCCAGGGATGTGTGTGCTTTGGGGACCTTAAACAGAATGTGACTGGCAGAGCGGGTGTTGTATGTAGAGGATGAGGGCTGCAGTTGGTATATAAGATAGGGCTCACTCCCCCCTAACAGTGTTTTATAAATAAACAACAAGCAGTGGGTCTTGCGACAGGTATACAGCGAATAGCGCTCATCCTCCTCCATCTCAAACCCCCTTCGATTCCTCTGATCGGTATCATAATCCACCACCAAGGAAAAGGTTCATGAAGGCCAGAGAGAGAGTTAGCTGCCTGAGCAGCTCTCTCCTTTCCCAGTCTGGCTGCTTGATATGATGGTCCCAATCAGTCCTGCATTCTTCCATCCTCTGACCCACCAAAAATTAACCTTAGAGAGCACCTTTATTTTGCCAGTTGTCTAGAGCAGCATGTGGTATCAACACACACAAACAGACACAGAGACGGCGATCGCAGCTAGGATCAGAGTAAACGCTGATAGGCCTCTTATCGAGGTCTTATGAGGCTTTTGTAGGAAAATAGCGGGTGTCAGTCACTCAGACAGGCCAGATAAAACCTCCATCTCCCTGAGTGTCACAGCCCATATGGAGTGCAGGAATGCTGCAGCTCGCGTGTTAACCACGAACCACTGCCCTCCTGTGGTCCAGAGTTGATAGGTAGGGTGTGGCCAATGTGTGTGTGTTGTATGTAGTCTGTGTGTGCATGCGAATATGTGCCAGTGTGTGTGTGTGTGTGTGTGTGTGTGTGTGTGTGTGTGTGTGTGTGTATGTGCCAGTGTGTGTGTGTGTGTGTATGTAGTCTGTGTGCATGCGAATGTGTGTGTGCATGCACGTGTGTGTGTTTGCGTGAGTGTGTGTGTGTGCGTAAATGCGCACCTACCTGTGTGTGTGTGTGTGTGTGCATGGTGTGTGTGCGCATGCTTTCATTCGTGCATGCATGTCCTACAGCCTGTTTGAAGGGCCCCAGGACATCAAAGACTGTCGGTCAGCTGAGTCAACAGCGACAGAGGAATAACCTGGCCGTAACCCTGGAGATCAATGGCAGAGTGTGGGTGAGAGGGTGAGAGGGCCACGGTGGGCTGTGGTGGTGGCCTCACCTCTGCACTCTTTGATCCCACACAGACAAGAGAAGGCGTGGGCAGACTGAGGGCGAGAGGGATACTAACAGGGAGAATTCACACACAGAGAGGGAGACTCAGTGTAAGACACACACAATGCTCCCCTCTTTTGAAACCACTAACTCAATAAAATAATATTAAAAGGAGCGGTCTAAGCTACAATACACAGAGAGAGCAGCGGGGGCTGAGCTGATCTGAAGGAGGTATAACATGATTTATTAGCTGAGGTGAACTCTGAAAAGCCTTGGAATGTTTCATTGAGGTGAAGTACCAGTCACAAGCCCGTTTCAATAGGAGAGTTGTGCTCTGTGTGTGTGTGGGCCTTCATCACTGGACTGCCTGACGGTGCTGGTAAGTAGTCAGACTAATTCAGCGGTAAAGAACACAACATTTAGATATCAAAAGGCTGAGGGACAGATAGAGGGTGACAGATGTCTGAGGTGTTGAGGTGAACAACAAGAAGAGACTGTTGGAGCAGTCTCCTCAGATGGCCGCCACACTCCTACAGATATGGTGTCCTTGTTTTGGCAGTCGCTGACGGTCACTCAATGAGCCCTGTCAGATAAGAACTTTTAGATCGGTAAGTTAGTCCAGCCAGTTTCCTAAAATTGAAGTAATACTGACTGGGCACGCAGGGCATGTGCCCAGGGGCCCTGACCTCCAGGTGCACCCCATTGATTTTGTTAGTCACTCTCACTCAGATGTCATAAGTCATGGACAAATATGTGAAATGACAGGAAATAAGCTTTAAAAACGGCACATTAGTTCTCTGTGCCCATGGCAAAATGAGTAGAATTGCATGAAAAGTATTGTGAAATTGCAACATGTTCTCTTCGCCCAATAGCAAAATTGCAGGAAATGTACTTTCAAACGTAACATTCTCTCCATTGCCAAGACTGGGGCCCAGTAAAAGGTTTTGCCATGACGTAAAGTGGCCTATAGCCTGACGACTCACACTCAATTCTTCCACTGCTCTGTCGTTCACAACATACTTCAGTCTGAAACCGCCATCATTGAAGTCGTTTGTGGGGCATGAGGGGCGTTGTACAAAACAAAGTCATTAGCGAATGGATTGTCTCTAACCAAAACTGCGTGTGTACTGGGTCTGGTACAACCCATCGGTTTCTGGAACAATCAGACGGCCCTGAATGTGTTCACATTCGGTGAAGGGTCGGGGAGGTACGCAGATCCAGACTCATAGTGGATAGGAAACTAACCTCTGTGGGCGTGATGCAACATTTGGTGGTAGCAAGGAGTCTGGGTAGTCAGGCAAGGGGAGGCCCAATAAACACATTTATTTTAGGGCCCCCAAAAGGCTGGGGCCGGCTCTGGCTACTGGTTGAATGCATTTAGTTAAGAGAGTTATGTAGTTTAACTGCACAAATAGATTGATTGCAAAAATCAGTTGACTGCATGTATGGGTATGGATGTGGGGACGCAGACACATGAGCCACTACGGCCCCCCATGAAGAGTTCAGATTTCCTCCACCCAACTCAAAGTTGCCCATCCCTGCTTTAAAAGAAAGCTGTGGAGGAGGGGGGCAGGGGGGTTAAATCCTATCTGCACAAATCTGCTTTTAACATAATAGTGTTGCATATACCTTGAGCACCAAAACATGGAGGTGTCAAGAGCCCCAGGGCTTTTATAACAGGAGCTTGTGAAGTGTGCACTTACAATAAACACAACATTCAAAACCTAGGATTACCGCTCCATTTTCACAGCAGTGTGGCTGCAAATTCCAAAAATGTTAAATATGCTTGCTTTATATTAGTTTTGACTCGAGGATAAAGACGAGGTTGGAGACAAATCGTGGGTGTCTTGTTAAAAAGCCCCCCTGCAATAGAGGGTTAGAGGTGGTCATTTTGGCTGAATACAGGAGTAGCTGCTGCTGCTTATCTGGTTCAGCACAATTATCTTAAATACACTTTAAATAAGTATATTTCAGTTCTCATAGCCAGAGGTCTCATCTAACTAACTGACTATTGTAGTTAGCACATAAACACGTGATACTGGCACGACGTAGATAATCGGTTTGCAAGAGAATGAGTTGCAGATGAGAAGAGATCAGTGGAGGATCTGTATTTTGCTGGCTGACTCACACGCTTGGTGCAGGCCGTTGTCGTCCTTAGTTTCTCCTCAATATCCTTGCCGATCTTCTGCACGGTCACCTGGGTCTGCTTGATGGCTCTCTGGGCCGTGTGGAGCCTGGAAAGTACAGGGAGGAATAACATCAGGATAGGCTCTTCACCTCAGGAACTCAATAGACATGTACTGTATAAAAGAGGATGCTTGAATGTGATGCTGACAGATTTATATCAGTAGGCTAAATAAATAAACACACAAGAACAGAGGGTGGACACTCCGGAAAGTTTAATGTCAGCCATCTTGTTAGCGTGTTTATTTGCTGTGCTATTTGTTAATGTTAGTTAGGTTTGTTTGGAGGGCAGAGGGAGGAGGTATGAGTTATGATGGACCACATGGGGTTCTTAACTCTGTGGCGACGATTTCTTTCCCTCGTTGTTTCACTTCCTGATTTACCGGGGTTTAATCTACATTGTTGTGCCGTGTTGTCTCCAAATGTCTCAAAGTTAATGAAGGTTCCAAAGGAACAAAGGACAAAGCGGTTATTGAGAACATTGAAAGAACAAAGTTAATTAAAATGAGTCTTCAGATGTATTCCTACAGACTCAGGGGACGTATCAAGTTCTTAAATACCCATTAACCACAAATAACCCACCAGTATTTTAGTCACTATTATTTTCTAATATATCTAACCACGATTTAAGGTTTCAAATGTTGCCCTATGGACCTGAGAGTATTAAAGTCAGACCACTGAGAGAAACCTCAACGGACCATTTAATAAAACTCACCACAAACACGGAAGACTTTCCCAAAACCTTTGGGTACTAATGCCATTCATTCATTCATTCATTCATTCATTCATTCATTCATTCATTCATTCATTCATTCATTCATTCATTCATTCGAGATAGGGAGGGAACAATAACAACAATACCGAAAGACAAGCCAGAACTTTATTGCAGCTATCAATCACAGACTTTATCAACTCTCCAAGTATGGTTTCAACAGCTCCAGGCCTCATGGGGAGTGAGGGAGACCAAGCTGCTCCCCACAACACAGCAGCCCCAGCGACATGGTTTAAGAGAAACAGACAACCATCACACCAGGCTGAGATCTGAGGGTCCTTCTCACACACACAAGAGGAAGGCAGCCATTAGCAATAATATTGTCAGAGACTCGAGACCATCCTCGTTTTGTCTAATTTACAGACACGCTCAATAGGAGATAAGTGTTAGATGTGGCAGTGTGGCCGGCAGTTCCCGATTCAGTCCCTCTCATATACAGTATGAATGGCTCTACCGTCTGGTCTGGGGTCTGGTCTCCTGATGGAGATGTGCTTTTCATTTATTTTTAGTAAAATTCTCCTTCACCATGTTCCCTCAATGGGACCACTCAGCCCCCATTCCCTCCATGCCCCAACCCACCATTTTTCCAGCCACATCATTCCACCTCTGTCAGGAGTGGGCTGTTCCATACTCCTCATATCTCCATCCCCCCAATCACTGCTAGTCAATCCCTAGGAGAAACCTTAGTACACGCTGCCCGACCTGGCCTGTGTTTGCAGCACTTCTTAACCCAGATAATGTTAAGGCAGATTCCTGCCCCAAACCACTACGTGTAGTCTTCTGTCAATTAAGGCGCCAAAACCCCTGCCAAAACATACAGTGCATTTTCACAGCTTGTAGCCTCAGATTGCAGAGCTCTCCTGGCTTTGGGCTGAATCAGTGGACTTGGTGGAAGCCACAAAGAGTCTTAAGGGGACAGGACTGTGAATAATCCCATAGTGGTGCCAAAATGCTCGTGATCTTTCATACTCCACTTCTAGAGTCTTTCAAATTGTCATTAGGGAACAAGTAAACTAAGGGTTGGTGGTATCCCCTTCCTCTAGTATGTATAACTTAAATGGGAATATTCAGCCATATCGTCAGTCTAAAATGTATCTATAGCCTACTATGTTTCTTTCTTAGAATTCCTCAATCATCCTCTCATTCATGAACACCTCTTCGGAGCATAAATCTGAGAAGAAGACTGTCTTCCCGGTTTAACACAATTTCAAAATTGTGACTACAGACTTCTTTCTTCTATACGTGACTGTAACCACATCCAGTGGGGCAAAAAAGTATTTAAGTCAGCCACCAATTGTGCAAGTTCTCCCACTTAAAAAGATGAGAGGCCTGTAATTCTCATCATAGGTACACTTCAACTACGACAGAAAAAAAAAAAAAAACAGAAAATCACATTGTAGGATTTTTAATGAATTTATTTGCAAATTATGGTGGAAAATAAGTATTTGGTCACCTACAATCAAGCAAGATTTCTGGCTCTCACAAACCTGTAACTTCTTCTTTAAGAGGCTCCTCTGTCCTCCACTTGTTACCTGTATTAATGGCACCTGTTTGAACTTGTTATCAGTATAAAAAGACACCTGTCCACAACCTCAAACAGTCACACTCCAAACTCCACTATGGCCAAGACCAAAGAGCTGTCAAAGGACACCAGAAACAAAATTGTAGACCTGCACCAGGCTAGGAAGACTGAATCTGCAATAGGTAAGCAGCTTGGTTTGAAGAAATCAACTGTGGCAGCAATTATTAGGAAATGGAAGACATACAAGACCACTGATAATCTCCCTCGATCTGGGGATCCACGCAAGATCTCACCCCGTGGGGTCAAAATGATCACAAGAACGGTGAGCAAAAATCCCAGAACCACACGGGGGGACCTAGTGAATGACCTGCAGAGAGCTGGGACCAAAGTAACAAAGCCTACCATCAATAACACACTACGCCGCCAGGGACTCAAATCCTGCAGTTCCAGACGTGTTCCCCTGCTTATGCCAGTACATGTCCAGGCCCGTCTGAAATTTGCTAGAGAGCATTTGGATGATCCAGAAGAAGATTGGGAGAATGTCATATGGTCAGATCAAACCAAAATATAACTTTTTGGTAAAAACTCAACTCGTCGTGTTTGGAGGACAAAGAATGCTGAGTTGCATCCAAAGAACACCATACCTACTGTGAAGCATGGGGGTGGAAACATCATGCTTTGGGGCTGTTTTTATGCAAAGGGACCAGGACGACTGATCCGTGTAAAGGAAAGAATGAATGGGGCCATGTATCGTGAGATTTTGGAGTGAAAACCTCCTTCCATCAGCAAGGGCATTGAAGATGAAACGTGGCTGGGTCTTTCAGCATGACAATGATCCCAAACACACTGCCCGGGCAACGAAGGAGTGGCTTCGTAGGAGTGGCCAGTCTCCAGATCTCAACCCCGTAGAAAATCTTTGGAAGGAGTTGAACGTCCGTGTTGCCCAGCAACAGCCCCAAAACATCACTGCTCTAGAGGAGATCTGCATGGAGGAATGGGCCAAAATACCAGCAACAGTGTGTGAAAACCTTGTGAAGACTTACAGAAAACATTTGTCATTGCCAACAAAGGGTTTATAACAAAGTATTGAGATAAACTTTTTTTATTGACCAAATACTTATTTTCCACCATAATTTGCAAATAAATTAATTAGAAATCCTACAATGTGATTTTCTGGATTTTTTTCTAATTTTGTCTGTCATAGTTGAAGTGTACCTATGATGAAAATTACAGGCCTCTCATCTTTTTAAGTGGGAGAACTTGCACAATTGGTGGCTGACTAAATACTTTTTTGTCCCACTGTAGGTCTAAACATATCTCTCTCTCAGTAAAGGTTACATTAAGTAGGGTGGCGTGGAGCTACAGCCCTTTCAGATACACATCCCTCTTTACTCATGTTTCCCATATCTGTTGCTTTCTTTAGTCCATTTTCTCAAATTAGGTAATTAGCTAAATCAGTGAGGCTAAAAACTCCATTCTTCCATCCATACTGAACAAGGCAGCTAATTGTCTGCCAATAAGTCACCTAGGCTACATACATCATCGGACTTTTGGGGGAGGAGGGGTACCCACTGCTTGAGCTTGAATGTGGTCCATGTGAGTGCAGCAGCTCTGGGTATTCATCCATGGACTACATATGGATGCGTGAAAACGCAACTTCGGCTCTCCTCTTATGATGCAACAACCACTTGTGGTTGGAGTTCGTAGTGGTTGCAGTGGGGAAAGTGGCTATGGTTGCAGAGTGAGAACGGGGCCTGTGGTCATGAAAGTGGGAGATTTTAGTAACTTTATGGGACAGTCTATAAAACGCTTAGGTATGCAGTCCCTCAGAGCCTTCCTGGAACGGCCTCCTTTAGTGGGTTTAGTGCCTGACCCTCCATAGGCTCGGTTTAAAACTAATCCAGCTTCCACAAATCTATGGTGCCTCCAGCTACTTCCATGTTTTTTTTATTTTTATTAAAGTCAAATCAAATGTATTTATATAGCCCTTCGTACATCAGCTGATATCTCAAAGTGCTGTACAGAAACCCAGTCTAAAACCCCAAACAGCAAGCAATGCAGGTGTAGAAGCACCTGCATTAAAGCTATTCCTCAGACACCTCAGGATATTACTGTGTCTGGTAGGAGGATGGAGCCCAGACCAACATTCATCACTCCTGTATCTTCAGTAAGTGGGGTCAGACATAACTCCTAATGATGTCACACTTTAAGAAAGGAGGAAAGGGGAAACTCTACTACAACCATTCACTTTCCTTTCATTTTTTCTTTCTTCATTTCAACCTGCTTGGGAAAATAGCGATAGCCGTTGGTGATCGTCCTTGGAAACGTCAGGGCAAAGCCGTTTTGACAGCTTTATCAGTCTGAGGTGATTGTGATGGAAGAATCTTATATAGCACTTCCCTAGGTGAGTGCTGTTATCTTCCCAGCCCTTAACGCATGTCTGCACCCTTATCAGCTCAACCAGTCTGGGGATAGGAGGGCCTGCCCATCATATCACATCAGGCCCTATATGGGCCCCTGGATCACAAGGTGTGAGGGGGTGGACCAGTCCCAGGCCCCTATGCCCTCACTGGGGCAGTGCAACCACCAGACTGGCACCCACCCCTCCGGAAAGCACACTGAACCATAAAAACTTTACCTTTTCTACAACATGAGGACAACGAGTGAAAATAACAAGTAGGGATTACTGGGAGTTACGATTCAAATAAGTACACACTTTATATCCTTAAGGACGTTCAGTCCTTGATTTAAGATGGAAATGCATCGGAAAGCATAACATCTTAAACCCTAAATCATTCCAACGAGACTATTCTTGAACATTCATACGGAACATTTTCCCTAAACAGAAAGCTGCTTGGAAGCAATCTTTAGAGAATTATTGTTTGCAATGCTGCCTCTCGCAGCTGAAGGGAGGAGAGAAGGAAGCTTTGATGGATTTGAGACTAAATCAATGAGCATTGTAAGAAACACAAATGGCATTGACTTTCTGACCTTAAAACACATCCACTATGTAGTAACTCCTTCCAGAGCGGCCTCCACAAAGCACTGGCTCTGATGGCCCGTACTGTTCATGGATTCATTTACCCAACTGATGATCTCAAAATAAATATTTACCATGGTTTATACGTAGCGCAACAGGCCAGCAATCCCAATCAGTGCCGAGCAACAGCAGAGGCAGATGTATCATCTGGCTTAGAGATAAAAAAATAAAAAAATTAAGTCGAAGAAAAAAAACGGGTGTTTCAAAAAGAGAGAGAAAGAAAGCGAGCGAGGAAGAGAGCGAGCGTGAGAGCATCCCCGTCCCCCAGGAGAGTAGGGGCACATCGAAACAAAACACATTTCATTGCCTTATATAGCGTTGGCGGTTGGGGGTGCTTGTCTCATTCACAAAGCGGTTGGTGAGATAGCTTAAAGCCCGGGTCCATTCCATTCTTCCACAATGGTATGCAGTGGTTTTCGGTTTTTGTTAGTTTGCATGCATTTTTCATCGCCCCCTCATACCGTTCCAGCCGTGTACTTTTTGTTTTGAGAGACCACTTGAGGTTGCAGGCATGGAAACTTTTTGTGAATCTTTTGTGTTGCAGAGAGAAAGCGAGGAAGTGAGGTGCAGTTGGCATCTAAGAAAACATACGAGGGAGGTAGAGGAGGAGGTTGACAAAACACTTATTTTACTGTGTGATAAGATGGGTTTCATTTATAAAATGCTCTAATATCAGATGACAAGAGATTGGGGCCCTTGTTAATGTTTTTGGCCCCTCTCCCTTTCCGCTTCTACTTCCTCCGTCTACAGATACTGTATAGGTCAGATACACAGACCGACACAAACACCTCACAGCCAGGCCTGGGACATACAGTTGGCAGAAAGAGAGACAACTTGATCAGACATATACTTTTACTGAATGATTTGATAGTTCTAAGTAACAGTTTAAAACTACTCTACTGAACTTCTATCGAATCAATCATCAATTCAATTGTGACTGTGAAACCAATAGAATACATTCACACCATGAGTAATCTATACCCTTGAAATATATAGAAAAGCAATAGATTGTATGTTTTACAAATAACGCAATGATTGTTCAGGTACACAACAAGAACCACACAACAGCTAAGAGGAAGGGAAAAAGAGGCTAAGGTGAGAAAACCAAATAAACATCTTCTGTTCGCAGCATACCTGTACCTCACCGGCGGGGCGGACAATGTCGCTATTCATATTTACCCTGTCGCCATTAATATTTACCCTGTCGCTATTCATATTTACCCTGTCGCTATTCATATTTACCCTGTCGCTAACTCATATTTAAATATAATCACCTCTGTACATAGAGGAGTTAAGATTGTGGGGGGTGACAGAAAATATTGTGGTGCACCTTCATGTGCATTTTCTCTCTGCGGATGGTTAGATGCCTTTTGAAGGGGTTCTTCCAATATTCTCAAAAAAATCTTTGTTTACAATACATGGCAACTTTAGAGAGAAAGCCATGGTGGGAAACCCTGTGAGCCAACCTAATACCTATTTCCGAAAAGAAAAAAAACGTTACCTGTAATAAATATGGCCCGCTTTCAAACAGTCCCTTATTTACCACGGGTATACCCCCTTTAATTAAATACATCCAAGCACGTAGGCGGCACCGGTGAGGAGTGGGAGTGTGCTGATCTGGCCACATTTGTATTCGTAAACCTATCCGTAATTGACAGATGCTAATTGGATGGGATGATACTCATAAATCAGCTCAATTGAAAGTGCTTTACAATGCTTAGGCCTACATTGGTCTCAAGGCATGTTTTACTGTACCGCATCTTCTACCCCCCTAACCCTTCAGATATAAACAAAATACTATATAAAGAAGATGTTACAGTAAAGCACATGGGGTTTTGTCTTGGTATGAAAGGGATATAAGAAAGGACATGTTAGTCTTCTAGGGTCAGAGGGGCCAGGCCCTCTGCAGAAGATTACTGACGAGAGGTTCCCATCTCCTCCCCTCAAACTGTCCCTCTAGGTCACTAACGGGTTTCTCCACGCATCGCGCCGACAGAAACAAACATCTTTCTGGTAAGAAGAGTGGCGGGGGCGTATGCCTCATGACTAACGAGACATGGTGTGATGAAGGAAACATACAGGAACTCAAGTCCTTCTGTTCACCTGATTTAGAATTCTTCACAATCAAATGTAGACCGCATTATCTTCCAAGAGAATTCTCTTCGATTATAATCACAGCCGTATATATCCCCCCCCAAGCAGACACATCGATGGCTCTGAACGAACTTTAACTCTTTGCAAACTGGAAACCATTTATCCGGAGGCTGCATTCATTGTAGCTGGGGATTTTAACAAAGCTAATCTGAAAACAAGACTCCCTAAATGTTATCAGCATATCGATTGCGCAACCAGGGGTGGTAAAACCTTGGATCATTGTTACTCTAACTTCCGCGACGCATATAAGGCCCTGCCCCGCCCCCCTTTCGTAAAAGCTGACCACGACTCCATTTTGTTGATCCCTGCCTACAGGCAGAAACTTAAACAAGAGGCTCCCACGCTGAGGTCTGTCCAACGCTGGTCAGACCAAGCTGACTCCACACTCCAAGACTGCTTCCATCACGTGGACTGGGACATGTTTCGTATTGCGTCAGATAAAAATATTGACGAATACGCTGATTCGGTGTGCGAGTTCATTAGAACGTGCGTCGAAGATGTCGTTCCCATAGCAACGATAAAAACATTCCCTAACCAGAAACCGTGGATTGATGGCAGCATTCGCATGAAACTGAAAGCGCGAACCACTGCTTTTAATCAGGGCAAGGTGTCTGGCAACATGACCGAATACAAACAGTGCAGCTATTCCCTCCGCAAGGCTATTAAACAAGCTAAGCGTCAGTACAGAGACAAAGTAGAATCTCAATTCAACGGCTCAGACACAAGAGGCATGTGGCAGGGTCTACAGTCAATCACGGACTACAAGAAGAAACCCAGCCCAGTCACGGACCAGGATGTCATGCTCCCAGGCAGACTAAGTAACTTTTTTGCCCGCTTTGAGGACAATACAGTGCCACTGACACGGCCTGCAACGAAAACATGCGGTCTCTCCTTCACTGCAGCCGAGGTGAGTAAGACATTTAAACGTGTTAACCCTCGCAAGGCTGCAGGCCCAGACGGCATCCCCAGCCGCGCCCTCAGAGCATGCGCAGACCAGCTGGCCGGTGTGTTTACGGACATATTCAATCAATCCCTATACTAGTCTGCTGTTCCCACATGCTTCAAGAGGGCCACCATTGTTCCTGTTCCCAAGAAAGCTACGGTAACTGAGCTAAACGACTACCGCCCCGTAGCACTCACTTCCGTCATCATGAAGTGCTTTGAGAGACTAGTCAAGGACCATATCACCTCCACCCTACCTGACACCCTAGACCCACTACAATTTGCTTACCGCCCAACTAGGTCCACAGACGATGCAATCTCAACCACACTGCACACTGCCCTAACCCACCTGGACAAGAGGAATACCTATGTGAGAATGCTGTTCATCGACTACAGCTCGGCATTCAACACCATAGTACCCTCCAAGCTCGTCATCAAGCTCAAGACCCTGGGTCTCGACCCCGCCCTGTGCAACTGGGTACTGGACTTCCTGACGGGCCGCCCCCCAGGTGGTGAGGGTAGGCAACAACATCTCCTCCCCACTGATCCTCAACACGGGGGCCCCACAAGGGTGCGTTCTGAGCCCTCTCCTGTACTCCCTGTTCACCCACGACTGCGTGGCCACGCACGCCTCCAACTCAATCATCAAGTTTGCGGACGACACAACAGTGGTAGGCTTGATTACCAACAACGACGAGACTGCCTACAGGGAGGAGGTGAGGGCCCTCGTGGTGTGGTGTCAGGAAAATAACCTCACACTCAACGTCAACAAAACTAAGGAGATGATTGTGGACTTCAGGAAACAGCAGAGGGAACACCCCCCTATCCACATCGATGGAACAGTAGTGGAAAGGGTAGCAAGTTTTAAGTTCCTCGGCATACACATCACAGACAAACTGAATTGGTCCACTCACACTGACAGCGTCGTGAAGAAGGCGCAGCAGCGCCTCTTCAACCTCAGGAGGCTGAAGAAATTTGGCTTGTCACCAAAAGCACTCACAAACTTCTACAGATGCACAATCGAGAGCATCCTGGCGGGCTGTATCACCGCCTGGTACGGCAACTGCTCCGCCCTCAACCGTAAGGCTCTCCAGAGGGTAGTGAGGTCTGCACAACGCATCACCGGGGGCAAACTACCTGCCCTCCAGGACACCTACACCACCCGATGTTACAGGAAGGCCATAAAGATCATCAAGGACATCAACCACCTGAACCACTGCCTGTTCACCCCGCTATCATCCAGAAGGCGAGGTCAGTACAGGTGCATCAAAGCTGGGACCGAGAGACTGAAAAACAGCTTCTATCTCAAGGCCATCAGACTGTTAAACAGCCACCACGAACATTGAGTGGCTGCTGCCAACACACTGTCATTGACACTGACCCAACTCCAGCCACTTTAATAATGGGAATTGATGGGAAATTATGTAAATATATCACTAGCCACTTTAAACAATGCTACCTTATATAATGTTACTTACCCTACATTATTCATCTCATATGCATACGTATATACTGTACTCTACATCATCGACTGTATCCTTATGTAATACATGTATCACTAGCCACTTTAACTATGCCACTTTCTTTACTTTGTCTACATACTCATCTCATATGTATATACTGTACTCGATACCATCTACTGTATGCTGCTCTGTACCATCACTCATTTATATATCCTTATGTACATATTCTTTATCCCCTTACACTGTGTATAAGACAGTAGTTTTGGAATTGTTAGTTAGATTACTTGTTGGTTATCACTGCATTGTCGGAACTAGAAGCACAAGCATTTCGCTACACTCGCATTAACATCTGCTAACCATGTGTATGTGACAAATAAAATTTGATTTGATTTGAAGCTGCAAGCGTTAATGAACCAAACAATGAACAACTAAAATCCTAACCACACAAAGACTCTCCTTTTACCACCACGGTCGGTTACATAAGTTAGGATTAAAGTTACCGCCCTACTTTCTCTCCGTAATGGGTAACACACAACATGAGAGGCCAATCTGGCGATTCTACTCTAATGCACAACATGCCACGAGTAATCAAGGGAAGAATGCAGCCCTAGATCAACAGTTTGAGATTAGGGCTGACAGCAAGCAATGTTAGGGAACTGCTGGGCTGGGACGGAACGAAAGAGATGGAGCAGGAAAAGGCTCTGTGTCAGGACTCAGGAGTCAACATGGCACCAAACCGAAGCAAACAGGCCGAACCAGGGAGGGACATACCTGAAAAAGACATAAGAAGCCCTTGTTTTCATTTAATGTTGCAAAATGTTTTGCTATGGTGTGCATTAAATGAATTACAACCCAGGAGTCCATGGGCCTAGTGGCTAGAAAGAAAGAGTGCAGGCTACTGGCTTGGCATGTGAGAAAAGTACATTTGTTTAAAGATCTGTTGAAGGTTTTGTTAAATTTCAGCCAGTAGTTTTGAAAGTAGCGCTCACGAGCCAAAACAGGTCCCCAAAAATTGTGCACAATTGTTTGAGCCTCTGTAGCGAATGCCCAAAGAGAGAATGTAAAAAAATATGTAAAAATTGTTTTTTTTAAGTTAAAAAAAAAACACAAAAAAAAACTTTGGGGGTGTTCATGTGGTATTTATGTTGGGCTCACCCCGGAAACTCATTGGGCAATACTGTGCTGACCTGATCCCTCCTCAACCTTGCAACCTCATTAAACATCATTCCACCTGCCAATCAACATTTTCCATCAAGTCCGGTTGTTGCAGGATAGTTCCCGTTATAGCACGTGGTCTCATCAGAATAGTATTTCAAATGAGCAAGCAAATGTGATAATGTAATTTTATACAACAGAAAATGTATACTTATATGTTTCCATCAAATGTCCTACTCCTAGAAAGTGTGTTGATTATATCATATGCCAATGTGATAAATGATGATCGCTGGCAATCAACAGCTGCAGTGTTCCAAGCATTGGATTACCTAACTTCATGGAATACGTGTCCAAGTCTATAAAGACAAAAAGTGGATGACTGTAATTATTTGATTTGGATGGATGGTTGATACAAAGGTAGGCCTGTATTTTCCTCTATAAAAAGTGGGTGAAAGTTTGCAGTATACATTTCTCAAGCACATCAAAGTTGTGTGTCGTTTCACGATTCGCAAATGGGATAGATGGACGCATGCCTTGTGAAAAACCTTAAAGCCTATTGCACAATGAATTCCAAAAATCAAACAAACAAGATACACCATTTAGGAGATACAGGTTGTGACCATTGTGTTTCTGATCAGGTTGACAATGATCTTCTAATATATTTGTGTGGTTACAATGCTATCTTTTGAGAACAGCATTTTGTGGTTTGCAGAGAAAAGCATTAATGAAAAGAAACTACTATCGAGGTCTAACAGATCTAACTTGTTTCCTCCGACAATGTTTTAGGTCCCCGGGGGGGCGTTGTGTTAAGACGCTGACCAGGTAGCCAGGTGGCTCTCGACGGTGTTTCCTCCGACACATTTTTTTTTTTTTTTAGCATCTGGCTTTTTCCACTGGGTTGGATGTGCATGTTGTGTTAAGAAAAACAGTGCTATCTTTCTATCTCTTTGAAGCTAGGTTGAGTTGTGTTTACATAACAGGACGTATGAAGGAAGTTAAAAGTTTGCGAGCCAAGGCTACCTTAGCGTAACAACATGTCTGACTCCACTAGTTAGCAATTGGAGCTAGAGACCGTGCGGGAGTTGTAGCAATGAGACAAGACAGTAACTACCAGCAAAAAAAACAGGGGTTTGCAAAGTGAGACGGAGCTGGGCCATCTGTTTAAACGGGTCCCTTTAATCCGGCCCAGAATAATATCCTGTGGCTGAGAGCTGAAGGTTGGAGGGGCACCCAACCGGCAGGCGACCCACAGGACTGCTCTAAGGCCAGACGTTAACTAGAGGAAAGGCTTATCACCTCCGTTAGACACTGCGTCAGGGCAGACCCACTTAAGACTTCACAATTGAACACTGCCTCTGTTTTCACACACTGAATACACACATACAGTGCCTTCAGATAATATCCATTCCCCTTGACTTAAAGCCTGAATTCAAAATGGATTAAATTATTTTTCCCCCCTCACCTATCAACACACAATACCCCATAATGTCAAAGTGAAAACATGTTTGGAGAATTGTTATGCAGATTTTTTGAAAATGAAATCTCTCAATTACGTAAGTATTCACACCCCTAAGTCAACACTGTAGAATCACCTTTGGAAATTATTACAAAGGTGTCTTTCTGGGTAAGTCTCCGCACCTGGATTGTGTACCATTCGCCCATTATTCATGAAAAAAAAGATTCAAGCTGTCAGATTGGTTGTTGATCATTGCTAGACAACTATGTCCAGTCATGCCATAGATTTTCAAGTAGATTTAAGTCCAAACTAAAACTCAGCCACTAAGGAACATTCACTGTCTTCTTGGTAAACAACTCCAGTGTAGATTTGGCCTTGTGTTTTAAGTTATTGTCCTCCTGAAAGGTGAATTCATCTCCCAGTGTCTGGTGGAAAGCAGACAAACAAGTTGTCCTCTATGATTTTGCCTGTGCTTAGCTCCATACCATTTATTTTTTTATCCTGAAAAACTCCCCAGTCCTTAACGATTACAGGCATATCCATAACATAATGCAGCCACCACTATGATTGAAAATATGGAGAGTGGTACTCAGTAATGTGTTGTGTTAGATTTGCCCCAAACATAACACTTTGTATTCAGGACAAAAAGTTAATTTCTTTGCAGTATTACTTTAGTGCCTTGTTGCAACAAGATGCATGTTTAGGAATATTTGAATTCTGTACAGGCTTCCTTCTTTTCACTCAATTAGGCTAGTATTATGAAGTACTGTAACTAAAATGGTGATCCATCCTCTGTTTTCTCCTATCACAGCATTAAACTGTTTTAAAATCACCATTGGCCACACAAAGAAATCCCTGTGCGGTTTCCTTCCTTTACAGCAACTCAGTTAGGAAGGACGCCTGACCTTTTCTAATGACTGTGTTTATACACCATCCAAAGTGTAATTAATAACTAAAATATTCCATGTCTTTAAAAAAAAAAAAAAATATCCATCTACCAGTAAGTGGTCTTTGTGGTTGAATGTGTGTTTGAAATTCACTGCTTGACGAGGAGACCTTACAGATAATTGTATGTGTGTGGTACAGAGATGAAGTAGTCATTCAAAACTCATGTTCAACAATATTATTGCGCAGAGTTAGTGCATGCATCTTATTATACGACTTCTTAAGCACATTTTTACTCCTGAACTTACTTAGGCTTGCCATAACAAAGAGGTTGAATACTTATTGACTCAAGACATTTCAGCTTTTCATTTTTGTATTAGTTTGTAAAAATTGAAATATAATTCTACTTTGACATTATGGAGTATTGTGTGCAGGAATTTAATAAATTGAATACATTTAAAATTCAGGTTGCAACACAACAAAATGTGGAAAAAGTCAATGGGTGTGAATACTTTCTGAAGGCCCTGTGTAGGGAGGCCAGTGAGAGAAATAATCTGAGAATACAGGGAAAGACCAACATGTGGCATTGATAGAGTGGAAAAATATTCCTCTGACATAAATCTGTGTTAAGAGCCTTGAATTCTGTGGCTCATCTGTTCAATGAAAGATATGTAGGGCCTAAATTTCCACCCAGGGCACTTGTGCCTAATGTTGAAAAACGCATTACCAGGACAAAAAGGAAAAATAGGCGTCAAACCATGATAAACTGAAGGCAACCTGATAGTCTGCTGACAGACAGCGCTCCAAAACAGACTGCTGGATACATATTGCCCCTCTCATCTCCTCGATTCGCTTCCACAGTCTGTCAACATCCCAACGCTACTCAGTCATCTGAACACCATTCAAACCTACTTCTGATCCAATCAGATCACCCTATACCCCAAGGCCCTATACCCCGGTGTACTCTACACCAAGAGGGAGAGTAAGTAGAAGTTACCCCTAATATAACCACAGAGTAAGAGCGAGGGGAGAGTGAAGGAGGGAAGGGAAGCTGGCAGAGTGAAGATGTAGGAGCCAAATGCATACTTGGCTTGAAATACTGTCAAAAGTACTGCCAGGCTCATTTGGAACAGGCTGTCATAGCCCCAATTTAAAAAAGGAAACAATGACCATGGATTACATCATATTTCTTACATGGTGGGGTCACGAAAACGTTTTGATATCAAAATGGGATCGCAGGACAAAAAATGTTTGGGAACCCCTGACCTTGGTCATGTTCGTGTCAATGAGCCCCATCACATCAGCCTCTATAAGCCCGGCCCCAGGCCTGCAGAGGATCCTCAGCCTCAGGCCCAGGAAGGAGAGGGAGGGAGTCAATGGAGCTGCTTTAAATTCCTCAGAACCCCACCGGGATAGAGAGATGGAGAGAGCAGGACTCAACAGCACTGAGCAGAGCCCATAGGAAATAGCTCACTCACGCAACTTGGAGGACATTTTCTCTTCCAAAGTAAGGCGAAGACACAGAACAGTCATCAGCCAGAGGAAGCCCTTCGGGCTGGAGGAATCTCCACCCCAAAACTGTACAGCTCACCTCAAGCTGGGGTGAGGAGTGATGCATAACACTAGGAATGTTTATATTTTTTTATTGAATCTTCTGATTCAACAGAAAGAGTAAAGACTTGAGGAAGATACTTATGATGAATGCTGCCTAACTATACAAAATTGTTATTAATTAACAGTTCAAAACATTGTGCCCCCCTGTACATTGCAGTCTAAAAAGGGTCATAAAATTTAGCTTGAGCCAACTTCTAATTAACTGTGGTGTTCCCCAAGGCAAAACTCTGCGCAAACCCTGTAGGTAGTGTTAACATTACGCCACCTTCAAATATAGGACAACAGAGCTGTGGTTTGTCAACATGGAGCAAACCGCACTTGGAAACATGCCTCCCTCCTGAATTGCCAATGGTTTTATAAAATGATCGTTTGCTGCCCTCTTGTGGAATAAAGAGCTATGAAAGACCATTAATCACTCATATGTAAGGGTGTCCACCCAAAAACGTACAGCATCTTTGGTCCATTGGGTAAAATAATATATAATAATTGTGTAGATAATCATCTAATAAAACCTATGGTCCAAACGTAATGTCTCTATCATAATCTGTTCAAAAGCTAATGGAGTTTCTACCCTGGTAAAATGGCCAAAATAAGGGTGAATAATTAAATGGAGGCCAGAGGGGGAAAAAAGTGGTCAGTAATCAGAAAAATAATAATATTGTGTCAGGTAGGCTGGCTGCTGTGCGAGAACTGTGGCTAACTGACAGGCTCACCGTTGAACACATCAGCATTACTCTCGAATCCGGATGACATTGAACAATATAGGTGGTAGGATACATATCGATTTTGAGACAACATGTAGTATTTTCATATAAGCTTTTCTTATTAATGCGAAATTCCTGTTACTTTTCGATTTCTCACCCATAAAAAAATCTACGGAGCAATGAGTGTGACACAAGCACTAGGGTAGCCTAGTGGTTAGAGCGTTGGACTAGTAACTGGAAGGTTGCAAGTTCAAACCCCCGAGCTGACAAGGTACAAATCTGTCGTTCTGCCCCTGAACAGGCAGTTAACCCACTGTTCCTAGGCTGTCATTGAAAATAAGAATTTGTTCTTAACTCACTTGCCTAGTTAAATAAATTTAAAATTTAAAAAATGTGTTGCTTATTATTGGTTACAAATCCACATTTTGTGATATAATGTTAATGTTAGAGAAAGACCCCACTATACAATTCAGAACATTAATAATAATTAACATGAACATGAATAATAATAAAAAGTGAAATTTCATCACCAAAGCGCAGTTTCACCCATCCTGATAATTCTAATGGAATTCTCCATCTGTTACATTGTTAGACATTGCCAACGATGACAGAGTGCCTTTATTTGACTAACTTGATTAAAGCCTTCCATATGCATTTCCTGTTATGTCCAAGAAAACACACTAGAGACTGGATTTTTGGCAGCTCTCAGTGACTTGGGAGAAAAAAAAACTGCCTCCATGATTACAAAGGCACTTGAGGCAGTTTCCTGGCGCCATCTTATGGACAACGTGGGGAATGTATACAGTGGCAAAAAAGTATGTGACATATACAGTAGTAGAGAATGTTCCCCACAAGTATATTTAGCATTTCCAATCTTCTCTGGCAGCTAAAGGAAGGTGCTCCTGGTAATGAGAAGGGCAGCCAAAGAAAGTACTAGCCAAGAGGCTAACGGGACATATTGTCATTTGGGAGATACTAACTGTCCAGTGTCTTATGTGTGGGAATGTTTGGCGGGTGCAGTCCGTCTCACCTCAGCAGAGAGAAGACACTGTAGGAGTTCCTCACTGAACTCTGGTCCACCTGGAGTAAACTGTTCTTCTTCCTCTCAGAGTGGTCCTGAAATATGCACATTACAACAAACCAAATACAGAAAAACAAATTATACAACAGAATGTCTATAGTCTATGTTAGGGACAGAATTCCTGGAACAAAGTCGTACCTTATGATCAAAGTCAGCTGCATAGTAGCCATCATTCAATCCAAATATGATCTCATTTGGATTCCTGGAGCGGATCTGTGAAGGAACAAAGCAGTGGTATTTAGTCTGTATTAAAACAAGAGAGGCTGTTATTGTCTATATGACTGCAGACTGTACTGTATTCTGATCAGAGGAAAGCATGCATGTATGCTAGTCAGCATATATCCCAAAGCAGCCTACATTATGTTGTTTCCACTGACCTGTTGCCCTGTGTATCTAAGCCCGTCCAGGTTGACCTTCCACTCTATGAGAAGTATGAACTGTTCCTCTCGGCCGCCCCAGATCTTCACCACAAAGCAGGACACAGACGTGTCCAGGAGGTCCGGCAGCATGCCAAAATCCAGGCTCCGCCATGTTGGATTCTGTAAAAAACAGGACACGAGAATTGATGAGACAGCTGAATGAATGATCCCACTGGGTTGCAAAGTTTTGATAAGTTCAACTAATATTGAGTCTTAAAACAACCAAGTGTTTCATTTGTTCCCGATTTTGTGACAGGTTGAGAGGCACATTTGAACGATTCAAATGACAAATCATGTGTGTCAGTAGGGTGTGTGAAAGTGACTCGAGCACACAAAATAGTGCGGAACCAGGATGTTAATTTAACTGTAATGTAACTGTTGTCCCACTTACAAAAGTCTGACCAAATATTTACAAATCCAACTTCAATATCCCGAGGCGATTTGTCGTCACAAAGGCTTGGCTTGTCCAACAAAATACTATTAGGTAACTAGGTTTCAGACTGATTTCTGAGCTACTCAAACCCAGCGGGCAAAACTGGTTGCAATGTTATCATGACGTCACATGCCACATTTTGCCTGCTGGGAAGACAAGGTCCCTGGATTCCCTGACATTTGTCGGTCTATCCTGTGTCAAACACTACTGTACAAAGAAGCCCATTCCCACCATTCAAAGAGCCTACCCATCTGCCTTCCTACAGAACGATATACAACTGATCATCTTAAACTGTTTGTAAAATGGAGGACTGACAAAGCCAGAAGTGGAGAGGTGGAGGAAAACAACAGAAATAAAGGGGGGGAAAGGACTAGGGGGGGTAGTGTGCGGTGCGCAATGTTCCTCTACATAATAACAGGAAGAGCAGGCGGAAGCCTCCTTTGTAGGACGAGGGACCACAAAGGGGAAACAGACCAGAACACTAGAAAGCAAAGGTCACAAAGAGGAATGCTGATGTTTTTAAACACAAAAGCAGATTTCTGATCTCTGCCAGACATGATCATGAGCTTCATCTGTAGTGCATTATAGACTAGAGAGAGTAAAGGAAAGGTAGGCTTGGAAAATAGCTTAGGCCAGCTCATGACTCTGCATTTAGCCGGTTAGTAATGGTCTGCTATACTTGGCTGCATTCATCATACACTGAATAGGCTCCATGCAGAGATGGGAGCGAGTAGCAGCTGTTGTTGCACATAGATTTGGTCATACACCCTAACAGTCGGTGAGGACAATCGTTTCCCCGCTAATGAGGAAACCAAAAATATGGAAACTACCAACTGAAGTTGCGTTAATAGCACTATAGTTGAGAACACCATCAGCAGTATCTGATGATACTGAATGACATCTTTCAGAACACAATGACAGCCCTGCTATGAACACGTTTGCAGGGAGAAAGAGAACAATGGAAGCTTGTGGTCATATTTCATTGATGTTGATGTAAGCCTATTTGTTCTCTCATACAGTGTGTTGCTACAAGGCTGCTTCCCACCTTCCTGTTTGTTTATATGACTGGGGGACAACACAAAGAGATTAGTGCATGCTATTAGTGCAGTGACATTGACTGTTTCCTGTTGTCTTGCTCTTGTTACACACACGCATCCTATTACAGCTGTCAATGAGAGACCGAACAGTAAACCCCATGTGCTGTGCCCTCTGTGAAGCTGAGGAGACAGGAAGAGAGCTCCACAATCCTGGTGTGGCTGATTTTTGCAACATCAATCCATCCAACCAAACAAGTATTATGGACACTTGTCTATGACTGCTCAAGGCGAATCAATCAAAACCTCCCTTTCTGTCAGGTTACTTTAAGCAGTTGATGTTTTGACGGAGAGAAAGTGAAAGGTAGGCTACTTGACTTGATTCTGTTAGAAACAAACACCAAGGTAGCTGGCCTGAGTCCATGTGTTGACTGTCAGGCACTACTCCTTCACAATTCAGCAGTGGAAGAAGTATTCCCTCTTTCCACACAGCAGCACTGGAGAAAGTGACTACTGTATACACTTTCGCATGCACCGCACACAAGTTGTGAGCGAGCAGAAGCTAGGACAGGGGTAGGACCAGCGCTTAAAATCGAGCCGGACACCGTCGGAACAGAACCCGGCACCTCTCAGTTTTCATTCAGGAACCTACTTGGCCGGATCCGGTACCTCTACATAAAAAAAAAATAATAATAAAGTCATTGGAACAAATAAATTCATGCAAAGCTATAAAAATCTGACTGTAGTTTTGACACAGCCAGATCAACAGTTGGGGCAATAGCGTCATCCGCATATAGTGGAAGTTGACAATTTTTAACAGATTGACCAATGATATTTATATAAATAGTGAAGAGAACAAGTCCCAAAATCAACCCGTGGTACACCTTTATGTACTTCAAGAAATTTGACTTAATGATGGCGTGAGTTCTGTCACTAAGACACTATGAACAGGCCTTCAATAAAATAGCATGATCAACCGTGTCAAAAACTTTTGACAGGTCCACAAACAAAACATTTCATTTTAGTGTCTAAAGCATTGACAAGAACATTGTTAACGAAAGTGGTTGCTGTAATAGTGCTGTGACCAGGCCTAAACCCTGACTGGTTTAAATTCAATACATTTCCCAGATTAAAAAAAAAAAAAGAAAAGCTCAATTTTACATTTACCAAAGATTGAACAACCTTTGCTAGACAAGGAAGCTTTGAAATGGGCGCGGTAATTATTACTCTGTCTAAATAGGCCTATTGAGTGAACATTGTTTTACAAAGTAAAACAATTTTACAAAGTAAAACTATTTTACAAAGTAAAACAAGAGAGACAGGCTTTGGCACAAGAGTATCGGCCATTGCTGGCTAGTGAGCTGCGCATCATTGGGTGAGTCAGAGAAAGTGGAAAGCTTTTCTAGGACTATAATTCACTGACCGTTTTTTTTATTGATCTCAGATTCTCAGTTCGGCAATGTCAAAGTAGCCTGTCATTTCAATCATTTGTGTGTTATTAAAAAAGATTATGCTGAAGCCTACAGTCATATAAAATGACATAGAATTGCATGAAATGTGTTTATAAAAAGGCCAAATTCTTCCCAGACCCAAGTACAAAAAAAAGCAACTTCTGTAAGCACCTCTACTCTAATACTCTATGCCACTACATAAATGCGATGATAGGCATGCCTTGCTTAATTATAGGTGACTTCTATTTTTTTGTCCATTCCTGTACCTCGGAGCACCCCAGGTCACTCCCCTCTCGCAGTCACTTTTTGTTATGGCACCTCCCAATTTACAAGCACTGGGTAGGCCTAGGACTTGTTTCAATTCATGAGTCTTCGGAATATAACTAGGCCTATAACCGGTAGTGTGCCTCCACAGATGTGAGCAGACAAAGCATACGACATAATTGATTATGACATCCCATAGCTGGTGCTACGGTCAATTTTTGTGAGGCCAGGAGGCCCTGGCCAACACGTGTTTGTTCTTTTTTCAAACAACGACACTCACCAATGAATCTCGGATGACCTCACTCTTGTAAAAGTCTGCAAGGGAAGGAGAAAAGCCAGGTTAGATTTACTTGAAAGCTTTCTCAAGCAGAGAATGAATAAACACACAAAAGCTCAAACACTTGTGAGGATGCAACTCCTTTCAGGACTACAATGATGGGAGGAGTCCTATTAAAGGGTTTGCACAGCAAACGTTTCTAGGATTACCTGACAACAGTAAGCCGTGAGGTTTAGCCTTGATCTGGGTCATTGACTTATAATGAAATTATTTGTCCTTAAAACAAAGTGAAAGACCACATTTACTGTCGCATCAGCGTCCCCTAACAAACTAAACCCTTGTGCATTTAACCACACAGCGTAATGGGACTCTGACCTTTCTCCCACTTATGAGAGTAATGCAGTCCACCTTAACGCTGAACATTTAGACCTAAAGGGGGCTCTGGCACCAAGGGCCGAAGTCTAACGTGAGATGTCCGCATGGTAACATGGCTTTTGGTTAAATCATGCAATCATGTCAATGGAAGAGTTGATAAACTTTAGTTATGTGCACAGAACTAGTTTGGATTCAGGCCCAAAGACATGTTAAGTCTATTTGTACTGTGGACTGGGCTCAGTAGTATGAAAGGGGAATTAGTGCAGTAGACTAGTACACTGTCTTACAGAGACAGCATGCTGTATAGTAGCACTGTACAGTAGTACTGACCTCTGGATATCCGGTCCTCTAAGCAGAGATGAAGGGTAAAATATGTGTCCAGTAGTGGAGAGCCATTCTTGTTGACAATGTTGCGGGCTGCAATGCTTCTGAGATGACGTAACCGCCTCTGTCAGGGAGAGAGAGGCAGATGGTGAGATAGTCAGGAAAAAAATAGATGAGAAATAGAATAGATATAGAGGCATAGCTGGAGAGTCAGGGATAGCGAGCAGGAGAGAGAACATTTTAAATGGTCTGCCCAAAACAATGGGGAACTGTGACAGACAAAATGAGAAAAAATACATCCAGAAAATCACATTGTTGGATTTTTTATTTATTTATTTGCAAATTATGGTGGAAAATAAGTTTTTTTTATTTTTATTACAGGCCTCTCATCTTTTTAAGTGGGAGAACTTGCATAATTGGTGGCTGACTAAATACTTTTTTGCCCCACTGTATATAGGTGTCAGAGGCCCATTATCAGCAACCATCACTCCTGTGTTCCAATGGCACAGCATATTAGCTAATCCAAGTTTATCATTTAAAAAAGGCTAACTGATCATTAGAAAACCCTTTTGCAAATATGTTAGCACAGCTGAAACCTGTTGTTCTGATTAAAGAAGCAATAAAAAACGGGCCTTCTTTAGACTAGCTGAGTATCTGGAGCATTAGTATTTTGGGGTTTGATTACAGGCTCAAAATGGCCAGAAACAAAGAACTTTCTTCCGAAACTCATCAGTCTATTCTTGTTCTGAGAAATTAAGACAATCCCATGTGAGAAATTGCCAAGAAACTGAAGGTCTTGTACAACGCTGTGTACTACTCCCTTCACAGAACAATGCAAACCGGCTCTAACCAGAATAGTAAGAGGAGTGTGAGGCCCCGGTGCACAACTCAGCAAGAGGACAAGTACATTAGAGTGTTTTAGTTTGAGAAAGACGCCTCACAAGTCCTCAACTGGCAGCTTCATTAAATAGTACCCACAAAACACCAGTCTCAACGTCAACAGTGAAGAGGCAACTCCAGAATGCTGGCCTTGTTGCAAAGATAAAGCCATATCTCAGACTGGACAATAAAAAGAAAAGATTAAGATGGGCAAAATAACACAGGCCCTGGACAGAGGAACTCCTTAAAAAACAAGGACAAACCTTGACCACAAACTTTTTTTTGCTCTGAAAACTTGGGGGTGGTGAATGTGTTCTGGCTATTGGGGAACCCTGCTGTACATCCTCAAGTTAAAAAATAAACTGTAATTTTAGAATATGGTGGGTCAGTTTGAGATAAATTACAAGTATCTGGTTAAACATTTACCCCCAAAAAATACATTTTATGGAATGATTCACGTCCGGGAATAACTGACCACAGATGCAGACGAGAGTTCCATTTGAAACCAGAGTTCATGTTTTGACTTCACTGTGCGTTTCCATTACAAAAGCCTTGCATACACAAGAGAGTCACAGTTTCATCAACTATAGCTCAAGCCAGCGTACCATTGATGCACAAAAACTCTTTGTACAGAACATCACCATGGTTGGATATCAGTAAAAAAAAAAATCCATCCTTCAAAAACTGAGCATAAAATAAAAGGAACCCGCTTGAAGAATAAGGCTCAGTTCTGTCCAATCAAAAAAAGATCGGCAAACTGAACACTTTTTTCCCACAGATGACTGAATCTATTTGTTTTTTAAATGGCTCCAAAGAAAAGACCTCATAATTGAGAGTGGTTAAATCAAGAGAACGACCATGGGACATGACACGATACTCATAAAAAGAGGGGACCCTCCGGGCAGCAGCATCAGAGAAGTAGCAGGACTTTCTGTCAACGGCCGGCCTTCACCTGATCTGCATTCTTCAATCTCCAGCAACCCACACTGAGCTTCCACCACCACAGGCATTAGGGATAAATCGAAGTCATGGGATTCCCTAAAAGATTAAGGCCCTCGAAACAAAAACACAGCTTGTTGAGCAATGGCTTTTTCCCTCCACAAAAATGTCAGAAGACGTTTCTCCCCGAATGAGCTAATTTGTAGCTATGAGAGCAAATAGGGTCTCCAGCAGAACATATAATCTACCTACTAGGCCAACTGGTGATCTTTAGCGCTGGGACAATGCCAGTACCAGAATATTTTTCCCATGGCAAAAATGAAAACACCAAGCAGACCAAACTCGTTTGTCCTTAAAAAACCTGTTGTACATAAAATATTGTGTACTTTAGCTTGGGACATAAATAAATGTGACTCTGGATGACAACGTAAGTTTGTTTCCACCATTCGGGTGTTTTCCTAAAGAAGTTAGAACCTTTACTTAACTAGGCAAGTCTGTTAAGAACAAATTCTTATTTACAATGACGCCTACACCAGCCAAACCCGGACGACACTGGGCCAATTGTGCACCGCCCTATGGGCCTCCCAATCAGGGCCGGTTGTGATACAGCCTGGATTCGAACCAGGGTGCCTGTAGTGACGCCTTTAGCACTGAGATGCAGTTCCTTAGACCTCTGTGCCACTCGGGAGCCAAAACTTAACAGTATTACTTCTGTCCCTCTCCTTGCACCAACCTGGGATTGAACCAGGGACCCTCTGAACACAATGACAACAGTCGCCCACGAAGCATCGTTACAATACGGGCTGTTTGACAGAGAACTGTAAATGTTCACAAATTTTGGTGTTACATTTTCAGTGGCCTTCACTTTCAATGGTCCCATTTCATAGCTGTCAAAACAGACAATGTTTTTCTTCATGGATCATAAGTTCTTACTCTAAGGGACAGAACTTAACACGCAGGTCACAATCTAGCTCTGAACCTTTGCACAATGACCACATAAAGTAATAGGCCTAGATGTATCCTACTCTACTCCAAATTAAATAAAAACATGTTAGAATAGGGGCAGTTCCATGGTAACAGAGTGACACAGACTCAGATGTTTCACTTTAAAATGCATGTCAAACAAAAACCAATGATTGCTTAACTTTGCAAAC
This sequence comes from Oncorhynchus keta, assembly GCF_023373465.1. Lineage (NCBI taxonomy): Eukaryota > Metazoa > Chordata > Actinopteri > Salmoniformes > Salmonidae > Oncorhynchus > Oncorhynchus keta. The sequence goes on along the minus strand of NC_068431.1, from coordinate 34,428,912 downwards.
CATAAACATATTTAGTTGATGAACAGTGCAGATGCAAAGTTTGGTAACAGAATGACAGTTTGTGCTGTTTGCGCAGTAATTCTGTTACCAAACTTTGCATCTGCAATGTTTTTACACTCCTCAAATTGTCCAGTGTTGGTGACCGAGTCGCCACTTGAGCCACTTCTTGTACTGAGCCGTTATTTGTGGCCCGCCATGTTAGCTTGCACGATTCTTGACATTCTCCATCGACCTCTCATCAACAAGCCATTTTTGCCCACAAAACTACCGCTGGCTGGATATTTTTTGTTTGTCACACCATTCTTGATAAACCCTAGACAACGTTGTGCATTGAAAAGCCCAGGAGGCCAGCTGTTTCTGAGATACTACAACTGGCACGCCTGGTACCGATGATCAATCACCACCTTCCGGAGACACCTGAAACCCCACCTCTTTAAGGAATACCTAGGATAGGATAAAGTAATCCTTCTCACCCCCCCTTAAAAGATTTAGATGCACTATTGTAAAGTGGCTGTTCCACTGGATGTCATAAGGTGAATGCACCAATTTGTAAGTCGCTCTGGATAAGAGCGTCTGCTAAATGACTTAAATGTAAATGTAATACCACGTTCAAAGCCGCTTATGTCACTGGTTTTGCCCATCCTAACATTCAATCGAACAGGAACTGAATGCCTCGATGCCTGCTTTATGCCACATGACTCACGGTCTGTAGGAGCAAACCATTTTCATGAACGGGGTGGTGTACCTAATAAACTGGCCACTGAAAGACCACTTTTTGGTCATATCAAGTGCAAGGGCTTGCAGGTAAAGGTGCATTTTGAGAGCTGTAGACATATAGCTATGTCTGATGTGGTTTCAGTCCTATTAGGGCCAAGCTGGTTGCTGAGGACTTATTCATAATAACTTGTGCAAAGACCTTGGGCATCAGACTGAAGGGTCTGTCCTGTAACTAGTTCATAAGTCAGGTGACTAAATTACTGTAGTGGTGCCTCGGTATCAGGCCAGGTCTTACTAAACTGGCTAATTATCATCGTATCTGTAGCTTGAAAACTAGATAGCTAACAATATCTTACGTTTGCACATGTATATTGTTATTAAATACAACTTTTTATGTAACGGACTAAGGCTTAGAAGTTAGAGCTGTCTGGATACTCAAGAGAGCTGTAAAAGTCAGCTGAGCTAACGTTAGCTTGCTAGTTAGCTTAGCTCACTCTGCAGGCCTGTTGTATTCATCTTGCAGCTGACACACAGCAACGTAACAATACAGGACAATACGCATATAATCTACATAAACTCCGAATTACGGGTGTTTGTCCTTACCTGCTGAGATGTGAGCTCAACGTGCAAGGCTCGAGAAGATGAAGCTCCAGAGTTGACAGGGTGATCCCGACCGGTGATGGAGTTCATTCTCCTAACGGCACCAGGGCGTTCGCTCCTTCATTCAACAAAACATCTCAGCCCTGCCACCGATCAAACCCAGATCCTGTACATCTAGATTTAACTTCTACGGCAGAAATGTATGCATCGGTGTAGCGAACGTTCGTAAGAAAACAGCACTCTTGAAGCTGTCAGTTAGCAAGCTATGTAGCTAGCTAGCTATGTGACATAAACAAAGTAGGACTTGCTCAGGTAGCTTTCGGTCTGTTAGAGGGCAGCACCAGTAGATCACTGATTGGTCCACGGCTGTGCCTGTCATTCGATTTATGCATTGCTATTTGTCAAATATGTATATCACAAAGAAAGGGGCGGAGAGACAAACATCTAGAGCTGCAATATGAGGAAGTGGGTGTTTATGTATGGCGACCAATGATGTATCATTCGCTGATGGTGACAACAAATATTTTTGTAACTAAACCAAGATTGACCACAGTCCACATATCCAACGGGAACAACTGAGTCAGTGGGCAGACATCTAGCGAGATCCTATTGGCGCGATCTAGCATCATCTGCATATTTCCGTTAGGGGACGCCTACTCTGAAGTGTGCGTTTGCAATAACTAAATTCGCCTCTGCACTCCTAAAAATTGCGATTTTCTAAAACTTTTTCAAAGGGCAAAGCCTACTAAACGTAGTCTACTCTTTTCATAACAGTTGCTAGTTTTGGGAACAAAACACTGTATTGAAATTAAATGTTTCATCGATGAGAAAATTTGCAGAATGTAGGCCAAATTCCATCTTGTTCCATCTTCTCCCACTGCCGGTCAGTGGCCTTCCTCCATGGTAGTGAGTGGAAATGCCAAGCGGATGCTTCACATTTATGCATCCGGTGAAATATCTGTCTCATTGTTCTGTCTGTGTCGACAACGCACTCAACCAGAGATACTCTATATAATGACGAGATGGTCTTATCTAACAATCAAATCAAAATGTATTAGTCACATGCTCCAAATAATGACGAGATGGTCTTATCTAACAATCAAATCAAAATGTATTAGTCACATGCTCCAAATACAACAGATGTAGTGAGACCTTACTGTGAAATGCTTACTTTCAAGCCCCTATCCGACAGTGCAGTTTCAAGAAATACAGATAAGAATAAGAGATAAAAGTAAACAAGTAATTAAAGAGGAGCAGTAAAAAATAACAATATATACAGGGGGGTGCAGGTACAAAGTCAATGTGCGGAGGCATCGGTTAGTTGAGGTAGTATGTACATGTAGGTAGAGTTAATTAAAGTGACTATGCATAGATGACAACAGAGAGTGGCAGTGGTTTGGGGGGGGGGGCAATGTGAATAGTCTGGGTAGCCATTTAACTAGATGTTCAGGAGTTGTATGGCTTGTGGGTAAAAGCTGTTTAGAAGCCTCTACAATGGTAGTAGTTGGTCGTGTTCAAGAGCATAAAATCCATGATGCATTGTGGGTAAATGTTGACTGACTGACTGATCTACAAATAATAATGAGTCTTTTTTATGGTGCAAAATGATTTGTAGATCAGTTAGTCGGCAGTCGCCTGCAATGTTGAACAAGCTGGTTGTCACAAAGGTGGAAAGGCAAGCACGGACAGGCGAGATCAGGTGGGAACATTCTAGCCAATGAGAGGGCAGATCAAATCAAATTTTATTTGTCACATACACATGGTTAGCAGATGTTAATGCGAGCGTAGCGAAATGCTTGTAATAAGCATGTAAACAACAGAAATAACTGATATTAAAAATGTTTCTCAAAGTTGCCTAGATGCCATATGCGTCCACTTATATCAGTACATTCGTATCAAACTAAACATTATTTAACTTCTATTCAATCAAATAAGCCTCACTTAGCAATCACATTTTTTGCTGACCAAATCCAACACTCTCACACCATACAAAAGAGTGGAGTGGAGCCTCTATTTACGCTCAGATTCGAAGATGCTTATTAACATCAAAGTAGATACAAGACTACAAATCTCTGCAACCTCCTGCACGTCACCTCTAGCTGGCACCTTTGCTAACAGGTACATTTAAAGTAATGTTGCCAATTTATTAATTACTATGTTTGGCTAGCATTAGATAGGTTAATCTAGAGATTCTTACCTTTGCCTCGATTTGGAAGTCTTGTCCAGATCAACATGGGATTTGTAGTTCTTTATGATAGCCACATTAGCAGTTCATTAGCATTTAATCTGTTGGGGGTAAATACTGGTGAATACATTGATAAAAGTCTCCTTGTCCGGAGAGATATATGAAATGAGGGATTTCACAGAACATTTGGAAGAACTGGAGGAAATAGAGATGAGAGTGAGGATGAATTAGATGTGGTGGCAGGTGCAGTGATGACATGACTGTTGAGAAGAAGTTGAATGTAGAGGGAAGCAGTGTGGAGAGGAAGGTTAGCATCAAGTGCAAAAAGAGGGATACGTGTTCCAGTAGCTCGGAGATGGAACCTGATGAGTGTGGATGAAGTTCCTGCAATGGGGACCGCCAAGGTCAGGCCTCGATCCGAGGATATAAAGGATGAATCTGGCCCAGTGTGAGTAAGATTTGTGGAGAGAATGGATCCTTGCATTTTGGCTGATCCATATGTGGTGGTATATTGACTGGAGAAGAGGTTGGGGACTGTTGAGTTGGTGAAAGTAACTAGGAGTGGACTAGTGATGACTTATTGTGTTTCTTCAACCCAGAGGGAGCGGGAGCTTGCTTTGTTCTCCGGAGCAGGGCGTCATTGAAAGGATTGAACGGGGGTGGCATTAAATGTTGAGTGAGATCAGTTGATTAATCAGATTCCCAGTGTCTGTGATGTTTGCTGTGACGCAGATCCGGTGGGGAAACAGAAAAGATATTGTCTTTCCTGCTGAGTTTTGATGTAGTCTTTGCTAGATAAGGTATAGGTAGGAAGTGTAAGTTGTCCCCTGAGAGCATTTGTTCCTAAAATACTTCAGTGTTTCAGGCATCAAGTTTCTTGGCATGTTGCAGCAGTATGTAGGAGGGGGAGTACTAGATGTGCAAAGTCTGCAAGAGGGCATGAGACGAAGGAATGTGTAGTTTCAGTGGAGAAACATGTGGGGGTGCCCTTTCTCTAACTGTGTCCGGTGAGAGAAAGGCAGGTTGAGGTTGTGCTGAAGCAGTGAAGAGAGTAAGAGAGGAAGATGGGTCCAGGTTGAGGGATCCTGAGAGGATTCCTGTGAGTAGGCAGAGACTAATAGAGGGTGATGGGAATAATATGTGCTTCAGTAAGGTAGGTTTCTATGGTTGTCAATTGTACTGCAGAAATGGATTGAAAGTCATAGAAAATAGAGGTTGTGGTGGCAGCGGCAGAGAAATACTGTTGGTCTGGAGTAGGAATAGATTGGGGACATAGTTGAATGAGGTGGTGTGTTCATTTGTAAAAAAAATTTAGAGAGGGCGAATAGTTGTCAGGGTCCTTTTTCTTTTTCCCCAAATGTATAGTACTGTATTACAAAGAATTGCATGTAGGTAGGCCATGAATGGCCTCACACACCAGTGCAGTAGGTAACAGTGTATGCATCTTAAATTGAATGCGATCCGCCAACACAATCCAGAAGAAGAAGGGGGAGTGTGGTACATTTCAAAACTCTTCTGTGGTAGTATACACGAGTATCCTCGATGAAAGGTGGCTATCGAGGAGGGGAGGACACTTCCGTTTGCCTAATAACAAATTGACACACTCCTTGACCACTCAACCACTTAGCGGTTTCCGGGTCACGGAGGAGAGTGGATAGAGGACAGTCTTTTGTCCAAACAAGAAACCCCCCACAGTCTTTGAACAGCCTGGCATCTCTTTCGCAATACATTTAGCAAAGGCCTACTTTTCCTTTTCAAGTAATTAGAGGTAGAAAACTAAATGACACATGACAAAATGACAGTTGAGCAGTAGCCTTTTTGTCATTAATTAAATCACTCATTGTTTGTGCATCTATTTACATTTTTGATCTCACAAAATATTCAAAGACGTTTTCATGAACATCCCTCACATACAAGAAATTGATCTACTCAACTCTTATGTTGTGATATAGAGTGACAGTAGGGGATTATCAGACAGTAAATCAAGTATCATTGGATGATCTTAATCTGGAATTAGGGGTCTTCGTAGTAACTGGAGTCTGTAAAAAAAGCCATGGAATGTGTTTTAAGAGAACATTTTGACGTTTTCTATCACTTGAGGAGTTGTGTGCATGCATCAATGTATAGTTCCCCCAACCCTAGGACATTTGGTGTGCTTGTGATTATGTCTACAAATGCCTTATTTTATTGCTTGAGCAAAATGACATTCTGGCATTGTGATGTCACGTGGGACTGAAAAATAGTTAACAAGTTTTATTCTGGAAACATAGTTTAATTTAAGTAGACTGTGATGAAGACATTCATTCACAAAATAAACATGCATTGGCTGCTATTTATTGCTGTATTTATTGCACATGAATTAGGAGAGGATGTTCACTGCTCTTTGCAAAAAAGTCCCCGATGAATCTAGAAGAAATTAAGTTTTGAATGACACACTATTTATCACCAATCTCAATTATTTTGTCATGAGGTGAAATCTTGTAGTCTTTTTATCTTGCATAATATACAACATACATACATTTCTTCACCTAGGATCATTGGCTGGATAATGGACTTGATATGCCCCATATGAAAAAATGATTTATCTCAAACACTTCTTGGTAATTACTGGGGGAGTTTGTGACTTTTATACTTTAATTCAAATCTGTGATAGCAACCCCTTTGCCATTTTACTCAATTGAGTGGAAGCCCCCTAAGAAGTTTGAGTTGTAGTTTTTTTTTTTTAAATAAGGCATATGCTTTGCAATCTCTTAATTTCATTAATCAGTAATCTGCCCTCTGGGTAGAGGAAGAAATGTTCTTCACCCTGAAATTGTTCTTACATCACCATCACTACAGTACATGGGGCCTCAATGCACTAGGTAACACTCTGCAACCCACTCAACACACTCATGTGGAGAAATGTACAACAAAACTAAAACACAGGTCAAGGTTAAATGACAAAGGCACCATAGTGATTCTCTTAGAAATTGGCAAATTTGACATAGGACTCTTTCAAAGGCATGTTTTAGAGAAATACCTCAGAGGGTTGTCACAAATACAAAAAGTGCATCAATATATTAATTTTCATTGAAAATGTTCTTATTTACAAAATACAATTAATACTTAGTTCCATCACACAATCAGATTGTATTACCAATATGCACAATCTAAATCCATTCAATAGAATTCCTTCATTTTCAAGTTTCAATGAAGTGTGCATGTGTGGGGAGGGGACACCCATCAGCTCGTTGGCTCAATAAACCACACTATCAACATCTCACTAAGGCAACACCCTTACAATTGCATTGTTTGTGCATTTAGCAACAACAACAAAAAGTAAGGTCTCAAAACATCATCCTATATTTACCTATCGGGGCACTTAACACATTCGTTGTACAGGCCTATTCTAAGTGAAAATGACATGGATGCATGGAGGAAACAAAGATGGTGCTTGTGTGTGTCTTGTGTAACCTTCTAGTGCCACCTAGTGGGAGTTCCACTGCACATTAAAGCAAGGGATCATACCTTAACTATACTCCCTCATCTTTTCTGTCATGGAACACATCTATAGATGTGTCATACACTCAATAAAATATTCAATAAATGGAAGTTAGTCAACTTTGCCATTGACAGTGACTAGGTCAGAGAGAATAGTAAGGTGCCCGAAGACCTGCCATTTTCATCCTGAGTGGAGGACCGACGTGAGTGTTGCTGAGAGCGCGGTGGGTTTATATACACACAGCTTAATGTATATAGATTGAATTCCAGAGACAATCAATCAGAGCCAGGCAAGTGAATGGAGGGGCAGGGCTGAACAGACAGCTGCCACAGCTGACCCTTTCTCAATGGATGTGCAGGATGTCACTCTCCTTCAGGCCGAAGCGGGTCTTATACTTGTCAAAGAGGCTGGTGAGGGAATTGATGTACATGGCATGGTACAGATCCACCATATCCCGAGGAGGCTGCTCAATCTTTGGCACTGTGATCGGTTCACCCACTAAGAGAAATAAACATGTACAAATCTGTTTCCCAAAAATCAACTTTAAAAAACATTTAACATATTGGAAATACGTAGTTTGATGAGCTGTAGTGTTAAACATTAATATAGCCTTGATGCAGGGGAGAGTAAATATTGACTGGGTGGATGGTTCTGTTAACACAGAGGAACTAGAGTAGCTCAACTGCTTGGTAGTAACCATAACAGTCCGATCATTGAAATTATAATTACAGACCATCCGAAGACTGAATCCCTAACAGAAACTAAGTCAACAAGCACTAAATGCCTGTAAGAGATGGGATTTGAAAAGGGAGGGTAAACAGCTGGAAACCAGAGTTTACCAGTAAACTACCAGAATTTTGGTATCTTTCAAGGATTTTATGTTAATCTATCACAAGAGGCTCTTTTGGGTACTTCCGATTATCACAGGCTTCTGTAATAATCTCTGGCCCTCTGTGTGGACTAATCACATGTAAAATATATGAAATAATGAAGTAAGATGATAGAAAAATAGAATGACAAAGCTGTAAAACATTATCCTAAATATAAACCATCAACTAAGAGAACACCATTGTTTTTAATATGAGGATTATAGCATGAAATATCCTATATATATATATATATATATATATACATCTTTTACACACTTTTTTACTATGTCAACATGTATTTGTTAATGTTTCGGTGTCAAACTGGTGTCAGTTGTGAATACAGTCAATAGTTGGAATAGTTTCTGAATTCATTGAAAATAATGTTGATAAAATGCTTTTTTCATGAATGAGGCTATTGAACCATATGGTCTATCTACTAGAAAGTCATGGACAATATGGAGACAGATGTAATATATCAATACTATAATATGAATACATTTTTCAAAAGTGATTCAAGTATAAATTACCAAAGTTACGATAGATTCCAGTAAATGTGTTAAATTACCGGTGGCTTGCAACCCTAGTGAGACAGTCAGTAGGGTCTTGGAGAGGGTTTTTCTTACCGATGGTGGTGATGGGTTTGTTGTAAGGCACCATTCCCCAGGAATCGGAGGAGAAGAAGCCACAGCCATGGAACAGACAGGGCGCAAAACCAATAATCTTCTGCAGTCGCTTTTGAGCCAGCCGCCACCAGGTTCTCTCCTCGAAGATCACCTGTTTGTACACATCGTTCTCCCCAAAGGAGTAGACTGGTACCAGGTCAGACCTGCCAGAGAGAGGGGGTTTACAATAGTCTCCTGAAGTTACTCATAAGGCATAACAGATATCTGATCACTGAATGATGGGCTACTAAACCATGTGGTTTATAACAGCTCACCTACACCAGTTTACCCAGACTTTGTTTTCAGTAGCTCAGTTGGTAAAGCATGGCGCTTGCAACACCAGGATAGTGGGTTCGATTCATGACTAAGTCACTTGGGCTAAATGAAACATGGTGAAGCCCCAAAATTGCCCTCGCTAGAAGCCTGTGTTTCAGACATAAGGAAGTGGATGGCAGCAAACGTCCTACTTTTAAACTCGGACAAAACAGAGATGCTTGTTCTAGGTCCCAAGAAACAAAGAGAACTTCTGTTGAATCTGACAATTAATCTTAATGGTTGTACAGTCGTCTCAAATAAAACTGTGAAGGACCTCGGTATTACTCTGGACCCTGATCTCTCTTTTGACGAACATATCAAGACTGTTTCATGGACAGCTTTTTTCCATCTACGTAACATTCCAAAAATCAGAAACTTTCTGTCCAAAAATGATGCAGAAAACTTAATCCATGCTTTTGTTATTTCTAGGTTAGACTACTGCAATGCTCTACTTTCCGGCTACCCGGATAAAGCACTAAATAAACTTCAGTTACTGCTAAATATGGCTGCTAGAATCCTGACTAGAACCCAAAAATTTGATCATATTACTCCAGTGCTAGCCTCCCTACACTGGCTTCCTGTCAAGGCCAGGGCTGATTTCAAGGTCTTACTGCTAACCTACAAAGCATTACATGGGCTTGCTCCTACCTATCTCACTGATTTGGTCCCGCAGTACATACCTACACGTACGCTACGGTCACAAGACGCAGGCCTCATAAACTCATTCATATATCCTTATGTACATATTCTCACTCATTCATATATCCTTATGTACATATTCTCACTCATTCATATATCCTTATGTACATATTCTTTATCCCCTTACACTGTGTATAAGACAGTAGTTTTGGAATTGTTAGTTAGATTACTTGTTGGTTATCACTGCATTGTCGGAACTAGAAGCACAAGCATTTCACTACACTCGCATTAACATCTGCTAACCATGTGTATGTGACAAATAACATTTGATTTGATTTGATTTAATTGTCGCTAGAATTTCTAAGCAAACAGTGGAGGCAGGGCTTTCTCCTATAGAGCTCAATTTTTATGGAATGGTCTGCCTACCCATGTGAGAGACGCAGACTCGGTCTCAACCTTTAAGTCTTTATTGAAGACTCATATCTTCAGTGGGTCATATGATTGAGTGTAGTCTGGCCCAGGAGTGTGAAGGTGAACGGAAAGGCACTGGAGCAACGAACCGCCCTTGCTGTCTCTGCCTGGCTGGTTCCCCTCTTTCCACTGGGATTCTCTACCTCTAACCCTATTACAGGGGCTGAGTCACTGGCTTACTGGTGCTCTTTCACCGTCCCTAGGAGGGTGTGTCACTTAAGTGGGTTGAGTCACTGTCTTTCGCACCCCCCCCTTGGGTTGTGCCGTGGCGGAGATCTTTGTGGGCTATACTCGTTGTCTCAGGATGATAAGTTGGTGGTTGAAGACTATAGTGGTGTGGAGGCTGTGCTTTGTCAAAGTGGGTGGGGTTATATCCTTCCTGTTTGGCCCTGTCCGGCGGTCATCGGATGGGGCCACAGTGTCTCCTGACCCCTCCTGTCTCAGCCTCCAGTATTTATGCTGCAGTAGTTTATGTGTCGGGGGGCCAGGGTCAGTTTGTTATATCTGGATTACTTCTCCTGTCCTACCCGGTGTCCTCTGTGAATTTAAGTATGCTCTCTCTAATTCTCTCTTTATTTCTTTCTCTCTCTCGGAGGAGGACCTGAGCCCTAGGCCCATGCCTCAGGACTACCTGGCAAGATGACTCCTTGCTGTCCCCAGTCCACCTGGCCGTGCTGCTGCTCCAGTGTCAACTGTTCTGCCTGTGATTATTATTATTTGACCATGCTGGTAATTTATGAACATTTGAACATCTTGGCAATGTTCTGTTATAATCTCCACCCGGCACAGCCAGAAGAGGACTGGCCACCCCTCATAGCCTGGTTCCTCTCTAGGTTTCTTCCTAGGTTTTGGCCTTTCTAGGGAGATTTTTCTAGCCACCGTGCTTCTACACCTGCATTGCTTGCTGTTTGGGGTTTTAGGCTGGGTTTCTGTACAGCACTTTTAGATATCAGCTGATGTACGAAGGGCTATATAAATACATTTGATTTGATAAAGCGTCTGATAAATGGCATACAATACACTGAACATAAATATAAATGCAACAATTTCAAAGATTTTACTGAGTTACAGTTCATATAAGGAAATCAGTCAATGGAAATAAATTAATTAGGCCCTAATCTATGGATTTCACATGACTGGGAATAAAGATATGCATCTGTTGGTCACAGATACCTAAAAAAAAAAAAACAGTCAGTATCTGGTGTGACCCCACCATTTGCCTCATGCAGTGTGGCACATCTCCCTTGCAATGGGACTCAGGATCTCGTCACGGCATTCATATTACCATAGATAAAATGCAATTGTATTCATTGTCCATAGCTTATGCCTGCCCATACCATGACCCTAACGCCACCATGGTGCACTCGGTTCACAACGTTGACATCAACAATCTGCTCGCCCACACGATGCCATACACGTGGTCTGCGGCTGTGAGGCAGTTAAATGTACTGCCATATTCTATAAAATTATGTTAGAGGTGGTTTATGGGGGAAAAATGAACATTCAATTATCTGGCAACAGCTCTGTTGGACATTCCTGCAGTCAGTATGCCAATTGCACACGCCCTCAAAACTTGAGACATCTGTGGTATCATGTTGTCTGATAAAACGTAACTTTAAAAATTTTAACTATTTAACTAGGCAAGTCAGTTAAGAACAAATTATTATTTTACAATGACGGCCTACCCCGGCCAAACTCTCCTCTCACCCGGACGGCGCTGGGTCAATTGTGCCCACCCTATGGGAGTGGATTTTTATTGTCCCCAGCACAAGGTGCACCTGTGTGTTGATTATGCTGTTTAATCAGTTTATTGATATGCCACACCTGTCAGGTGGATGGATTATCTTGGCAAAGGAGAAATACTCACTAGCAGGGATGTAAACAAATTTGTCCAACAAATTTGAGATAAGTGGTCCTTCTGTAGCTCAGTTGGTAGAGCATGGCGCTTGTAACGCCAGGGTAGTGGGTTCGATTCCCGGGACCACCCATACGTAGAATGTATGCACACATGACTGTAAGTCGCTTTGGATAAAAGCGTCTGCTAAATGGCATATATTATTATTATTATATTAAGTTAATTGTTTGTGTGGAACATTTCTGGGATCTTTTATTTCAGCTCATGAAACATGGGACCAAAATTTTACATGTTGCGTTTATATATTTTTGTTCAGCGTATATTACATGTTCTGAGTCACAAGCTGATGGAGCCTGTCCTTTGGCCTTGACCCAGTGTCTGTGTACAATACTGCATGTCAGGAGGAGCTCTGCGCACTTGAGGACAAATTACCACACGTGAAAGTATGTTTTATGTCCCAATCAAACCTATTGTTGAGCCAACTCTCTCTATTCCATCAAATTGGTCATAATGACACCAGTGTCTGTGCTGACCCAATAAGGTCTCTCACCAAACATGTAGTCTGATCAGTTGATGCGTATAACTGAGAGGTGTGTGTGTGACCGGAAGGTGCGCCTGTCAGGATGGTGTTTGTGTGGCCGGGAAGTTTGTGCTCTAAACTCACCCTTGCTGGAGGGCCAACCTCACAAAGCCCTTGCGGTTATTCAGGGTGACAGAATTCTTTCCTGGAGCACAGTTCAAAGATTCAGCTGCTCCCCCGACAACAATGACCACTGCATTGCCAGTTCCATTCTGAGAGAGGAGGTAGTCAATGGAGTTACGGTTCACTGGGCAGATACCTGACACATGGAAGAGGATGGGGTTAGGCTCAGTTATCACACATGGGCCCAAAGACCAAACAAGTCAGTGTGTTTGCAGTGGAGAACACATTTGAAGAGAAATCAATACTGTTTGAGCACAAAAACATTCTTAGTGGATGTTGAGCAAAAGAAACCTTTGAAATGAAGATAATTAAACTAACAGCGCAGGTTAACTGAAGCAGCTCTTTACAATAGTGACATCAGCAATTACAGTTTGGCAGGCACAGGGATTGTTTAGTCTACATTGGGCAATAGGACAAAGCTCAGAGTTCTACCTGATTAGAGTCGGTAGATACAGGGCTGGTATCAGCAGTTTACTGAGTACAGAGGGACAAAACTTAGAGAAACCATCTCACCTCCAGACATGAGATAGTCTCTAAAGACTGGCATCCGGAAGTTTCCAGCCAGGGTGGCCAGGGAAGGCTTGATGCCCGGGAACTTCTTAGAGAAGCCGGTGGCCTCTGTTCCGAAGTTACAGAAGGCTCCAAAAGAGAAGATCCCATGGGGGTGGTAGCCAAAGATGTAGTTTCGGCTTGGCAGCAGGTTGTGTGTCTTGATGAGCTGGTAAACAGGATGAGAAAGAGACATGGTGGTTACTATCACACTAAGCAAAATATAACTACAGTGTTTGTTAAGCAATTTAACAGGTCAGAGAATCTGCACAAAATTAAGCCAATTCAGTTGTGCAGTTATGATAACATTAAGTTATTTTTATTACTTGTCTCAAGAAGTTAAAGGCCATTTACCTGTGCATTGTACTATATGTATTAGCATATTTCCCTGAAATTGGGACAGTTTATCAGTTTATCCCTGATATGACATATTTGCACTCAAGTAATAAAATAATTACAGGTAACAAACAGTGTTCCGTGTCTGGGATGTTTATCTGCACGTTTCCCCTATTATGAACAGCAGTCCCATTACAGAGCTTCAATATTCTTAAAAGTTGTTTTGAGTATGAGAAGGAGAGCGTAGGCTCCATAACGGTGGGAGACGAATTGTGTCTTCAGTGGAGCGGGTGCCCCAATGCCACGCTTATGTTCGAAATTGAAAGGGCACAGAGGATATACACACAGATCCAAAGAGATGTGTACACAGGACTCTAATCAAACAAGGCCCATTGCATAACCACATTATCAGATTATCTAAGACCATCTGTGAGGTTTCCACAGTGATAGCATGGTAGATGTAAAGAGATTACCATTTGGTGATATGAAAACAGGTGGCGTTTAAGTAGAAGAAATGGAAGAGAGGAGAACTTGCTGACCCTCAAGATGTAATAGTCACGGTCCCTGAATGTACCAACACACTCACGCTGCTCCCAGCCATGTCTACCAACTGGCGTTCAACTCCATTAGCTGCAAAACCGAGACAAGATAAGCAACCCTTCATCTGAAACCGGATGCTGCCAGGTGAATTACATAATGGGTATAGATCTCTGCAAATACCTGGTATACAACACATCCTTGTGTCAGAAAACCACAGCCCCTTAATCCCACAACCACCAACTCAAGGAATTACTGTACTGTAAATCAAATCAAAGTTTATGGTTGAGTTATCACAGGTGCAACAAAATGCTTGTGTTTCTAGAGTGTGCAAAGCTGTCATCAAGGCAAAGGGTGGCTACTTTGTAGAATCTAAAATATATTTTTATTTGTTTAAAATGTTTTTGGTTACGACATGATTCCATGTGTTCCTTCATAGTTTTTGTCTTGATTATCATTCTACAATGTAGAAAAGAGTAAAATAAAGAAAAACCTTTGAATGAGTAGGTGTCCAAACTTTTGACTGGTACTGTGTATATGAGTCATGACTAGAATACAGTATATACACATGAAGAGACTAAACATTAGTGACAAGTATTCAATGACTATATACATAGGGCAGCAGTCTCTAGAGTGCAAAGTAGAGTACCGGGTGGTAGCCGGCTAGAACAGTGATTAAGGTTCAGGGTACTGGGCGTAGGCCGACTAGTGGTGACTGTTTAACAGTCTAATGGCCTGTAGATAGAAGCTGTTGCTCAGTCTCTTGGTCCCAGCTTTGATGCAACTATACACTCTCCTCCCTGTAGATGGTGGGGGGTGAACAGGCTGTGGGGGCCCGTCGATGTGGATAGGGTCGTGCTCATAGGGGCGTGCTCTCTCTGCTGTCTCCTGTAGTCCACGATCAGCTCCTTAGCTTTGTTGATATTGAGGAAGAAGTTATTTTCCTGGCATCACTCCGCCAGGGACCTCACCTCCTTCCTGTAGGCGGTCTCATCATTGTTGGTAATCAGGTCTACCACTGCTGTGTCATCAGCAAACTTGATGATTGAGTTGGAGACGTGTGGCCACGCAGTCATGGGTGAACAGGGATTACAGGAGGGGGCTGAACACACGTTCCCAAGTAAGAAGTTGTTACGTTCCCAAGCAAGAAAACCAAAAACGTCACTCAAACAAAACAAGGAACTAACAAAGAGTCACTGACAACAACCAAAACAAAACAGGTGGGGTTTTAGGAGGGGTTCTAAAAGGGCACTCATGGGGGTGTCCACTGAAAGTTGCATGCAACAACAACTGGGACCTAAGACACCCATCATAAGCATCCTCTAAATGCACCCACTAAGAGGCAAACAAAATAAAAACCGACACCAAACTGGAAGACAGGAAGTAAACCATAAAGGTGGAACAAAATGAAAACAGGGAAATCAGACAAAATAATGTTTTTCTAGAAATCAAATCGGAAGTGCCAACTACAGGCCTTGACCCTCCACATCACTAAAGACAACTGGAGCCTGTCACTCTTTAAAAAAATAGCACCTGGGGCAGCACAGCTGAAACACCTTCCTACTAACAAGATGGACAAGCCAGCATAGGTGTAACACATTCTGACTAATGAGGTAACACCAATCGGTGCGCCCTACGTGCTAACAAGCTATACGTGCTCAAGTCCATTCTCAAAACATAAATGGAAAAACCAAAACCTTTAACTGAATTTAAAGAAACTGTCAGAGTTCAACGTATGGATCACGAGCAGGGTCAAAGTTCAAGAGACAATACACACACTCTTGATTTCCCCTGGCTGTTAGCCATCATCAGGACTCAATTATTAATAGTTAAGATAACCTTTCACCTTGATTCTTAACAGGTAACACTAACAGTATCAAAGCTCTGGTTTTACTTAAGAGCCTTTGATTATACTTTCTATTTATAAGTAAAAATGGTTGTATGGTAAAAATTATTGTCAGGTTAATGTTTCAAGAATGCTCCATTTTAAAAACAGTCATGCTCATTCACCATTAAATCAATCAGCTGAATGGATTGAACTGAAGGAGGGTTAAACATAGCGGATGTAATGGGAATGCCGTTAGTTCAATGATATTACTGAGAAGCGTAAAGGCATACAAACAACTCAGTTGATTCACGCCTTGGTCAGGAGGGCAGCGAGAGAAAACACAAGAGGAACTTGCCAAAAAATATGAATTGGTAAAAATATCTTGCTCTGTCAGGATACCAAGAGACCAAGAGTTTAGTATAGGTTTAGCATGTGTTTACATATTATATTGGAAAGGGGGACACCTAGTCAGTTGTACAAATGAATACCTTTAACTGAAATGTGTCTTCTGCATTTAACCTGACCTCCCTGAATCAGAGAGGTGCAGGGGAGCTGCCTTAAAAACCTCTTTAGGATTGAAATTTTCATCTAAAAGACATATCCAAATATATCTGCCTGTAGCTCAGGACCTGAAGCAAGGATATGCATATTCTTCATACCATTTGAAAGGAAACACTTTGAAGATTGTGTAAATGTTAAATTAATGTAGGAGCCTCTGCTGTCCATAACGTCCTCTCTTCGCTGCTGCCTGTTAACACGCTGCTCGGTCCGAGTGTGGTGGGTGATTCTGTAACGGCGTTATTCGTTTGTCAAAAGAGAGTCGGACCGAAATGCAGCGTGGTGGTTACTCATGACTTTAATAGAAAAAGTGACACATGAAATAACGATACAAAATAACAAACGGAACGTGAAACCTAATTACAGCCTATCTGGTGAAACTACACAGAGACAGGAACAATCACCCACGAAATACCCAGCGAAACCCAGGCTACCTAAATACGGTTCCCAATCAGAGACAACGAGAATCACCTGACTCTGATTGAGAACCGCCTCAGGCAGCCAAGCCCATACAACACCCCTACTCAGCCGTAATCCCAATAATACAAAAACCCTAATACGAACCACAACATATAAACCCATGTCACACCCTGGCCTGACCAAACATATAACGAAAACACAAAATACAATGACCAAGGCGTGACAGTATAACATTTTTATAGAAAAACATAACTTATTTGAATAAAACAAAATGTTGGTGTTTCCATTAAACTATAATATTTAATACCTAAAAACACAATGTCTGTGGACATTTCTCATTACGTAACACAATTTCCAGTTACTGTAAGAACTCCATTCATTTAATGTTTTCACTTATATGCCTTCAGAATGAGGAACTTATTCTCAAACATCCCCTTTAAGACACTTGACCTTCTCATTACCGAAATGACTAAAAAGGTCAAATTGGGAAAAACAAATAAAATCAGTGGCGGCTGGTGGGAGGAGCTATAGGAGGACGGGCTCATTGTAATGGCTGGAATGGAATCAAAAATATGGAAACCAAGTTTGACTCCATTCCAAATATTCCATTCCAGCCATTACAATGAGCCCGTCCTCCTATAGCTCCTCCCACCAGCCTTCACTGCATTACATGTAACACGTTACAATATTACTTTGTGTGGAAAGTAACGCATTTATTACTTTTCATTACTTTCATAATAAAATCTCAAGTGTCGGAGGGTGAGAGCCACGCGCTCTCTACCAAAGATAGGCTACTAATATGTAATCTAACTAATTCAATAATTAATTTAATATTTCAACCGGAACAGAAAGACCTTGGTCACAAGCTCATCTTTTATTTCCTAATGTAAGGCTGGTGTATTCATTGATGTATTTATGTCTGAATTTTGGAGCATGCCTACATTTGCGCAAAAGACTATTCGAGAGACCACCAGGGCCATGCCCCTCCACGACACAAGACAACATTTATGTGAAATGTTGGCTGTACAATAACTGTTGTTTGAATCCCTTAACAAGACAAGAAAATATCGACTTACCTTTCTGTAATGTCAACCATCGAAATCAATATTTCCATTTCTCCTCCTTTGGCTTGTCCAAATTGATAATCCACAACACGGCAGCTATATGTGCCAGGGCACTAATCATGCAATTGAATGCTGTCTCTATACAATGCGTTATGATAATGTATAATCTATATGAATAATCATACAAAATTAGGATTCGACAAAGCTTTTTGATACAAATATAACTTTTCTATTGTCTGAAATGATAGCATTATCACATTGGACAGGTTAGTACTGCTCGCTCGCTGGTGTAAGGCAGCCTGTAAAACAATTAAACTGTTGGATATTTAGTCATACACGTTTCTAATGTTTAAAATGAAAAAATGTAATATTAGGATATTATACCTATACAACACCATGTGACGGAGAGTGATACAGCGCCCAGACCCACCAGG
This sequence comes from Oncorhynchus keta, assembly GCF_023373465.1. NCBI lineage: Eukaryota > Metazoa > Chordata > Actinopteri > Salmoniformes > Salmonidae > Oncorhynchus > Oncorhynchus keta. The sequence continues at coordinate 34,410,689 of NC_068431.1, read as the reverse complement.
GAGGGGTGATGTTGTGGATGTTAAGTATTGTAAAAAAAAAAATGTATTTAAAATAATGTAAAATCACAACTTTGATGGGGAGCATAAATGGCATTTCTATAGCTGCATGCATGGATAATTTGGATCGGGGAAATTATTTTCTGAGGGTCCAATAGCTGTCAGAAGGTCCCTGGGAAAGTTAGACAAATTAAAAATATGAATAGAAAATCCCTTTAACCTATAACCAGTACGTGTCATCCTATGAAATGTACATTATGTTGCACAGCCTAATATAAACTCAACCTCTGTACAGATGTCCTTTCTTTTCATTCAAAATATTTCTCTCCAGCCGCTCGTTCTGATGGCACAGAAATGAATATCTAGAGGGCACACTTTCCACTAGATGGTGAAGCCCTCTATGGGCTTTACTATCACAGAAGCGATCAATGGCAAGGATCAGAGGTGTTCTCCGTAAACGTAAACGTGCTACCCACAACACTGGTCCAAATACACTAATATTACCTGGTCCAGGTAAACGTGCTACCCACAACACTGGTCCAAATACACTAATATTACCTGGTCCAGGTAAACGTGCTACCCACAACACTGGTCCAAATACACTAATATTACCTGGTCCAGGTAAACGTGCTACCCACAACACTGGTCCAAATACACTAATATTACCTGGTCCAGGTAAACGTGCTACCCACAACACTGGTCCAAATACACTAATATTACCTGGTCCAGGTAAACGTGCTACCCACAACACTGGTCCAAATACACTAATATTACCTGGTCCAGGTAAACGTGCTACCCACAACACTGGTCCAAATACACTAATATTACCTGGTCCAGGTAAACGTGCTACCCACAACACTGGTCCAAATACACTAATATTACCTGGTCCAGGTAAACGTGCTACCCACAACACTGGTCCAAATACACTAATATTACCTGGTCCAGGTAAACGTGCTACCCACAACACTGGTCCAAATACACTAATATTACCTGTAATTACCTTGGAGAAATTACTTTTTCAAAAAATGTCACTTTATGCTTAAATCCACTTTTGAAAATACATGCACGTAATTACAGTACTTACAGTAAAGAAGGGGTATTTTAGTCAATTGCATTAAGATCAATGATTTGTATTATGCAAATCATCTGGGATTAACAATTGACACAGTTTGATGATGTGTTAGGTTACTAAATCTCAGTACAGTTTTTCAATGGCAAAACTCAAACTCATCTCCAAAACCTGATTATCATTACCGTAATGCACTCATATTTAGGAAATATTAGGAAAAATACAATTTAGATTTGAGTAATTTTGGTTTAATCTGATCGTGTGCCTTTTGTTCTTAATACAGATATGTGTACATAAAAACAACATGTATATCCAAGTAATTATGACAAAAAATAGATTCTGAAAATATTTTTTATAATAAAATGTAAATATATTTGTTTTCCGTGTTATTTAACTCAAGCCTTTTCTTCAGGTGAGCAATCTCAAAACATATTAGCAATGTATTTGTTCAGTACTTCTTTTTTTCGAAAGCTGTTGTGGGAATGAACATTTTTGTGTTGGTAGTTGTGGAAATTGTGGTAAAATGCATAATATCTCATCAATAAACATAACAATAATTATGAAATAGATAAATACAGATTCTAATCCAAGAGGAATTATGGTGGAAAATGTTTATTTTGTACTCCTTTTTTTTGTCAAGTGCCAGTTTCGTGAGAATCCCATTTCATTTTCACTTGAACAAACTAATAGTCAAATCACCTGCATTTCTCATTGCTTAACCTTAACTTCTCCCACTGTGATTTCTGTCAAGGCTGATGTCCTATAAAGCAGCGTATGCCCATCCTCTCTCTCCTCAGTGTGTGTGTCTCCCAACAATAATAATGGAAAACAAAATAATCAAAGGGCTTTCTCCTATCATGTGGAGCAAAGTCTATCCTTCCAACCGAAGTAAACTCCTTTAAAGCATTATCACAAGGGACAAAGAACAACGTGGAACCTCCAGCTGATACTGGATACAGTCACACAATAACACCATCTTCATGCCTGTGCTTATAGGATACTGTTACTGGGATACACCATAATCAATAACAATATTCATGATCTTTAACTTTGTATCTGACCAGAAAAAGCTAATTGTATCATCTGTACCAGCAGTGCTGCTGAAAACAACATATACATGTATTCTATCATTATCTGGCTTCACACCCCAACACACATTGCACGCACACACGCAGACCCAGAGAGACCCTTTAAATGTTAAGCATATTCCTTTCCACTCACCCTGATGGGGAAGTAGTCTCTGAAGTAAGTCCACATGGTCCAGTTCCTCACCCAAGAGGACCTCCTGCCACCTGAGAAGGCAGAGGTAAAGATCTCCATTCAGACTATAACCCACATGTTGAATAATGCAACACACATACTGAATCATTTACATCAACAGTACCTGGGTGACAATTACCCAATTTCCCAGCACAGCTCCCTATGGTCACAGACACAAAACACTGCGTCTGAAATGACACCCATTTCCTATTTAGGGCACTATGTTTAATTACAATAGGGCAGCGATAGCCTTGAGGTTAAGCCAGTAACCAAAATGTTGCAAGTTCAAATCCCAGGGCTGAGGTACTTGCCTTGTTTCGGGGTGTTCCAGTCGAAGATAAGCCAGGCAGTGTACATGGCAGCGATCACCCAGAGGTCTGTGCAGAACATGTAGATTAAGAGTACAGTGCCAGCGGCACCTATGGGGTAGGAAATGATAGGGGAGAGAGCAGAGGAACAGGCATTCAGCACCTGCACTGCACCACACTTCATTAAAGATCCAATTTAACTGGTTTTTATCTCAATATCAAATCATTTCTGAATAACATTTAAGTACCGTCGTTAATATTCTAAACTCTGCAAAAAGAAAATATACACATTTTTCTACCACCGGTGTTTCAAACTGTTTCAAACTGCAGATACAATTCAGTGGGTGATGACGTAGTGCACACAAAATGTACTTTTTCTCTTAAGATTTCATGTACCAAATTCAAATGTGATATTCAATGTGTTTCCATCGCATTTTCTACTCTACGGATAAGTTAGGTAGTTAATTAGGCCTAGAAAGGTCTTGGTACATGCTCTCTAGCCAACAGCTCACAGATAATTATTATAAAGTGTGGGAAGGTTCTGCGGGTAGGTTAGTCTACATGATGAGATTATTATGGATAAGAGAGAGAATTTTTGTATTTGTCGAACGTCAGTCAAGCATCGACCATCATGTCACCAGAATAAGAATATTTATTGGAAAGGAGCATCAAGCTCATACCATGCACTTTCACCACCACCCTGTGAAGTTCATCATAACTTATTTCATCTGTAGCCGGATATGGCTAGATGGGATGCAGCTTTTGTCAAATTAACATCAGATTTGATTTTTGTAGCAGGTTAGGATAATTTACGCACCTGGTTAGGATAATTAACGTAGCCGTTTGGAAGATTTTAGGTTAAGGTTAGGAAAAGTGCTACGGTTGGCTAAAATGCACAAAACAAATCTATTTTCACCGTTAATTTGACAAAAGCTGGACTTCTAGCTTTGACCTTTGTAGCCTAATAAACTAAATGGTTTCCCGAGTCGTAGTGGGAGGAGCACACACCATGTCATCGTGTGACTCCAAGATTACTTCGATATGATGGTTATTCCAAATCAAATGTTATTTGTCACATGCACCGAATACAACAGACCTTACAGTGAAATGCTTACTTAGAAGCCCTTAACCAACAATGCACTTCTAAGAAAAATAAGTGTTAGGTAAAAAAAATAGAAAAGTAAATCATTAAAGAGCAGCAGTAAAATAACATTAGCGAGTCTATATAAAGGGGGTACTGGTACAGTTTCAATGTGCAGGGGCACCGGTTAGTCGAGGTAATATGTACATGTAGGTAGAGTTATTACTATGCATAGATAATAAACAGAGTAGCAACAGTGTAAAAAGGGGGGGGGGGCGCAAATAGTCTGGGTAGCTATTTGATTAGATGTTCAGGAGTCTTATGGCGTTGGGGGTAGAAGCTGTTAATAAGAAGCATCTTGGACCTAGACTTGGCGCTCTAGTACCGCTTGCCGTGCGGTAGCACAAAGAACAGTCTATGACTAGAGTGGCTGGAGTCTGACAATTCTCTGACACCCCCTGGTATAGAGGTCCTGGATGGCAGGAAACTTGGATCCAGTGATGTACTGGGCCGTACGCACTACCCTCTGTAGTGTCTTGCGGTCGGAAGCCAAACAGTTGCCATACCAGGCAGTGATGCAACCAGTCAGGATGCTCTTGATGGTGCAGCTATAAAACCTTTTGAGGATCTGAGGACCCAAGCCAAATCTTTTCAGTCTCCTGAGGGGGAATAGGCTTTGTTGTGCCCTCTTCACGACTGTCTTAGTGTGTTTGGACCATGATAGTTTGTTGGTGATGTGGACACCAAGGAACTTGAAGCTCTCAACCTGTTCCACTGCAGCCCCGTCGTTGAGAATGGGGGCGTGCTCGGTCCTCCTTTTCTTGTAGTCCACAATCATCTTGGGGCGGCAGGGAGCCTAGTGGTTAGAGCGTTGGTAAGTAACCAAAACGTTGCTGGATCGAATCCCTGAGCTGACAAAGTAACAATCTGTCGTTCTGCCTCTTCCCTGGTTGACAAAAACTCCTTTGTCTTGATCACGTTGAGGGAGAGGTTGTTATCAAGGGCACCACACGGCCAGGTTTCTTAACTCCTCCCTATATACTGTCTCATCGTTGTCAGTGATCAGGCATACCACTTTATTATATCAATATTTGTGCTTAAAGGTGTTTCCACTGTTATTTCTCACATAATTAATTTTCCTGACACAAAAAGTTCCCACCTTGTCTAGTATATTTTGTTTTGTCAACATTTGGAAAGTTTACTGACAAAGTTGCGGTTTCCATGAGGCCCGACATTACATTTAAGTGCCTTCAGAAAGTATTCATAACCATGAACTTTTTTCACATTTTGTTATGTTACAGCCTGAATTTGAAATGGATTACATTTATATTTTTTGTCACTGGCCTTCACACAATACCCCATAATGTCAAAGTGGAATTATGTTTTTAGTAATATTAACAAATGAATTAGAAATGAAATGCTGAAATGTCTTCAGTCAATAAGTATTGAACCCCTTTGTTATGGCATGCCTAAATAAATTCAGAAGTAGAAATATGCTTAACAAGTCACATAATAAGTTGCATGGACACACTCTATGTGCAATTATAGTGTTTACAATTATTTTTTTAGTACTACCTCATCTCTTTAACCCACACATACAATTATCTGTAAGGTCCCTCAGTCAAGCAATGAATTTCAAACACAGATTCAAAAATAAAGACCAGGGAGGTTTTCCAAAGCCTCTCAAAGAAGGGCACATATTGGTAGATTGGTAGAAATAAAAAAAGCAGACATTGATTATCCCGTTGAGAAAGTTATTAATTACACTTTAGATGGTGTATCAATACACAGTCACTACAAAGATACAGGCGTCCTTCCTAACTCAGTTGCCGGAGAGGAAGGAAACCGCTCAGGGATTTCACAGACTTTAATGGCTGTGATAGGAGAAAACTGAGGATGGATTAACAATATTTTAGTTACTCCACAATACTACCCTAATTGATAAAGTGGAAAGAAGGAAGCCTGTACAGAATACAAATATTCCAAAACATGCATCCTGTTTGCAACAAGGTACTAAAGTAATACTGCAAAGAATGTGGCAAAGCAATTACCTTTTTGTCAAGAACACAAAGTGTTATGTTTGGGGCAAATCCATTGCAACACATTACTGAGTACCACTCTCCATATTTTCAATCATAGTGGTGGCTGCATCATGTTATGGATATGCTTGTAATCGTTAAGGACTGGGGAGTTTTTCAGGATAAAGAAAATATCCGGAATGGAGCTTAGCACAGGCAAAATCCTAGAGCAAAAACAGAATTTACCATATATATATTTTTTTACATCTTTATTTAACTAAGCAAGTCAGTTAAGAACAAATTCTTATTTTCAATGACGGCCTAGGAATAGTGTGTTAGATGCCTTGTTTAGCGGCAGAACGACAGATTTTTACTTTGTCAGCTTGAGGATTCAATCTTGCGACCTTTCAGTTACTAGTCCAATGCTCTAACCAATAGGCTCCCGCAGCAGTCTAAGGCACTGCATCTCAGTGCAAGAGGCGTCACTACAGTACCTGGTTCGAATCCAGGCTGTATCACATCCGGCCGTGATTGGGAGTCCCATAGGCCGGCACACAATTCGCCCAGCGTCATCCGGGTTTGGCAGTCATTGTAAATAAGAATTTGTTCTTTACGGACTTGCCTAGTTAAATAAATCTACACTGGAGTTGCTTAACAAGAAGACAGAGTTACAGTTGGTTGTCTAGCAATGATCAACAACCAATTTGAAGGTGCTTGAAGTTGTTGCCAAATAAACAAATGGGAAAATGTTGCACCGTCCAGGTGTGGTAAGATCTTAAGTCATGTTCACATTGGCAGTTTGAAGTGACTGAAATCCTATTTATTTGCATATCCGATTCTGTTCTTTTCCCTGCAGTCTGAACAGCCAAAAAGCACATGAAATCTGATATTCCAAACTACATTTCAAACCACCTATGAAGGTCAGATACAAATCCGATTCCTGGCCATGTGACTTGTGTCTGAACGCTCAAATCTGATTTGCCCTTAAGCGGTTTTTAGACTGTTATTCGGCATACAGTGGGGCAAAAAAGTATTTAGTCAGCCACCAATTGTGCAAGTTCTCCCACTTAAAAATATGAGAGAGGCCTGTAATTTTCATCATAGGTACACTTCAACTATAACAGACAAAATTAGAAATAAAATCCAGAAAATCATATTTAGGACTTTTTGCAAATTATGATGGAAAATAAGTATTTGGTCACCTACAAACAACCAAGATTTCTGGCTCTCACAGACCTGTAACATCTTCTTTAAGAGGCTCCTCTGTCCTCCACTCGTTACCTGTATTAATGGCACCTGTTTGAACTTGTTATCAGTATAAAAGACACATGTCCACAACCTCAAACAGTCACACTCCAAACTCCACTATGGCCAAGACCAAAGAACTGTCAAAGGACACCAGAAACAAAATTGTAGACCTGCACCAGGCTGGGAAGACTGAATCTGCAATAGGTAAGCAGCTTGGTTTGAAGAAATCAACTGTGGGAGCAATTATTAGGAAATGGAAGACATACAAGACCACTGATAATCTCCCTCGATCTGGGGCTCCATGCAAGATCTCACCCCGTGGGGTCAAAATGATCACAAAAATGGTAAATGGTGGGCAAAAATCCCAGAACCACACGGGGAGACCTAGTGAATGACCTGCAGAGAGCTGGGACCAAAGTAACAAAGCCTACCATCAATAACACACTACGCCGCCAGGGACTCAAATCCTGCAGTGCCAGATGTGTCCCCCTGCTTAAGCCAGTACATGTCCAGGCCCGTCTGAAGTTTGCTAGAGAGCATTTGGATGATCCAGAAGAAGATTGGGAGAATGTCATAGGGTCAGATGAAACCAAAATAGAAAATCTCAACTCGTCATGTTTGGAGGACAAAGAATGCTGAGTTGCATCCAAAGAACACCATACCTACTGTGAAGCATGGGGGTGGAAACATCATGCTTTGGGGCTGTTTTTCTGCAAAGGGACCAGGGCGACTGATGTAAAGGAAAGAATGAATGGGGCCATGTATTGTGAGATTTTGAGTGAAAACCTCCTTCCATCAGCACGGGCATTGAAGATGAAGCGTGGCTGGGTCTTTCAGCATGACAATGATCCCAAACACACCGCCCGGGCATCGAAGGAGTGGCTTCGTAAGAAGCATTTCAAGGTCCTGGAGTGGCCTAGCCAGTCTCCAGATCTCAACCCCATAGAAAATATTTGGAGGGGGTTGAAAGTCCGTGTTGCCCAGCAACAGCCCCAAAACATCACTGCTCTAGAGGAGATCTGCATGGAGGAATGGGCCAAAATACCAGCAACAGTGTGTGAAAACCTTGTGAAGACTTACAGAAAACGTTTGACCTCTGTCATTGCCAACAAAGGGTATATAACAAAGTATTGAGATAAACTTTTGTTATTGACCAAATAGTTATTTTCCACCATAATTTGCAAATAAATTCATAAAAAATCCTACAATGTGATTTTCTGGATTTTTTTTCTAATTTTGTCTGTCATAGTTGAAGTGTACCTATGACGAAAATGACAGGCCTCTCTCATCTTTTTAAGTGGGAGAACTTGCACAATTGGTGGCTGATTAAATACTTTTTTGCCCCACTGTATCTTCTTGCTTGATAGCTAGCTACTCTGTTGACAGTTTGATAAGGACTTGTGGTTGCCAACTAGCTTGTTAATTAATTGTTTACAAACAAAATTATTGAATGAGCTATAAACCAAAACAGCTAGCTATGAGCTAGGACTCATTTTTAAAGTTAGGCTTCAGAAAAGTGTTCTTACACTATGATTTTGAACATTCAAGGCAACTGGGAAATGACCATGATAGGGAACACCACCAATCAGCCTACACCCCTGCAAACACACCCGTCGTTACTTTGACAACTAGCATAGCTGTGTCAGCAAATGACTACTGTCTGAACACACACAAATAAATCTGATTTGGTCACATGTAACTTGCTGTTTGGACAGTTGGTATTCCACAACGGATTTGAGAAACAAAACTGATTTGAGCATTAAGGCCTGCAGTGTGAACAAGGCTTTAGAAACTTAGCCAGAAACACTCACAGCTGTAATTACTGCCAAAGGTGCTTCTACAAAGTATTGACTCAGGGGTGTGAATACTTACTAATGTAAATTAGATATTTCTGTATTTTATTTTCAATGAATTTGCCAAAATTTCAAAAACATGTTTGCACTTTGTCCTAATGGAGTATTGTGTGTAGATGGGTGAGAATTTTTATATTTAATACATTTTGAATTCAGGCTGTAACACAACAAAATGTGGAATAAATCAAAGGGCATGCCTACATTATGAAGGCACTGTATATGGCCCACCAGTGAAAAAGCTATTCTCAAATAATAAAAAAAAGCGTGAAGGGGAGACATCTTACGGGCTTGATCTCCTTGTAAGGTCATAGGTCACTATATCCTTCAGCCACTACTAGTTAGAGCCACACGGCAAGAGACAATTGCACACTCACCCATGGCGAGGAAGCTGATGACCCACTGCAGAACTGAGATGACCTGAAGGTGTTTCTCCATCTTGGATCGGAGTGCAGGCCAAGGAGCGGAGGGTAGGTCCTGCAGGGCGGAGAGGATGCTGCAGCCGGTGCCTAAAGGAGATTGACAGGGTCATAAATGAGTCATACTGTACAGTACATAAGAACCACATCAATGGATTAAGTCACAGACGGGCTCGAGGGAGTCAGCAAGAAGACTAAAGAGATAAAATAATGAAACTGTCATCAACCTTTTGCCAGGCTTTCAGTCTGTCAACCACAGAAACACACATGAAGAAGGGAAATTAGATTATAGACTTGAGACACTGAACAAAGGCTCATGCCTTACAAAGCTCTGTGTCGAAACAGACCACAAGCAATAAACACCACATGTCACATCAAATTCCCCCCCGCCACTGCAGTCGCTATAGAGATAGAGCAGAGCCACAGTCCAGACAGCTAGATGTAGAAGTGACCGTGACAGACCAGTCCACAGCATAAGAGAAAGCCACTGAGGGGACTGTGCTAAATCTACCCGAGCTCATAGTGCCTGATCAACAGATCCTCCCCATGCCACAGGACAACACAGCCACATAATCCCATTTTGAAAGACTAAATAACACTGTCATGCTGTAAAACAAACATTGTCCATTCTGCACTCTGGCCCACACTCTCACATTAAGTCAATGATGCTTTCAGTCAGGGCTACTGGGTAGGATCAGCCTCAGAGGGTCAGGGACATGATGTGAACTAGGAGTACTACACAGTGAGTAAGTCACCGACCTCACATCTGCCCACTATCAGGCAGCAGAAGGGCACAACGTTGTGGAACGTTACAAATAGAAATAGATCATGTTGAACATTCTTGCCTCTGGCATGTAGAATAAGGGATCTTGTCAGGTCTATTCATGATATTTCTATCTTCAATGTTCATGTTTTCCTACTGAAAACTTCTCTGCCTTCACAGATTTTTATTTTCACTTCTCTGCCTTCACAGATCAGACCCGTAAACACACAAAAATATACAAGCAACATGTATGAAAACCACTGTGCCCAGATACACATCACACACTCACACATACAGTACGCACACGTATCTATTGACTATCTGTGTATTTCAGAACAAATGGCTCACATGACAATGATGTGTGGTAATTTCTAGACAAGAGCCTATTTTTACTTAATCCCTTAATCGCAAAAACGTTTCCCTACACACAGTGTATCAATAGAAAGCACATAGATGCAGACTACATGACCATTTGATCATTCAGAGTTGTCTAACAAACAAGGGGGTCAGTCACTATTTAGAAAATGGAAGTTATGAAATACGAAATATGAAAACTATTGCTAACAAGAAACTATAGCATCCACAACAAACTTCTGATTATGTTTGGCCTGCCATAGTTCTCCGTCATTTCAGAACGTATTGCAAACTGCTTCTACAAAACTGATTAAACGTCAACACAATAGGATTTGGAATATCATGAAGGGGGTGCATTTCTAAAAGACGCTCGGGGGATATGATATTTGAAGTCTGCATGCAAACAGTGCATGTTTCATTAGGGCGCATCTCTTACCTTTTAGGACACCGGGGTAGGCAGCAAGTATTGTCTTCATAACAGTGGCTCCGGGAATTAACAGATTACAATACTTGGAAATATTTACTACAATAAAGTTGATCAACTCTACAGTTCCTCTATAATGACTGCATTAAATTGAATAACTGAGCGGCATTTAACCCGTATGGGAGGAGCCAGTTCAAAGTCAGTACGTGAGAGAGGGTGGTAGGTGTATTGGGTCCAAACCGAAGCGCTCCTGTAGAAGAACCGAAGAGGATGCAAATTGCGCTACTCGAAAACAATATTTTTCTCACATCAGCCAGGGGTCTGAAAGCACTCTCAACCACGTATTTATCAGGTACTGCAGTGACGTGATGTCGGCGTGGATCAACGGTCGTGTTTTGACCAATTCCATCTTATCTGACAGCCTGCACTGCTATGCGATTCTTATGGATTTCTAACTTTTAGCGCCATGAAGCTGAACAGGTCAAAGTCAAACATGTGTAACAGGTCACTATGGTATAGCCCAGGCATAGTTGTTTACTAGAGCAGGGCTTTGGAAGGATGGCCACGTGAGGCTAGTTGCTTACCTGTAAAGGTAGAATAATTTACATGAGCAGGGGTGTCAAACAATTGGCCTGGGGAAACAAGAGGCCTGATAGCAACTGTTTCCAATCACTTGAAAATATTTGTTAGGCAAGTTATGATTCACACATATAGGACTAATCAGCATATCCGTGGGAAGTTGGGGTGCTGCAGCAAACCCCGGAAAAATCAGAATCAAATATATAAACAGTATATATATATATATACTATATATATAGTCACAAAAGTAGTGCACTGGGTCTTTACTAGAATTAGCTGACTGATATAGATGTAGCATGGGCAAAAAAAAATTTCAGCATCTCTACTGTAGCAAAAAAGGTAGTTGTATAATTGAGAACAGTATCTTGCAGCATACAATAGTTTTAATAGTAAGAGTTGTTGCCCTATCCCTTTCTGTGTCAAGCAATTATTTTTTATATTCCACAAGTAATATCAGATGAACTGCTATTGTGACAAATGCTGGTAAACACTCAAATATATTTTGCTAAAATTCACAAAAGTTGTGCACTCGGCCGTTACTGGGTCCCGCCCCAAAAAATTCTGCATCCCCCCATCGGCAAAATAATCACAGCACCTCACCCCCAAAATACCTCCCATGGCTATGCTAAGCAGCAATCTTATTGTGGGTCCTTCAGTAGGCCTAAAGAACAGAGAAAATGACATGAGATGATACATGTTGGTAAGAGACACCCTTTCACTGTTCCTACTGTATTGAAAAGGTAATATCAACATATTCAGAAAAAAATTAGGGATTCCATCAAGCTGTTGCTCAATTTGATTTTGCCCTTCCCTTATGTTCGAAAATGCTAGACATGTTATAGGTACATTTTTGTCAATCATAATTTGTAAAAACTCATCTTTAGCTTAACTTCGGAAAAGTGTTGCTCAACCTCTGAGCCTCAAAGGGAAATAATACATATATATCTGTGTTCAGCATGGTGGCACCATTTGGGTGCAGGGAGCAGCTTGATTCTAGGGGAGAATCTCAATTGGTTTTGGTTGCCTCCTCTTCTCTGTCCTCTCCTCGCTAGTTTAAAAAGGTGAAAGGTAATTGAGCGTAGGAAAGGAAACGTGTAAACAAATGGCTTGTACGAAATTAGAATCTCCTTCTCGACTCCTATGTCATCAGGCAAATTACGTTTACAGGGGTGAAATCCCCACATAAATGTGTAAAGTGATTTTAAAAAAGTTATTTTATAGATAAAAAGATAATAGCATGTCGTTTATAAATGTGTGCATGCATTTCTCCATAGAAAAAACAACAGCTGATTCAAAGGGGGTGTGGTGAATTTTAAAACACTTCTGTGCTAGCCACCGAAAGGATACTCTTGAGCAATGTTCCCTCTAAGCTGCTCGCATGCTCAGGCAAGCAGCTCCCAGAACTGCCACGCAGAATAAATATCAGCCTGCGCAGAGAAGCACGAGATTGAACTTCACTCAACTTTCTAGTTTTCCCCTTGAGTGAACACATATTATAGTTTCCCTCTACAGTGGGAATTGTGATTGAATCAACACAATATTAGACACTTTCAATGCAACATACTGAAACAAAACAAACTATGCAAGAAATGTTCTTGTATGTAGAGCGCATTGGAGTAGGATTCTATTCCATTGACAGGCATGACTCAGACCTGTACTCGACACAGACCGGTGCGCCATAACCAGTTATAGCTGCGGTATCCCTATATGCAAATAGACTATTGCCATATATGGATCTGTGCCATTCACTTTGAACTGGACGGTGTTTACAGCATGAGTGGTCGCAAAGTAGATGCACTTGTATTGTTGCATGCAGCCACGTTTACACATTTGTTCATATTCTTGCTTAGTAATTTAGTTATTAGCCCAGTTATAGCGCATTTCTAGCCATCTTTGAAAAGCAAGTCAGAGAAAAAGCTTTTTTTCTGTCTTAAAGGAGTAGTGTTGTATTTTGAGACAGGCTTGAATAAGCCAAGTAGCCAATAGGCAGAGGGTTGCATAATGTGTCTGATTCTCCGTAATAATGATATGGGAATAATAATGCTTTTAATTTTGTAAAGTGGTTTCTTGCATCAAGCAACACAACATTGTCAGTCACCTCCTTGTCTGAAAGACAAGTGGATGAACAGATTAATGTCAATCCCTACATGTTTTTTTCAAAACTCTCATGAAATGTAGGCCTACATTGAACATCACATCACATTGGCTGCCACTGTAGGCTGAATAATAGAACAGCTATTTCCATGTTAAAATGTTATGGGATGCATTTTCTCCATAGTTTTTATCGTAGGCCACTCTGATAGGCCTACATTATGATGAAATAGCCACAGTAGCCTACTTGGCCACAGTTATAATTGTATTTTAAAGCAAATACAGCCTCTGTGTTCAGAGTAAACTCACACCAGAAGTTATAAAGAATTTTCACAACATTCAACTGTGACCTCAGCAGACCTGAAATTTGCACATTGTTAGAGGGAACATTGCTCGCAAGTATTCTCGGCGAGAGGCTACTGAGTAGTGGAGGACACTTCTCTTTTCGCCTACTAAAGAGTTGACACTCTCCTTTGACCAAGTGACCACTTATTGGTTTTCCGGGTCATAGAGGAGACGTGGATGGAGGAGTCGAGGAGAGGACAGACCTTGAGAATCCCCATAGGACACACCATTCAAGAGGTCATAAGAGGTCAAGGTCAAGTGGCAGGTCACTGACTTGAGATCAGTGTTTCTCAGCTTCTGATCTTAGTTATACACCGAACAAAAATATAAAAACGCAACATGTAAAGTGTTGGTCCCATGTTTTATAAGCTGAAATAAAAGAAACCACAAATTTTCCATACACACAAAAGGCAAATTTCTCTCAAATTATGTGCACAAATTTATTTCCACCTGACAGGTGTGGCATATCAAGAAGCTGATTAAACAGCATGACCATTCCACAGGTGCACCTTGTGCTGGGGACAATAAAGGGCCACTCTAAAATGTGTAGTTTTGTCACACAATGCAACAGTCAGAAACCATTTCAGGGAAGCTCATCAGCCTGCTTGTCATCCTCACCAGGGTCTTGATCTGACTGCAGTTTGGCATCGTAACCATTTAACATTTAAGTCATTTAGCAGACGCTCTTATCCAGAGCGACTTACAAATTGGTGCATTCACCTTATGACATCCAGTGGAACAGTCACTTTACAATAGTGCATCTAAATCTTAAAAGGGGGGGGGGGTGAGAAGGATTACTTATCCTATCCTAGGTATTCCTTAAAGAGGTGGGGTTTCAGGTGTCTCCGGAAGGTGGTGATTGACTCCGCTGTCCTGGCGTCGTGAGGGAGTTTGTTCCACCATTGGGGGGCCAGAGCAGCGAACAGTTTTGACTGGGCTGAGCGGGAACTGTGCTTCCTCAGTGGTAGGGAGGCGAGCAGGCCAGAGGTGGATGAACGCAGTGCCCTTGTTTGGGTGTAGGGCCTGATCAGAGCCTGGAGGTACTGAGGTGCCGTTCCCCTCACAGCTCCGTAGGCAAGCACCATGGTCTTGTAGCGGATGCGAGCTTCAACTGGAAGCCAGTGGAGAGAGCGGAGGAACGGGGTGACGTGAGAGAACTTGGGAAGGTTGAACACCAGACGGGCTGCGGCGTTCTGGATGAGTTGTAGGGGTTTAATGGCACAGGCAGGGAGCCCAGCCAACCTTCTGTGGCTCAGTTGGTAGAGCATGGCGCTGTAACAGTAATTCCAGATACGGGAGATGACAAGTGCCTGGATTAGGAGATGACCCTGCGCCGCTTCCTGTGTGAGGCAGGGTCGTACTCTGCGGATGTTGTAGAGCATGAACCTACAGGAATGGGCCACCGCCTTGATGTTAGTTGAGAATGACAGGGTGTTGTCCAGGATCACGCCAAGGTTCTTAGCGCTCTGGGAGGAGGACACAATGGAGTTGTCAACCGTGATGGCGAGATCATGGAACGGGCAGTCCTTCCCGGGAGGAAGAGCAGCTCCGTCTTGCGGAGGTTCAGCTTGAGGTGGTGATCCGTCATCCACACTGATATGTCTGCCAGACATGCAGAGATGCGATTCGCCACCTGGTCATCAGAAGGGGGAAAGGAGAAGATTAATTGTGTATCGTCTGCATAGCAATGATAGGAGAGACCATGTGAGGTTATGACAGAGCCAAGTGACTTGGTGTATAGTGAGAATAGGAGAGGGCCTAGAACAGAGCCCTGGGGGACACCAGTGGTGAGAGCGCGTGGTGAGGAGACAGATTCTCGCCACGCCACCTGGTAGGAGCGACCTGTCAGGTAGGACGCAATCCAAGCGTGGGCCGCGCCGGAGATGCCCAACTCGGAGAGGGTGGAGAGGAGGATCTGATGGTTCACAGTATCGAAGGCAGCCGATAGGTCTAGAAGGATGAGAGCAGAGGAGAGAGAGTTAGCTTTAGCTGTGCGGAGCGCCTCCGTGATACAGAGAAGAGCAGTCTCAGTTGAATGACTAGTCTTGAAACCTGACTGATTTGGATCAAGAAGGTCATTCTGAGAGAGATAGCGGGAGAGCTGGCCAAGGACGGCACGTTCAAGAGTTTTGGAGAGAAAAGAAAGAAGGGATACTGGTCTGTAGTTGTTGACATCGGAGGGATCGAGTGTAGGTTTTTTCAGAAGGGGTGCAACTCTCGCTCTCTTGAAGACGGAAGGGACGTAGCCAGCGGTCAGGGATGAGTTGATGAGCGAGGTGAGGTAAAGGAGAAGGTCTCCGGAAATGGTCTGGAGAAGAGAGGAGGGGATAGGGTCAAGCGGGCAGGTTGTTGGGCGGCCGGCCGTCACAAGACGCAAGATTTCATCTGGAGAGAGAGGGGAGAAAGAGGTCAGAGCACAGGGTAGGGCAGTGTGAGCAGAACCAGCGGTGTCGTTTGACTTAGCAAACGAGGATCGGATGTCGTCGACCTTCTTTTCAAAATGGTTGACGAAGTCATCTGCAGAGAGGGAGGAGGGGGAGGAGGATTCAGGAGGGAGGAGAAGGTGGCAAAGAGCTTCCTATGGTTAGAGGCAGAAGCTTGGAATTTAGAGTGGTAGAAAGTGGCTTTAGCAGCAGAGACAGAAGAGGAAAATGTAGAGAGGAGGGAGCGAAAGGATGCCAGGTCCGCAGGGAGGCGAGTTTTCCTCCATTTCCGCTCGGCTGCCCGGAGCCCTGTTCTGTGAGCTCGCAATGAGTCGTCGAGCCACGGAGCGGGAGGGGAGGACCGAGCCGGCCTGGAGGATAGGGGGCATAGAGAGTCAAAGGATGCAGAAAGGGAGGAGAGGAGGGTTGAGGAGGCAGAATCAGGAGATAGGTTGGAGAAGGTTTGAGCAGAGGGAAGAGATGATAGGATGGAAGAGGAGAGAGTAGCGGGGAGAGAGAGCGAAGGTTGGGACGGCGCGATACCATCCGAGTAGGGGCAGTGTGGGAAGTGTTGGATGAGAGCGAGAGGGAAAAGGATACAAGGTAGTGGTCGGAGACTTGGAGGGGAGTTGCAATGAGGTTAGTGGAAGAACAGCATCTAGTAAAGATGAGGTCGAGCGTATTGCCTGCCTTGTGAGTAGGGGGAGGTGAGAGGGTGAGGTCAAAAGAGGAGAGGAGTGGAAAGAAGGAGGCAGAGAGGAATGAGTCAAAGGTAGACGTGGGGAGGTTAAAGTTGCCCAGAACTGTGAGAGGTGAGCCGTCCTCAGGAAAGGAGCTTATCAAGGCATCAAGCTCATTGATGAACTCTCCGAGGGAACCTGGAGGGCGATAAATGATAAGGATGTTAAGCTTGAAAGGGCTGGTAACTGTGACAGCATGGAATTCAAACGAGGCGATAGACAGATGGGTAAGGGGAGAAAGAGAGAATGACCACTTGGGAGAGATGAGGATCCCGGTGCCACCACCCCGCTGACCAGAAGCTTCGGGGTGTGCGAGAACACGTGGGCGGACGAAGAGAGAGCAGTAGGAGTGGCAGTGTTATTATCTGTGGTGATCCATGTTTCCGTCAGTGCCAAGAAGTCGAGGGACTGGAGGAGGCATAGGCTGAGATGAACTCTGCCTTGTTGGCCGCAGATCGGCAGTTCCAGAGGCTACCGGAGACCTGGAACTCCACGTGGGTCGTGCGCGCTGGGACCACCAGATTAGGGTGGCCGCGGCCACGCGGTGTGGAGCGTTTGTATGGTCTGTGCAGAGAGGAGAGAACAGGGATAGACAGACACATAGTTGACAGGCTACAGAAGAGGCTACGCTAATGCAAAGGAGATTGGAATGACAAGTGGACTACACGTCTCGAATGTTCAGAAAGTTAAGCTTACGTAGCAAGAATCTTATTGACTAAAATGATTAAAATGATACAGTACTGCTGAAGTAGGCTAGCTGGCAGTGGCTGCGTTGTTGACACTACACTAATCAAGTCGTTCCGTTGAGTGTAATAGTTTCTAGAGTGCTGCTATTCGGGGGCTAGCTGGCTAGCTAGCAGTGTTGATTACGTTACGTTGCGTTAAAAGAACGACAATAGCTGGCTAGCTAACCGACTTCAGTGTGCAAATGCTCACCTTTGATGGTCACTGGCATGCTGAAGATGTGTACTCAACTGTACCGGGCAGATGGTAGACAGAGTGTATGGCGTCGTGTGGACAAGCGGTTTGCTGATGTCAACGCGTGCCCCATGGTGGCGGTAGGGATTATGGTATGGGCAGGCATAAGATATGGACACTGAACACAATTGCACGGCCCCATGTCCCACAGATCTGTACACAATTCCTGGAAGCTGAAAAAGTCCCAGTTCTTCCATGGCCTGCATACTCACCAGACATGTCACCCTTTGAGGATGTTAGGATGCTCTGAATCGACGTGTACAACAGCATGTTCCAGTTCCTGTCAATATCCAGCAACTTTGCACAGCCATTGAAGAGTGGGACAACATGCCACAATCAACAGTCTGATCAACTCTATGTGCGGAAATGTGTCACGCTGCATGAGGCAAATGGTGGTCACACCAGATACTGACTGGTTTTCTGATCTACGTACCTAACTTTTTAAAAAAGGTATCTGTGACCAACAGATGCATATATGTATTCCCAGTCGTGAAATCCATAGATTAGGGTCTAATTTATTCCTTTCAATTGACTGATTTCCTTACATGAACTATAACTCAGTAAAATCTTTGAAATTATTGCATGTTGCATTTATATTCATGTTCAGTGTACAGCCCTGTAATCGGCATGGTTGCATCATTCTTGTGCAGAAAGCAGCTTGGTTCTAGGACACAGTTCAAGAGTTATCAAGGTCAAGGTCAAATTGTGGGTCAAATTGCCCCAGAACATCATGGGTGTCACTTATTTTGTTCCGGGTTGTGTTAATTTATTTTCTGCTTTTACAAGTTTTAAACCCGTACAAATGAATGCAGATGCAGTTTCATGGCAATTTCTTTTGTTAAAAAGTATTTTATTGATTTCAAACAAAATTGTGTGTCAAATTGACCCACAACATAAAAGCCCTGGCTTTTCGGTTGGTCAGTGTGCGTATGGGCAACTGTTGACAGTATTGTGCAAGACTCTATTCAGTGCCCTGCCTGTGGCATTTCTGGCCCAGACTCCAGCAGCACTGTCCTTCAACCACTACCCTGATGCCCAGCCTGGCAAACAAACATAACACATAGAAAGAACACATAGAACAGGAACCACTCAAAAACCTTTTGACATAGCCCACAGTCAACACATACTAAGCCATCCACGACGCTTCCTCTACATTTCCCATATGAAAAAATACTACAGTTTACTATAGAATTATGTTGTAAACTGTAGTAAATATTACATTAATGTCTGCAAAAACACTACAATCCTCAAAAACACCACTTATTTATTACAATATTTAATTTGCATATCCCAATTTGTGGCACCCATAAGTGAGAAACCTACATGCCAAGTATAGACCATATTGTATTGCATAGAAAAGAGCAGAGGCAGTCCTACTGACCTGTAGGTTATGAAACAATTGCTCTTTTAGTATTTCTCCAGTAGGTTTCCTCAAGGAGAATGCCTCCACTTCTATGTCAAAGATAATAAAACAAAAACACTACAGTAAATACTACAGTATATTACAGTCTGCAAAAACACTTCAATAAATACTACAGGAGACTACAGACTTTACTGCAATCCACAAAACACTCAATTAATTACTATAGTATATACAACAGTTTTCCTTTACTACAGTATTTATGGTATAGTTAACTGTAAATACTACAGCATACTACAGTAAATACTACAGTATTCACTGTGGGGTTTTTGCAGACTTAGTGAATACCACAGTAAAGTCCGCAAAAACACTACAGTGAATACTATAGTATTTATACCATAGTACAGTATGGTATTTCATGTGGGTAGGCCTACAGTATGTGAAATCTAAAATGCTGTTCTCAGATATTGCAAGTAAATGTAACGTTATCATGCCCATGATTGATGAAGGTCCAAAGAGCTGATCACACTATGACAACAGAGATATGGTGATGGCCACAGTCGAGACACACAGAAATCAAATAGGATCCGAATAAAAAACTTGCATCTGGCTAATATCTACTGTACTGTAATTGACCGTTGAGTTTCTATAAAAAAAGTAACATTTTTATTTTGGCATCAGCTCATTACAGTCTGAGTGGCCGTCCAGCTTATTTGAAAGTGTTATAAGCTTTTATGACACCCTCACCCTACCCTCATGTTTATTTATTTATATACTGGTATTCTTGACATATCTCACTCTAATATATCTACTGCTGTGCATATCATTCTTAGTGTATCTTGTGTAAATTATTTCAGTGCACATACATATAGAGTGCATTTTTATCACTCTTACAGTGCTATTTGTTTAGTTAATTGGATACGTCCCAACGCTCTTGATTCCTTGTTTTTTGAATTACTTGTTTTACATTTTTTGTTTGACATTTTACTGCATTTTTAGGAGCTAGTAAGATAAGCATTTCCCTGCACACGCTAAAACATCTGCTGTACACAACCAACAAACATTGATTTGATTTGATAGTTACTTTATAGCATCTGACATAAGTACTAAGATCTGTTATGATGCACTTGTAGTGTTACAGTGCATCATGTTCCATTACATAATTACTACCAATGATAATGATTCAATTTACAGTAAGTGTCACAATCTTACCTACAGTATATTGCCTTATTATCATACAGGCCTACCCCTCCCTTATGTTCTTATTTGTTCGTTTCTGTTGCCCAGTGAGTGAAATTGTGACGCCACCATGATCGCTGTAAACATCTAACCATGTGGCCCAATAGAGCTGGTACGATAAACCGGAAATTATCGATACCAACCGAACTGACCATTTATTGATAATAACTATAAGTAGCCTTTACTCGAAGAATGTGAAGTTTTAAATTAAACGGGACAATGGAAGCCACAACATTCAAAGTAGTAGTAGTCATTTTAAGGGTAATATTAAAAAGTAACTGGTGCACATTCATGTTTTAAACGTATCATTACATTTATTGTTATTGTCATAATCCAGTACATTTATTGTTATTGTCATAATCCAGTACATTTATTGTTATTGTCATAATCCAGTACATTTATTGTTATTGTCATAATCCAGTACATTTATTGTTATTGTCATAATCCAGTACATTTATTGTTATTGTCATAATCCAGTACATTTATTGTTATTGTCATAATCCAGTACATTTATTGTTATTGTCATAATCCAGTACATTTATTGTTATTGTCATAATCCAGTACATTTATTGTTATTGTCATGATCCAGTACATTTATTGTCATATGGATTTTGTTCCATATCACCCAGCTCTATGTCTGAATTGTTACATCGGGTAGTTTGGATACTGGTTACCGATTGACTAAAACAACATTAGGCCTTGTGTATGTGAGACTATGACTATGACGTTGAGCCTTTTCACCTTTAAATCATTGTGCCTTTTCACCTCGATAAAATGACTACATCAACAATAGTTTGACATGCCAATGTACAAAATAAGCATTTAGATTATCTGGAGAGAAACCAAAACGAAAATAACATAATGAAACAAACAAAGTGGGCACTTACCTGCTTCACTGACTGGTGTATACAGAAAGACACCGAATTCACAACAAGCAACAATGTGTCTGTCAGCGTAATTAAAAAGTTGAGGGAAATACAGCTTCCCACCAGTGAACGACTACATATGGTATGTAACTGTTAGCTAGCTAAATCATTCTAATGTACCCTGACAATATAACCAATAGTTATGTACAGTCGTGGCCAAAAGTTTTGAGAATGACACAAATATATATTTTCATAAAATCTACTGCCTCAGTTTGTATGGTGGCAATTTGCATATACTCCAGAATGTTATGAAGAGTGATCAGATGAATTGCAATTAATTGCAAAGTCCCTCTTTGCCATGCAAATGAACTGAATCCCCCAAAAACATTTCCACTGCATTTCAGCCCTGCCACAAAAGGACCAGCTGACATCATGTCAGTGATTCTCTCGTTAACACAGGTGTGAGTGTTGACGAGGACAAGGCTGGAGATCACTCTGTCATGCTGATTGAGTTCGAATAACAGATTGGAAGCTTCAAAAGGAGGGTGGTGCTTGGAATCATTGTGAGGCAAAGACTTTTGGAGGATGGCCTGGTGTCAAGAAGGGCAGCAAAGAAGCCACTTCTCTCCAGGAAAAATATCAGGGACAGACTGATATTCTGCAAAAGGTACAGGGATTGGACTGCTGAGGACTGGGGTAAAGTAATTTTCTCTGATGAATCCCCTTTCCGATTGTTTGGGGCATCCGGAAAAAAGCTTGTCCGGAGAAGACAGGGTGAGCTACCATCAGCCCTGTGTCATGCCAACAGTAAAGCATCCTGAGACCATTCATGTGTGGGGTTGCTTCTCAGCCAAGGGAGTGGGCTCACTCACAATTTTGCCTAAGAACACAGCCATGAATAAAGAATGGTACCAACACATCCTCCGAGAGCAACTTCTCCCAACCACCCATGAACAGTTTGGTGACGAACAATGCCTTTTCCAGCATGATGGAGCACCTTGCCATAAGGCAAAAGTGATAACTAAGTGGCTCGGGGAACAAAACATCTATATTTTGGATCCATGGCCAGGAAACTCCCCAGACCTTAATCCCATTGAGAACTTGTGGTCAATCCTCAAGAGGCGGGTGGACAAACAAAACCCCACAAATTCTGACAAACTCCAAGCATTGATTATGCAAGAATGGGCTGCCATCAGTCAGGATGTGGCCCAGAAGTTAATTGACAGCATGCCAGGGCGGATTGCAGAGGTCTTGAAAAAGAAGGGTCAACACTGCAAATATTGACACTTTGCCTCAACTTCATGTAATTGTCAATAAAAGCCTTTGACACTTATGAAGTGCTTGTCATTGTACTTCAGTGTTCCGTAGTAACATCTGTCATGTCTTTGGCTATGCCGGATTAAGTGATATGGCATGCTATTCTATAAAATCCTTTCTCCTTAATTAATATGATTTGATTGAGCTAATCATGTAAATGTAATTAACTAGAGAGTCGGGCACCACAAAATAATATTTATAGAGCTGTTATCTTCCGAATAAACTCTTAAAGACCTAGTAATATTTTACATCAATAGCAGTCAATATTAATTGTCATCTTAATTCAGTCTCATCTGAAAGTTGTAAATTCTTGGTTATCTGCAAGAACCCGGGCTAACAATTTGAATCAGCAATACAAAATTGGGTTTAATCATTTATTTACTAAATACCTAACTAATCACACAGAATTACACATACACATAATTAAATCATAACTTGATTACAAATTACGTCATGAAGGACATAACGAACATAACAATGGTCATTATGGCCAAACAGTTCTATTTTTGTTTAATCAAATCAGAGGACTTCTCCAAAAAGTACGATCTTTGTCCCCATGTGCAGTTGCAAACTGTAGTCTGGCTTTTTTTATGGCGGTTTTGGAGCAGTAGCTTCTTCCTTGCAAAGCAGCTTTTCAGGTTATGTCGATATAGGACTTGTTTTACTGTTGGATATATACTATACTTTTGTGCCTGTTTCCTCCAGCATCTTCACAAGGCCCTTTGCTGTTGTTCTGGGATTGATTTGCACTTTTCGCACCAAGTACGTTCATCTCTAGGAGACAGAACGTGTCTCCTTCCTGAGCGGTATGATGGCTGCGTGGTCCCATGGTGTTTATACTTGCGTACTATTGTTTGTGCAGATGAACGTGGTGTCTTCAGGCGTTTGAAAATTTCTCCCAAGGATGAACCAGACATGTGGAGGTCTAAAAAAAAATCTTTGGAGGTTTTGGCTGATTTCTTTTGATTTCCCCATGATGTCAAGCAGAGGCACTGAGTTGGAAGAATTACTTGTGTCATGCACAAAGTAGATGTCCTAACTGACTTGCCAAAACTATAGTTTGTTCACAAGAAGTTTGTGGGGTGGTTGAAAAACGAGTGATATGACTTCAACCTAAGTGTATGTAAACTTCCAACTTCAACTGTATACCCAATATACCCAATACACACAAAGTAAAAGAATGATGAATTAAGAGTATATAAATATATGGATGAGCAATGTCAGAGCAACATAGACTAAGATAGAGTAGAATAGAATAGATTACAGTATATACTGTACATATGAGATGAGTAATGCAAGATGTGCTCGTCAACTTTATTATCCAGAGACTGAACATTAGCGACGAATATACTCGGAAGCGGTAGGTGTTGTGCGCGCCTTCTACGTCAGACTAGAAGACCACTCTGGTGTACCTCTCCTTCCCAGGCATTGTTTTGGGTCAGCCCAAGTTCAATTGCCCTGGTGAGTGCGAACAAAGGATCTGCTTTGGGAAAGTCATTTTCCTGGTCGTAATGCTGGTAGTGCTGGTGAGTTACCACCGCTCTGATATCTAATATTTCTTCCCGGCTGTATGTAATAACACAAAACATTTTCTGGGCTAATAATGTAAGAAATAATACATTAAAAAGTAAAGTACTGCAAAGTTTCCTAAGAGCTAAAAGCAAGGCAGCCCTCCCTGTCTGCACCAGGTTTTTCAATACATTTACTGTAAGCTTGCTACCTAACCTGTGACTTTTGCATACATAGCAACCAGTCTTTTGTCCGGACTACTTTTTCTGGCAGAATGTATTCATTATTTATTTATTTATTTATTTATTAAAGCAACGTTTTCAATTTAGATGTGTTGTTCCTTGCCCAATTGTTTTGGCGAACCAGTTTATAAAATAAATAAGGCACCTCTGGGGTTAGTGGTATACGGCCAATATACTACGGCTAAGGGCTGTATCCAGGCATTTCGCGTTGCGTCGTGCATAAGAAAAACCCTTAGCCGTGGTATATTGGCCATATACCACACCCCCTCAGGAATTATTGCTTAAATAAACCCTTGTCCCAATTAGTCAGAAATAACCAAAAAACTGTGTTTAAAGAATTGGAACAGGAAATCTATTCATCGAGTTCTGTTCTCTGTTGATAAGTTAGATGAATAGGTGATGAAAAGATATGCCCCTTTTTCTCCCCAATTGGTAGTTACAATCTTGTGCCATCGCTGCAATTCCCTTACGGATTTGGGAGAGGCGAAGGTCAGAGCCATGCGTCCTCTGAAAAACGACCCTGCCAAACCACACTGCTTCTGGACACACTGCTCGCTTAACCCGGAAGCCAGCCTCACCAATGTGTCGGAGGAAACACTGTACAACTGGAGAACATGTCAGCGTACATGCGCCCGGCCCACCACAGGAGTTGCTAGAGCGCGATGGAACAAGGAAAACCCTGGCCGGCCAAACCCTCCCCTAACCCGGACAACTCTGGACCAATTGTGCGCCGCCCCATGGGTCTCCTGGGATCAAACCCGGATCTGTAGTGATGCTTCAAGCACTGTTATGCAGTGCCTTAGACCGCTGCGCCACTCGGAAGGCCTAACCTGAAAGATACGGGGTGTATAGTAATACCCACAGGTCTTCATTCCCTCTGTACTTTTCCCATTTAGCCTAAAAAATAATTGGACAGTATAATTACTCTGACCCTATACTCACCCAGACCAGAGAAATCAGAGACAAGGCAGTTACCGTTTTTATCATAACACTATCGTCTCCTATTTTGACAAGCTTGTATTGCATCTCACTCACTCTGGTAAGATTTAAACGGTCTGCTGCAGGAGTGGGCAAACTCCAGCCCGCGGAAGGTTTTAGTAAAAAATAAGTCGGGGTGGACTTATTTCCCAAAAAACTGTCAATACTTAACATTATATTAAGGTATGGAATTTGTCCATACACAATTCAACTGTGGGAACATGGTGTCTTTCAACGCCAGACAACAGAAAGACTATACGAAAAATTGTTTGTGAGGAGATTACTTCTGCCCTCGACTTACAACCGGTAAATTAATCATTGGTGGATACGTATTCAACCAAATTGGAAAGTCTGGAGAAGACAGCCAATGCGACAGAGTTGCAACTCCATGACCGGTAAATAGCGTGAGCTAAGTTGGAAGAGATAATCAAACTCCTAAAATAGAAAACGGAATCACTCTAAAATGATTCCTGTAAAATCAATGTGTGGTTCACAGGACATGAAACTAGTGCATAAGTGGGCATCCCAACTTCTTTCATGAGCAATCTTTTCTCTGAACTGTTTGAGCAGGAGAAGCTGGGTCCAGCTGATTAACATTGTGCACCACACAGGTCTTCTCCGGAACGGCTCGCGCTGTATGATTATAAGCATCCACAGCTTTGAAGTCAAGCTGCAAATTCTTGCAGTGGAATCCGGGGGTCTGACTTATGCAGGAAAGGGATCAGCATCTACCCAGACCTGATTGCTGAACTGCTAAAACAGAGGAAGACCTAAATGAGATGAGATCCCAGCTATGCAACTAAACCTGAGATACGGCTTCATCCACCCGGCAAAACTCATCTTGACCTTCCAGAACACACATTTTCCACTGCCAAGGAAGCTCAAGATTTCTTAGAGAAGCACATCAAATCCAGCACACATGGGGACAAGCCAACAAATGGAACCTCATGACTGGCTCACAATTGAGGTGTGCTATCCATATGCACAGTCATGTAGCCTAGCCTATGGCTATGATTCTGCCCTCATCATAAGACAATGATGAGGACACCCCTCATGTTTGGGTACAAGGAACAATATTATTACTATTGCTGAGCATTGAACTTGTTATAATTGTATTGCCTATGGTCCAGGACATTTACATAGTGATGACACAATGCCAATTGATGAACAATGGACAATACAGTTGAAGTCGGAAGTTTACACACACTTAGGTTGGAGTCATTAAAACTTGTTTTTCAACCACTCCACAGATTTCTTGTTAACAAACTAAAGTTTTGGCAAGTCGGTTAGGACATCTACTTTGTGCACGACACAGGTAATTTTTCCAACAATTGTTTACAGACAGATTATTTCACTTACAATTCACTGTTTCACAATTCAAGTGGGTCAGAAGTTTACATACACTAAGCCTTTAAACAGCTTGGAAAATTCCAGAAAATAATGTCATGGCTTTAGAAGTTTCTGATAGGCTAGTTGACTTGAGTCAATTGGAGGTGTACCTGTGGATGTATTTCATGGCCTACTTTCAAACTCAGTGCCTCTTTACCTGACATCATGGTAAAGTCAAAAGAAATCAGCAAAGACCTCCAAAAATTTTTTAGACCTCCACAAGTCTGGTTCAGCCTTGGGAGACATTTCCAAACGCCTGAAGGTACCACGTTCATCTGTACAAACAATAGTACACAAGTATAAACACCATGGGACAATGCAGCCATCATACGGCTCAGGAAGGAGACGCATTCTGTCTCCTAGAGATGAACGTACTTTGGTGTGAAAAGTGCAAATCAATCTCAGAACAACAGCAAAGGACCTTGTGAAGATGCTGGAGGAAACAGGTACAAAAGTATCTATATCCACAGTAAAACGACTCCTATATCGACATAACCTGAAAGGCCGTTCAGCAAGGAAGAAGCCACTGCTCCAAAACCACCATAAAAAGCCAGACTACAGTTTGCAACTGCAAATAGGGAAAAAGATCATACTATTTGGAGAAGTCCTCTGGTCAGATGAAACAAACATAGAACTGTTTGGCCATAATGACCATCGTTATGTTTGGAGGAAAAAGGGGGAGGCTTGCAGGCCAAAGAACACCATCCCAACCATGAAGCATGGGGTGGCAGCATAATGTTGTGGGGGTGCTTTGCTGCAGGAGGGACTGGTGCACTTCACAAAATAGATGGCATCATGAGGTAGGAAAATTATGTGGATATATTGAAGCAACATCTCAAGACATCAGTCAGGAAGTTAAAGCTTGGTCGCAAATGGGTCTTCCAAATGAACAATGACCCCAAGCATACTTGTTGTGGCAAAATGGCTTAAAGACAACAAAGTCAAGGTATTGGAGTGGCCATCACAAATCCCTGACCTCAAGCCTATAGAAAATGTGTGGGCAGAACTGACAAAGCTTGTGCGAGCAAGGAAGCCTACAAACCTGACTCAGTTACACCAACTCTGTCAGGAGGAATGGGCCAAAATTCACCCAACTTATTGTGGGAAGCTTATGGAAGGCTACCCAAAACATTTGACCCAAGTTAAACAATTTAAATGAAATACTACCAAGTACTAATTTAATTG
The DNA here is from genome assembly GCF_023373465.1 of Oncorhynchus keta. Classification (NCBI taxonomy): domain Eukaryota; kingdom Metazoa; phylum Chordata; class Actinopteri; order Salmoniformes; family Salmonidae; genus Oncorhynchus; species Oncorhynchus keta. Next base: position 34,382,657 of record NC_068431.1, on the reverse strand, counting down.
CTAACTTAATTGTGAAGGTCTCAATTAGTTATTTAAATGTTTTTTTCATGTCTTTTTTGAATAATACCATAAGACCAAAAATATGCTGCTTAAGAGATTTCAAATATAAGGCTACCTACCACCCAGCGTTATTCTACAACCCTGTAATTAAAGTGCAGGGCAGGAGGAACCGGAGAAGGAGGGATGGGGTCAGTGAAGGGCAGACAGGTAAGGAGGAATGATTTATAGGGAGGGTCTTCCGGGTAGGGAGCGACCAATGGTTGGGATTCCCTGTGGGCTCTGCTTTTTGTTTTACATCCATGGGCTTATCAACACTAAAATTAAATAAAAAATACATTTTAGAAAATAATGGCAACACTAGCTATTCTCTCATGTAATTTGAAAGGCCTTAATATTCCTATTAAGCGTTCCAGCTGTCTTGATATTCTAGCAAGAAACCAAACAAAACCAAAAGTGTAACCATAATGATACATAAGAAACTCAAAATCGCCATCCTTGGCAAAGGCAAAGATCAAGAAGGCAGAATCACTTTCCTCAAATGTATCCATAATGGAAAGAAAATTGCCTTTATTAATGTGTATGCTCCAAATTCATATGATCCTATGTTTTTTTTAATTCCTTGAACAGCATATTGTTAGAATTAACTGAATTCCAACTGGTTATTGGGACAGACATGAACTCCATTCTGGACATGCGGAACAAATCTAATAAGACCAACTACAATCCGCAGGCAGTCAAGGCTCTCCAACAATTACTGTCTGATTATAACCTTGTTTCCTCGTGAGCTCATAACCCTAAAACAAAAGAGTACACTTTCTATTTAAACAGGTACAAAACATTCTACCAAATCAATTTTGTATTATATTCTACTCCTAGAAATTTGACATGTGAGCCTATCTGATCATCATACCTATTACTGCTAGATACAAATGTCAGAATCTGCTAAAGGAGCAACAAGAAAAAAAACCTTTAATGGGATGCCATTAAAGGTTTTATTAAAAACTGCATTTGCATCTGGGCTGAATAAATCACAATTAAAGACGATTTCAGAATTGGAAAAGTTGTTAACAATGTTAGAACGTTCTCAACAAACACTTTTTCAGACCAGGTAGTGACTACTCTTTTCAAAGTCAAGACAGAACTAAATCTATTGATAAGACAGAGAGCAGAAGTTTGCCATCCATCGAGTTAGACTCAACTTTACTTCCATGTTAATCAACCCAGTCATCTACTGGCTAACAAGCTTTGCAGTAATGATCAATTAACAGATATTGCAACTATTGAATCTGATCAGGTGAATTACTATCAGAACCCAAATTAATCAACTAAAAGATTATCCAATTTCTATAAATAATTGTACACCTCTGATTGTGAATCCACACCAATTGATTGGTGTGATTGTGAATCCATCCTTTTTAAAAGATGTAAAAACTCCTCTCAACTGAGGAAGCCGGCTTGCTGGGAGCCCAAATTTCTCTCCGTGAACTCAAAAGGGCATTGAATAACATGAATAAAGGCAAATCACCTGATTGTTACGGTATTCCTCCTGAGATCTCTTTAAATTTTTGGAACCAACGAGGTCCACTGTTACTTGAAATGATTATCACAGCCGTTCAGTATCGCTCTGAACCCAAAGGAAGAGATGCAAATACAGCACTAATTGAGCTTTTATTTTAAAAAAGACACCACCCAGTGCTCTCACTATCGCCCTCTATCTTTGATAAACAAAGATATTAAACCATTGTCATCCCATCTCCGAAATGTACTTATGCAAATTGGTACCTCTGGACGAAAGCAAGTTTGTTAAAAAACGAATATCCTCAGATAATTTATTTTTTACTTAACTAGGCAAGTCAGTTAAGAACAAATTCTTACTTACAATGAAACCCTAGGAACAGCCTTGTTCAGGGGCAGAACAACAGATTTTTACCTTGTTTACCTTGTCAGCTCGGGGTTTCAATCTAGCAACCTTCGGGTTACTGGCCCAACGCTCTAGCCGCTAGGCTACCTGCTGCCCCATCCGTTGTCTATTACATATTTTACATGCTTCATCAGAAACCAAACTCCTTGGGCAGTTCTATTTCTCAATGCAAAAAAAGCTTTTGATAGACTAGAATGGTCATATCTTTAGTCAGGTTTGGAACATATCGGACGGCTCCAATTTTATTATGTGACTAAAATACTCAGCCATAGTAATAACAAGCAATACCTGCTCTTTTCCGTTCAGAATAACTAGAAGTAGCAGGCAAGGGGATTCCATCTCACCTCTGCTTTTATATTGTCTATGGAAACCCTGGCCCAGGCAATTTGACAATCAAAAGAAATTACACCAATATCTCTCAATTCTACGGATCACGTGGACAATATCTTACTTTATCTAGACAACATATCTCAATCCCTCCCAAAAGCTTTGAAAATCATAGAGCTGAGTTTGTTATAAAAGTTATAAAATAAGTTATAAAATAAATCTAACCAAATATGACCTACTGCCTCTCAAGACATCGATGGAGGACTCCATCTCTACTTATGGAGTCCCATTTTTCCCATTTTAAATATTTGACAATAAAATATACAGAACCAGTCCAAAGTTTGGACACATCTCATTCAAGGGTTTTTCTTTATTTTTACTATTTTCTACATTGTAGAATAATAATGAAGACATCAAAACTATGAAATAACACATATGGAATCCTATAGTAACCAACAAAATGTTAAACAAATCAAATCTGTTTTATATTTGAGATTTTTCAAAGTAGACACCTTTTGCCTTAATGACAGCTTTGCACACTCTTGGCATTCTCTCAACCAGCTTCATGAGGTAGTCACCTGTAATGCATTTCAATTAACAGGTGTGCCTTGTCAAAAGTTAATTTGTGGAATTTCTTTCATTCTTAAGCCATTCAGTTGTGTTGTGACAAGGTAGGGGTGGTATTTAAAAAAATAAAAAAACTTGAATGAGTAGGTGTGTCCAAACCTTTGAACGGTACTGTACCATAAACTATATACAGTACACCTATTTTAATATTATTTACTCTCTTTTTTTTCAGGTGGTATGGGTAGGATTTTGGTCCTTGTATTTCTGGTCCCTGGAAGGGGTGGCCTAAAGATCTAAAACTAGATACAACGACTATACAATTTATAATGGACCTATATATTTTCAAATAACTGCCCTTTTTCTGGCCTGCAAATTGATTTTGACAAACAAATTATTTTTCTTGGTTCTCTAGATTGACTTGATAAGTGTCCTTAATGGGATCAAAGTATCTACCACACGGTGTACACAGTCTCTCTCTCACACACACACAATTTGAGACTTGAGGAGACAAGAACAATTGTGCAGGCAATATAACGATTGATGAAGGCATTGGTGTTTGTTCAAAATATTTTGTCATATGATTTCATGTTGACCTAACCCTGTATAACCCCATTGGACATGTCAAATAATGCAGTCGGGGGCTAGCGACCTGGTTGTAACCCAATGTCTATCCCACAAAACAAAGTCATTGTGAATTGTGTATTAGATTACGGATTGAATTATTTGGAGTGCTCTACAGACCACTCTATACTCCTGTTGGTGAAGACTCAAAATAAACCCTTGAAGTGTTATCACTGGGCAGGAAACTTTTCCAAACACTGCCATCTTGCCAGTCTGCAAATCCCACAACTGCCAGGGGAGCCTAACCAGCTTTCCATGCATGCCATTGTCACACACCTCTCACATTCCCACACCACTTCCTATATTGTGAACTTGAAGTTCAGTGATTAAAGATCAGTATTAGCATTACATAATCTCTCATCAAAATAAATAGGATTTTGTTTGATATTTCTCTCACACATACTACTTTACCGTCTTCCTTTCTCACTCACTCACTCACTCACTCACTCACTCACTCACTCACTCACTCACTCACTCACTCACTCTGTCTCTATCTTGTTTTCACTCTCTCGTTCTTTCCTTCCTTCCTTCACTTCGTGGCACCGTCATAGGATGCCACTTTTCCAACAAGTCAGTTCGTCAAATGTCTGCCCTGCTAGAGCTGCCCCAGTCAACTGTAAGTGCTATTATTGTGAAGTGGAAACGTCTGGGAGCAACAACAGCTCAGCCGCAAAGTGGTAGGCCACACAAGCTCACAGAACGGAACCACCGAGTGCTGAAGCAAGTAGCATGTAAACATTGTCTGTCCTCGGTTGCAACACCCACTACCGAGTTCCAAACTGCCTCTGGAAGCAATGTCAGAACAATAGCTGTTCGTCAGGAGCTTCATGAAATGGGTTTCCATGGCCGAGCAGCCTCACACAAGCCTAAGATCACCATATGTAATATCAAGTGTCGGCTGGAGAGGAGAACGCTACCTACCCGAATGCATAGTTCCAACTGTAATGCCTACCCAGAAGAGTGGAGGCTGTTATTGCAGCAAAGGTGGGACTAACTCCATATTAATGCCCATGATTTTGGAATGAGACGTTTGACAAGCAGGTGTCCACATACCTTTGGTCATGAAGTGTTGAGAGGGAGACTGGCTGTGGCAGCCAAAACAGCCAAATACATCTAAACGTGAATCCATTCTTAATTGCGATATGGTTCTTTCGTAATACATCAAAATAATTTCACAAATGCAAAATATATACTTAGAACTAATACAATTACCTCACGCTGACATGAAAGATAAGGTCCTTATGTTTCCAACACCATACTGAAAGCAATGCGTGTTACCGTTCAGATTGAAAGTCGGGCTCTAAATAAAACCTTTGTGAATAGATTCTAAAGTTAGCTAGCATCTATGAATAGGTTATCTCTCCCTGTGCTTTTCGTTTTTATGGCCTGAGGGTCATCGGTCTTTGTTGAAAGTGCCTGGACACTATCCACTCCACACTAATATGTGACCAGGTGTCAGTCTGCTGCCAGTTTGGAAATATGTCACCCTGGCCATCGCAGTCATGAAAAAAGTGTTGCGAAAGTGCACAGATAGTTTTATCTCTGAAGGACCAGGTCCAACTTCAAACTGTCACTGACCCTTGATTAATTCATCAGAACTGGATGGGTGGCCATGTGCAAAGTTTGATACAGTGAATGAGAACTGAAATCACCTTTATTAAAAAAAAAAGAACTGGTATTATAATAAAAACAATGCAATTGAGAAAAATAGTATCAGTTATTTTAACAGATTTTATATTACAATATTGTGAAAAATGTATACATGACAGAGACATTAAGACAGAGACATTTAAAATTAATACATTTGGAATTTAAATATATACTGTAATTGGAAACTTATTAACCAGATATAGAATTATTATGTAAAAACAGTGAGTAAAATGATAATTTTTTCCTCGTGTGTTTTTGATATAGGAGACCTAGAGGCCTTATATACTGTAAGTGAGGATACAGTGCATCACCCCATTACATGAAATCTCCATTCAACCTCTGACTTTTATTTCATAGGATCTACAGACTTGAATCATCCAGACAGATGTCACTTCATCTGTGGATTAAGGCAAAAATGTGGCTCTAGGAGAGGGTTCTCCAACTGGCGGCCCGAGGGTGCCGAATTTCGCTCATAGGTGGTTTTATTTGCACCCCAAGTTTTCTGAGCAAAGAAAATACAATGTTTTTATTTTTTCATTGTTGGACATAATAGATTGTAAAAACACCAGGAGCTCCAAGTGATTTTCAATTGAGAAATCTGTTCCCCAGTATTCTCACGCATAATAGAGAGACATTTGGTCATCTACAAATGTAAGCAAGTTTTCGTCAAACATTATATCTGTTTGGGCTTCCTGCGGTCAATTTGCAGTCTCCAAATTATTTGTTCCGGTCCCCCGACCCTCCACACAAGAAAAAATAGGCCCGTGGCTGAATCTAGTTGACATACATAATACAGTGCTTTTTGTGACGAGAAAGATTTTGTCCATATTGTGTCTAAGAATGTCCATATCAATTCCTTGTGTTACTTGTCTCCTGTAGTTTGGTCTGGATCCTTCAGGTGGTTATAGCTGTAAAGGTTTTTCTGGTTGAGGAAAGTGAAAGGACTTGGTGGTGCAACTCCAATTACGGGTTTGATGCTCTCCCCCTCTCTCTCTCTCTCTCTCTCTCTCTCTCTCTCTCTCTCTCTCTCTCTCTCTCTCTCTCTCTCTCTCTCTCTCTCTCTCTCTCTCTCTCTCACTCTCACTCTCACTCTCACTCTCCTGGTTGTGAGTCCTGCTCAGACAAAGCTGAGGTGTTGGTCCTCTGGCACTCCATACTTGCCCTTATGCTCCTCAAACAGCTGGCTGAGTTCTTCTGTGTAGAGCTGATGGAGGGCGTCAAGCTCCTCCACTGTGGGCTTCTCATTCTTCTCCACTCTGATTGGCCGTCCCACTGTGGAAAGGTCCAAGGGTATGCATGATGACATTACATTCAAATATAGGTTACTGTAGTAGTCACTGGTGTACCACACAGCCCCACAGTGCAGGGGGGGGGGGGCATGAGCTCTGGAGGGCCCAAACCAAAAACAGGCCTTGTGAAACTGCGGTATGCCACTGGTAGTAGTGCATAATGAGCAAAAACATATTTGCTTTTGAATATGATTTTACTCATGAGTTTACTTTTCAAGTGGGGATTGAAAATTAAATATGCCATCGTTGGGCCTTGCCAATAGATGTACACAGACAGATGACTAACTGTGTGCCAGCCATTGTTGCTGAGTTGCGGCAAACTGACAATGTTACTATCTAGTAACATTCTAGTAAGTCAAATATTTCCAAGGGCAAAGCTGCCCCTCTCTGTCCCTCTCATATCAATATTCCTCATGTTTAATGACAGAGAACCATCTCTGCCAGTTAGTTTACTGATATGAAACTTCTGCCAAAAACAACAATTGCCTTGCAACATAGGAGAAAGATAGAGAAATAGGATAAAAAGATTTGGCAGATATAGTGACATAGAATGTTACTCACCCACAGTGTTGATGGGCTTCCTGTAGGGCATGATACCATAGCTGTACTGGAAAATGCCCCGTGCGTGGAAGAGGGGCAGAGAGATACCCATGAAGCTCTGCAGCTTGTCCTGAATCAAGCGGATCCAGGTGCCTCGAGAGTTTTCCACCTGGTCGAACAACTCATTCTCCCCGAAGGAGAAGACCGGCACCAGATGGGCACTAGGGAGGGAATGGGTAGAGGAGAGTAGTGGGGTGACGGAGGGGGAGAGGAGAGGTGAGGTGAGTTGAGACAGAAGTTTTGCCTTCAGTTTTGTTACGATCATCTCTATGAGTTTGTAAGGTACAGTATATTTGTAGAGAACAGGCCCAGTTTCCATTTTACTCATGGGTGTGTTGAAGTTTGTCATAAATGATTCCACTAATGATGTAATGACATGTAAACGCTTGATTTGAGCAAGCTTTGTGTATCCCACGAAATAAGACTCGAGCTGCTGTAGATGAACTCGCTGTATTACCAGCAAAATCAGGGGAAAACTGAGTTGGGTAATGTCATTCGAAAACATAATGTTAACTTTCAATGCTATGCGGATGACACACAGCTGTACATTTCAATGAAACATGGTGAAGCCCCAAAATTGCCCTCGCTGGAAGCCTGTGTTTCAGACATAAGGAAGTGGATGGCTGCAAACTTTCTACTTTTAAACATGGACAAAACAGAGATGCTTGTTCTAGGTCCCAAGAAACAAAGAGATCTTCTGTTGAATCTGACAATTAATCTTGATGGTTGTACAGTCGTCTCAAATAAAACTGTGAAGGACCTCGGCATTACTCTGGACTCTGATCTCTCTTTTGACGAACATATCAAGACTGTTTCAAGGACAGCTTTTTTCCATTTACGTAACATTCCAAAAATTATGCACAAAACTTAATCCATGCTTTTGTTACTTCTAGGTGAGACTACTGCAATGCTCTACATTCCGGCTACCCGAATAAAACACTAAATGAACTTCAGTTAGTGCTAAATACGCCTGCTAGAATTCTGACTAGACCAAAAAATTGGATCATATTACTACAGTAATAGCCTCCTTACACTTGCAAGGGCTGATTTCAAGGTTTTACTGCTAACCTACAAAGCATTACATGGGCTTGCTCCTACCTATCTTTCCAATTTGGTCCTGCCATACATACCTACACGTACACTACGGTCACAAGAAGCAGGCCTCATAATTGTCTCTAGAATTTCGAGGCAAACAGCTGGAGGCAGGAGTGTGAAGGTGAACGGAAAGGCACTGGAGCAACGAACTGCCCTTGCTGTCTCTGCCTTGGCCGGTTCCCCTCTCTCCACTGGGATTCTCTGCCTCTAACCTTATTACAGGGGCTGAGTCACTGGCTTTCTGGGGCTCTTCCATGCTGTCCATAGGAGGGGTGCGTCACTTGACTGGGTTGAGTCACTGACGTGGTCTTCCTGTCTGGGTTGGCGCCCCCCCCCCCTTGGGTTGTGCCGTGGCGGAGATCTTTGTGGGCTATACTCGGCCCTGTCTCAGGATGGTATTTTGGTGGTTGAAGATAACTCTCTAGTGGTGTGGGGGCTGTGCTTTGGCAAAGTGGGTGGGGTTATATCCTGCCTGTTTGTCCCTGTCCGGGGGTATCATCGGATGGGGCCACAGTGTCTCCTGACCCCTCCTGTCTCAGCCTCCAGTATTTATGATGCAGTAGTTTATGTGTCAGGGGGCTAGGGTCAGTCTGTTATATCTGGAGTATTTCTCCTGTCTTATCCGGCATCCTGTGTGAATTTAAGTATGCTCTTTTTAATTCTCTCTTTCTTTCTTTCTCTCTCTCGGAGGACCTGAGCCCTAGGACCATGCCTCAGGACTACCTGGCATGATGACTCCTTGTAGTCCCCAGTCCACCTGGCCGTGCTGCTGCTCCAGTTTCAACTGTTCTGCATGCGGCTATGGAACCCTGACGTGTTCACTGTGATTACTATTATTTGACCATGCTGGTCATTTATGAACATTTGAACATCTTGGCCATGTTAAGCAAAGAACAGAAGCATGGATAAACAATAACATTTTAAAAGCAATTAAGCTTAGAAATGAACACTTTCTGGAGTTCAGGAAATCCAGGGCAGATTATGTTTTTATTGACTGTCTATATACACATTGTATATAGACTCCCCCTTTTTTCTACTGTGTTATTGACTTGTTAATTGTTTACTCCATGTGTAACTCTGTGTTGTCTGTTCACACTGCTATGCTTTATCTTGGCCAGGTCGCAGTTGCAAATGAGAACTTGTTCTCAACTAGCCTACCTGGTTAAATAAAGGTGAAATAAAAATTTTAAAAAATAAACAAAAATAAAGAAATTAGGTGAACAGGATGATAGAGAAGGCCAAGAAAGATTATTTAAATGGTTGAGAACAGGAATAATCCAGGTAAATTATGGAATTGTCTGAAGCTGTTGGTTACAGTAACAGACTGAAGAACAAAACTCAAAAACTTAGCTTGGACATTGGAGGAAAGGTTACATCAGACAAGACCATGGTTGCAGACAGTCTGAATAGCTACGTTACAACTATAGCTAATACATTAGCGAGAAAATTACAGCAGTTTTACTAGCAGCAAGGGATTCAAGTCGATGCTTTTTCATTTGAAAAAGTGTCTGAGTCACAACAGTAACTCACATTGTAAATCTGTATATTGAACTAGGCATTTTTCCCAGTGAACTAAAACATGCAAGGGACATTCCTCTATATAATGAAAAGAATCATGTCGGCCTGTCTCAATCCTGTGTATTTTATCGAAGGTCATGGAAAAGGTTATGTTTGAGCAGATTGAGTTATATTTCCTTACATTACCTACTATATGAGCTCCAGTCTGGATTTAGGAAATCCCATTCCACTGACACTTGCCTACTAATTCTAACTGACCCCATCAGGAAGGAAGTAGATGGCGGGCCATTTTGTGCTATGGTTTATGTTAGATCTCCAAAAGCATTTGATACAGTGGATCATGAGATTATGTTAATCAAACGAAGAGCCATGACCTTTAACAACTTAGCCATGAATCTGTTATCTCTTATCTGATAGGAAAAAAACAGATGATGTATGTGGATGGGACCCGGTCTAAAACCACAATCTTGAACTTTTGGTACCCTAAGGGAATGTGCTGTGTTCACTTTTATTTCTGTTGTATATAAATGATCTGAAATCTGCCTGTACATGTGACCTTTTCCTCTATGCAGATAATTCTGCACTGTTGGTTTCCCACAAAGACAAAAATGTGGTTGAGAAAGCCCTCAGTGCTGAACTTCTGAACGTCAGTAAATGACTATACGACAGGAACCTACATGTGTCAAACAGACCACTATTGTCCCTGTGCCCAAGAAAGCGAAGGTAACCTGCCTAAATAATTACCGTAAGGGTAGACAACAACACATCTGCCACGCTGATCCTCAACACTGGGGCCCCTCAGGGGTGTGTGCTGAGTCCCCTCCTGTACTCCCTGTTCACCCACTACTGCGTGGCCAAGCACAACTCCAACACCATAATTAAGTTTGCTGATGATACAACGACAATGATGAGACAGACTATAGGCAGGAGGTCAGAGACCTGGCAGCGTGGTGCCAGGCCAACAATGTGAGCAAGACCAAGTAGCTGATCGTTGACTATTGGAAAAGGAGGGCCAAACAGGCCCCCATTAACAACGACTGGGCTGAATGGAGCGGGTCGAGAGTATAAGGGCATGAGGCGAGACCCAAATGTAGACACAGGCAGATGATTGAGCTCCGATATTTATTATAACAAAAGTCGTTGGCAAAGGGCAGGTTAGGTACAGGGGAGAGTTCATAAACCAGGTCAGAGTCCAAACTGTACCAGGCGATAGGCAGCCCCAAGGTCAGGACAGGCAGGGTTTCAGTAACCAGGTCCCGAGTCCAGACGTTACAAGACGATAGGCAGGCTTGAGGTCAAGGCAGGAAGAAAGGTCAGGCAGGAGGGTTTGGTGTCAGGACAGGCAAGCGTCAAAACCAGGAGGGCTAGGAAAAACAGAGACAAGGAAAAATAGGAGCAAGGAGAAAAACGCTGGTTGACTTGGCAAAACAAGACAAACTGGCACAGAGAGACAGGAAACACAGGGATAAATGCACTGGGGATAATAAGCGACACCTGAAGGGGGTGGAGTCAAGCACAAGGACAGGTGAAACAGATCAGGGCGTGACAGAGAGTTTCAAGTTCCTTGGTGTCCACATCACCAACGAACTATAATGGTTCAAACACACCAAGACAGTTGTGAAGAGGGCATGACAACACCTTTTCCTCTTCAGGAGACTGAAAAGATTGGGATGGGTCCCCAGATGCTCAAAAAGTTATACAGCTGCATCACTGAGAGCATCCTGATTGGTTCCATCACCGCCTGGTATAGCAACTGCTTGGCATCTGACCATAAGGCACTACAGAGGGTAGTGTGTAAGGGCCAGTACATCACTGGGGCCCAGCTTCCTGACGTCCAGGACCTATATACTATATATGCCTATAAAGGTGGTGTCAGAGGAAGGCCAAAAAATTGTCATAGACTCTTCTCTCTTCTCTCTGCTACCCCCAAGCCATAAGACTGCTGAACAATTAACCAAATGGCCACCCAGACTATTTACATTGAACACCCCCCCCCACTCCACCCGCTGCTACTCGCTGTTTATTATCTATCTTTGCATAGTCATTTTACAAATGACCTCGATTGACCTGTACCCCCACACATTGACTCAGTACTCCCTGTATATAGCCTCGTTATTGTCATGTAATTTTGTTGTGTTACTTTTTGATGATTATTTATTATTTTGTAAATATTTTCTTTACTCTATATCTTGAAATGCATTGTTGTTTAAGGGCTTGTAAGTAACCATCTCACGGTAATGTCTACCTGTTGTATTTGGTGGATGTGACAAATAAAGATTTATTTTATTAGATATGTCACTACACCTTGGAAAAACAGAGTCCCTCTTGTACTGGTCCACTGTGAAACTGAGGAAATCCCCTGTCTTTAAGGTGGTAGTAGGTGACATAGTGGTCACAGCAAAAGACTCAGTTAATTATCTTGGATGTGTGCTAGATAACCATCTGACAGGGGAGAGCATGGCACAAAAAGTTATCCAAAGTGAACCATAAAATTAGGTTCAAGGCAAGAACCTCCAAATATCTGGATAAGAATGCAGTGGTGGCATTGGTCACTTCATCTATGCGTGCTCTTCCTGGTACAGTAGTGCCCGGATGCCTGCAGACATCTCAGAGCAAATTAGTCAGGATTATTCTTAACCTTCCAGCACGTACTCATCTTGACCATTCCCACCTTGAAAGCCTCAGATGGCTCAAAGTGGAGGAGAGTTTCTCATATGAAGTTGTGTCATGTACATACGATAGTCCACAGTCTGGTCCCCAGGTACCTATGTAACTACTTGAACTTGTTCTGGGATAACCACAACTATTCCACTAGAAGGATGTAATAGTGGTATGGTGAAATAAACGTTTTGGTACTCAGCTGCCCCCTTAAAAAGGACCACAATGGAAATGGTGATATTTTATGTTGAGGCGTCACCGGCTGGAGCGCCCTCATATATGTATTTTAAAAATGGTCTAATAAATTCAATCAATCAAGGTGTCACTTCACTTGTCCCTCTGTATGTCATACGGTGCTTGCATGCTCCCAATTGAAATTCCCAAAGGGCTTACACATGGCACTATTTCAGTAAGCCATCCACAAGTACACACTGTGAATAGTAATATCAAACTATGATGAAGTGATTGACATAGTTGAAGTCACTTGTGTAACCATGAGAGTAGTTAGAAGATTTCATCGGAGACACAGGCAGTAAAATGTCCTCCGTCACCTCTGGCCCTGGTCTTACCCATGTTCCATTGCCAGTTTGATGAAGCCCTTCTTATTGGCTAAGAGAATGGTGAAGGCGCCAGGGCGTGCGTCAAGGGCCTCGGGGGCTCCTCCTACTGCTATAACAACGGCATTCCCACCTCCCTGTCGACGTAACAGATAGCTGGCACTCTCCTTGTCCGAGGGAATCAGACCTGGGACACACAGTAGACACTGAGATCAGGTGTAGTTAACAGTGGGGGGGACGTTTGGTGCACTATTCTTCACTGTCGAACAATGATCAAACATGTTAATTAGTATCATGATGGTTGTCCCTAATCAATCTATCAGTAAATCAATTAATCAGATGTATTTATATTGCTATCTTGTCTTTACAGCAACATCTGTCACAGAGTGTTTCACAGTAACCCTGCCTTGACCTTGACCTCTAACCCCAACCCCACTAACCTGCCATCATGATGTAGTCTCTGAAGAAGGGGGCTCTGAACCAGAGAGGTAGCATCAGCAGAAAGCTGTCCAGGCCAGGGAACAGTTTCCTGAAGCCTGTAGCATACGTGCAGAAGTTAGTGAAGGCTCCAGCCACCAGGATCCCATGGGGATGGAAACCAAGTATGTAGTTCTGCCTGGGGTCCAAGTCCACTGTCTTCACCAGCTGCAATACAACAAAGAGCAGAGTCACTTCTAAGGACTTCAATCGTCAAAATAGTTATGCACAACTGCACAACACAGTACACAGGATGCATCAAATGTGTTTCTAAATCTCAATCTTTATCAGAGACTTTCAAAACATTTGAAAGTTTAATTGAAAACCATACTCTCATGGAAGTCTATGAATTGACTTCCAGGTATTTGGCCTATATCTTCATCACGTCGCCTGTGTGAGTTCTCGCTGTTGTTTGTCTGCCTCCACAGCGGCTGTCAGAAGAGACTACCCTGCCTCTAACCAGTATTGACCAGTGTCGTCTGTCTCTGTGCATAGACAGAGATAAACAGGATGGAGGATCATGCCAGAGGTCACAGGATGGGGTCAAAAGTTCTTGTTAGCTACCCTGCTGAAAAAAAAGCATAGACCAGCATAAATTTCAAGCTAGTCCATGCTGGTCAATCGCTGGTCAGTGCTGGTCTGATGCTGGTCAAGCTTGTCCGACCAGCATGGTCTAGCTGGTCTAGCTGCCCAATGAACAAGGTGGACTCAGGTCTATTCTGTTTGAGACCCGGGGGACTCTGCATTGACTTGGACTTGAGAATATCAGATGCTTTTAGAGCATCTCTGATGGTATAAATACATTTGATTTTACTTCAGTCTATGGAAATGTTTTTTAGTCTCAGTCCACCCAATTTAAAAGTGCACATTGTGATGACCCTCCCTCTCTGTGTGCTGAATTCTTTCCCTCTGCTCTTGTTTTCCTTAATACGATGTCGGTGGGCAGGGCTGGAAGGGTCGTCAGCGAAATGGGACACACCTGGTCTCGGGTGTGTCCCAAGGATAAATACATCTTTCCCCCATTGTTGAGGAGACACTCTCCATGTAGACACTGTTTTTTTGTGGCATTTTGGAGCTTCTTTGTGTTAATTTGTTTTGGCACCTCAACACCCCTCATCATCACCATCTATGCACGTATCCACTCCCTTACACTGACTACACACACCATTGTTACTTGTGTAGGTTACTTTATTTAATAAATATATTTTTGCTATTTCTTTATATCCGCGTTGTCTTCCTCTTTGTTACGACCCGGTTCGTAACAACATTCACGTCTAGAACATTTGTTCTAACAGCATTTAAGATAAACATACACAATTAATTACAATGTCTGTATTAATAGGCTACCCCTACACTCTAAATGCTGGGTTTGTATCCTGACCCTACTACTGGGTTGCAGGTATTGGGTCATGTAGTTGTGTTGTTGATGCTAGTTTCTAGAGATATTACACACAGCGGGTCAGATCAGAAGACAGTTATTTATGGCCACCTGTGAGTAAATGTTATTCCAGGTCATCTGTTTTGTTTCATTAAGGTTGAAGACACTGACAGTTTTGTTGCATTAATGAGTTTTACACAAGTGTATGAGTTCCTTAGTTAAGAGACTATGAAAATCCCAACATTGGGATAGTTACCGCATTGTTACAATATGTAAATACTGTTATATTATATTAGAATATGTTATGTGCAAAAATATTTAAGGAATATTTATGGTGTACGAACTTAACAAGAATCATATTTACTCGCCAAAAATAACTATCTGAAAGCCACGCCACTAATATCAGATGGTCACCAACATACTGGCATCAGTGTTCAAAACAACCTGCGATGGTCACCAGAAAAAAAACGCATTAGTCGCCAGCATATGCTGGTCTATGTCGTTTTTTTTCAGCAGGGTAATCGTGCTGGGCATGTTATGCTCATGATCAGCATTGCTCAGTCATGTCAAAACAAAGCTGCCAACAAACAGTTTGTATCGACCTCAGTGTTTGAGATTAGCAGTTCAAGGTCAATCAGCTCCAAGAATCAAGTCCCCGCCTACTAGCTTGGGCTACACTAACCTCTCACTAGCAAAACAAGGGCAGTGCTTTGTGCTAAGTAAACACTAAGCACTTGGCATGGTGGGATTTATTGACTTTATGGATTGAGATGATTCATTCAAGGATGAATCCTATAGATTTCTGTCTTTCAATGACAAACAAATTTTAAGTAGATCAGATAGGTATGTTGTAGCTTTTGCCAAATAATGACATTAACATACACTATATATAGACAGAAGTATGTGGACACCCCTTCAAATTAGTTGCTGACAGGTGTATAAAATTGAGTACACAGCCATGCAATCTCAATCTCAACATTAGTAGTACAATGGCCTGACCGAAGAGCTCAGTGACTTTCAACGTGGCACCGTCATAGGATGCCACCTTTCCAACAAGTCAGTTTGTCAGATTTCTGCCCTACTGGAGCTGCCCTGGTCAACTGTGAGTGCTATTATTGTTAAGTGGAAACGTCTAAAAACAACAACGGCTCAATCGCGAAGTGGTAGGCCACACAAGCTCACAGAACGGGACCGCTGCGAAGTGGTAGGCCACACAAGCTCACAGAACGGGACCGCTGCGAAGTGGTAGGCCACTCAAGCTCACAGAACGGGACCGCTGCGAAGTGGTAGGCCACACAAGCTCACAGAGCGGGACCGCTGCGAAGTGGTAGGCCACACAAGCTCACAGAACGGGACCGCTGCGAAGTGGTAGGCCACACAAGCTCACAGAACGGGACCGCTGCGAAGTGGTAGGCCACACAAGCTCACAGAACGGGACCGCTGCGAAGTGGTAGGCCACACAAGCTCACAGAACGGGGCCGCTGCGAAGTGGTAGGCCACACAAGCTCACAGAACGGGACCGCTGCGAAGTGGTAGGCCACACAAGCTCACAGAACGGGACCGCTGCAAAGTGGTAGGCCACACAAGCTCACAGAACGGGACCGCTGCGAAGTGGTAGGCCACACAAGCTCACAGAACGGGAGCGCCGCGAAGTGGTAGGTCACACAAGCTCACAGAACGGGACCGCCGCGAAGTGGTAGGCCACACAAGCTCACAGAACGGGACCGCTGCGAAGTGGTAGGCCACTCAAGCTCACAGAACGGGACCGCTGCGAAGTGGTAGGCCACACAAGCTCACAGAGCGGGACCGCTGCGAGTGGTAGGCCACACAAGCTCACAGAACGGGACCGCTGCGAAGTGGTAG